>NW_028301713.1:81517213-82216926 GCF_037042655.1 Diuraphis noxia
TGTCTGGCACTTTAGGTAGGTACACGAGTTTATTATTGCAGCAAAACAAATAGGTGTGGACGTAGATTCAGTGACTCACTCATGTAAAACGTGATCATTCAAATAATATAATATGAACGGTTTACATCCAATGCCCTCCACTCAATGATCTCATCTTCAATTTCCTATTATTATTTGTTATTTATTAGAGGACCTTCAACCCAATTTAGTCAAATATATATATTTCGTTTTTAACTTTTATAATATATAATATATATATTTTTTTAATAGACACATTCTGTCTTAATAATTAAAATAAGTGTTATATTCATAAAATTATATAGCATAAAACCATTGTATTTAATTAATGTAGGCGTTTATTTGCGTCAGCTTTATAAAGTGTTGTCAATAACTTTCAATCTTCGTAATAATGACTTTACACTTACCTATTATTTATACCTACACACTACAATTTCCGCGGCTGTCTATTACAAACATTCTATTTTAATAAAACAATTTTGATTTGATCTTTTTTTCAAGAGACGTTTAAATCAATATTATTCTCAAAACTCATCATACATTTTAAAGTTTATACTTTATTCTAAAAATACTCGAGTAATTTATGTAGTCTGTCAATCTATTAATTTTCCATAATATAAAATATAGGTCTGTAATTTAAAAAAATGTGTTTAATTATATCTATTTTGATTTATATAGAACACTTAAGCGCGATATCTTAACATTTACAATCTTGGGATCAACGATAAACGACGATTGCTTTCAAAAAATAATTCCATATAATGAATTTCGGCCATGCAAAGACCAAAAATGATAAAGACAGGTATAGAAAAAACCCTACACTTACAGACTTTTTTTATTATTACTTAAGTATAACCTAACTTTGTTTAATTACCAAATATTATAGCTACCTATCTTTTTACAACGTTATAAAGTGAAAAGTATTGAATAAACTTATGCCATTTTATATCGATTCTCAACAAAACTATTTTTAATCTAACCATTGCGAAATACGAAGTAGTTACAGTTTTCGTTATAAATTACTAATGCGATAATTTTTTAATTTTCGTATTTTTGTACTGGTTTTTAAGTATTATTAACAATACATAAATAATATTATTGTTGTGAATTATATAATTTTGGCCTTCGAGATTTTGCTTTATGATCTCAAATCTGACCTTATTAAAATATTATCTGTTTGCACTGTATCATGTGTGAACAACTATTGATGGAACAAAAAAAATTATATTTTTAGTCTTTTGGACTACTTATTATATTAAGTTTATTAGTTATGTTCATATTTTAAGTATTATAATAAAGAATTAAAATAATAAAAACTAGATGTTGAAATGATTATTAGTACGCTACCTTGTGGTTCAACTACCTATTTTGCTTAGTACTTTCACCGACAGTTAGATGGCGCAGTATAATAAAAAGGTAATATTACATGATATCATAATACAATTTTTTTTTAATCCAGAATATTATTATTAGTATATATTATTATTATCTTTTTATAAAACAAAATTCTCTATTTCTGTATGAATACCTTACAGGGAATCTTGGTTTAAATAAGATGCCTTAGTTGAAAATATAAAATATTTAACTAAAATAGTATATAATATATATTTGTGATTTGGATCACATTAAAAAATTGAACTTTAAACGCCCCTAAAGAATTGTTAATATTTATTTTTAATAATCTTTAATTTGGGTAGGTAATGAAAAACTAATGAGTAACATATATTTTGTTTTATATATTATTTACTAAAAACCAAAAATTTAATCACGCATAAATCGAAAAAAAAATTAAAGATTTAAATGTAAATAAAAAAGCACACAATGCGTCAATATGAGTTTATTATTTTGAAAATTACATCGAATCTAGAAAATGCTAATTTAATTATTGATAAATAATTCTTATACCAAATATATCCAATTTGGTACCAGAAACCTCCCACAAAATTCAAAATTTAAGCATTTTTTTGGTAAAAAAACTAATGGCAGAAACAAAAATAAACACACAATCTTGTAAAATCCATTGCTCCTTGATATTGATTTAAGTGAATACAATTTTTTATCGGTTAATATTAATCATTAAACATATTAGATATACCTAGTACCTACCAATTTATAATTTATTGATGGATGGACAAAAATATTAGGTAGATATTCAGTGAATACACATGTTAGGTACCTGTTCAATAATATCGAATATGAAAGCATACATTTTTTTTGTTCTCAAATCTGTTAGGTACCGTAAATAAATAAATAATTACAACCATTCTCTTAAATTCCATTCAAAGTAATACCGTTTTGTTACGACCAATTAATTAATAATATACAATAGACAACTAAATTATACTACTACGTTATATTATTTTTGACCCAAAAATAAATCGCATTCGATATTTTTGAATAATGCAATCAATATTCTTAATTTGTTAATAAACGTGGATTCCGTATCATTACCTATGGTTTGCTAATCAAAAATCACGTAAACATAGATAATAGATCATCTCTAGACACTCTAGACATAATACACATTAATAGTTAATAGGTACATCATCATATTATCAAACAAAGAAATTCGGTTACAGTACTTATAATGACTTTAATTTAACGATACATTCTTGCACTCTGTAATATCAATATGTGGTCGATACTAATGTGTAAGAAATTGAGATTGGTTAATTAATGTACCGTTCTTATGATTGCAAAATTATCAATAATAAATGAATGTTAGTTGATATTGATGGTTCGTGCAATTTTGGCATGTTTAGTCGTCAAGACATAAGCAATTGAAAAAAATAATTACAAATGCAATTAGTGGATATACCGTGTGCGCTATACGATCCATCGTACAGTTTTTCTACAGCGTCCAGACGTAACTATAAACTTACTAGTATAAGATACAATCGGTGTGTAAATGCTGCAGAAAACCTGTCCTTCAAATTTATCACAAGATATTAGACTGATTTTTATAGTTCTTAGTTGAATCTTCTAAGAATATTGATTAAAATAAAATACTGGTACAGTTTTCTAAAATATATATATAGGACCATAGGTATGTATACAACTAATGATAGACAGTCGCGCGTGATTTTAACTTATTTTGGTAAAAAATTGAATTCTAAGGAAATATCCGAATACCTCCTAGTTGGCTTACCGACTTTCAACTTTTAACACATTTATTAATACTTACTATATCATTTTTTATAAATTTTAGTATTTATAATCAACGATATTTAGTAAATAATACATAATCGACATTTTTATACAAAACATTTACAAGTGTTATAAATAATTTGATAAATAATAATTACTAGAATAAATGCAATAATAATATTACAAATATAGTAGTAATATGCTTACAATTTTTACTATTGCATAAATATTATAATATTTAATTTTTTTTTCACATATGTTTAATGTTCACTATTGATACATATGTATAATATGTAATAAATATTGAAGTAACTATAACACTATACGTACTATTTGTTATGTACTTCAACACTGTTTTTTATTTTTGATATTTTTTTCAGTTCATATATTCTCTTACATTGCTTAATTGTTTAATTACTAATACATATATATCATCTTAATACATACACTTGTTTCTTAGTTATAGTTACATTTCTATTATTATTTAAGCCTTGATTCATCCAAGTACAAGTCCAAAACGTTTAAAGTTATGAAATGTAGTGTATTTTTTTTAGTAAGTAATTATTATCGATAAAAATATAATTGTAAAATAAATACTAAACATTTTTTTATCAATTATGACTTAATAATTATTAATTAAATAGGAAAGTATTTGCAATAAAAAGGTGTAAGTTGTCGTTACGTGATACTGTTAGAACAAACATACATTATAAATAATAATTTATATATATATTCTTATAGTATTATAGTATTATAAAACGAAGGTATATAATATAAGTTATAACATATGTTTGTATTGGAATTTATAACAAATTGAGTCGACAAAAAAACTAATTATATACCTGCTTGAATATAGTGATACCTATATAATATCAGACGGTTTTGAAAGAAGAAACCAGACAATTAGGTATTCATTAAAATATCATTCTTAGGTGTTTCAGTTCTTGTCTACGGGCGCAGGTCGTAAATCAGACTCCTCTGACAGCCTGACACCACCATCGCCCATCGATCAACACATGTTGGGCAATGAGCTTATATATATATATAATTATGTATATGAAAAAATGTATAAAATGTGATCCATTCAAATCATGATCGGCCACAATCTCGTGCACGCTGTTACCTATAACTATAACATCTATAACAATATTATCATATAGAATCTATTCTATAGATACAACTCCCAGTATTTTGGATTCGGACAATGCGATGTGACATTTAAATCGAATAAAACATAATTACGTCAGAAATATAATAATTTAATATGTTCACATTTCACTCATTACTATTTACTACTATGTAAACGCACCTTTATATTGCATTGTATTATATTGTGTTATACTATTATACACTACAAAAACGACTTTTATAAAGGATCTGGAGCCTGATTACCTGATTTTTTTCTTTTTACATTTGTAGTAAATATTATAAATTTATAACTCAGGTCTTAAAGGATAACAATTTGGTTTACCGATTATTAGTATTTACTATTTATTACTTAATATTTTTAGACAGAATCTAAAAAAAAAAAAAATAATACAATTTAATTAAATAAATAAAAAGTACTAAACTATGTCACTAATTTAACTAATTATTAGTAATTAGATAGTATCTAATAGTTTGTTCAAATTAAAAGTCAAAAGGACAATCATATAAATTCAATACCAGCTAAAAGAAATAAAATATAAAATTGTTTGATTATGCTTGTAATATGAATTGGCTTCAATAAGAGGCTAATAACGTTTTAAAAAATATGATTTTTATTAATTTTGTTAATTTTATTACTTTTCGATTTTTCATTTTTTTTTTTTTTTTTTTTCATTTTTTAACCTTTTTAAATTTTTACATAAAAGCATTTCATTTTAATTACTTCAATAATCATATAATAAAAACTCTATAAACACGTTTGCTTATAATATATATAATCTAATGTATATAATGAGATTTGCACTTTGGCGATTAGAAGAAGGGATGGTATAATATTATAAAATATCTGCGTCACATCCCGATTGTCAAAGTTATGAACGCCTTTTTGATTGCGGTTACTCCATTGTTTCTCGTGCGCCTACGATTTTTGGTTTATCCGCACGATGATCTATTGTTTCCTTCCTTCGGAAATTGTTTTGCACTTGACAACAGCTTGTTGTATGGCTACGCGTTAGTGGCTGACTAGCCTATGTATACAATTCATAAACATTGAACACAAAACAGGTGTAAAATAAGTTCGGTCGGAACAACAAACATAAACTCTACGGCTATACCTACCGGCGCAGTTAAGCGCCTAAACTTTTCTCGAAATTTACTATCTCGCTGAATGCACGGTAAAAAATAAAAAATCGTTCAGTCTATTCAACCGGCGTCGACTTTACGGCGACCGTAGTACGACAATAATCTACCGACAATTATTAGGCATATAATATAGGTATAGGTATAAATTTATTACGTTATTATTATTTTTTGAACGCGCAGCAGTTGCAGTTATTCAAGGGATCAAGAGATCCGGCGGAAATCAAATAAATGGACACAGTAGTATGTATTGATAAGGACGTGAATTAAGCTATTTCAGAAGCGCAGTGGCACCGAAGTCCAACATTTTACCTATGAGACGACATTAGACACCTCCACATAAATATTTGACACCCACTTATTTCTCATAATTACCTTACCAAACACTAAGTAGGTATATAGTTTTAATGTAATATTATCGACTTCTAGTTCATAATTAATTGTATTGTATATAATACAATTATCATGAAATATTTAGAACGACAAAGATGATCCCCCTGCCTACCAAAATCGACTATGACGATTTTCATAGTATATATTTCGACGCCACTGGTTGCGGATGAAGGATGCAATTCGTTGAAGACTGAAATCGAGTTATCCCGCACCAGCCACACGTACTGTTTTTTTGCCATGCTTCTGCCACTTACAAAAACGATTCTATTGACGTTACACAGGAGAAATTCGCATTGCTGTCGAGTTAACGTCATTCTCGGACTATATCGGTACCTATATATTACATCATATTTAGATTCACCTCGTAGAACAGCACACGAGTAACCCGGTGTTAAAGTAATCCTATATATTATATAAACCTAATACTAAACCGCATCGATACGCGTTCTCGTGCATTGATCTGATTAGGACGCGCTGCAGTGCCGGCGGATTTCCAGTTTTCCACCCGCGGTCGGTCGGGAAAAAAAATTATCAATTACAGTTCCCGCTTCGAATCGGAAATCAAACTCTCGGGGGAGGAATAGAAAAAAATTGTATAAGCCGCAGTACGTTTTGTATACGAAACAATAGATCGTTGCAGATCCAGTGCACCATCGTGCGGCCATGCACCGCGAGTGCATTACAAGCAACGGGGTCACCCCCGCGGTGCAGCAGATGACCACGACGGCGTATGCATAATGCGTCTTACTTACACGCACACACAATGCAATATTATTGACAAACGCGAATTGATCGAGTCGTACGCATTAATATTAATTAATAACAATCGTCGAACGCCCTACATATTATCATGTGCGGAGTGGCCGCGGCGGCGGTGGTGGACGTTCGCGTCGAACCGGTTTTTCACCGTGACCTTATAATAAACGACGCGCGCGCGGGTAGAGGCCGCCGCCGAAGATATCAGGTGCCGCCGTCGCTCGATGATAATGCTCGCTGGCGTGACGACGGTCCAGTCGTATCGCAGATTCCGTTACGGCGCCGACCACGTCGTGTTGTTCGTATTGTAGCGTGCGTGTGCCCGTGTGTTCGTCGTGCGTGTTCTCGCGTATAGTCCGCGCGCGTTCCAAGTAAAAAAACGCATCCCCCGTCGTCATGATCGCGACGGCGGCGGCGGCTGCGCACTGTTGCGACGGCGAAGAACTGCGCGTTCCCGGATCGCCGCAACCGTACGCGCGTCGAGTTCGCGGATCTTGGCGCGATTATTTGGAACCGCCGGACGACGGTGTCGTTATCGTCCGGGATCCGTGCGTTTACGACCACTCGTACGACGACGACGACGACGAATTGGACGAAGAGGAAGAAGACTCTTACGACGATTCGTACTACGACGACGAGGACGGTGGAGACGAAGACTGTTCTTGCTGTTCGCTGTGTTCCTCTGGCGCCGGTGGCCGCGGCGGACGGGACACGCCGCCTACGTCGTGCCGATCCTTCTCCTCGTCGTCGTCGTCGTCGTCGTCTAACGGCGGATCGTCGGCGGCCGCTAAAGCTGCAGCCAATGTTTCTTCATCTGCGCAGTCGCAGACGCCGACGACGCTTGGACACCAGCTGTCGCCAGTTTTCGAACCGTCCATGCGCGGTTCTTGCCGGTGTATAAGGTGCCAAAAACGACGTTACTCGTTGGACTTTTTCAAAAGCTCCGACTTCAGGCGAGGCATACCTTCTCCCAATGTGTACATGATCGACGAACGGTCGTGCAAAATCGTCGACGATTACATTCACGGTAATAACCAAACCGTTATGATATTGTATTAGGTATTATTATTAGGCGATTATGATCGAAACTATTTTTGCTCGATTAATGCGTATACAACAGCTATGCTTTGTAAAAACATAATAATCAAATATGAATTCATAAAATATTTATCAATCCGCCGACAAACCGGATTCTTTTGAATCAAATCAATTTTACTCGAATCGATATTACGTCAAGTGATGTATTGTTAATTTAATTCATATATCGCTGCACTGCTGAAAGTATAGTGACACAACTCAAAATTGTTGTTTTCCGGGTCTCTGCTCTTTAATTCAGTTTATTTGATTAAAATATTATTATTAAAATTTAAACAAAGACTACACATTTGTCGATTTTGTACTGTTATGATTTCTTTCTGTGAATATATACAACGGTGTGAAACCTCTCCAAAAACGGAATCACACGAGACGCACAGCATTTTTATAAAGAGGTAAAAATTCATGTATTGTTTGCACTGGGACTATTGATATTTTCCGTTGGAAGCAAAGGATTCCGTTTAATAGAGGGTCCGTTATACAGAGGTTTTACTGTAGTAACGTCCGCACATTTTCTTGATTTTTTCCCCATTTTTTTGCCGGACTCGTAAAGTTTATCATACGAATCCATTTCACGAGTTCAGGATATCCAAAATTGATTAATCGTAATAATTTTCAAATTCGATTGTGATCCACGAGATCGAACAACAGAAAATCATGTCGTCACCAATTGAGTACTGCGCGAAAACCTTGGTAAACACATTTGTCGAATTTTATAAAGTTGTATATTGGGTCATTTGTAACGATTACCGTCCGAACCAGTACCTCAAATCTGAAATACTTAATAAAATATAATTTTAACTTATAAAAACCACATAAAAATTTATGCAGACGTATAGTTAATCCATATGGCATAATATAATTTCTATTCAAATGTGTCAACTGCTGCAGTATTTAATTTTAGATTTTTTAACGTTGAATAATATTATCGCGCTGCATAACGGCAAGCAAGCGCAACTCTTTAGGAACTCGCGAGAGAAGACGCAAAAAAAAAAAAACATTTTTATCGAAAATAATGATTTTTATGATCCGACGGCATCGGCATGAGATGGGCTCGGAGAAGACCGGTCAGCGGCCGACACCGCTCTTCTTTTTTGAGAATCTCTAACGGGAGACCACTCGTGAGTGACGTAAACCATGCGTACTCTGTAGTGGTGGTCACCTTGACCGTGGTATAAGTTCGGTGATCGTGGTGTTTTCCGTCGCCGCGGTCAATGTTTAGGAAAACGTGGTTTTCGTCGGAAAATGGCTGTACCCACCGAGCCGATGAAATCATTTTCCAGTGTACGATTTTATAATAATATTATGAAGTTGCGATGAAATTCCTGCGAGACGATTCTTGATCTTGAAATATAATATAATATATTTGCGAACCGCATAGTCACTGTGAAACGCATCGCTAATTCCCCTAGAATTACGAGACGAAGTTAAAAGACGGACTTACGCCACTTACATCATGTCGACTATATAATATCATTCAATGTTAATTTTTTTTTTTTTTTATAGGATTTACTAAAGTTTTTAATACGCTTCAACGGGCGTTATATAGGTGTAAAACTGTAAAATGTTCATTAAAATGTATTAAATCGACTTAGGCGTAGTTTTATATGTGTATAATTATTACGTATTATGTACCTATAGATTAATTTGAAAAGTCGAATTTTAATTCAGTTAAAATAATCTTGTTTTTATTAAAAACTTTATGTTCAGATCATCGATTTAAAAAGATAAGTTTGTATTATTTCGAATAAACAGAATTTAATAAATATACTAATTAAACATTAAAAAAAAAAAAACTGAAAGCTCTTAGAAATATCATTCTTTTAGTACATAACAAATTCAGACACGGAGTAGCATCGATCGTTACAGTAAAAATCACAAAAATTACTAATGTCAATGACTAATGACCAATATACTATAATAATAAAATTATACTCGTAAGTAATAAGTGTGTATTTCTGCACTTTAGTGATCTTGCACGATATGACAATTTAATGTATTTTAATCAGTACTTTATTACTTTATTAATAACTATTGTGCACACTATAGTAACTGCGATATTAATATAGTTATATTATATTAAAAAATAAATAAATAAACAAACGCTCCAAAACACGCAAATATTGGTTAACCTGGATAAAGTTCTTGGTAATTTTGTCTGGGTCTCTTCATATTTTTTAAATCATCTTTAAAAAACTCGATATTGATATTACAATGTATAGGTTGGTAGGTATTGTATACTATTAACTATTATTATTTATTATTAGTAAATAGGTTGCGTTTGAATAACGTGAATAGTTTTTATAATTATTTTCATTTCAGTTTGTATTCTATGTATTATTATGTATTAGGTTTAAACATTGGTACCTATCCACTAATCAGTAATCATGCGTGTACCACATACCCACCATTATATGTTTTGAGTTTTCACTAAGTATATTAACGTCATTTGCTCTTATTATTTTTAATAAACCCAACGGTATACGCATAGTGCATACAGAATACTATTTTTTTTTTTTTCTATATATATATATATATAGACACTATAGTTCGTCTTAAATTACTTCGAGTCTGTGTTTGGTGGACATTGTGAAGTGGTTTTCTTACGCTTTAATTTCCAAAGTTTTCGTTTAGGTACCATAATTTCATCGTAAATACTTACGTTCTTTATAACGGTCCGTTTTTAACGAGTTTCATTATAATTATTTTTATAGTTCGTTTTACATGGTATTTTACGTATTACGTTGTTTACTTTTCAAGCGATAGAACTCTAAGCGTAAAACATAAAAACAATAAAATATTACTTAAAAAAAAAAAAAAATTATTAATTTGTTTCTACTTTATTGAACAGGAGCGTTATTTGTATTAAATTAATATAATATATGCTCCAAAAACGTAGAAATACATAAGATAATTTCGTATTTGTTTACATTTTTACAGATGGTTTTATCACTAGTGAAATTAAATTCTATCGGTATCTACGTTAGGAATGTACTCATGCCGAACTTTTGTTGTATAAATCGAATTTAAACAAAGTTTACCTTTGAATTATTTATTATCTAATGGTTTTTTTTAGCCAAACTGCTTTGAAGGTGTGTTGTATTTAATAAAGTGTATTCCATACATAAACATATTCGTCTCAAGGGTTTCAGTGAGTGTTTTAAATCCTGTAATGTTTTATTATGCTAATAAGTTTAATTTTAAACTAGTTTTAACTTGTAGTAATACATGCCGTGACCGTAGTTATTAAGAGAAAAAACGGAAAGCAATTAGGACCCCGAGGGTAATTGAGGGTTAATTTAACTCGGTTTCCTTGCTTCTATTTTTAACCTGAAATATGAATTCTTTGTCCACAAGTTAAAAATAAAAATTTCAAGCAAATTAATGTGTGTGTATTTTGAGAAAAACATAAATTTTCGCTAATACGTACAAGTTGATAAAAATAATAATAATAAAAACCACACATTTTTTGTACAATTTTACAACAAATTGTAAGAGTATACCAGCAAATATTTAGAATTTTAGGTCGCAGAATTTAAATTTTGAAATGTGTTCTATATAAATTTCTAAATATGTTTTTAATAATATTATGTTTCAAAACTACTGGTCTCGTGTTACGTATATCGCATTGGCACGTCGCCTCCTCCACGTGACCAATAGACTAAAATGTATACACACTGCAGCATACCTATATTGTATACTATTTTTTGATCTGTGAGCAAACGATTTTCAAAGAGCTTTCCGTTTAAAACGGTCGTTCGCATATCATTACAATGACGACAATCGGCTAATGTCGTATTTAAGTACCTTCACAACGGGTCGGGTCGAGGGACCAGAAGACCAGCTAATATAATGTATATATACATTTAAATACCTACATACATGATATAATAATATGTGTACTGCCGCCGTAATTATAAATAGAGATTTAACCCGAGTCGTGAATCGGTTATTAACATAATAATAACAATAAATAATTCGAAGGAGGAAAAAAATATGTATTAGCGGGTACGGAGACGGAGCTCGGATGGCTTATAATAATAATAATAATGAGACGAGACGAGAGAAAGAGAAACGACGACGACGAGTGCAGTAGCAATCGTGAACACGCACAATAGATGTGTGTGTGTGTGTGTGTGTGTGTGTGTGTGTGTGTGTGTGTGTGTGTGTGTGTGTGTGTGTGTGTGTGTGTGTGTGTGTGTGTGTGTGTGTGTGTGTGTGTGTGTGTGTGTGTGTGTGTGTGTGTGTGTGTGTGTGTGTGTGTGTGTGTGTGTGTGTGTGTGTGTGTGTGTGTGTGTGTGTGTGTGTGTGTGTGTGTGTGTGTGTGTGTGTAAATTATGCAAGAAACCCCATCAGGGAGAACATGGGAATTTATTACTATAACGTCCGTCAACCGGTTCTGCGAAGGGCCGGGCCGGATGATCTGATTTAAACAGCGTATGTTCGCTTGCACTGCTTGCAGCGCAAATTCGTAACCTGCGTGTCTAGGGCGTGATAATAACATTTTTTTTTATTATTATCGGCGTCGTCGCTGTTACTGCATGAAATGGAACCTTTTCGGCTTTTTCTACAACTACACTCGAAACGACCTACTCCGGTGCGGTAAACTAGGGAAAAAAATGTTCACCCATATTATAATATACAACTGCGACAACCACGCGCGTTTGCTATAATATAGGCTGTTGGATATCATACAGGTACCGTCGGCATTCAATAATAATTGCTGTCGGTAGTATTATTCAACCATTACTGTTGTTGTTATTATTATTTTCAGGCGTGTATAGTAACCGTAAATATTGCGACGCAAACGTCGAAAACTCGAACCCGGCGTGTCTCAATGGTTCTATTGTTTCCTGCAATTTTTTTCCAATCCTTTCATTGTTGACTTTTTGCATACCAGGAATGATGATGAATTTCCTAAGAAGTATATACTATCAATAATTGCATACAAATTATTTCTCAGTATTCGCTTTCAAACAAAACGACTTTTGTTTCCCATATAAATGTAATATTGTAATATTATTGTATGCATAAAACATTTTATTTTTGAACTATGCCTGTGCAATTGCCTGAGCAATGCGATTATAAGTACGTTTCTCGAAATATCTACCTAAATACGTTAAACTGTACAGAGTGATTCACCAATCACCAAGCATGACCAACCCTTATTTTTTTTATTTTTTTTTTGATAATGAATATTTTCAAATGCTGACTTTTTGGAAAATTTTAAGCAAGTATATTTACATTTTAGAATTCCTTAGATTTTTATCTATAGATATTTTTAATTATTATTAATAGTGTCCAGAGGTAATACAAACTTTCATTTTCAAATGTGAGTTACAAATCTTTAAAAAAAAAATGTTGAATTATAATAAGTAGGTATAATATGTATAAATTGAAATTCAAACGAGTCGTTTCCGAGTTTTTAAGCTTAATATACTATAAGGATAATGTAGTCTATGACCAGGCGCTGGCATCATTAAAGAAATTAATGAGACAAAATTAAATAAATATCGGTAAAAAAAAATCGGCATTAAGATTTTCGCTTTAGGGCAGAAAATATTCAAAGACGTGTCTGTCTAGAGATATGGCCATAATGAATTTAAAATTATAGTAATTAAAAGTAATGTATTAAAATTTTATAATTTGCAAAAATTATCCGACTATCTGAGTATTATAAAATATAGACTAAATACTACACTTACATCTATTTTTACTTTGTATAGAACTATTATAAAATAACTATACACTATCTGTTTATTCTTAGTATATTAAGTTTAATAATGCACGAGACAAAATTTTCAAAAAATCACCTGTTTCCGATAAAAAAGAATGGCCATCATTTAAAAATAATAAATATGTACCTCCACAGGATATAATTAAAATATATTCAAGCTCATAAAAATATATATAATTTAAAATTTGAATAAATACAAGGTTTTAAGAGATGAAAGTGGGACGGCATGCTTGTTGAATGTAAAAATTCTGCTGTGATTATGTTTTTACTATTACCACCAGTCTTCTGTTAGTACCTATATTGTTAATTGTTTATATTACGCGTCACGATAAACATAGAAAAAATTAAATATTTACAAATATTTAGTCATTTCGTGCGCAACGTTTGTCTGATTTTAATTGTAGGCATTGTATTTTATCATGGTCCTCACGTCCTAAATAGGATGGATAGCATAGAATATGCAGCGTAAAAATTCGTGTAAAATGTTGGTGGATCTGTCGATATGAGTGTTTGATTTTGTTTTCAGAGAATGGCGAGAATGCAACATTATACGTTAAACTGTACGCACGATTACACATTTTAATGGCAAAAATATAAAAGTATACTATTTATGTTGTTGTAACAATATAATACGTTGTTATCCGATCTGACGTTATAAGTGACGTTCTGTTATAAGCTTATAACGATTTCCGTTATTTTCGTGACGTGCAAGTTGCATTTAAGTCGTCGCGTCGTTGAAATTCCTCAGATTTGAGTGAATATGAAATGTTGTTATAATTTTTTTCCACAAACTTTTAAATTGTATTATATTTTGTACGAAATATATCTTTTATGCTTGTGTATTTATGTAGAAGAATATTATATTTGTCGTAATATCATGATCATGTTAGTCGTTAGTACTTAGTACTTCCATAGGTACGTGACATTCATCAACATTGTTCACGCAGTTCATCTGTAGATTTGATTTACATTTTTATCATCTGGTAATATGCATTTTAAAATGAAAGTATTATTTATTCTTGTAGTGTTGCAGGTTCATTTGTTTTCCGGCTGTTATTATTATTATTGTTTATAGTTTTTGTACTTACGCGATCTTTCCTGGTATAGTGCTGATGACAATGATATGATAATAATATTCTACTTGTACATGTATTAACAAAATTTAAATTCGGAGTGCTTATTTTATTATTTTATTATTGTGCCCCATAAAATACCCGTGCGCATATTTAATGATGTGAGTGCGAAACGTATATAATACGGAAAGAAAGAGATCGCGAGGGTATAAATACGTGGAGTGAGAAAATAAAACATTTTTTTACAAAAGTTGCCGTTGGTTAGTTTTTTTTAAAACCATAAATTATTGCTCTTTCAAATTTTAATCATTTATCTATATAAATTGTATATCACAATATATTGTTGCATATATTATTATAATTTCATATTTTGTCCGTATATACGTTTTGAAGTGTAGTTTAAGGATGTAGCTTCCGAAATACGTTCACGCGATTTAAATTGCCTTCCTCCTACGTAGGCAATCATAGCATGTATACATCAGTCTCCGTGGAAAAAAAACAAACATTGTCTGTGCAGCTATGCTACGGAGGAAGAGAGAAAGGTCAATTGGCTATAGTAATAGTATATAGTGATCTGCACTGATTCAGTAAGCGCGGGGAGAGAGACCTTGATTTCCTCAGATTCTCGATCGTTTGTTCGTGGGTCTAAACAATTTTTTTTCGATTGCTCCTTCCTTCCGCCGCGACCTCCATACAACAATATGTAATATGTAATGATACGTCTGTCTGCTGCTTTGACCCAGTATTCGGCACAGCTCCACTTTGCGTGGGGTGCGGTCTGCTGCACGTGCACATCGCGTATATATATATATTTATAGTGTTCTCGAAAATGTGCATATTATGTACTTGTAAATTATACTAGCATTGTATATATGAATACGGCATATACCCACACGCGCGCGTTTTTTAATCTATATGACACACTGTTATTGCCATAATATAATAAATTATACGAGTCGATATAGACGCGTTCAATTGTCGCGCCTTACATTGGCGTCGTTAGTAGGACGCGAAGACCATGTTAATTTGTATGACAGAGATTTTTTTTTTTAATGCTTTTACCAAGACATCTCGTCGATGTCCTATGATCATCATTTTTCAATCATAAGATTTAGAAAACTCAAATTATCTTTAAAAAAAATAGGTATAGGTATACCTAAATTCAGCAATAATTATATAATTCGGTACAATACAAGTATTATTAAAATCTATATAGATAAATAAAAAACTCCTCGATAGTTAAAATAAATCTATCTACACCAGTCTATTATTGTTTATCTTTTAACTTCAGCTGAAGTGCATAATATAATCCCTCATAGACATCACAGCCATAATAAATGATTACTTTTATAGTTTGCCAATTATTATTATTAATGCTGGTTATGGTTCTTTATTGTGTGGAAGAACAGAAGGTGTGGCAAGTAGGAAATTAACGATCTCCATAAACTGATTTTATTTTAAATATTATTCGATTTATAATAATAACGCATAGAAATATAAAACATCTGCTGATATCTCTCCGCAGAAACATCAACATCAACAAAATAATTATAATGCCAAAAAAAGCCACTCAGATTATCACTATACTGTTCTGAGCTATCTACATGCATATTATTGTGTTGTATTAGTTACCAGAAATATCAAAAATCTGTTCGTCGTGGATTTTTGCGCACGATTCGTAATACCAGCGATGAGCAGTGTCCGCCACGGCGACCCAATCGTCGTTTATGAATGACATCTGAAGCTCGCCATCATGCGTTCCTTCTGTGGGGTCGGTGGCGACGAATCGGCTGACGTTGGGATACTGGTGATGACGAGTGCCGACTTCGATTCGATGACGGCCCAACGGTCGGCAAGTGTTGATCGGCTTGCAGCGTGCCGCTAATGTCGTGGTAATAGTGGTTACGAAGCCCGACATTTCGCGGTCGTCAAGTTTGCCGGTTTGTCGAACGGGTCGTCGGTGTGCGATGAGATTGGCAGACGGTCAGCTGGTCGTAGCTAGACCGCGGACATCCGACCAATCGAATCCGTATCGTAACCACCGATTCAGCCACGACCTATCCTTTTCGAGTACCCGTTCGACGTGTTCGGCGGCGGCGCGTCGTCCCCTAAACTCATCGAACCATTTTCACGACCAGAAACTGTGGAACATCACACTTCACGGTTAGTCACCACTGCAGGACAACCGATTCGGCATGTGATGGCCCGAAGTATAAACCAGGCTATGATGCATATCCGAAGCGACGTTGGACGCATCTATACTCGGGGAAGATCCTGATGATTCGTTCATTCGTTATTTTTCCGATTTATATAAATGAGGAAAATATTCATATGGAACCGACTTTTCATGAAAATAATTATTCGGGCCAGATTAGGCTCTGAAAATGTAATTTCTTTATTATACCATTCTTTTGAAATATATTTCCCTACAAAAAATCTAGCCCGAATAATTATTTCCCAGAAAAATTCTGTTCCATATAAATATTTCCCTCGCGTGCTTCCATTCGTTTACAATAAAATTATGTCATTCATTTGTTTATTTAATATTGCTAATAATTATCAACACGTTTCAATAAAGCATAATATTACGATTTAGTCAAATATTCTATTTTTTTATTCATCATATTTTAAAGTTACTCTGTACAACTGCGATGACTGATAATATTATTATGCACGAATTACCGTGATCAAGTGCGGATGGCTACGAAAATTTCTCATTTTAAATTAATTTAATGGCGATTTGATATAATATATGCTAATCGCCTTTCGCCTATAATGATTGACGTCCGTTGCCGTACCTACCTATCTATAGCAGGTGTGGCCAACATGAATACTTCCACAAGCCACCACATGAAAAAATACAATGATATCAAGAACCAACATTTCTATAAATACATTTCATAATTTTTTAAATTTTATCGTTTAAAATGAGTTAATATTGATTTTATTTTAATAAGAAGCGAGCCTCAATTTGACCACCCCTGCTCTATGCCTTACACATCATTAAGTTTTCGTTTTAAAAAATCCGTTACGCGTGCAAATCGGTCGATAATTATTAATGAGATATATATTATACAGACCTACCATTATATAATATCATGTATAAATGTTAGGAATAAGTAATAACTGATAATTATCGTCATTAATTTTTATTTGTCAGGAGAGAATTTATAAACCTAGCTAAGTTATAAATTTAAAATACAAATATGACGTGTTAGGTATACGTTCATCAGGTTATATTTTTTACCCGTTGAAAAACCTACGCGGACCAGGTGGACCTGATGTACACATCTCAACTATACACGCAGTAATTTTTTACAATAATTAACAGAATATTATTGACGTTTCGTTTTTTATGCAGTAATAAAAGTCATTTTTATTTTTATAACATTATTGCCATCACACACTATATATATATATATATATATATATATATATATACGAGAACACGTTTGAAACAGTTAAAATAAAGATATTAATGTTCCGTTAAAGTTAAATGTTACTTTGTGTGCACAAACGACTTTGGAAGATTTCCTTCAAAGTTGTTGTCGTCCCGAACGCTTATGAGTGCATATACATATCATGACGCATACAGAGGCCAACAAACTCTTAAACTAGATTGCGCAAGGTTATATAGCGTTGTTTCCATAATACGAATCGCGAGTATATTTGTGTGCAAGTGTGTATAATTTGATAATAATCAACGGCACGACTTTTTTTTTATAAATACATCTAATTCGCAGTTTGGCCGAGATCGTTACGTGTTGCTATGTGGAAACAATCGACGTCCATTCGTCTTAAATAACAAAAATACATTCGGATTTGGCCCAAAACATTCGATTTATTCTTCAGCGGATCTGTGCACTCTGCCGCTGCAGCAGTGTGTCATTCGGTCAATTGATTTGTGTGTTTTCCATTGAACGTCGGCGGCAATCCGTCTGCGTCGTCGATCATCAATTATGACGGACGAACAATATCCTTTCAAAATAAGTTCGTCTTACGGACTATGCCACTGCGGTCACGATCTATTATAATTATCAGGAGACGTATATGAAGTGAAAGGCCCTCTGTACTATTTTGGGTATAGTATATTATATCCATCATCATATTATACGTACAGGTCTCATCGTGACTTGGACGACGCTAATATTCATCAGACGATCACGCATTGCGTATAAACAATACTCAAATTACGTACACTACGTCCCATTTAATATATAATATAATTATACATCAACATATTTTGTAATATGAATTACATAGATAGTCATCCAAATTGTTCCGAACGTTGGAATGAAAAAAAATATAATTACAACACGTTATCAGTAATGAATTATACGCGTTGTTTTGTTTTGTTTTTTTTTTAATGCGTGCACTTAGATACCTACAGCTATTGTAGAATTGCGTGTTGCAGGTTGGTTTGGTTCAGTATGGCATCCACGATTGTGTATTTTAAGAAATATTGGTTCCACTAGCTGTTTGCCAATAAATATTATTTAAAAAAAAAACCATTTGCATCACACAGTACATATAATTTTGAATTTTTCGTTGAAAATGTTTTATAGTAATTTGTTGGATAAATAAAAAATTTTATGTTCCTATTCATCACTTGCATACGAAATGTAAGGACATAATTGCCATCAGAAAAATGGCGTCCAAAAAATAATACCTAATTGAGTCCAGAATAGATTTAAAAAAAAAACAGATTTCCTCCTTCCAATTTTACCTACTACGAATACTACTTAGACTGCCGGTACAAAATATCACGGTTATTGGAGGTCTCAAATACTAAAAATTTAGATACACTTCATTCTTATTTTATTCATTATTATTATGTTCGTCAAATTAATCAAATAATATCACAGATTTATATTTGTATTAAAACAATCATCTCTTATCCTACGACCTACGTTGTACTTTTTTCATAATACCGATGTAGATAAGATAACTACCTAGCTGTTTCATCGGATTCATATAGGCGTATAATCGGGCAAAATTCAGCCATAAATGTAATTCCAAATCTGGTACTGAACTGTATAATTCCCAAACGTACGTACATATATTCAACATATTTTGCATCATATTGATTTACATCGTCGTAATAATGCTCACATTTGTACGTAATTTTTTTTTTCGAGTAAAACCACCACTACATCTGGCGAGCGTGTGTATCGCGTAAAATGTATATATAAAAAAAAAATTATAATAACATATTTACACAACTACACAGTCATAATAATTATTAGCAGACGTGCAGACATGCAGTGTACGCATTATATTATAAGCCGTCCAGAATACTTCCTTGACCTGTTTATTATTTACTGCACGATTGATTAATAGTCAGCGACTTACCCTGTAGCGAACTATTATGATATCATGCCGTTGCAGTTTTGCCACATTTTACATGTTTAATATACGCTGTACGTATACAAGGCGATTCATCCAGCATTTTGTTGCATCCCCCTTTATTTTTTACTTATAACTGTTTCAATACGGCCAGATCTCATGCTTAGAGCTTTGCATACTATTTAAGGAACACATGGGACAATACAAACTTTATTTTTTTCAAATAAGAACTGTTCTTTTTTGCACTGTAAATTATTGTCAAGGACGTGGCATTTTCTTCATAATTTCTGTGCATTTAAATTTAGTCCAAACGAATAATGTTTGAGTTATTTACAACTGAAATAAAATAATACGAATGACGGTAATGAGTTAAAAATGCAGCTTGGTGAAGTTGGTGAGCAAATCGATCAGGGATGAACGCTTTAGTAACTATTTTATTTTATTTTAATCCTACATGGCTAGTACCTATAATAGTGGCATCAATCATTAAATAATTTTGTAAACGATTTTGGTTATATCATGGTGACGTGGCCACTATAAAATGCTGAAATAACTAATTTAGACTGCAATTATAATAATAAAACCAAATAAGAGAAAATACGCGGTCAATTTGAAATTATTTATGATATTATTTCAAATTATCCATTCCTAATGACTGCAGGCCTTTATCAGAGATAAACGATGTGGTTTAATGTTTTGCGTAATTTAATTGTACCTAGTTACATACTCTTCCTAATTATGGCTGTAAATGTATTCAAACCTGTTGACCACTGTCAATTTTATCCATTATAGCCTATATAGGTACCTCTGACCTGTGTATAGGCTTAATTCAAATACGATCATATACGTTCTTTATGACTTCAATGTGTCAGTTATTATTTATTAGTTTATAGTACAAACCGATTTTGCCTGCAATATTATATTCAGCTATAATTTTTTTTATATATTATTAATCTACAGGTAAACATATTGTAGATACTTTTTTCTAAGACATGTACATCTGACGTCATATTAATCAATATTTATCATCTATAATATAGATATTGGTACTATTGGTACGTATTGCAGGTAGGTACTGAGATACCTATAAGAATATAATTTAAAAAAGGAGTTGCATTTGAAAGTTTTTAAAACGGATCCGAATTGTTAGATATATCATACACGCGGCATGTTATATGTATAATAATAATTATATATATATATATTTTTTTTTTAATGTCAAAGATATGCCCAGTAAAATTCGTTTCGTGAATCTATTCATCTCAAATTCTCAGATTGTATGATAGAAAAACATAGATACGTATATCTCACTAATGAGAAGTTGATGAGGAAGCAACATAATTTAAACGAGTAATATTTCGTTATTATTATTTAGAGTAGAAAATACCAGTCGAATATATCGTGTTTTTTCGACGATGTGATTCTTGTGCTTCTCGACACAACCGTATATCGTTTACTACGCACCATTAGAATGGTTTTTTTTTTTTACATTTTTGTACCTACTCCGCACCTTAGTGAACAGTGTTATGATTTTTGTACACACGTGTCGGTACATATTACACGAATCTCATAAACACAATGGTATCACGTTTTCGATTAAATATGGAATATTTCTACAGCGTCCTAGCTGTTTTCTGGGATCAGTTGAAATAATTCAAGTAAAATTAATAGTTTTATTTACCGTGCCACCATTACTAGTTTACTTAGATGTTGGTATAATGGTATATATGGTATTTTATAGCCATATATTATTAGGTGACTACCGACCTTATGTGTGACTGAGACATAAATCGCTATCGTACACGCTTGTATTACTATTACGAGTACACCATCTATATTTTAATTTATTCAAACTTTTAATTAATTTTAGATTATAATATTTACATTCTATTACAACATCAAAGTTCAAAATTATTTAAGTCTTACTAAAATTTAAAGCAACAAATATATTGTTATTATAATATTATTTAATTTAATGTTTTTAGTTTAAATAAAATACTTATAACTTTATCCAAAAGTGTTCGAATTGTGTTCTTAAAAATTACATCTCGTATTTATTATAAGTATATTGGATGTGCCAAAAGCAATAAATATAAAATTATACGGTAGCGTTAATTATATTAATATATAACATATATTTCTTCCAGTATGAATTAGTGATGACTGAATAATATTTTTATGAATACCTATACAACGAATTGGTCAAATTACATTTTTATTTATAGTAAAAAAAATGAGAAATGCATAGGTACCTAGGTTATGTACATTGTAAATACATTAAAAACCTTTTTGGCAGTTTTTTATAATTTTATAATAACCTTTGAAAATACTTTAGAAAATGCAGTCTATATACGCTCTAAAGACTCAGTAAAGAGTATTCAACATTTTCAAATCACTAACTATAAAGTTATACAAATTTTAGTGCATTTCTTTTCCAGCATATAATATTTTTGCTGTCGCCTGGCAGTTGACCGTATATCAAAAATATATTTTTTAAATAGTAAATATTTAAATTTTTTTAATCCTTGCTCTGGTAATTTACGAAATCTATCCCATAACTTGCGTGTTTCTGGACATATTCAGAAGGACGAGACGGAAAACAACCAAGCCCATTCTTAGTTTTTTTCAGCATACCTACATATCCAGCATCCAAAAAGTAAGAACATAATTTTTTTCTGTCATAAAACATGTCACCGTAATCTTCACCCCTTCCAATTAGGTGCCTATAAAAAATAATTCTTGATACGTGGCTTGCGTATACAATTCGTTTGTGTACTCAATACATTAAACACATTTTACGTATGTATATTATATAGTATGCCTACTCCCATATATATGTATATGTGCTCGTACAGAGTGATTCTCTAAACATTAAAACTCAATACCATGGTCAATTTTCATACTCTAAAAACTTTTATACTTATACATTTTTGATTAGTCACGGTTGTGATTTTGTCGGCGTTTTTTCTACTAAAAAACCAATATTTTTAATGAAAATATCAACGCGAAGAAAAATATTGAACTTACAGTTTTT
Source organism: Diuraphis noxia (assembly GCF_037042655.1). Taxonomy (NCBI): domain Eukaryota; kingdom Metazoa; phylum Arthropoda; class Insecta; order Hemiptera; family Aphididae; genus Diuraphis; species Diuraphis noxia. Next base: position 81,540,099 of record NW_028301713.1, read on the forward strand.
ATTTATAAGAATACATTCTCAATTTCTCATTGTTTATAATTATAAGATATGTGAAATAAGATACACTCTAAACTTAAAAAAAAAAGTAGGTATAGATACTGACTCGTAAGTTGTAAATAAAAAAGCTTTATGTACAATTTAAATTAAATAGTTATATGTTTTTATGTATACAAGCATTTTCATAAAAATCGTCTGCTTGTGATTGTGAAACAAAAGTTTCGTTTATTGCCAGGTGTTATCATAAAACAATATTAAATTATAACCCTAAAAAGTCACGTTTTACGAAAAATAAATTACAAAATAATAATTTCACGATTGAACATGCAGACGGTGTAATTAAAATGATGGGTAGTTCTTATTTTCAAACTCTTTTTTTTTTTTTTTAACCGATCGAGTTATCGGCGTTAATTTACCGTCAAAAGAATCACTCTGTATATGTATATGCGCCCGTGTATCACACGAATTCTGAGCGAGCAAACGTATTGTGTTACGCGCCCGGCCGAATGACGCGACACATTCCGCCGCCGTTTTCTCGATGCAGCGGTCGCGGTTACGACCATAATAACTAGTGGACGATAACCACTGATGGCGTACCCAACAACAACAGTTCGTACTTAGCCAGTAGTTGGGCACGTATAGTTGCAGAATATGATATTCTGTATATGTATAGATAGACGGGTACCTGCGTTATAGAAATCGTCCAGAGTCGACGCACCACTTTAGCCGATCGTTCGGCTATTATTTTGTTGTTATTCAACGCGTCTTGTGCGTACAATTCCGGTCGTTCGGAGACAAATAGGTAGGTTATAAGTGGGTACTGTTTTATTGTGTAAGAAACCAATAAGTCAATAATATATAATCACGGGCGCAACTACTATACTTGATCCACTTGATATTATTATACATACAATTATATACGTTTATTTATTATAAATAAATTTTTTATAAACATTTTAATAAAGAATTATTTTTTGATTCTACATTAATATTATTCTTATTTTTTATTTTATTTAATTCAAACGAAATGTTTGTGTATTGCGGTTAAATACAACAATTGTTACAGTCTATTATTATTTTAACTTAAAATTTAAAAACATTTTAAATACCAATAACCAAGTATTTTTAATTGTAAATACATTGAAATGACGTGGAAAAAAAATCCAAGAAAAGCACTAGAACTATTGCATTCCTATTATCATTACCATATCCTCGCCTAGGACCTTGCCACATTTAACTCATTTAAATGGGCGATAAAATAAATCAACGGAAATTTCTAGTTCCGCCTATAAATATCTAGGCACCTATAATATTGCATTAAACTTATATTAATATGAGTAAATAATTTTGACGAATAAGCGTCGGTAACCTTTACAAAAATTATGTATGCGTGAATATGTCTATTGATTTATTATTAATCAATAATATTTATACTGTCAATATAATATATTATTATATAATAATACGGTTTTTGTGAGGTGCAACTGTACAATACAATAACACATTTATACGGTACCCATTATACGCAAGCATGTGCGACGCATCGGGCATCGGCAGTTTACGTAGCGTAAAAAGAGGAATAAGAAAAAATAACGCTATCGTTCCGACGAGTTCGTTGATCTGCCGGTGAGCAAGAAGAAGAAGAAGAAGTTGGAAAAAAGTCGTCACCGTTATTATTATTGTCAATATAGAATATATACTGTTCACAAGCGACTATTGTCGTCGTTTACTCGCGCTCAAAGTACACCTCTAATGTATATATACATATCATGAATGTAAGTACTTCGTGTCGACAAGTGGCAACGGGAGGTTATATACAATTACGATCACCGTCTCGATCATCCGCCGCCCGTACGTTCGTTTGTATCGCAAATATATATATATATATATTATAAATAATATAAATAGCGAATGTGTGTTAGTACGTTCTGGGCCAGCGGAACTGCAACAGTATCAAGATGAAGCCGATGCACCAAGAAAACACCTTTGAAACGACATAAAATACTATACTGTAATAATAATTATTATTGTTATTATGTGTTATGTTTTATATAATATATAGGTCTTTATATACATATACATCATATATATACACTCTCATACATATATATATAGTTCGACAGTTTGATCACGTTACGATAATATAATGTGTGAAACGACTACGTGGATGGTTTATGTATAGGTTTATACCTGGTAATTGTGTATGAGGGTCGCCCAAAAAAAATAATGTTCCGACATTTAAAGTGCTCATATTATTCTCAACTTCTCAAGTGCATAATATCTTCTTGAAATTTCCAGAGATTATAGTGCAAGCAAATAGTCAATTCGTATATTACAACCACTTAAGCCTATGCATTTTTGCGAGTATGGTGCCAGCTTTTGTTACCATGCCAAAAGAACTGCTTATGTTATTAATCAATAGCCTCTTTTACCATTGTCAGAAAAATGTATAAGACACATGCTGAGTAAAAAAGTGATAATCACTAGGTAGAAAATCCAAGCTGGACGGTATCCCATCAGAAGGTGATGAAGTTCTCGGAAATACACATGGTATATGAGGCTAACATCACAAAATCGTAATTTTTTATAAGCACTCTGTTGTTGGGTGTCACAGTATTCCGCTGAATTTATACTCTTATGAATCGGTGGAAAAAGATTAAAAAGCATAATAAAGGAGAAATTCTGACCCGGTGAAAGAGACAGTTGAAAAGTGGCTAAAAATTATAGAATGTGAGTTATTCGACATTAGCGTACATTAATAACAAAAGCTGGTGCCAATCCTACAAAAATGCATCAATGTATATGAAAAATAATTATAACTACCTATAATGTTTGTTAAAAAGTACCAGAATTTCATTTTTAATAAATATTTAAATTATGTTACACATTATTGAAGATATCTCTTTCAAAAACTGAACTCCCGTTCACCAACGATTAGTATCGATGGATAATTTGGAACTTATTCACAAATTTTCACCACATCATCATTTCTGGATTCGAAATAGTCTTCCAGAACGTAGATCATCTTCAATCGACTTCCGTTCATCTTTGAAAAATAAAACCAGTCGAAAGTCTTTGAACGACCCAATAAGCATTATTCCCAAAAGTAATTTGATCATTTCGTACGTTTCCGTTATATTTTTTATCCAATTTCAAATCTAACTTGATACTGGTCGTTAATTTCAGACACACCGAAATCACCAAACGAAACAAACAGACTAAATTTATCAATATACAATATTAAACTGAAATAGATTACTGATATATTAAGTCTAGATTATAGGTGTAATAAAAATTGTGCTGGTACTTTTTAAAGAGACCTCGTGTGCATCAAAAAATACAGAAATAGTTGTTGGCGTTGCTGTAACTTTAATATCTATAACCTGAAATAATGAATATTATGGTACAAACGATGTTTGATCACTTAGTTTTATGTATTCTATCTTGAAAATCAAGTTTAGCGGCTAAATAATAACAATTTTCCCACTATAATTTCTGCTTTGAATGCATTAAAAATGCATTTTAGATCGATTATAACAAAATAATCTATTGGAAATTTTATTACAAAAAGCTTACTTCTATCTCCCTTTTATTTATTCATCAAGATATTTATAGGTGTCAAGTTTTCTGAGATCATCATAATTTTGATACCATAGAGATATACACTACGGTGATAAAACTGAATCCGTACGACCTTGGACCTATCGTGTATCTTTTATCTGTGATATAATAATATACTTACGGACACGAACAGCCTCGGGCCCAGCACCAATGTACCATACGCTAAGCGCATTTCCGCCGGAGGATTGTCAATTTCCCATAGGAAGAATGATATCTGACAAAATACATCATTCATATATTGCATTATTTCATATAAACATATAAACTATAGTCTATAAAATATGAATACACCTATTACTTATATCTATCGATGTCCGGGGAAAATGTTATTGATTAGCAATTTTGTTAATATTTTAGATTTTTAATACAGCTCGATTATACCATTTAATTAAAATGACTTCTAAGTATCAAACTATACCCTTTACAATCTGATTTAATTCACGCTTTCGTTGTACTTAAATAGGTAATTAGTTTAAATATTGAATTTTATAAGTATCAAAATATCTATTATATAAATCTAATTACAATACTTCCACTAATTGAGTGTTACAGATTATATTATGTAATTGGCATAATCATAGGCATAATGGATACATTTGACACGATGAACAGAACTCTGATGATTAAATGCTATACATTTTTTCTCAGGGTCTTATACAATACGCGAGTAATTGTAACATATATTTTATTTCGTTTTGGTCTCTGTCCATATGAATGTGTTATGAACGAAATAATCACTTTACGTCTCTCGTTATGATATTTGTACAATTATTGTACACCGTTTTTTGATATTTCAATTAGGTCGTTAAACCACTTTGCAATGCATAAAAGGTTGCTTCAGATTTACGCATACTAGTTTTCGTTTTTCTGTTATAGTTCCATTTTTGTTATTTGTTTGAAGACCAGCGATTATCAACTTGGTGGCCCCCAACACATGATATGGCGCGTTATAATGTATCACTAGACAATAGACATGTACCTATAACCTACGTAAATATAAAATAATTTTTAGATTTCATGTAAAATCAAATTTTAAATTTAGTGTTCATGGCTTAATAAATGTCGAGAACCAATGTGATAAACCTGCACAGTACACAAATGCATATTTGTCTATTATGTGGTTGTCGTTAAATTAATAAATTATACATCGAAATAACAGTAAACTGCAAATATATCTTCCGTTAGATATCTGAATATTATGGTTAAAAAAAATCGAATTTTTGGTACATTTTAATTTTTAAGCATTGTTTAAATTTTTTTCGATTCTTTTTCTCAATCGTTAAGATCGGTGTCCATGAATGAAAACAATTTACATAAAAAAATTACATTATAAGTTAGGTACACAAATTGTTTCTTTAATGATTCAATTATTTAGGTTTCTATGAGGAATATTGTCGCACCAAGTACGTTACCAGTTATTATTTGAAGCGTATTAATTTCACTTATCTATAATAAATTACTATTACTTCAATACAATTGTTTTAAAAAAGAAAACAATAATTTTTTTTATTTTGTTTTTTACAAAATTTTTAAGTAAATAATATTATAATAAATACGATTAAAATCATCGATGCTATAAGAAGTAATAGCTATAATGATATAATTGAATAATAGTATAACAGAAAAAAAAAATAAATATAGTTTATATAGTTTAATGACAATTTGAGACGTGAACAGAATATCAGATTTCCTTTTTTTTTTACCAAAGTCGTTTGTGACTTCTCTGACTAAATTAAAAAGGTTGACAACATTTACGACTACGATAATTCATATAATTTAATAAACGGCCAATTTATGGTAATATATAGGTTATTATATGCTATAGGTTGTTAGATGACAATTTCCAAAATTACTATCAATTCCATAAAACATCATTCTATATTAAACATCTGCAAAATATTTGATTTTAAGAGTACGATAATAATATTTCAACGGTTTTTCAAAATAAAGTTGTTCAACGGTGTCAAACACAACTCAGCAGTTCACATTGCCCACCTATATTTTCACAGTTATAACACCCATATTATATAGGTATCTAGTACATTAAAGTACATAACTCGAGACTCGAGGTTTTTGCATGACGTGCTGAATTATTTGAGATTTCAGTTCTGAGAATGTAGCGTAGGTATAACCTACAATACGATAATAATGAATAATGAATATTGATGAAAGTGGCGAGTAATAATTGTTATTTTGCATGCCTCTCTTGTTGCTGTCAGGTCAAAATATTTAGTCTACTGATATACTTACCAGTAGGTACCATTGAAATGGGTGCTTAGATTTGTTTTGTGTTTAATATTATAACTTATAATAAAACATTACTATAAAACATTTTATGATCGAGGTTTAGTTTCCGAAAACGGAACTTATAAATTTTTAAACATAGTACGATATACTTAACAATAGGTACACAATTCTGTTGTTATATAGTACAAAACTATAATACATAAAATATATATTATTTGTATAACTACATATTATTATTATTATGGTGAAAACATCCAGTTATAGTTTTTGATTTTTGGTGATATTTTGAAATGATAGTTAATTGTATTTTTTTTTAAGGAGAACAAAAAGTTTCGTTTTTAATAAATCCCATGACATTGTGGCTTAATATAATATATAGCCATGCAGTACCTACAAAAATGGCAGTTAAAGGTTATCGCAAAACCGCAACACATGTCACTCGTATTCGGTCACGACATATTGGTAACTTACTTACTATATCGATCATAATAATATTCAAGGATTAGTCCACTCGATAACTATCCCGATTGCCTTACTTATTACTATTACACGCGTTATGACACGAACGAGCTAGCAAAGCAGACCTGATGAGACGTGACAAAAATTCATAATTACTTCATCCTCTAGATGCTTTTCCGCGCTCGGATTTATGTCCAGTAAGATGGCCACGAGTTTGCTTGCCTGTATAAAATTTCAAAATAAAAACAAATTTATATCCAATAACGATATCCTATAATTTATTAATAGTATTATTTCAATAAAACAAAATTAATATTTCTACACCGCGGTAATAGATATAGGTAAGCTTGATGTATAAGTGAACAGAATATAGTTTGTGGAAATTAGAACAATTTTCACGCATCATTGGTAAAATATATGTTGTTCTATACGCCCGTTTCATGTTATGCGTGGACTATAATATTTTTACGAAATATTTCCACAATATTAATATAATGACGCGGTTGCGTCGGAAGTTTAATTAAAAATATATTATTATGTAATATTACAATATTGTGTTCTCGTCAAAACGGTACAATTTCTGTAGTATAAAATTGATTGAATTAGAATAATATTATTTACTAGGTACTCAAAGTGCAAGTACCTCGCAGAATTCTATGTTAGCCGCAATATCTACGTTCACTGCAGGAAAACGCGTAAAATTAAATTTTGCTTTCGCCGTCCCGTGAAATCTAAAATAGTATGTACGATATCGGTGACTTTTGGAATGAAAACGCCCACGATATACATTTATAGGAAACGGTTTGAACGCGATTACGAGTGGCTGTAATATATTATTGTGTTTCCCACAGACTATGCCACGGTTAAACCTCTTTATATTATATTATATATATATATATGTACGTGCACGCACGGCGACAACGGTACACTGCGAATGAGAGGCGAAACCGCTTTTGCGATCGTGCGCGATATGCGATAATTACCGATTAAAAAAAGAGAGTGTAGTAATGATAATTTACGCGCATTGTGAAAAATAACCATAATAATAATAACGATTTTCATTTAACTCGCTTACAACAATATTCACGTGCGTAGCCCATCTATATATAGGAATAAGGTGCTATTTTATACGTATTACCATGCTGCACACGCGCGGTTTGCATTGGAGGAGAAAAACGCAACCGTCTCAGTTCACGCTGTATATACAATAGGTATAATAATAATAGTAATAATAATAATATATTTTACACCCACGTGAATAAAGCGCACGCCAAGTGGCCAAGTGGTTTAAGTCGTACCTATATGTAATGTATACGACCTGGTGTACCTATATATATATGTATATATCTACTAAGCCGTCTAAGCCCTGCAATGCGTTCGCTTCTGAAGTTTAAAAGTAGTTTTATTCTAAAAAATAAACTACTTGACTTAGATAAATCTTTTAACCATCAAAATTGGTCTTATAATCTGCAGATTCACAAATATTAGGTTATTTTTAATTTATCCAAAACAATTTTTATTAAATTAAATTAAATTTTTATTTTCAGTAATATATAAAAAAAAAAATTAAGTTTATTATACATGTAGCGTAGATATTAATGGCGCTAGAGTCGCTTAATGAACAAAAAAAAAGTAAATAAATAAAAAATATAAATTTTAATTTTAAACATTAATTATTCCAAAAATCAGTTCTATCCATCAGTACCTATATAACCATGAGGAAATATTAATTCGGGATTTCGTAATTTGAAAATCTATTGTAAACAACCAAATCGTCGTCAGCTGCTTTACTTTATACTCAACGATACTTTACGCCATCATCATAATACCTACTTTTATTATTATCATCGTCGGTTCCGGTTTTACTCACCTCCTTTGCAACGTCGCCGGAAACCTTGCACAGCGCGAACAACCTCAAAAAACGTTGCGTCACGTCCAACATGTCCGCCACCTGACCGGAACTTTCTGCCGACATGAGCACTCGGTGAACTTCAAACACCGTTGTCGCGACCGTCGTCCCGATTTCCAATAGGATTTGCGCGCCAAACGCTCCACCACCGGTCGTCTTTCCCGCCCGGTCGATCAACTTTTTTCTCTGCTCTCTGATCGCCGATAGTTCTACGTGATGACAATAAATGGTACAAAATATCGGTAACAATGACGTGGCAAGAAATGCTAATTAGGTATGTAAGTGTACGAAATAATAATGCTAATATATACTTCACCATGCAGTCACCTTGTGGGCGTTAAATAATAACCTTTCTCAATTTCCACTTATGCCGATGAGGGTTATTTTAAATAAATAAAACAAATTTAATATTCAATGAAATGTATTATGTTCGTTGAGTAATACGATATGACTTCGTTACATAAACTATACAGTAAAAATTAATATCGACAATCGTAGTGTCATGTTACTTACAAGCTTATGATTTATAATAATAGAATAATATAACTGCAAATAACAATATAATATACTATAAACTAGTTATGTAGTTTAACTGAGCTAATGTGACAAAGTAAGCTCCAAATACGATATGATCCATTTTATTAAACACTTCAATTAATATAGCAACCTAGCATGTCCTAGATATATAATTACATATTTTTAAATATTATGTATCATATTTTTTCATATTATTATTAGTATTATTTGGGTGTGGACAGTTTAAATTAATTGTTTAAATTCTATTCATAAAAAAAAAAATTGAAAATTAAGAAGCTACGGCATTGCGAGATATCAAGTATTGAAGTATATAAGATATAAGGTTATCTTCTGTGTATGAAATAATTTTTAAAATTTATATGAATTTTATTTATTACATTTTAGAAAAATCTCTTGTGTATATAATATACATATTGTGTCGATGTATATGTATAGCCGCCACGCTCGTCATATCCATATATTTTGGTACTCGCCATTTGCATATAAAAACAAACGTTGAGTACACACGATGGGTATTCAGAATCACCTGCATGCACATTGAAGATCATATCTGTATTCTATACTAATGCGATATATAAAGAAGGAAAATTGTCCATTAGTTCGGTTTAATCTCTGGAACTATTTAACCGATCAAAATTTTTTTTTTACCATCAAAAAGCTATATAATGCCCCACGGATCTATCATCTATACTACTATATATAGGCTATATTTTATCTTAATAAGTGGCCCTTAATTTTTTTTTATTGCAAATTTGAGATTTTTTATAGAAATATAAGATATAATAATAAATGTATTTTTGCTTATTACAGGGCGGTTGCTATTGGTTATACAATTTAGTATGGATGAATAAGAAATAGCAATTTGTTATTATATAGGTACCAATTTTAAAAATAATTATGATTCACCTTTACAAAGTTAAAAATGTGAGAAAATAATATGATTGAATGTACAGTGAAACCTCCTTTAACGTACTCCTCTCAATAGTGGACACCTCCAATCAATAACGGGTGGAATTTTGAGAACGGCGAAATGTGTACTCACTGTATTTCCTTTCTTAATAGCGGACACCTCCTAAAAGCGGACGACATTTAAGCGACCGAGAGTGTCCGGTATTTAAAGGTTTCACTGTAATTTTATATAGTCCTGTATTTTATATGACTGTGTAAAAAATCTTTAATGAAGATAATAGGGTAATTCCACGGGAAGTTTTTAACATCACTATAGCTACGCCGGGTATTAAACGACGAATGAAACACAAATTTTGAATCATATAGAGTTGGTATTTTTAACGGGCAACGAAGTTCACGGGGATCAGCTAGTGTAATTATATAGAAGATTCGCGCGTAGTATATCATAATAATGTAATACGCTCGTACAGGTATTTAGGTATACGCGACGGATAAATAATTACGCATTAATATTCCGTGGGTATATGTTATAGGTACATAAAACTTAATGTATATACCTACTGTGTATTATATTATTACTATTTTTATTATATTTATTTTGAATATTAATCGATCATGTCGATGTGTGCAGCGCCGAAGTCTCCTCCACGCTCCGGGGCGTTTGTAAAATATTACTTAAGTATACCTACCGCGACCGATTAAAAAAATTTCCCATAAGAATACGCGATCCAGTGTATGTATAATATTATATATGTACATATATGTTTACCTATGTATATATTATATGCACGTATGAAGGCTCGTAACTAATGGCGTCGCCGTTTTAATATAATAATATTATAGTTTTCGTCATCGTACTATATAATATTATAAATACTTTTTTTTTTTAAACATATTTATTATTATTTAGTTTATTACTGTTTCTGATGCTGCATCAGTATGTCCTAATTTTTCAAACGAGTAAGCACGCGCGTAGGTAGCTTTGGATTAATCACGATCTTATACAAATCTGCAGTATAAGTACGGTGCACAATATAGAGGTATATAGGTATGTATGTCGTACAGGCGTAATGCATATTATTCTGCATATATATTTAATAATGTATAACACAGCTATGTATCATGAGGAGTATAAACACTCGACGTGTCCAACTCTCCACCACGCGCTAATTAATTCCCTAACGTAGACGAGTCACGCGTCGTACAAGTGTCAACAACTATGTCCAAGTACAACAATACACGAGTAACATTATTATTATGGTGTGAACATATCATTATTGCGACGTATGGATAGGTTCTATGTACGGGACGACTAACGGTAAAAGATTCCGGTTTCGAAAAAGAAGGGTCGTAATACTATATAATATGATATCATTCAAAAATCGCGTTCAGAACAAAATATGTGCTATTTACATTTTGTCTTTTTGTTGTTCGTATATAGGTTTACCTATAGATATATTTGATTTCATCGTCAGCTTGTCGAGCGCGTATGTAATGTGACCATAACGTATACAAAATAATAAGTTTGAATTAAAACTACCTAACTATATGTATGTATACCCTATTATTTATAAAACAAATGTTTAGTTCACCTTGACTATAAGTATACTTCCTTGGTCCATTTCAAGTTCTTATTGTATTCGATGAATTTTATGAAATTAAATATCGCATTCAGACTTTTCCCGAGGATACACTCTGACCATTGTAAAGAAAAGTCCTTCGATTCAAATATATTGGTCGGTGCCCAATGACCGATAAAAGAATATTAATTATACAATAACTACCGATGACAATATCATATTATATTATTATTATAATCACGTCGTTTTGCATAAGTCAATTTTATCCGAGTATAATATACCACGCATAATGATACTGATAAAACCGTTTCGGATTTGGAAATGTGTGGTTAACGCGATACGACAACTAATCACACCCAAGCCCTACTGCAGCATTATTTAGTATTGGATATCCATTGTTTATTTAATATAAATACATAATACATACTCGCCATGGTGATACATCCATCCGCCACCAGTTTGTTAAGGTCTTGATGGCATTTTATAAATTCGGTACACTTCCGGCAAAAATTAATTTCCGAAAGTATTGGAATGAAACACAAACAAATCTGTTCAAACACACGTATATATTATATAGCATATTTTACCGCTTATATATTATATAATTTACAGAAAGTATATCCAATGGTGGCTGACATAAGTATATAGATACAATTTACAAAGTTATTCATCAAGCATATGCTAACCACCCGGTATTTTCCCTTCAATTATAAACTTATTTAAATTCTGATTTTTGAAATATGCTTAAGGACCAAATTTTCAAATTAATGAAATTTTTGTACTACAAAAGAAGACGTTTACTGTGGTATAGTACAAAAACTTCTGTTTTTCAAATGACAACCCTCCATCTCTCACTCATTTCTAGTTTAATATAAATTATTTAGCGGATAATTTTTCTGAACACTTTGTCGTATCAAAATCGAAATTCAAACGAATAGTTTTTATAGTTACTTGACTTCGTGGAATGAGGATAAGGATAAAAGGTCCACGATAATGAATTTGAAAGATATGGCGGCAGTGGTAATTAAAATTGTTCAGTAATTTATATTATTCTATCAATATTAATTATTTATAAAAATGGTCCAAATAAAATTCAGACTTGTCTTGATCCGATATAATTTATACTTTTTTTAATATTGTATAAATTCAAGGAATATTATCCTAAATACAAACACTTTAATAACTGAAAAACTACGCGTTCGAATTTAATTTTTGATACGTCAACACTTTCAGAAAAATTATCCACCAAATAATGTATATAGTAAAAAAAGGTCTCTCATTTGAACAACAGACATTTGTATTACTGCAGGACACTCAGTAAGTAACACAAAACTTTGAAAGTATTATCTTTAAGTAAACTATAAAATTCCAAAAATTAGAATTTGAATAAATCTATTATTAAATAAAAAAAAAAAACGAGGGCGAGCATGCTAAGCGAATTACTCTGTATAATACATAGCAGTTTAGGTATTAAGTAGTAAGTTCTAAGTACTTGACGGTATTTCGTGCATGAAGTGCTTAACACGTATTTCTATTATATATATAATACATAAATCGATCTGGAATGTGCAAATGGTACAAAACATATTTTAAATATATAATATACTTCAAAATCTAAAAGCTGTTCTCGACTTAATGTTTTTAAATAGATTCAAATATTATAAACGAAAGCCGAGGGTGTTTTCAATGCGTCGATAAAATCAAACGAACATGTACCTACACACATTCGAAGAAATTTTATTACCTAAATATAACACTATACATACCTACATTTTCTAGACAAAAATTATTAATATGAGCACTAAAACCTCCGCAAATCGGATTTTCTACGATTCTCAGGAAATGTTGGGTGTATTTTTTTTTATTGCTTATTGCAGTAAGTGATATTAAAATTTAATTTGAATAACTTTGCATCGAAGTGCCCGCGCTAGATTATAGTTCTACAATTTATTCACTGATTCGTTTTAATAAAATTATATTTGTTGGACGATACTACAGTGGTGTAATAGCAAGAATGATAAAAAACGCTCCTCCCACCCACCCCCAGCCACAAACAGTAATATTATTTTTTATGATCCTACCTGAAGTATTTTTTCCGGGTTTACTACACTGTCATTGCGATGCAACAGACGTAACCAGTTGCTGCTAAACAGACATATAGACGTCACCGCCCAGTAAGACCAACCGGATAACGTTCGGCCTACAACGTAATTTAAAGTTTAGATTGTTTGTGATGATGACCGAAAGAGGTGATTGGATTATGACTCCTTACGGTCACCGGAAGTGTGACAATGAATTACAATTTGTCGTGTGGTACACTCTAATAACGTTATCAGTATCTGCACGTAATGCGGTACAATTCGGAACGTGATTTCCGGAGTCGACAATTCGGAAGTGGCCCAATCTCTGTACATCAACACGCACGCCACCAATGCAAATGACCCGTTCAACGTAAAAAGCTTCAACTAAAAACAGAAACGTATTAATATAAGGGATTAGGTTTCCGAATTTCCCCCCCCCCCCCCCCCATTGTGATATAGGAATGAAATGCACTGGGTTAAATATCACCGCAAAAATAGCTGCAGAGATATTTTGGGCACCAAAATATTTAAAATATTTCCGCTCGATTACGAATGTCTTGTTAAATTGTTTTTTTGCGTAAGACTTCATAAATATTGCCTATAGCTAACCCCTTAAAAAATCAGTCTCTCTCAAAAAAGTTACTGTCAAAGTGTAGTTGGTATCGTTCGACAAGGAGAAATCGTCACAACATCGTAATCGTCAAATGTCACCTACCTTGGCTTGTATTGAGTTTCGACGATCCACTGGAATTAAAATACCACTTGTACGCAACGACTGCATCACAGCAAGCCTGCCGTCTATGCAACTTTGTGTATATTTGTGTATGTTGAATTGTGTGCGCGTGAGTCGTAAGGCGCACACCAACGATCAGTATTATCGTATTATTTGTACTTGTTTTTATTATTTGATACAATATGGCTCTTTTGTGTTACACAATTTATTTAATATTCATGGTATGCATGTCGATACGAAAACTTATTGTTATTGATTAAAACCAACCCCATTTCTGCGTATGCATTACTAAATCTAAAAAATAATAGTTTCAAAAATCGATATTTTCAATCAAATTAACGTCGGTTTTAAAATTCTGATTTTATTTTTTCACACAAATCACTAATTAGAATAAGTAACAATATCGAATAATATACTAATAAACTATCGTTGTGGAATATTTGTTATGGACTATGAACATGGTAATTGGTAACGCATAAATAATTCATAAGCTGTAAAATAAATGAAAAATATGAAACGACGCTCGTTGGTTCATTCGTCAAATTTGTCCGCAGTCGGACGATCATAAATTGGATATTGTTCTTCGATAACTGTCATGTACGACTGAATGATGATCACTAGGTAACCTCCCACTGCCATGACACTCTGATAAAATATGAAAATGTATTTCAAAAATGCGACTTTTCACTGATATAATTTATTTTAATCAACACAGTGATATTATATTATCACAACATTGGGAGGTTTGATGTACTTAGCTTTGTATTTTCATTAAATTAATTATTTTATTAACTTTCTTATGCAGTACAAACTGACCTTCATGTTTTTTTTTATTTTTCAAATTTAGAATCAAAACAGAACACATTTGACGTTCAATCTTGTAGTAATTTATTCGTTGAAATATTAAGTTTGAAATAGGATATGTAATTAAATTAAGTTTTTACTATTTTATGATCATTGTAGCCATTGTAGGTACAGAGAACAGACTATCCTAGTTTATATGAACCTTCTAAAACTGTGTTTGAATATTATTCGTATTCAAGTAATAAAGATTATTTAATGACAAGTTTTCCACTTTTTTGAAATTGAACTTCTAAGATTAATATTTAGGTAAAGCTTTTCGAGTAAATTTTATTGCGAATTAAAATATTTTATCGGGTAACTATAAATGCATAATTAATATATTTGGTAAAAAAATGTATTTTTAGAAAAACATAATAGTCTACTATTCCATACATTTGTGTGGTGTGTTGTTGATATCTTTGATCCTCTAATTCTTTTACACTACAGTCACACACCCTAATGATCACTACTTACGAATCGGTACAAAGGAAATTTCAAATATTCAATACAAAAAAAAAAAAACGATTGATATCGAAATGAATAATAGAACCTTTTTCTATTCTTGTTTGAAAATACGACGCCGAGATAACTAGTTCCTATTGCTTCTAAGGAACAATAAAATCTTTACTCATCCGAGTATTAATAATCATTGATATTATGATGTTGTGTTATGTTTGTGGATAAAAGTTAAACTTATTTTTTCCTAGAATGTAAAAAAAACTCACTGATAAGAAATATTCGTCGTCCAAATAACTCAAGCCATATAAAGAAAATCTTATTTTCTTGTTATCAATCCTTTCCAAGAAACTTTTTATCTGAAATAAAAAACACGAAATTGCCAATAATAATATTAATTATAATATGGTTGAAATAATAATGGCTTCGTTGCTTCGATATCATAATTAAAATTGGCTTTTTGTGCGCGTTAGATTTTCATTACCATCAATAAAATTATAAAAACAATAAATTAAGATAAATAGTATTTTACTTGTGTCATCATTGTATAACTAACAGTGTATTCATTGTTCGATAAATCAATCACCTTAGTTCAATAAACATAAGATTGGGAATTACACACTACTAGGAGAAAAATAAACCACGTTTCAGCGTACTGACTTGAGTTTTACTCCAATAATAATTTTGAAAACAGATTTTATTTTACTGTTAAGTAAACTTTGGATTCTGTGACTCACAATTTTAACTTATTATTCTTAAAAAGAAAATTTTCAACTGAAATTAAGCGAAAAAATGCTCATATTTTTAGAAATTTATATTGGAAATAATAGTTTTAATTTTTTTTTTTTTAAATTCAAACTCAACGGACTAAAAATAGAATAAGATAATAATTTCAAACATAATTAGACGCCACACACACATTTGTTGTCCCTGTCTTACAAGTGCGTTACATAACAATTTTATGCTCAGCAGTTTAGGTTTAGCTACGTTAGTTTAAGAATTTGAGAGATCGACCTATTATGAAACTTAATGGTAACACCTTAATCTGTGTTTATATGTTAAATCATCAATTTTTAGCAAGTTTTTCGTAAATAATACAGCGCAATTTAAAAATAATCGTAAAGTCAAACCTCACTTAAAAAACTGAATAATTGAAACCATCTGCATAAAAACCAAACACAGATAATTTTCTTATAATTTAGTTTTATAATAAGTGACCCGCTCTAATTTGTATGTATACAAACGAAGCTAAACGTGGTGAAATTTAAATACAAAGAATCAATTATGTAAGACGCGCGGAGACAGCAAATTCATGTTTAATGGTCCTCTAAGAACACGATGCTTATTAACTATACATATTAAGTCAAACAGTTTGTTTGCTTGGTTGCTCTGAAAGTACGTAGTACGCGTACAAAGTATAAACGCAAAATCACGCGTAAGATTGCTTTTAAGTTTTAAGGGCAGTAGTCCGCCAAATAAATCAAGTTCATTTTCAGTTAATAGTATTATTACTAAAGACTGGAATTATATTCTCTTAAAACGCCTAAAATATTACGCTAATATTCTTTTAAAAAAATCTTCAAACATTCTCATTGTGTTCTCATAAAAATTTGAATAAAATATAATCAATAATCATCAATATATACCTCTGTTTTAGTATGCAATTTTTTTTTACAACATTCCTTCATGATTATACGTTTATCTTTTTTTAGTATGAAACTACTGCCAGCATTGCACGTTAGCGATTATGTTTAGTGAACGGCACTGCAACTTATGATAGGTGGCATTACACTATACGCGTAACTACATAAACGGTACGATTAAGTACCAACTTAAAGATTATCTATAATGTTATTATTATTTCACGGGTCCTGTCTATTCAGTACCTAAACTGAAGGCCTACAAGGACTTTTGAATACTAACGGCCTAGGGGTATGACAACATTTTCCAAAATCACATTTAAATAAACGATAAATACTAATAAGAAAACAGTTTTCAACGTGTCGATCTTGCATATTATAATAATTGCATTGATTAGAAAAACGAGTTAAGTAGATCTTAGCATAGTGATGCAGCGTACTGCACTATAATAACATTACGTAGGTGATAATAAAGTGGTGTACATCATTGTTTATCCCTCGCAGCCACGCCCCACTTTATCTATCTAAATGTTTAATGTTATCAAACGAGGTTTATGTATAATTGACTATTGATTCGATCGATGTTCGATATCCGCATATATACGTTGAAATATGTACATAATGTATCTAATAGGTTGTCATTTGATACGTACAAAAAGAAACCGATATCAAATTATAAAGAAAAGTTTGAATGATTTCATGAGGTTTAATGACTGAAAAAAAAACTGAAATTAAATTTACGTTAAAAAATTGCTACAGATAGAACAGCAGGTTAAACATTAAATTCAAGATAAAATAACCATTATATATTCCTGCATATTATTATGTAAAAGTAAAAATTAATGAACAACAAGAAAAAATAATTCAGAAAATTGCAGCCTCAATAGTCAATATTATAACTTACTATGATAATATATTAAAGTAGGTATAACATATTATTGGTATTATGCACGTAATACGTACTGGCACAGTAGCAAACATGTTATTTGTTATGAATTACTCATTTATTTTTTGTTTTGAATTCACAATAATTTTTAGGTTTTTATTATTACTTGTTATATTGTGTAGTAAGTATATAGGTAGTAATAATATAACAATAAAAAGAACTCAGAAGCTGTAACAGTAGCTAAAACAAGCTATCAATATATGTTTCCGTATATGACCTGTATGACTGCGTTGTAAATGTGCAACAATATTAAACAATGTCCTATAGAGTATAGACTAGTCATAAAATCACTTTGTTCTTAGTATTATAACAAATATAACATGATAATATTATGTTTAGCCAACTGTGTTTTCTCCTTTTTATGTTTATTGTATATTCCATTTTGACATTTGTAGTAAAATAATTCATGTTTACACCTATAATTAGGCACACTAGTATAATAATAATAATAATAATTATCATCATGACGAGTATGCATGCTCAATAGTCAATAAGGTATAATATTTATGGCACATTTTAACGTAGGATGAACCTGTTTTCTTTTATATTTCTTATCCATTTCGCATAATTACCATTCAAAAAGAAATTTTATGTAAAATATATTGTTCTTATTAAATGTTTACTTAAACGGCTAAGTAACACGATATTTAAATATTTATTTTAGGTTAATCTTGTTGTAGGTATTAAAATTAAATTATGAAGGATACTTTAAAAACGCGTAAATACATTCTTATTTCTTACATAGACGAATAACAGTTTATTTCAATTATACTACAACTAATAATAATAATACTCAACTCCATTTTTTTCGTCTTCTGTCAAACGTTTGTGAAATGCAGCATTTAGAATAGTTTTCGTCCGTCTGGCCTAATGTATACGCAACAGTAAATATATGAAACAAAATTCACATCGCGTATGTATTTCACATAAAAATATGAAATAGGTATATTTTTTAATATAGATGCCTAGATGTGGATAAATATTATTATACTATAAAATTGTAAGGTGTACTTACTTCGTTGGACGCAAATGAAGCGGCTTTGCATACGATATATACCCTTATCATATAGTGCAGCGGCCATATGACCATAGATAATTGTGGTGTGATTTTAAAATTTGAATATGCCATGATGATGCCCAAAACGAATAAATGGGGCAGCATGCTCAGTACGCAAGTGATGATGCTCAAAAGTATCAGCACCTTTTTCAGATAAATACGCGTGTATAAAACAATCGATAAGAATGAGATATTATAATACATAATTAGAGCACGGATTTTAATGCACTAAAAAGCCATATAATATGCAGTAAAAACCACAAAAATATACAGGAAAGTTTTTTTTTTTTTTAATTTACAAATTCAACAATTTATAATAATTAATTATTGAAATACTTAATGAAAAAAACAATTTTAGGGAATCAATGCCAACAAAATTACTTTTAATATTTATACTGGGCAAAATATTGTTTTATACATTTTTTTAAATGTTTGGATTAATATGCTATACGTTTCGAATTTTGTAAAAATTTGCAAAAGTATACTGCAAAACTAAATTTCCCCATTAGATTCAAATTATTATGATCCATGAAGAAACTGACAAAAATCCAAAAAATTGAAAAATAAAAAAGAATGTGATTGCATATAAATTAGAAATCCGTGCTCTATATACAATACACAAGTAATCGTAAATTTAAAATTTCAATAAACACCTGTTGAAAATAACATGTAACATAAATCATTTATTATTATTAGTGCATCATCGGTTATTCAGTTTTTATGTAGCGATACCACCAATACCTGATAAACGCCATTTATGCCATCGAGGATGAAACAGAGGTCAGTGTGTGCTCGGTTTAACTTCCGGATGTGCGTTACCATATTGGTTGGCAGCGTCAACTGGTCTGATATTGTGAATAAGCCTGGTGGACGTATCGTTACTGAAATCATCTCCAAAATAATTAAAATTTATAAAATATTTTTCCACACATTCTACTTGATTAATTTTATACTCACCCAGATTTTTACGGACTCGAAGTCTGTCCAGAGATGCGTTGAGACACTTAAAGCATTTTGCTAACATTGAACAAATACACCAGAATTGGACACACAGCGAAATCGCCGCCAGTTTATGAATAACATTGTCCTACATAAAAACATCAAAAATCAACAACCATCATAAGCGTAGAAAATTAAATTTGAAAACTTCTGTGTGTATATAATAATTTTAAGAAATGGTTATAACTGTCAATGAGTATTTTTAGACAAGATTGATAAATAATATTATGTGTATAAAAAGCAAGTATGAATAGACATAGAAAAAATTTATATAAAATGTTGGTAAAAAAAATTATAGTTTTAACATTAGTGTGATTCTAGCTATAGAATATAATGATATAACCTAAACCAGTGTCTCGCAACCTTTTTTATAATAATATGGTGACCTATTATTATTCTGCCAGGCGACCAATCATAAAAAAAAGTCTAATTTTATTCAAAATGATACAATTGATTGTATAATAGGTCTTAGTTCTAATTATATAATATTATAATATGTTCGCTGTGAACAATCAATAAAAAAATGATCAACCCAAAATTGAGTACCGATGTAAATTTGGTTTGGAAATACTATAGTCAGTACCTTAAGGTACCTACAATTAAAATGAAGAGCTTCCAAGCAAACGTCAGTCTTATCCTTTTGAAACTCGACGTAACCGATACGATTGACAAGATTATGTTCATTATGATCATCATGATGGATTCAATGCTAGTGTTGTGTGCAATCGTGTCAATCTTGTTCTTGTCTCCTAAAAATCAGTCATATACCATCATTGTTTGAATCGACTATGCATTACATATGTAAACATTACGAATACACTGCAGTAGGTTACGTTAGGTTTTTAAACTTAATCTACGTAATTGTTTTGACATTTAAACAAACCAATAATTGAGCCATGGCACTTGAAAAATACACCGAAGAGCTCAAAAACTTTTCTTAGTCCTTTTAAGTGAAACGGCATCAATATGTGTATGATGATCATAATCGTTTGATTTAACCACAGAGATATTATGAACATTGGTCCCACTACAATCTGTATGCGATCGTGAATCGTTAGCTTAAATTAAAAATGTATTTAATAATTAATTATTATAAGTATTATATAAAAACTTGAGTTTTCAGAGAAATAGGCGTAAAGTTCTTTAAGTTAAAAATTTAATTTTTTATATAAGATATCACTACCAATGAGGAAAACTGGGCCAGTTATGGGCCCAGATGTGGGCCCTCTGAAGTCAATAATAAATAATGCTGTTAATGTCTGATTCATAAGATTATTATAACATAAATTATTAAAATTTAAAATATTTGATGTATTTACATTGCTTAAAGTTCTATTTCCTTGGTATTTGATTGCATTCCTTAATTCCCGTGTAGAGCTTCCGGAAACTATAAGTAGTATGATATAACTCAACGAAAAAACTAATCCTGGTTTACACCACAAGCTCTTGTTTTTCTAAACGAAATTACACAGTTACGCAATAAATCTTGTTGTTTTTGTAGTATATAAATAATAATTAAAGCAATGACCAACTTTGATCTAAAATACTATTTCTGTATATTTTAATAATTATTAAAAATTATATACAATAGATATAAATATTAAATACCATTTCTCTGTTATTCCTTGGTATACGGATGGGCATCCATCCAAACAACATTGAATAGTAATAGGGAACAGAAAAACTCTTGAACACAACGTATGAATCGACTTTCATGTTTGCCGTTCAAAACTGAAATGAATTAGTTTCACTATTTTTATTTATTTTGGACGTGGATAATATTATTATTTGGTATAGGTACGTACCTACCTACTTACAGCAACTACGATTGGGAATTAGGTTTATGACGTATATATTATATAATATTGGTTTTCAGACACTATCCATAATATTATTATAATTGTTTGATATTGTTTTCGCTAATATTAGGCTTTAAAGACCTAAGAATAGTTATTATTTATTAATACGAAAAATTAATCTTGTTGGGTCAATAAACTTTCGACTTGTTTCAATGTTTGTGTATACAACTGATTACTATACAGTAGTATTATTAGTAAAAACATATTTTTGACATTGGTAAAGTAGTATACCTATATTATTATAACTGCGTGTACAGCTTTCTGATGATCATAATTCATAACTTACTAGTTATCAAATATGACGTGTTAACCGTATTATAATTTATTATTGTGTACCAAATATTGTTACCTAATCTTTGGACTTTAATAGGTCATAAGGAAACTTGATTTAAACATTTTCAGGTTTTCTTATGAGTAATAAAATACCTCTAGTGTGTATACATGAAATTAAAATTATAGTAAGCTAGACTAATTTGACTTATATATTATCAATGATATAATCTTGATATTCGAATAGATCGTACCTAATATAATAATATATCATAATAAAATTATATACAGTACTTATGATTATTATAGTTATTATTTATTCTTCTTCTATTAGGTACTGCACTATTGCGGTTATTACTTATTAATTATTATAGATGAACGATGATTAAATGTAACAAATTAACAATATGTGTGTACCCATACAATGAATCATATAAACAACAATACATTTTTAATTCAAATAGCATTTAATAAGTATATTTTCTTGGAATACCACTCCGTGTTAAACACGTATAAAACTCCACGCTTAAACAGTTAAAAATCTTAAACTCACAGAGGTGAAATAACTAATTTTGTTTTTTTTTTAATTTTAAATCAACTGATCGTATTATTTGTTGTTCATACTGTTTATTTGATTCGGGTGTAAAACAGTTCCCTTCCGGATAACTAATGTATGAAGAAAAAAATGCACATAGCCCGCATTATATATATATATAGAGGTATTATTTATAAATAATAAATTTATGTTATACCTATTGTTATGTGAATACAAAATTAATTTGTCAATATGTTACCAATGTTAAGAACACATTTTAAACATACAATTTCTCCCAGTATGGCGGAATACAGCCAATACAGGATCGTCATTCGTTTGGAATTTTTACAAAATTGGAAACATATCACACCAATAATAGCTTTTAATTTTTAAAACAATATTGTATTTGTAATCGAAAAGTTTTTTAGTACTTCATAGCATGAAAACAGGAAATTTTTTGTGTCGATGCCCATGATCATTATGGATAATTAAAATTTGGAGCGTAGATTTTATCAAATACACCTGGATTTTTGTTTATCCAGACGGATAATTACGGATTCCCGAAAAAGTAATCTGCTGGGTCACCTCTCCGCCACCGGATTTACGAAATGCTGAAACTAGGAACACAATATGATTCTATTCCGACTGAACAATCAGCTGAGTTTCAGAATGCACGAATTGTGTAGGTCACGGTTAGGAGGAGTTGAATTAAGCGTATATACGGCATACCTATATACATACGCTAGCGATTACGCAGAAGAATAATTAAATAGATATCAATATGTCTGTATTTACAGTGCTTTGTTATGTTGAATATTTGAAAACCACACGATCAATAGTTGAACACATTTGATATTTTTATGAAATTAATCGCGTAAAAATACATTTCGTTCGATTTATTTGTTATGAATTATGATAATATAATGGATATGTGCAGTGTGTGTGCGACCTGGGGATAAACTCATTTTAATTGCTGACTATAGTTTATACACATTATTTTAAAGCACAGTTCACACATGCCTAGTTTATAACATATATTATTTTTCATTACAATCATTAGTCATATTCTGGATTCGTCTCGAAGATCAAAATAACTCAATCCAAATAGGCAAAATGTAGATGCGGTCGTGCAATATTGATAATTTACTAATTTAACGTAGGTCGTAGGTCATTAAAACAAACATTTAATATTATTTATTTTTTCATTTGCTTCGGTATGGTGTTAACCAGTATTTTGTGATTTATATATCTTACCTTTCAACCATCTTACCTTCGCGTGAGCCACGTTCGTCACGGTCGTATTCGTTATCTGTTTATTCATTGTACGATTGTATAATATATTATGTGACATGTGCCAATGTGTGTTGTGCGCATTGTCAAAAAGTAAGTATCAAAACACGTTCGATGTACCACGCACTAATAAGATAATAATATGAAGGACTAGTACATATATTTGTATTGAATCTTTATACCACATTACCATAATACCATGCGGTGGAAAAAACAAGTGGTAGGGACTTAGGGACTACTTGATGTGAACAAGTAAATGCTAAAATACCTACTCGTATATGATTACCTACTAGAAGACATTTAGGTAATTTAATTTTTTTTCACTGTGCTAAAATAAACCATAGCACGCAACTTGACATTTTTCCTCTATACAAGGAAAATCTATGAATCATAAATAATTTTTTGTCATTAACTAGTTAGTAACCATGACGAAGAAAACCTTTCGATAATCGGTCAGAAACATTTTATCGTGTATCCAAGCCCAAAAACATGTAATATTTATGTTTAAAAAAAGTTTATATTTAATAATTTATATTTGTGCAGTGTTAGGATAAGAATGTACCAAAACATGAAATCAACAATTTTTCAACTTAATATTCTAAGAGAATTATATATTTTTCATTTATGAAAAATTAAACAACAGTCACCAGACGTGTTTATAATTCCATGTTTCCAATTACCTACTCAAGAAACACTAGAACATATATAATTGAAGAAAAGAGATATTTATAAGTTATAACATTCTCTACCCCGTCTGCACAATATCTAATAAATAAAACTTATTTTTACACTACGGCCATAGCAAATTGTTAAAAAGCAAATTTTGTGCTTTTGTCACTTTTTTTCTAAAATTTTACTTAATAATTAAACATACGAAACTTGCCAAAGTTGCAACAACTGCAAGTCTATATTGTCTATTTATATGTAAATAATAATAATCACAAAACCATCGTGTCTAAATTGTGTTACTGACGTTACTGTTACCTATTACTTAGTATTATTAATATTTGTTGTGTCCACTGTCCAAATGTAATGCTCTGCGGCAAATGTAAAATCATGTATTAAAAAAAATTTCATATTTTATGAGAACATTTTTTTATCCTAAGAATTTCTCATTTTCAAACAAAAATATTATTATATACACATGTAATGTAAATACAAAAACTTCTATACTTTCGGAATAATTGTTTTATTAATTGAATTATTTATAATTGTATTGTAAATACTTAATATTTAACGAAATTACAATCTATTTTAATGAAGGAAATGTTTGTATGAGTATAATAAAATCCATTAAGGATAGTCTATCGTACTCAAAATTCTTAAATTTAGGTACAAAAGACGTAATCCTCGACCTGAAGATGTACGTATGTCTGGATGGCGACGCCAATTTTGAAAGAGAATCCCACACAGGCAGTGGCGTATTGATGGAGAGCACAAAGGGCCTACGCCTCCCACCTCCAATGACCGTACTTGTGTATTTATTTTATAACTACGTTAGTAACTGTTTTTTTTTATAGTAACTACAGATGAGTACCTTTATTGTACCTATTGTTAAAGAAAGTGTATATTTTTAAACTGTGGTTATTTATTTGTTTTTAAGTGTAGCTATTTGTACGTCTACATATCTGGTGTATTTTTGTCCCTCTACCCCATTATTTATTTTTAAATATACCCCTGCTCTGCACATGTATTATTGGCTAACGAAAAACAAATACTTTTTTGACTGCATAAATAGTTGCCATTGGTTACAAAAAATAAAATAGTTATTAATTATTATCATTCTATATCATTTTAGACCTGTATTTTATGACTCTTAAAAATATGTGTATAGCTTACATTTAACAGAGTAACGGCGTGCATCCACTGGCATTATTTGATTTGTCATGGACATTGCCTTGCGAGATCAGCTAGTAGAATAGAATATAATAATATATATTATTATACAGCAATTGTATATTTATATTAAGTAAACGTATACCAGTTTTATTCACACCTGGTGGTGGACATTGTGCCATGGTGAAAATTAAGGTTCTATTCATACACTATTACATAATAATATATGCTGTATACCTAAGTGGTATAATGACGGTCTGTAAAGCTTATCCTCAAATATTTTTTTTAGTTGACAATCGCAACAAAAAAAAAAAAAAACTTGAAAGAAATCTTTTATTTCTGTTGTTGTATATAGTTTTGAATATTTCAAAAACTATATTATAGTATACTGTTGAATTGAATGGCTTTACGGGTAGTGGGTACCTATAGTATATGAAATTATGAACGAAAAGTTAATAAAATGACAATATTATTGTTGTACACGTGCACACGGCAATATATTAGAATATAATGTAATATATATATATATATATTATTAGTATCTAACCGTCGTTTATATCCATCCCGTCTATTAGGGTCTGTTTGTGGTTCAGCGCGCACCTGTGAAAGTCATGAAATGGAAGGGTTGTCAAGTATATTATGTTTAAACAATATTAGGATAATGATGAACTTGACTTGTATAATAGCAACATGATTATACGAGACCTAATATTGTTTATTGAATGTATTACATTATAATATAAGTGTTGTGATGGTCACGCTATTATTTAAATTTAAACCGATTTTCTGAGATTTCGTTTAACTATAGTTGTACTGCAACACGATCACCAAATACGAAATTACACTGATCACTGCCTGAAAACAGACCACATTTTGAAAACAAACGAATTTTAAAATGGCCTTTTATTGTATTTAGCCAACCGTAGAATTATTATTATTTTTTTTTTTTATCTATGCATCGTTTTGTCCATAATTATTTGCCTTACCGACGATAAAAGCGTCTTGTCTACCGTCACCATACCACAGACGTCGAATTTCACTTTGCTATGCCTCAGACGCCGGGACAATCGTTTCATCTGAAAAGATTGGCACGCCTATTTTAGTTGATAATAATATATTATTATTATTGTACACTGCCCTATAGCTCAGCAAAAGGGCCGATAAAATGTACAGGCGTGTTGTACTTTGTACGGTTTTCGGAGGATAAAACAATAACACTACTATATACGATAACAAAATACGTAATAAATAATTTGGTCGAAGAAAGTTTGTATTGCGAGCATCTACAGAGATTGGTACGCATGCGATAAATTTGAAACACGTTTTATTTATATAATAAATTTTGTAATCGTATTCGTATTAGGTACGTACCTCCCAACAGTCGCTGTTCGCGCCCAACGTTCCTCTCGCGATCTGAACCAAATCGTGTAGACGGTCATCCTGCAGTTATATAGGTACAAATTAATATAAAATCTCTTTACAGGGGTTATTTTATAATTAGATATTGGTTCACGCTGCGTAGGCTAAAAATGCACACAAATTAAACGATATCACGTGACACGCATGATGCACTAAACCCCAAATGACCAAATTATAAATGGCACATAAGGGCCAAAGGTAAAAAAATGACATGTATAATTCGCGCCAAAATTAATATTTTATCTAAGTAGTTATTTAAAAATTTCTATAACTTATAAACAATTATATTGTATTTGAAAAATGTTCAATAATAAATTGTTAAAATATAATATACATGCAAATATAAATGTAAATGTATTAAAAGGGTTGCGATTTTACAAAAAAAAATGTCAATAGTAAATCACGATAGACATATAGAAATCAATACAAATTTAATAAATCGGTTAGTTCTAATGTTCTAAATCAAATGTCTGTTATTCAATTTGATCTATTCACCGTGGCACACCTAATAGGACTAACCATACGATATGTGTTTGGCGCTTTTGTACGATACGACATTTTTTTTCTCATCTCATTTTGGCGCCGAAATAAATACACGTGTGTATTTAGGGCCAGACACCTATCATCGACCTATATCTATATATAGGCAGGTTACACGAACAGACGACAAAATCGGTATATGTAGGTACCTGGTCGACGACCGACGAAGCTGCGAAACACATCAGGGCTATTCTACCGGCGCAGTTCAGCACCCACGACAGGTGCACGATGGCCAAGAGAAGCGGTGCCCCTCGAATCCTGTACGACGAAATCGTGTCGAACAGACCGCATACCGTGTTGAACATGTAACACAACGCGTTTATCAGGACGCGTTCCTCGCACACGTCGCAAACCAGTATCACGCCGTCCATCAGTTTCCCGTACGCCACTTCCGCCTTGTACACGTCGTCTGCAAAATGCGACAGTGTTGTATCATATCAAAGCGTTGGGAATCGTTTTTTTTTTTTTATTAATACGAGCCTGCAGCATACGTTTTTTATTTTTCACACCCCCAAGGGGAATATTTTTTGAAAAAAATCTCGATGTATAAAACCTACCGTCATCCATCGAGTATTGAACGCGCGAACGGTTAGTTTTTTACTAAAAATCATTTGAAGATAACGCGCTGAGGCTGTATCACTGACTTTGGAAAAAAATACATATTATTTATTAGTAACGACGGATAAAATACGGGTCCCGTGATTAATGACTTTTAGTGCCTCAATTGCAAAATTTCAAGAGCTGCCAAAAACTTACATGCACTCCCCTCCCCCCCCTTCCCCCCTCCCCGCACTCGCAGCCGTGACTATGTGATGTGGTGTTGTTCTAATACTTTATAAAAATATAATATGTATATATCCTCCCGTATATACTTACACCTGTGATAATAATTATTTCTCGTCGCGTTCGTTGTCCTGCCGTGACCTTTTGCCACCGTCGCGGTCGGCTTCTGCGACGAAACCGTCATCTTCTGTAAGACGTTGTTCAGCCTTAAAAATCCGTCTTCGAGACTCCAACAAAACCACGCGAACTGAAGGTCTACTGTCAGTATTCCCAATTTGCAAAAATCCTAAATCGCCGAGCATAAAACGATTGTTACAGTGTCATTAAACAAATTCATTTTTCCGGTCTGATTTCCAACCGACCTGAAAGAGCAAGTTGTACGCGGAACCGGCTTTCTTTTGGATACCCGGAAAGTTGTACGAAAAACATGCCGGCAATATGTTTCCAACGACTAATACAATTACGATTACGACTCTCCACGTGTCTGCAAACATATTTCAGGCAAAAATAATATAATACGATCCATTAATTTTCCAGCTCCTCGTGGATTTAACATCCGTTTATACTCATTGACGTTTCCGGTGGTGGCAGCGTCGTGGTCACTTCTATTTTTCTACCAATCAGCGAAAACACGCAACTTAGTAAGCATACGGCGTTGTATGTCCAAAAATCAAAATGTATTATTTTTTCGAAAGCCACGTCTTGTTTGGTTTTCTGAAATCATTATTTAACCCTCCCTAAATGAAGCGTGAGTAGGATACGGATAATGTACAGCTGCAGTTTATATGGAATATATTGTGATCAATTTTTTCATTCCAACGGCCCAAGCTTGTATAGCATTATTATTATACGTCTACAATATTATTAGGTACTCGTACCGGGGCGTTCGAAAAATTATTCTGCGAGTGGAACTTTTAAACGTGTTTTTTAAATCTTTTAACTTATTGAACACATACAAACATAAAATGATGGGTTGCGATGGGGTTGCCTACCACCCCTTTATAAACATAACATTTGCATAGTTATTTACGAAATTTTACATTAGATTTAAGGCCGTCTTAAGGACATAAACAAGCTCAATACTACCAAACAACAATAGGCGAATAGGTCACTATATAATCACTATATTATAGAGGTACTTTATATGGTTGTATATATATAATTATTAACGACGACATTATTTAATTATTACAGTTAATATTTAATAGGCATATTATATTTTACTTTTGTAACTAATTACCGATAGTCAATTAAACAATCGAAAATTTGCTAAACGTACTTACTATAGTCAATTCATTTTGGAAGGGGTATATCCACTTGAACAAACCTACATTTGCTATATCATCAATATTTTAAATGTTGTACAGGTATTAAAGTATGACTTATTATTATAGTACAACAACCAAAAACAAAAAAATGTCTTTAAATACTACATATATAATATAAAACTAAAAATAAGAAAAAAAACACATCACCCTAAATCCGATACAGACTATAGGGACAATATAGATTTAATTATCTCTTCAGCCATATAATCTAAAACTAATTACGTGTTTACGTGATATTTTTGTTTTCACCTCAGTATCTTCCATCATCCAAGGTTTCATTACGTAATCTATTTGGTTGCCAACGATGATTAAACACCATAACAATGAAATTGTACACGCTATGACCTGTGCACAAAACAAATAATTATTTATATTAATATTATATTTGCATATTATAAAAATTAATTAATTATTATACTATGATTTGTCGACACATGCGATGAGTTATGTATCATATCCCAATTACTTATAGATTATAGAAAAACAATAAATTGTATGTTTTTTATAACATTTCAAATTGAAGTTGGGTTGTGTTTACCTTATGTGTTTTCGGAATGATTGTCATCCAAGTACCGAAAAACAACGATATGTAATAAATAAATTTATAAACATGGTTTTCGAT
This sequence comes from Diuraphis noxia, assembly GCF_037042655.1. Lineage (NCBI taxonomy): Eukaryota > Metazoa > Arthropoda > Insecta > Hemiptera > Aphididae > Diuraphis > Diuraphis noxia. Next base: position 81,570,595 of record NW_028301713.1, read on the forward strand.
GAACACTACGTCATTCATTTTAAACTCAATTCTATTAAATGCTAGTTTTTTTTATATAAATTGATTTTAAAAATAAATATTGACATGAAAAAAAGTTTGCTACAATGTACTTATCTATTGTTTGCGCATAACATAAAATAATAAGAAAAAATAATATTTGTTTTGGAATTCACAAGAAACGTTTATTGTATCGTAACTGACTTAAGAATAGAATTATATTTATGACAAAGTTTTAATGAAATGCTTATAAATTGAACTTTAAACCTCAAAACTTTAAAACATATGCTTATGATTCAATATTTCTATCTTCTATCTATGTTTTGTATAATATATTATATGTTTTAAATTTGTAATAAAATTATATTAATAATTTGATTGCAGATCGAGATCTACAGATTGGTCATCGGCCGGCTAATGTTGTGAAAGACAAAAAATTGAACTTTGTCACTTGGGAACCATACTTTTGTGTTCTACTGCAAGACGAACAGACATTAACTGCATATAGAAGCGAAGAATTATCCGTAAATACTTTTTTGTTTTTTCTTTATTATAACAATTAAAAAATTACATTCAATCTCTTACTACCCAACAATTTAAATTAAAATATGTATATATTAAATATAATATTTTATCCAATATACATTTTTAATAAATTTCCTATTTTATTTCTTAGATATTCCCTGGGACTGCGCTAAGGACAATAACGCACGCTTTTAAGGTTGGTGCTTATGGAAATAATAGAATGTATCTATAGTTTTTTTTTTTTTTTTTTAAGGTATCTAGTCCGAGATAATTAAATAATAATGTTTACAAAATATACTGATAAATCAATATTTAATATCTAGGAATAAGATTTGTATGCATTAGTAATTAGTATGATTTTTTGCTATTCGTGCTTTTAAATATTTGGATGGTACCTAATATTGTTTAATCTAATCTAGTATTGATACAGATTAGTGATTACCTATTTTTTGGTTTGCATATTTTACATTTTTTAATATCATAGAGTTTATTTTTAAGGGGGATTGTAGTGAATTTTATCCAACACATTCGAGTACAAAATCTGATCACTATTCACTATATCAATAATTATAATATTTTGTTTGAGATTTTTATGTTTCTGTAACCTAACATGTTACGAAAACATTAAGTTCTTTAATTGGTTAAGTCTTAAGTCTAACTCATATCATTGCATATTTTTCCTGCGAACAAAAATAAGTAAAATATTAGTTTACTAACTCCAGAAAATGTTTACCCACACATATAGTGTTATTTTATTCAATTTATTTTAAAATTATAAGATGTAAAAGTATTGCTTTCCTCTCGCTTGATGATAGTTTGGAAATTATTGATACATTAACTGTATATTTAATTGCAATTATTTGTAGCATATTCAAAAAAAAAAAAATTTAAAAAAATAATGCATATTTTACATTTTTTAATTACCCTATTTGGCTATTTAAAACTTAATAAATATTATTTTACTTGGTATGAACTATGAATTATAGTATAAAATAAATAAATTGTATCATCGAAGTTTTTAGTAAACACGAAATCTCTTACTACCTACCTATTTACATGATATATGTTTGTCTGTGTGAATGTTTTTGCTTTTATTGTGGCTATTTATAATGCTTGTGCTTTTATTAATCAAATAATTTTTTTAGATTAAGTTACGCTTTTATAATAACGATTTTACTAAATTTAGTAAATTATATATTTTAGCATATTGGAGACGTTACCTATATTTGTATATTTATTATTTAATATATAATATCATGGATTTATGAATATTATGATTTTTTATAGATCCAACATATTATTAGTAAATTGCATAATATATAGTATATTGTATATATATATATTATAAACGATTTTATGAATTATATGACATTTACTTATGGTCTAACAATAGAAATATTTATTTTATCTTCATTCTAGTTACATAATGTAGCAATATTTCAAAATGAATTGTACTGCAGTGTACATAATATTATAATATACTGTAGCCTGTAGGTCGTCTATACCAAATAGTGAAAAAGTTGTGATAGCTTGAATATTACACAAACTGGCCATTACAAAAATTTAAGTTTGAAATATTGATTTATATTATTCTACAAACATTAAAAATAATTAGACATCAACAAAGTATGCTAATCTAATTACATATTGCGTCATGAAATGGCCGAAATCTTTTGATTAGGTTCCTGGTTGTATAGTGGTTTGTAATCAAACTACCATCAGTCATCATCGCCTTGATTCTATATTTTCTCTACAACCACCAGTCAGTGATAGCCTATACATAGGTAGTGTTTGAAAATTTCATGAAATTTAAAATTATGAAATATTTAATATAATAATTTATTTTTAAATAAGTTTTGTTTTTACGTATAACTATTATAACTTACCTTCATAATTTTATAATATTAAAGAAAACAATCACTATCATTAGTGATGGTTTTCTCTGGTTAGGTTCTTGATAAATAATCATTATTAATATTTGTATTAAAAAAAAATGTCAATGTTTCACGTTTTTGTGAAATATTTCATCACATACTGAAATGTTTCAAATGAAATATTTTATATTTAAAACACTATATTATATAGGTTATAGGTACTTAGAACGACAGTTCGCGCGAGATGTCGCGGTTTTGATAAGCCAGCCGTAGTCAGGATTTGCTGGACCACACCTGACGAGTCGTGTGTTAGTTGTTTTAATTTTCGTTTCATTCAAAATAATAAGTTGTATATGATTCATTATTTTTAATCCGACACACGCCTGTTGATATGTGTATAATTGATTTTAATATTTCATGTTTAGTAATTTTATATGCCTATGTTTGTCTAGTATTAAAATATATTATGCTTAACCATTAAATAGATAGTCTTAATATTTAATTTGTTTAATCATCAATGTTGGTGTTACCTCCGTCCATCCACTACCGAGACACTACCGCTGAAGATGGGCTGCATCAATTTATTGTGGTTTACTGGTATGACTGATATCCAAATATGCATTGATTACTTTCGAAACAAATCGTAATATTTTTTAGTTCCAACTTGAAAAAGCTTAAATTCAACATCACTATATTTTAGCACTATACACTATTGTATTATTTTGTATAGTAGGTATAGAGAAAAATTCCAAATGTATGTATATTGATATTGTCATATTATACTATGAAACAGGACCAAGAGCGCATATTTTTCAGATTAATTTACAAGTGAGTGATAATATAAAACAGCGACAGCGTTACTCCCCTTCAAGTAGTAATATACCTCCATCAGATTTTTTTTACACAGTTTAAAATTATTTATCTTAATTACACAATCGATATATAATTAAGTCCATTTAATAATTAATTATTCAGAAACCTAGTTTTAATCGTAGGTATCTAGATGGATATTCTATTGAGTGGCATTGACTATGACTGAGAAATCTTAATCGTAACCTTCCGGTTCTTGGTAATGATTTACTTCCGGACTATAGAGCAATATTTGTTCATCTACTTAATAACGATTACTGACAAACATATTGTTTTTTGTTTTCATTAATTATAGTAGGTAGTTTTTCGAATAATTATTATTTATTATTTATTTATCTGTTTTTAATTTCGTTGTCTCTACGACAATCAGTTTGTTAAGTAACAAATAAAATATTTTAATTTTTCAATATTGAATATGTACTATTATAGATAATAGTTTATTGTTTCTAAATCATGTTTTCGTTAAAATAATTAACATCGATGAAAACAATTATTGTAAATATTGGTTTATTATTCTTGGATCATAAAAGATAAAATAATCGTTAATTCGTGAAACTGTAGTTCTAAAAAAATATCAAAGAAATTGTAATAAGTATTATAAATAATAATAATTAGTGAGACTATTAATATTATCACGAGTTCGCAATTAATAATATATTTTATAGATAATTTATTTCGTAGTAACATACCATTGATTTTCCCTTCTTAAACGCAAATTATATGATCGAGCAATGAGTATTTTGAAAAAGTCGCAAAAACAATACAATGTAATCGGATAGGTACCTACTATAACTAAATGATGTTTAACATTAAAAGACCAACGAATGTCGGCATATGATACTACCATCTAAGTTATTCAAAATGACGATAAATAGTTATCATTTGAACGTTTGAACGGTCATATTATAATACAATATAAATAAATAGTGTACAAACATCCGAGATTGTAATTTTACGAATTCATCAATCACCCGATCAAGGGTCATCGAGATTAATATATAGTTCAATTTTATCACACAAATAATAATTTTCAGTACTATTTAACTGTATAAGCTTCTGCGGCTATTGATCAGTTGATATAAAACTACCGTCCTGTTGTGAACCATTGGATAAAACTAACAAAACAACTTTATAATATTATTGTCTTGAACTATTTGTTCTCAGGTAAGTCGGATTCTTATTTATTTTATTAGTCTAATATTATTTTTCACGAAATCAATCTAACAATTTTCCTTTACATCACTGTTGTTCGCAAGCTAAGTACAAGTATTAAAACAATTGTATGCAAATAAATTAATATTAATGTTATTGATTTAAAAATTTTCTCATTAAATTATTTCTGCAATAACTTCATATCACATAATTTTATAAAGTTAATAGTACTAAGTAGAATTATACTGCTGCAAAACTTATCCATGATGTAATCTATTTAAACCAATAATAAAATAATTAAAAAAAACATATTGTTGAATTTCAAACAATTTCTATTTTATTTTCGTTGCAATCAGACTTAGGCATAAAACATAGAGAGATAGATAATGCATATATATTTCGTAACTTTTATGTATAAATATAAAATAAATTTGATAATAATATATTAAATAGAATAAATAATAATAAAATACCTGGTTGGTGAATAGCTTTTGGATAATTAAAGGTGGGGTGTTCATTGTCAAGACGCATAAGACAAAAAAGCCTGAAGAATGTAATAGGTAGTTTCTAAAAAGTATTTAAGTTTTTAATAAAGTATCTAAAGTTTCATTACATACTGTGCATAGTAAATTATTAATTGTTATATACAAGAATATGAATATTTATTTGTAAAAAAAAAGTTTTATGCCTGCGTAATTATGTGCAGTGTAAATTATGTTAATACTTTTATTTAACTGGATATTATTTATTTTTAAATGTAATTACCACTTGAAGTACTTAGGACATAAATTTAATGATTTTGTATTATTGAATCGCATCTTAAATTCAAGTGAGGGAGATGATTTTTTTTTTTTAAAGACCTTAATTTTAGAGTTAAGAGAATTAAATAATTAAATTGAAATACATTAAATATTTTTTTATAATTGCACTTTTAGGGAAGTATGGGGCATATAATAATACATTGGATTTTTCAAAATTTGAGACCTGCATAAAAATGTTATTTTAATATTAAATTTAATGAAAAAACCAACATTTACTTTGCATATACATACATAGATAAGGATATCTTTTTTCTTCTCATATTATTAATACATTTGTCTATTAATTAATTTATTATTATTTAAATTTGCACACTTTTAATATTTTACGCACATTATTTATACATCCAACATTCATTTGATACTATAGCTATGATGCTATAGCTTATATTATATAAATAATATTCATAATTTAAAAAAGTTTTTATAATAAGTTAATTTTTTTTAATTTACAAGTAGATATATTATTTTGTATTTCAGTATCTACAATCTACATCCTATACTCGTATAAATAAATGCATAATTCATTGATGCTTTACGCCTTAAATTTATTTCTGTTTATGAATTGTTTAGTGAACACATATGTATCATTTAATATTATATAACTTAAGAAAATAACATAACTTGTAAAACAGTTGATGAATTTAATTGTTAGTTTTTACTAGTGAAGCATATGAATATTTGGTTAAAATTTAATTTTCCGATATTATATAATAATTTTTCTAAATCAGAATTTCCTTATAGCCTAATAAACTATCCGGTTTTCAAATAGAAAAAAAATTGAATTATCTGATATATCTAAAACTTTGTTATTTACAACTCTACTATTAAAATACATTAACTAATGAAAATTCTAATGAAATTATCCAAATAATTAGCATATTATATAGTTCATAAAAAAATAAAAAAATGAAAACAATACCAATATACGTAATACGTACTTACTTGTGTAAAATGATACATTATGAAGGGAAAAAATAGATAATAATTTGTTGGTAACATAATTTTTTTAATTTTGATTATTACCATCATATATTATATTTTACTTGGCTAAGAAATGGATATTGCGAGAAAGGATAATTGAGATTTCATTTTGTTCCTTTCAATATATTATCTATTTGATATTTCTTAATATAAGTACAAGCTTATATACAGTTACAGGTCAATTTATTATTAAACAATTAAATTGATTTCTTAAAATATTATATGTAAATAAAAATGTGTACCATTTCCTGTTATTGTATGACTATCATTGGTATTTAATAAAAATAAAAATATATATTAACCTTTAATGTATTAAACGACTAGACATTCATTAGGTTTACCTATGTATTATCTCTAGTGAATTTAATAATAATTAATATTTTTTTCCACAGTAACATTAGTTTGTGATAATGCATCTTTTTATTGCTTCGGGTCTGTTAATTGTTTGCGGAATTGTTGACGCAACTATTTATAACCCAAGAACACAGACATTTAATCAGGTAATTGTATTTGAACAAAATTAAATAGTCATAGCCTCATAGGCAATAAATATATTCGTTTATTATAATTTTGTATCTGTTTTTTATCTATTTTTAGTTGATGGAAAGGCGGCAAAGATCTATAGGACTTCAATATCCTCAAGGATATCATTACGTAAGTTTTTTTTTTTTACTTCAATTCTTCTTTAGTTAAACTTTAAAGTTCGTTGTGCAAAAATTCTAATTTCGCCAATTTCAAGGTGCGACAAGATGTACTCGTATTTTAATCTTTATGAGTTTTATACTTGTCACTTGTGGGTTTATTGCTATAATATATGTATTCATTAGTCACGGTGAAAATAATATTCGTGTTTGTTTTATTACAGAATCCAATAGAGCCATCAATCAACGACTTATATAGTTTAAACGAGGCACTGGATTCCAGAATCAACACATACAATCCAATATATCAACATGTCGAAATGTCTAATCACGAAGTGAATTCGGTTCCAAGAACTCATTCATATCAGTCGAAGAATCCTCTCTACGATTCGGAATATGTTACAGTACAGGACATTCCTAGTTTATTTCCGGAAGATAGCTACGACTACAAATACTTAGGTTTGCCGTTGAACAAATATCTAACACAACCATCAACAACAGAAAGTGGCATTCCCATAAACCTAGTAGCTATCAGAAAGACATCTGTCTTCGGCTACCGATTCCCATCTTACAAATCTCCGTACTCGTCGGATTCTGATTGGAACCTTGGTTCAAATATTCCAAATACCATCTACGGAGATGCTCAATCAGTAGAAACAGATCCAGATACTTTAAAAGTATCATCTCCCACTGTAAGGATTGTACAACTATTGCCTGAAACAATACAACAAGATCCAATCCCCATGTCAACAGATTATTCTTTACTTTTAAAACTATTGAGTGGAAACCTAAATGAGGCGAAAGATTCGGCCAAAAATGAATCAATTTATGAAATTACACAAGAAACCCCGACTGAAGATGAATCGGATTCCTTAACTACAGAAGAGACCCAGACTGAGAACCAATCGAACATACTAGTTATCGAAGAAAACCTGACTGAAGACCAATCAAATTCTATAACTACAGAAGAAACTCAGACTGGAGAAGAATCAAATTCTATAACTACAGAAGAAACTCAGACTGAAGACAATTCGAACATTCTGATGTATGAAGAAAACCCGATTAAAAACATATTTAATTTTATAACAATAGAAGAAAATCTAACTGAAGATGAATCTAATTCCTTAACTACAGAAGAAACCCTGACTGAAAATGAATTGAACTCTCAAGTGTTTGATTCTATTACAACAGAGGCCGAATCCAATTCTATTGCAACAGAAGACGAATCGAATACAACAGAAGAAACCCAGGATAAGGACGACGAATCAAAGTCTACGACTTCTCAGGAAACGACAACAGCTTTTAAACTAAATGACGAGCTTGGTAAAAATTGGTACTTAAATTCTGATGAAAATATCAAAACCAAAGAACTATTCAAGGAATACGAGAAATTCATTACACCTCAGTTGTTTACGTCCGTAGAAAATTTCCCAGCAAAATATCAATCTAATTTATTAAGTGACGAAGATACGAACCAAAAATTCCAGCCACAGTTAGTCAATGGAATTGATACGTTCGAAGAATACGATAAATAATCTCCAAAATTAAAAAGAATATTTGATTTCACTAAATAATATATTGTTAACATATTCTTGTGTATCTACATTTGTTTAAGATAAAACACTATTATATTTTATTATTTACACTATTATTGTATTTTTTATACAACAAAAAAAAACTGTATAAATATTTTATTTAGGTTTATAGCAACTAGCGACCCAGCAACTTTTCAATTAGTATATATATATATATATATATATATTGAATATATTTTCATTATTTACCTTATTGGGCTAAAAAAACAACTCATACATGCATACTTAAATATTTTAAAAGAATAAATGTATTAACTACTGAGAATAGTGTAATTTAAAACGATTATTAACAAAACTAATGTTAACGTTATTACTTATTATTATAATTATTGTATTTTTCTATTTACTACTACTTAAGATTCGATATAGCATATAGGTACTTTCTAAAATGCACAATCTATGCAAATCTACAAATTTTCATATTGTTATTTAAAATATCAAAAATAGTTATCATAGCATGATAAGATAAAATAATATGATATTTTGAATAATTAGTTATACATTTGATAAAATTATCTATATTTATGTAATAAATCAAGAAAAAGTGACCCAAGTGGGCCAAGTGGAAACCACTCCGATGTACATTAAATGTTATGTATATATGTACAATAGTATGCAGTGTAATGAAAGTATTCAATTTGAAATTAACTATTTTAAATTAATAACGATTCTTAAAGAAATCGGTCTCTCATCTTATGTTACTTAATTTATTTTAAGATATTATTGTTATTAGAGTAATTAGTTTTAATATTTGTAGTATAGTAAATTGAATAGCTTTCAAATATCATTATGTATAATGAAAATACTGCATTATACATGATATAGGTAAATTAAATGTTTCATGTACCAAAGAATAATATTACATATCCAAATTACTAACATCGTTATTCTTCGTTATATTTTTTAGATTTTTTGGTTACTGAATGAACTACTTAGGATTACTTAGAATTGAAAATTAAAAACAAGGTTTCAATACTTACTTATAAAAATTTGAGTTTTTAATTTTTAACTGTAGAATAATATTCAAATTTTCGAAAATTTGATGAATTTTGTCAAAAATGTTGTTATTACAACAAATTATGACATTCTTTCGCTAAATTTGTTTTTGACAAAATTGATTTGGGTTTTTGGTGCAATTCAAAAACAAATAATTGTAGATATACTTGAAATTTTCACCGAATGTTTATAATATATTTTCTATATGCCATAACATTTTTATTTTCACTCTTGTGGAGTTATTTTTTGGAATAAGAAAACTTCGATATTTAAAAAATTTATAAAAATGAATTTAAGGTTCCTAATAAGTATTTATACTAGCGTTACCTATTACTAAAAAAATGTATAACAATTATTTATGAATATCTAAAAGTAGAATATATAAAATCTGAAAAATTAATACAAGATTTCTCTACATTTCCCTAACTTCATTATTTATTTATTATATTTAAAAAAAAGTTTTTCGGAAATTTACATTTCAAATATATTTTATTCTAATTTAGTATTAGACTTAATTGGATATTATTTTTTTTTTGTGATTTTAAAATAGTAATAATGTATAGTTTATACACACAATGACAATTTAAATTCCAATACTTTTGGCATTAATTAATTAAACTTGCTAATCTACTGTATTATTGATATAGTAAAATAAATAATTTTAATAGCAATAATATCATAAAATATAGTTAGCAATTTAGATGTCTGACGATCTTACGATCTTCGATCAGAGTCGATAGGTTAGGTTATCCATTACATGTGACGAATACGGTACCTCGTGTACAACAAAGCAGTTCCAATTTGCAGATATTTCTTGATTTCTATAATACAAAACTGCATTATTTTTTAATTTAAAATGACATTTGAAGTTAATTGTTACCACGTGTGAAGGAATAATTATTGTCAACAATCAGAAAATATAAGTAAACCACACCACAGATGAATATATTATGATAATACTGAGTAGGTACTTTAACAATCTACAGACTACAGTGTTGTGATGACTGTTAGCTCATGAGTCATAAGGATTGTACTTGCTATTTGTATGATTATGACAATAATATATAATATATATATATACTCGTTTTTTTAGAATTTAAAACATAAAAAGTATATATAGTTGCTAATAGATAACCGCTGTGCTGTATGCAGTAAGTTTCGAGTATATCTAATTATTCGATAACTGTAATGGATGTGTTGAATTTGAATAAAACGACAAATCATTAGATACAAATAACGATTCTGACTGGTCAGCCTATATTACTATAAGTATATTTCATTGATATTTAAGTATTTAATTTTTATTATGATTAGGTTCTTTGGATTTATAAACTAGCATCTAAATATTTTGAAATATTCTGTTGAGTATAATATATTTATATACGTACCTACATACCTAAAAATTATAGTCTCCATGAACACTTGTCTTGTCTTTTAAATTACGACAAAAATAACTAAAACCGTATTTTTAGTTTAAATGTGTATAGGTAATTCCTTCAAAATTTGTTTTCATATGAAAAAAATTGTGCATTTCTATTTCTTAATTCTTTTGGTTTCTGTAAGAACTACTAATAATATATAAGCTGTAACAATAAAAATTAAATTAATTCATATGAATTTTGAATGTTTTCAAATTGAAAAAAAAACATGCTGATACGTGTGTGTTATAATATTTTCAAACTTTTCAACATGACCTAAATTTTTTATCTACATTTATAGAAAGCAAATAGCTTATTATAAGTCGACAATTGACCACGACGCATAAAAATGCCTTTATAAACATTTAGTTAAAATGTAAAGTATCTATATGGTTATTATTACTTACTAATAATATGTGCAGAATATTATTTTCCCGCAAGAGTGATTTTTATTAATCTATTATAGGTACTATATACTATAAAATATAAATGTATTGGAAAATTGAAAACTACACGACAACTCACATACCGGAACAATTTTATTTGTATATAATATATGTATTAATATCAAATGTACGTTACTAGTTATTTATAGGTATACATCAATATATTATAGTGGTTTCATCATGACGACGTTTATTCACTGCAATGTAAATATGTAGTAATGGTAGATTGTACATTTTGCAGTGCAACAGCTCATTCAAAAGCTTTTGTTTGGTATTCGTATGAATATAATATGTATGGCATCGCTATTTCAAAAGCAAAGAGATTGAGGAATGAGGTTCCATGAATACATGAATCATGATTGCAAACGGAAAATTTCATTACCAAATATACGTTAATGAATCATGATGTCTTCATTTTTCATGAATGTTATGTTTTGTGGTGTTGAATATATAACAGTAAGTTGGAGTCTAACGGTGAAAAACAAGAAATAACTGTGGCGATAAGCGAAAAGTGTTCTTTTTAAACCAGGTTTTTTCTGATTACACTGTGCCATGATGTCATGTTCCGTATATTTAATATAGGCTAAAGATAAAAGCATTTTGGTAAATCGTTACAGTAACAAGCTGAATGTATTCAATTTATACCCGAGTATACGACACGATACAGGGAAACCTCAAATTTTAATCTACTGAATATTGTCAGAGCTTGGTTTTGCTTGGTTTTAGTACGTGTGATATCTTCTGACGGAGCATGTCGTGTCGCAGATGTATACATATATTTGAAAAATAAGAATTTATGACATTTAAATATTTATATTATAACAGAAATATTGGGAGGATTTTAAAATAAAAACCACGAGAAAAACTAATAGCCAATAGAAAGGACGAGGTGGTCTAAGCGGCCAGCACCCTCAGCTTTTTCACTATAATGATACCTAAGCTATGCCTTGCTATTACTATCATATAAAATATGAAATAATGATATGAAATGTATAATACAATATAATATTATAATTACATTTTAATACGAATATATAAATAAATAAATACTAAAATATATAAAATGATAAAACTTTTTTTTTGTCTATACAGATTGGCGATTCTCTGTTCGTGGACCTTCCTCGGGTCCGGCTGGATGGTGGGTCGAAAAAGTTTCGTCAACGATGGGGTTACGAATTGATCAATCAGCCACCCGTCCTGTTAGAAGAGGACGAAGACCAAGACGATGAGGACACGCCAGACAGCGCGTCGTTGCGCGAGACGACCGAGAGACCCGCCGCGCCCGTTAGCATTCCATCTGCCATGGGTAAGTCATTTAAAGCGTACATAAGTAGTATATATTATTAAGTTAATCAAGAACTCACTAGACGAATAACAAAAAAATTGTTTTGAAAAAAGAGACGACAATTTGCTATAAGAATCGGTGAGGTATAAACTTAAACGTTGATGGTGATTTCTGATGAGATTCAATCATTTAATATGTGTCTAATTTTTATACATCGACATTTCTAGAAAAATATTCTACATAAGAATAATAAATTGTTTAGATAAGTTATATACTGTTATCCAAAAAGTAAAAACTTTAAAATATTAACGATGAATAATAGAACAAAATATAATAATCTCTCTCTTTTTAAATTGTTTTGAAATAACTTTAAATTATGTAAAAAATGAACTTTTGAGAAATGTTTTAACTTTTAAAGATAATGAACGTTTATTGTTAAAAGAATCCCTCAGTATTATTATAACATAATAGTATATGTTCAACGTGTGCTGAACCTTTCGTTAAGAATGCCTCTCATAATGATAATATATACATACTTACAAAAAACCAAACACTCAAAAACCTAACTGTATATTATGTGACCAATGAAGCTATTTTTTTAACTTCTCGGTAAAAATAGATTATATCCACCACTTTTCATCGATGTTAATTGAGATAATTAGTGTTTATACAACAGACTCATCCTATATGTCATCACCGTGCCCTACGTTTTAAATATTTTAATGTTAGTCAAAGTTCTTTAGTTCTTGTTAATATGTCACTAACGCATTCAATTTGTTTATATAAATGTATTAAATTAATCGTTTTAATTACGATTGTTAACATTTGTTAAGATAATGAAGTTCAAACGTTGTAAATTACTCATCTACGCATAGTTTTATTTTGGTCTCTATAGCCACGTACAAATAAAATCAAGTGTTTTCAAATGTAAATTTAGAATAAAAAACTTTCGAATTATTAACATTGTGTTGCTATTCATTTATATGATTAAAATTAATGTTTAACTTATTGTTTTGTTCGTACTCCACAATACCATTGAATATTAATTATAGTATTTTACATTTTGTATATATTATATTAATTAATAGATTGAGTAATAATATAGAATCATTATAGCCTTATCTACTAGAATAATTCAGATATAACTGATTTTAATAAAATAATATTTATATGGGTACCATATAATTTATTATAAACAAAATATATACACTATTTGATGAATTGATAACAAGTCATTTAATCATTTTAATAAGGAGACCAAAAATGTATTAGGTATTACCTAAAAGGTTACTTAAAATAAAAACAACTATACATTTTAACTGGGTACCTTCTCATAATAAATTCATTAACGTTTTATCGATTGAATCAACTTTTTAATATGTAAAAAATTTAGTACAATGATATTGAGATATTTTAAGTATTATTAGTTACACGTAAAATTGTTAATATTTAAAAATATTAAATTTATCACATACTAAGTGTTAATGAATATAATATATTTGAAAAAAAATTAACTTTAAACGCTTATAAAACAAAATTGAGTGTATGCTCTCATACAAAATAGTTTCTAAAAAATAACTTTAAACACAACCTATACATTTTCTAAGAGAGCGATAACTTCAATGGGTGTTTTGAATTTTTATAAAATTGTTGTAAAATTAGAGGAAATATATCAAATTAGTACTTACTAATTAGTGATGCCATTTACTATTTAGTACTATATAATAATGCTTTTCATACTATAATCCATACTATTTTATCATAACTTTAAGTGCACTGCAGTGCACCGATACAATATATTAAATATTTTAACTAATTTATACTATTATTACACATAATTATATAAATAATATTAAAGTATAATAATCTAAAAAAAATTGCAATCGCTCTATATATGTCTCCACCCGTCTCTGATTACGGCAATGGATTCGTATTCTACATTTTAACTATTTTTTTTTATGTGTACCTATAGCATTTTTGCATTAGGTACACAAATTACAGTTATTACATGGTCTAAAACTGTAAAATAATATCATTAAGTATTTAGGTACATCATACACATTTTACAAATATGAATAAAAGGGAATATTGAGGAATAGTATGTTTTATAAAGACGTTGCTGTTACATATATTGATAAATAAATTAACAAATTACAGTCGAATAGTACCGTTAAAAAAAGGTTAGTCATGTGTTTATACAAAATATACAATAGTTTTGAATTTTTAAAGACCTACAGTTTTAGATTTGTACGTCATAGACTATTCAGAACTCATAACCCTAACCCACGTGATATTGTTACTATTGTCAACGAAACGAAACCACTAAACAGTTTTAGATGGATGTTTTTTTCTAAATTCCATATATCCATTTACACTATATAAACGTATAGCCGTATATAGGTAATAAACATTTTGAAATCATTCAACTAAACAAAATATGATATTTAATACAGATAAGATTCGTTACTCGATCACAAACACTCACAAATCAAATAGTTGAATATTAATTAAATTGAAAATAAATACACTATGTATACCTATACACATGAAAAGCAATGAAGGTTATAGTTTTAGTATTATTGTGCATATTTTGTCCTACTGTAAATGGTTAAAATTTAGCGTAGGCGTTATATAAAATATATACGTAATATTATAAAAATAACGTATGTACAACTCCATATGAATAACTTATAACAATATAAAATATATAATGTATAAATTGGAGTGGAGGCGTGCGTTGACAAATGTTGTAACTTATAACAATATATTATTATAATAATATGTTCGTCGATGTCAGTGACTTAAGCAGCTGGATGCACTACGGCGTTACTGAATAATTAGACACAATAATGTAGTCGTTGTTTTACGAATTTCACATTTAACACAACAGCATCAAACGTACATATTTTGTTCTGTAGTTTTTTACGTCATTTGTCGTACAGATTTATTTTTCCGAAAGCGTGAGAATATTAAGCATAATTCAATTTTTTAATTATATCAGTGTGTTATTTATAAATTGGACTAAAGTATATAAATTAATATAGCCTTATAGGTATAATATACAAATACCTCAGTACCTGTAGGGCTGTAGTACTCGAAGAGCCCGTACATATGAGTCGTTACGTAATATATTTTTTTAATTCTCATAATATAGTTATTTTAATATTATATATTATTATGAAACATATTTCGATTGTTGTTCATTCGGTGTAACGCCGTATATAAATATCTAGGTTTTATTATTATTATATTTATATTTTCATCATTATATTATGATTATTATGTATTATAATAATTAATAATGTACGATTACACATTTATAAAGTATTATAATATTATATACACAGATCTGAGTTATTGATGAATAATGGTTTTTTCTATTTTCAAACTGTTTCAATACATTTTTTTTTCATATAGCAATAAGAAATAATAACAAAACACACGACTTGCCTTATAAAGTCGCGCACGTAATAGTTATAATATGTCTTATCGTTACACGTTGTATATAAAATGTATACATTTTATCAACGGATTTATTTTGTTTCAATTTCAGTAAAAATTACTTGTAAGTATTTACTATTATGTCAACCTCACGGCATGCGTTGCGATCATATCCCAAGAGCACGAACCGGTGCATATAACATCGGACTGGCAGACAGTATGTTCTCCTACGTTTCCGTGACATTACACCCACGCCGTATATTATCTCGTTAGTCGTATTTCCGTAATAATATTATTGTCGTTATATTAGTTTTATGAGCATAAATGCCTTAAATGATAAGTTGGTACCATTTTTTTTTTTTTTTTTGGTTCTGCTTCAAAGAACTCGGTATTTTATGGTATGCACATATTGTATACCTACATGTTGCGTATGTTTTAAATGGAGAAAAATGATTTTAATCAAGTGAAAGTTCATTAATTGAACATTGGTTAATAACATGTAGGTTTAGTGTATCATTTAAACGATGTTGCAGGTAAATAACTAATAGAACAAATAACAATTATTTGATTTCTCACTTAAAATCATCGTTTGAACCACCTTTCACAATTTGACGCGAATGCGATCTCATTGCGATTCCACTATTTCCATTAGAAATTAGAAATTCGTTAAAAATCGTAATTTAACAAGAAGTATAATTTTATTTTTAATTGCAAATCCAATAATTCCATCAGACATGTTATATATTTTGACAGTTATTAACGGCAAATATAAAATATTACACACTATAACGTTATCACTGTATCAGATACAAACTAGTGAAATGGAAAACAAAAATCTTGGTATTAATATCTTGTCATAAAATGTCACTTATACCACGATCCACGGTGTTTAAAATTTTAAACACACTCGTGCGAAACGTTAAAAAAAAGAATAAAATTAAAACTATACTTTTCATGGCAAAAAAATTGATTATACTGTATAATTTAATGATGTAGGTTTGCGCAAGAGATATTGTTATAAGCTCAAGGGATTAAAAGAATTTTTATTTATTTTAAATAATCTGTATAGCATTCGCGTCGATCGGCAGGAGTATGACGAGATGGGGCGAAATGTAGTGGTTAAACATAAACGTATGAGCAATTATTTTGATATAATAATAATAATATTACTACCTAAGCATACACTGTAGGCGATATTGTTTCGTTTTTATTTTCGTCGTCTCATCAATAAAAGCTCTCAAGTACGGAAATCCGCGGGAGACCTATATTTTAAACCATGCATATATTATAATACGATTCGCTTGGTTGACTATTAATTAATAATTATCATCACAATTATAATACAATATTATTATTACGAAAACGATTACCACCAGCGACACCCATCGTGCGCCCGTACCTATACCTAGTAAATATTATAGCTATGATAATAATAATATAACACTATCCGTCTCGTATCGTCGGCGGCGGCGCGCGACGTTGTGTAGTTGTCTCGCCCGACGGAGAGCCTACGCGTCCGCGCGCCTCGGCCAGCAGTGTTCGTTCGGCAGTCGAACCGTTCGAGTGTTAGCGCGGTGTTAAGTTTCGGTCGCGCTCTCATTTCGTTCGCCGCAATTATTATTATTTTTTCGCGTAATATTTCACCGGAATGATGTCCGAATTATTGAATTGACGTGCGCGCTTACGTTTTATTTTTTTTTATTTTTCTTTCTCTCAACCCGTTCGCGGACATAGAAAAACCATGCTGTCCGTCATGAACGATCTACCGGATGTGCAGCATCAACCGCCCGTAAGTCCTGCGCACAGCACCGGAACGATTACCCGGAGGTTCAGCAAGGGATTTCAATCGTGTCTGAAGGGAGCCCGTGACGATTTCGACGATTTCGATGTCGATCAAGGTAAGAAAAGCTGGATGCCCGTGGTTCATCTAACCTCACATTTTATGTTTGAGCATTACCGATATCCCTTGGTCCTACTTAGATGTGTTTCGATTGGATTATTGTTGTCTTAACTATCGGCCAAACCTTTTTTTGCCGTCGGTTACGCCGATAAAAATACGACCGACGCTCATCAGACGATAATTGTTCATCTTCGACACTAAAATTTATGCGTTCGCGATTAATTAAATCTTTCACGGTCCCGAGTGAAAGTTTTCTACAGTTCCCTTATTTTTGGTAAAACAATTACCTGTAACTAAATCAGTAATCACCTGCGGTAGCGTTATGCGAGCGTTGTGTTATTCCCAAGTTTTTCAATTAGCTGCTGTTTCTAGTGCTGCCGTAGGAATCTTAAGGTTACTGGGTTTTATATGGCTGGATGATTAATGATTATATTATGGCTTTCGACGGCGATTTAGACAGATTTTTGAGGTTACTCGGCTCAATCAGAGCGCGTACGTAAGCCGACGAAACAAACAACCGAGAAAAGATATGGTCGACAGAGAAAGAATAAGAATAGTATTAACTATAAGGAGTAATATCTAGTATTATCACTCATAAGTTATAATACAATATTTTTATGTATGTATATTGAATTATTACGTATTTGAATGTGTTATAGACTGAAATAATGTAGTTATATTATTATTATTGTGCTGGATAAAAGGGTTTTTGGACCGGATAACCGGAAGTTTTAATACGATAATCTGACGACGGTGGCAAACCGGAAACGACTGGGCTTGAGCTCGTAGTCAAACTAGTCGATAGTACAGTTGATTTTTATATATTTTCTTCATTTGCTCAAGCGATTCTTCCATGTGGCTAAACGCCGTTTTGTTTAATATAAATCCAAGTAAGAGTTCGTCTACCACATGTCCACACGTTTCTGTATTTGAGTTATAACTCGTACCGTTTTTTTTTTACCCGCAAGTCGCCAACGTGATTCACGACATGTGGTCGTCAAGGGATTCAAATTCGACAATGAATTTAACCAATAACCGAATTTTCATAAACTTCATCTTGCTCGCAAACATGCAGAATGATTTCATTGGGATTTTCTTTTACAGTAACTTTTTAATGTTATCTTAAGTTAATAAATTACATAAAAATCAACACGTGTAAGTAATGGAAAATAAAAATAATAAACCATCTGTTATAACATAAATTCGTCGGTTATACATTTTTATAATTATTGAATGACTGCCAATTATTATTCAGCCGTTACCCGTTCATATTGATATTAGTTGATTATTATTTATTACCTTAGTGAAATTGATTACTAGTTAGATTTTTTTTCATTGATTGTTGTTCAGAAGTATAAAATGCATATATCAGTTTTATGCTGCATAGTATTTAGGTGTATTAAATATTTAGATGTACTTAGAAATATCACGGATTCTATGTTATATAACTTAAAATAATATGTAAAATGTAAATATCAACATAACATTATATAGGTAATGTTACTAATTAGAAAATTCCTTAACTTTTCCAACAAGGTTAAATAACCGCTAATTGATAACTATTATTGACTGTAATATATTATGATACAAAATGCGTACAGTTGGTAATTTTAAAATATAGGTGTAGCACATTATTGTTATATCATAAACAAACTTTGTAATAGGTATTAAAATGTATAGACGTGTTGAGCATTATGTATTTATGTGTAACCCTCTTAAGAAAAAAAATTATTTTCTCGTGAATGTAATCAGAACTTTTTCAAAAAGTTACAGCGCCCTTACTTTTTAAATTAAATTGTTATCATCACGTCTCTTTCGTAATATATAAATAAATGATAAATCCAAATCCGTAAACTTAAAATGTAGAGACTAAATAATTACATATTTTTACAAAATATATTCACGAGTTTTCGTATTTTCGTCTGTTTGTAATTGTACGAGTACAAACACGAGCAATAAATATCAACTGATATCCGAATAAAATAAAAATGAATGCCCGTGAATTAATGTAAATTTAACTGCGCTCTTGTTATTTTCTTTTTCTTTATCGCCATGTGGGTCAAACACATTTCGGCACCCATTTCCGTTTACCCGTTTACCTGCTATGTAAATCCACTAAAAACCGTATGGTAATAAAATAATTGGCGCGTTCCACAATTGGTGCAAAAAATTTTTGATCAAAGCTACAAGGCAGGCGACAAGAAATATTCGATTTTCAAAATTACCGCGCGAACCGGTCCATTGTTGTGGATGGATCGCCAAATACGCGGACTTTCCATGTGACTTTCTCCCATTCAACCAGTTCGTATGCAGTTTTTTTTATATGTATATATTGCATGTATTACAATATTATAATATATAATACGTATACTCGTACGTATTCAATGGATTTTTAATGCGACCGTATACCAGTCTAAAAGTCAATAATATTTTGCATATAGATAATTAAAAGTGACGGTTTCTCATTTACACAGATCCATCGATAGTTTTAATGATTTCTTTTTTTACTACTGTATATTAATGCTTGGTGTATTCTATGCAATTTTTAACACGTTGGATATATTATAAGGTTCATATTCATCGTAATTTTAATATTTCAACACTAAATTGATACAACATTATTATACCTAACTTATAATATTACAATTATTATTTACCAGCATAGATATTAATCGATATTAATCATGGTTCGTGACACTTATGGATGACAGACGTACGACATATCGTAAGCATATGTGATAGGTATTAGTTTATAATTATTGAAATACAGACGATATATTTATTTTATCTATATTATTCATTCAACTATAGTTTTAAAGATTTTACATACGACTATTGTCATTTATCACTCAATATTCGAATATATCTAAAGATATAAAAAGTAACTTGGTTAAACATTTACGGTGAATGGAGTAATCAACTAGGCATTGTCTTTATTCCCGCAGTGTATAAGAGTAATCATAATAATTAGTATTACCTATATCGGTATATAAAAGGCTACTTTAATCGATCTTCTACCCAACAATTGAAAATAATGGAAAATTGCTGGAAATTAAATATTTTAAACAAAAATTGTTAACCTGACTTTGAAATGAGAGGCGATTGAGACGTTGTGTATACGGTCATCCCTTTTCTAAATAACCTTTCCGATCTTTGTGGGCATTTTTTTTTATTTTATTATTAGGCATTTGAGCAGATATCCAGGCCATTGCCTTTTTAGCCTTTGTGTGAAATTTAAAAAAAAAAATATTTTTGAAGTTGTGAAGTTTATCCTGAATGAATTTCAAAAGATTTCAAATAATAAAAATTCTATTTATTTTATTTTTTTCTAATTATCACAGTTGTATGTGTTCTCTACAAGGACAATTTTTGTTTTGTTTTTCTTTATGATAGCGCCCGTTCGTTTTGCGATACGTATATACCTATTGTTTGTTTTTCGAACCAACCGACGGCAATTAACAGGCGACTCTATAAAAATATACATTATAATTACATTATTATATAATATAGGTTATCCATATAGCAGACAATTCGGCCGGTTTAGGATGTTAACTGTTAAGCCAATGCTACTTACCACGATGACGTGGACCAATTAGATATCTTATACATTTTTTTAATAAATAATAATATAATATACTATATAGTATTATTTATATAATAGACATATCACATGTTATTTACATTTATATTCTGATATTGATAAATGTTCTCTGTCGTTTGTACAGATGTTGCTCTCGTATGATGTATTATACAGTAGGTATGTTATTTATGGGAAAGTAACCTTAGTGCTTGCACTACAAATAGCAATTATGTAAAGTAGTTTGTGTACGACATTTAGGTATATTTAATTTAGTTTTTTGCACTAAAAAAATTATTTCTGAACTTCAATGGGAATTTATAAAAAAATGTGTTTTACCAATATTGACAGAATTTTAGACTATATTACATAATGTATTCGATATCACGCTACGGACAGGTCTGTGACCTTAAAATAACCCCTGCGAGCAAGATGCTCATAATATAATAATAATAATGGTACCTATAACAATAACAAAAAATAACAACACTCAACACACGTCAACAATATAATAACTATGCCTCTAGGAATAGTTGATGATTCTGAGTGATATAAGATGACAAGTATAGACGTTAGTTACCATCAGCTAGTCTTTGAGTATTGCCAAATAAGTTTGAATTTAAAATTTTTTGAATTGGATTTACCATCCTAATGGTTTTACAATGGATGCGTTTTTCGAAAAACCCCTCTTTTTCTGGGACAGTTATAGTAACTATAATAATCTATGCTATGAGCTTTTTCATAGTTTCGAATAGTTTTGTCTTTTTGAGATAGTTTTCACTTCTCAAGTACTATATACCGTATATGGAAACGTAATGAAGCTCTAACAGAAACTCGTGATCAATTTTTTTCGAATGATTCAGCACATCTATCTTTTTCAAAGTGTACCTATATAGTGTATTATATGGTTCGATTTAAAATCTGAAAATCTAATAAGGGAGACGAAGAAAAGGAAAACTCGATTATATGCATAATTGCTATGCTTTTACTATTGTCCTTCTCTATACAACAATTGTATTTTGTATAATTGCTAAAAAATCTCAAGGTTTCGGTTCATTAGCCGTCGTTGGGGGAGTAGGATCGACGCTAGCGGATGGACGGACAACAGACGCATACAATGTTAATTAGTTGAGCGAGGACGGCCGAGTACGTGACAGACGCCGATTGCGCGCGAGGGGCACTTTTTTAGGAGAATATATATGTATATACATATCGTGTGCACGTATTTAATTACTATTGTCAGTTGTTTAGTATGTTACCGTGGCTATAATAATGGTGATAGTCTTAATATGAGATAACAAAAGTCCTCGTAAGTTTAGAAATTTTCAACGCGTTTAACCAAATATCCAAATATATATATATATAAATGTTATATAATTAATTTTTTTAATATTATTTGATATTCATATAATTGTGTTTTCTTTCTTAAAGTATGTTAAATCGCGCTTATAAGTACCTTAGTTAACGACGAGCCTGTCGAAAGCTTCGCATCACTATATTACCTAACCTATAGAACAATTGTAGGTATATAAACAGAGTTTCCGTAAGCGGTTGATGGATTATATAAAGAATACCGTCGAGCATCGGTATAGCTCAAACGTCAATGAGAATATTAAAAATTCAAAATGTTTTTAGTTATGCAATGCCTTAAATACAATTTATAAATACTTCAAGGGCCAAGAAATAAAATCAAGTTATGACGGTTTTAGAGTTATTGGGGTTTGGGTTATCGTAACTACTGAATATAGTCATACTATGAGAATTATTTATTTATATGTCATATATAATGTGCACGTGCCCTGAAAACAGGTGTGAAGTGCGAACTCGACAATACCTCGCCAAATACATTATTCCCGGTCCAGCGCCTTATTTGGAGAAACCAAATCGATACGATGACAAATCGCATTCTCAAATTTTAATACCATAAGTACTCTACTATACTACTATAGGTACTAACGATATAGTGTTATTGCAAATTTTGATTATAACTTATAAATAAACTGTGTTAGCAAACCTAATAATTATACCTAATATGTCGTTCTGCAGCAGTTTTATTAGTAAATTATATTACTTTAAAACAAATACCAACATCTGTACTATTTTTATTCATATATAGATTCTATTCGTGGTAATGTAGTACCTTTGAAATTACCTATTAAAATTAAAACTTAGTGTGGTGTCAGAGGACACGGTGGTTATAGTGGTGAGTTATGGTAATGCGTGTGCACGCCTGACGCCTCCCTAGTCGCTATAATTGCTCACCGCAGTTTTAGTGTAATCATAATATTATACTTTAGCAAGTATTACATCCACTGTACTTTTCGATTTATTCGAGCGTGCATCAGTTATAAGCTTATAAAGTTACATCTTTTAAGTCGTTTTCGTGCTGCGCCATAAGTGTTTTTTCCGACTGAATAATGTCTCGAGTGAACAACGGTAATTACGACGACAACGATTATCTTAAAACAACGTTCTTGCACATAATATTTTATCAAACCGCAGTTCATTATATCGTTAAATAATAATAACGATTATCGCGAGACGTGAGTAGTAAATAATAATAAATATTAATTTATAATTTATACATTATTCCTATTAGTTTGATTGTCATAAAGTAATAATGGTAGAATTTATTATCCTATACTGTTTATTATGATTTTTACATAATATTTTAATTGTATAGGTAGGTATAGTATAATATATATTATGGGCTATAGTACTTATAAATTATAACTGCAATATTGATTACCTAGGTATGTTTTATCGTAATAAATGGCACATGATACTGCCATTGTAGATTCTATCCGCACTACATTTTACCGTAATAATATTAATATTATTGTAGTTTTATTTATTTGTGTTATTTACTCTGTTCAAATATACATAGATATAGTACCCGACCGAAATACAAATATTAATCGGTGTACTGTTGAGTAGGCAGACGGACATGTCCTATATTCGTGGTCGATCCCGGACTTTTACCATCGCGCGAATCGTAACGCATCACTTGTACAGATCCGTCAAACAAGAATACGACGCGATCAAACGCGAACGGTTTGGCTAGGTGATTATGCGGTCATAATAATGTAAATAATGGTGAACGGTTAGGAGTGGTTAGGACCCGAGTATGATGTTTGAGGAACATTAGCAACTTGTTCGCGTGTCATTGTACTCTCTGCGTACGGGTGCACGACTAGCAAGAGCACGGCGGTGGAGTATGCCGATGACTTTTTTACACGTAAATAAAATTTAAAAAAAAAGTACAGTTATAAAAAACACGTGCTGGTTGGAGACAAAAAGCCGTTGCGGGTGGCGCAGTGCGAATTCTAAACTTAGAAACGGCAAGCGCATACACTATATATATGTTACGGTAAAAGATGAATATTGGTGAATGTCGTCATTCTCCGGTGAATGACGTCTTTTACCAAATTGATTCGATTATGTAGGTAAATGATGTAAAAAACCAAATTTTAAATTCAAATGTACATCTTTCACCGGTCATTGATGTAATTTACCAAAACTAGTGGTAAATGATGATAAATCTCAAATAATACACTGATTTTTTTACTATAGGTAGGTACTATTTATAATAATGATTTATTATTAATACAATTTTTATTTGTACAATTTTGGTTAACATGACATTTTGAATTGCACAACATTTCTGCTGCACTGCAATCAATTTTTTTAGTACCACAACCAGTTTTGCAGTTGCATCGATTAAATCCTTGATGACCAGCATTCCATGTCCTGCTGCAGCTTCTCTTAATGTTATTTCCCTGTCTTTAATTTTTTTCATGGCTTCATCTAGCTCTAGAAATTTTTCTTTACACGGAGAAATTTGTGCTCGTGTATATTTGTGTTTCAACACCACATATTCTGTACCTGGTTCAAACATTCGGGTATTTATTTAATTTAAATTAAATAAACATTATCAAATTAAAATTACCTTACATAATTTATACATGTCATCTTCACATGAAATAATAACAGCAAGTAAATTACGCGGAGAACCACGTGCTCTATCAACATCTAATATTGGGACACGAACAGTTGTACCGACATCAAGCTTTGAAATTTTTTTTAAACATCATTCTCCAATTAAACTGGTGATTGACGATAATAACCGGAGAATGTCTGCATTTACAACGTTTACCAATTTTTAGGTAAATGATGTCATTTACCGGGGAATGACGTCTTTTACCACGTTTACATCATTCACCGTAACATATATATTATACGAGCCACCGTTCGCTGCATGTATGATGATTACGATGGTTACACCCTAGTCATGAACATTTTACAGGCGTAATGCGTAAACGTGAACACGTTGTTAAAATATACCGCGGTATAATGATGTGTGCGTTTAAAAGTTAGTGTGTAGTGTGTTGTACAGCGTATTATAATAATATACATTATCGATTTCTGCGCGTGTCTGCTACCGTGTACCCTGTATTCGATGTAATGTAGTGCTGCCTGGATACGCGACGACGGCGCCGGTGAGTCACCTGGTCTATGAATAATGCGTTTATAGACGCTTTGAATTCGAATTTACACTGTATATGCGATCGTCGACTGCACTCGCCAGCAGCAGCAGCACACCGCTTTTACTGACCGTCGACCGACTAGGTTAACTGCTATGATATTATAACGACGTGTGTTTGTGATGACTGATGAGTATATATGATTAACGCATTTACGTATACGCTCAATATTTTATAATAATGCATTTTATTATATTGATACTTGTTACCTGCAGTGAATCTTCGGCTGGATAAACATCTATTTTGTGTTTGCGTGTACCTATCGCGCACGTATTGATATATAGGTAATAATGTTATTATCGTATATTAATGCGTCCATAACTAAGTTCTACAAACTCGATATACGGCGCTAACCCCAGACCTCATAAAATTAAATTGGTAGTGAACTGATGGTATACGTTTCTCTATTCGAGTGCAAGACCTATTGAAATCGACATTGCTTGGGTGTGCTCAAACGACAAATTTTATCGATTATTTTTGTACAATAAACGTGCTGCTACGACTTCTATACGTCATTTATAATCATCACTTCTTAATTACCTATATAATATATGTATATATATTAATCGTGTTCATTAATTTTTTTGAAACTAGGCGCGGTGATCTCTATATAGTGGCAACTCGTGTTAATTGCTAATGAACGTTATACACACATAAGTTAGAGAAATGTTTCTATTACGAGTAACGTATAGGAAATAATAATAACGAACCTATTATGTTATGCTATCGAAGTATCGAGTACCTATATTACACGCCTTGGATTTTTTTAATCTAAATTACCCGATAATACTTTTACAGTCACAGTGTAGGTATATATGATGATAATAATAACAATAATAATAGTATAATATTATGTAAACGAAGCTACGTGGTTCAAGTGTATAACCAACTGCTGCATTATTCTTTAAATTATTTTATAAGCACTATAATGTCGTTGACATCATATTACCAATTAGATATTGAAAAATATAGCATTTTTAGGACGCTTTAACTATGTCGATTACTTGAACGTATACTGGGAAGGGCTGTAAACATCATCAGTGAAAAGTGCTTGGTAGACCACCGGCTAGACCTTTATTTAATTTGGCTGACTTCTAGTTTGAAAAACATATTATTATGCGAATAAATATGTTTTCAAAAATCAAAACCCAAAATGTATTAAACGATAGATTTCGTAAACGTAATGTGACAGTTCAATCGTTTACATACGTGTGCAGATATAATACAATAATATTGTGTATGAAAACAGGCAGTGGCACGTCATTATGTATTGAAGTTTATTACGATTAACTATGAAAAATTAAAAAGGAATGTACAGTTTGATTTTATCCCGTTAACAACATGACAAAAACCGCACAGTTGTGGTAAATAACAACTATGTTGATGCCGGAAATGTCCACTAGCCAAGTCATACTGGGGTACCTATTCACGTAGTATTCGTCCTGGAATTATAATTATTTTTATTAGAACTAATAGATAAAACTATAAATATTCAAATATATGTGTATAAACAATCCACCTCACGTTATCCGGAGGGGAAGCCACCGTTTACAGTAACCACCTGATCCAATTAGATAATATTATTCGATCATACACTTCATATATTTTATAGTCTATAAATTGTTACGCGCATTATCAATACATCTCAATAATATGTTAATATCATTCATATACGACGTAATTGTCGTTTTAGCATATAACTCGTAGATGACAGATCATATTATAATAACACCATCATTATTATTTATTTTATTGCGTGTATTCTATTCCAATTCTTAAATTATAATAATCATGTCTAAGTCGACGTTTTGCTCTTTTCTATCTTTTTTTTTTTTAACCATGATTCGATAGGCCGAAGAGAACGACGGTCTTGTTATTCTCCTCCGAATCTACAAAAGTACGTTACTTTTTAAAGTTTTGATTGGTCAGAAAAAATCGAAGATTGTCGTCGTTATGTATTCTTCCCGTAACTAACCAGTAAAATCGTGACTGGTTTTAAAAACGAGAAAATTGCAAAATAAAAAAAATAAACTATGTAGGTATATGAAGTACACATTCGACATCGAATTTCCCGATTCATTCTTTTTGTTACCTAGAAATACTCCCAATCGATCAACACTAATTATAGTTGCTTGTGTTAAAAATTATTTTGATTGAACTAACGAATGGTAACGCTAACCAACGTAAATACTAATAAGACATTTTAATTATAATGTGTACCTACAAATATTGCGTTTGGAATTATTTCAAAAATTAAAATAATATATATAATGAATATATTTTTGCTTAAAATATACTTTGATTATTGTTGTATGTAATACAATTCTTTAATTATGTTTGTAGGTTTATATTTAATAATATTGAAAACAATTACAATAACAATAACCATAATTAAAAAAATAATAATTTCTCAGAATATGGATTTCGAATCTGGTTGATTTTAAGTTTAGAATGTATGTTTATGTATGTAGCTTATAGTACTGTAAAGTAGCAAAAATCGTTATATATGCACGTGCACTTTTAAAAATTAAAACATGTTTCAATTATTTTTATTTATTTTTAATCAAAGACATAATTACTTTTTATTTTCGTTTTTCTTGGCGACTGACTTTTTTTAAATTTTATAATAAATGCAAATATTATAATGTTTTCAGAATTTTACTAACTTCATTATTTAAATTTAAAAAAAACTATAAAAAGAACGAATCAACTCTATTATTGAATATTAATTTTGTTTTATAACCTAAAATAAACCCGAGGGAAATTACATACCCATTTAAATTTTAATTTTAATAATATCAGCCTGCAATCATTGCCTGGACGGCTGACCATATAAAATAGTATATTATGACGAATAAGGTGACGACTGTAAGCGATCATTTACGTCCATCAAAACCGTATCTGTGTATTAATTATTAGTAGGTACTCAAACATTTTAACGGTACATTTTGTTGCCCATTTTTCGTCAAGGAATCGTAAAACATCCATAAAATATTTATTATTATTAAAGCGCTGCAGAAATAAGATGCTATAGGTAGATGGTTGATTCAAATAAAATAATATTAAGTCCTCACACTATTCGCTTGCCTCGAATTGGCGTTACAGTCGCTGAGACTGCCTGCGATAAAAAATTAAGGCTGGCGTTCCAAATCGTATTATAGATACGGTCCAGATACTACTCAAAAGCTCGAGTTTTGCTTTGCTAAAAATAGGTCAAAGTTGTATAATATTAGCCGCGGACGATTTATTTTTGGAACAAATATTATCCACCCGGATTACCAAACTAGATTAGACGGATTAGGCGAAATGTACGACGAAAAAATATATTAATAACGCAGTCAGATAGTAGGTAAAAAGGTATACCTATACAGAGTGGTAAACAGTACACAGTCGAGACCAGTAGGCAGTGTGGCAGTATAGCATGTGTGCCGTGTCAAATGTACCCGTGCACATTATAATATATTTTATATTATTCATGATTTTATTTTATAGTAACATTATATGGTAATAGAACTTAAAACCTATTTCTTCCAACGACGGTTGCACCGAAAATCGATTGAATGCCTTAAATTTCTCAGTTTTGGAATCTGTCATATTAGGTATAATATTATATAATATTGTGTATATTTTACATAACCCATATCAAACATTAACATGAGTGTAATAATTGCGCATGCATATTACTATGTGCTGTGTACACGTATATTTTCTCTTGTCTCACGATGCATTATATCACGAAAATATTCTACTCAATGTCTCATAATATGAACGTTTATTATATTATATTTCTTACTATGAAATTTTACGTCGTCGTTGTTCAACTTTACCATAAGTGTTTGAAACACTATTCTTATGAATCCAATTAAAATAATAGTAATGAACTAGAACTAAAAAAAAAAAATCTTAACATTTATATTATACTCGTGTGTATTTCTTGTATGTGTTATTAATAATACATGACATTACAACCTTCCTAATATCATTACATCATTATTATTATTATTATTCAAATATTCTGGTATCTAACAATTATTACCCATGTGCTCAATAACAACTGCAGAATAAAATTGTATCGAATAACATATAATTAGTTTAGAGGTATTTGATATTATTGGTTGTAGGCTTGCATAATGTAGAAACAGTGACAAAACGCATGCATTTTAAATGCACAATTTCCAGTCGGTTGCCACTGCATGGTTGTCGAAAACAAACGCTTTTCAATTAAAAATTTTATTTCAAATCGACAACGAATCACTTGTCACAGTTATACGCCCAAAAATGGTCAAACACGCTCGTCGATGACGGTGTGGGCTTCTCTGGGTTTCTGTTACTCCTCCGCGCCAATCCCATACGCAACGAAAAATATAAAAAATAAGTCTATAAAAGCGTTCCACGCGGTATAATAATGGTGACGAGTTTTGAAAACAGTACGAACACAAAGTAATATACACACGGTCGCTTCCTTGCCACTTGTATTATTATTATTATTATTGTCTAAACAAAAATGCTTTTAAGCGCGGCAATTACATGCAGAGAACGAACAGCCATCTGAAATACAGTTTTTACTACTGTTGTTGGACTTTGGCCAACCCCTCTTCATAGCATCATGTTGAGGGAGAGGGGGGGAGACTTCTATAATTATATGTACAATGAAAATAATAAAATCCGTTTCCGAGATTGATGATATAGCGTGTGCGTATAACGTAGTGAGTTATAGTGCGCATTGTGCTCGCATGTGGAGGAACACAGTGGAACGACAGTGTTCCGAAACCGGAAGAACAATGGGCAGACACACAGTGCTCAATCTGTACTCGTTATCGTCGCTGTATCGCCCGTCAACAGGTCGAGGAGACCGGGTTGTCATTTTTTTCTTCTTATTATTATTATTATCATCATCATGATCATCATCGTCATCATTATTGGTACGCGTCTTAACGGTAAATGGCCGTGTGCGGGGATAAAATTAAATTTAGAAACCGAAAACAGATGTGTGATTTTAACAGTGAGGAGGAGAATATTACTACGAGGCGGAATGGGTCCGAATGGGTGGCCCGGTGTGTATATTATTTTTATTATAATAAAGGATCGTATATGAGCCGCCGCCGACTACTGCATCATATGCGGGCTAAAACCGTATGGGACACAAAAGGATGGACGAACGGAACCAGCGTGCGAGGGTGGTGGAGGAGGAGGGTTTCGGTCTAGTTTCGTCGTCGAGGACCGTCGTCGGATACGGGTAAAATAATATTATACAGCCGCGAACAACATGTTATGTATTTTATACATAATATTATATAGGTCTAATACTTACGTCGCCGCCGCCGTTGTGTTTACCGTGTTCACTTGGTGTTTGTGCAACACGTCATGTTTGTTATATATAGTTGTAGTCGTTTGTTGGATCTAGAACGATTTTGGTCTGGATATTTCTGGGAAAATCTTTTTTTCATATGCCTCCTCTACAGCTAGTAAGTTTATAGCACACTTAAAACAATATTTATATTCCAATAAAAACGAGTCCGTCAGGAGCGGTAGCAGCTGTATACTCGGTAACAAAATAAATTAATGATCAATTTTAAACCAACCAACCGAAAGAAATAATAAAAAAAGAAAAAAAGAACTATTTTGTTGTCAAATTGTATTGATGTACAATACTGTAATGGTGATAAAACTGAGTAATTTGATGCAATATTGATTCGATGTTATCGCACGATCATTCAATTATCATGATAAATATTATTATACCATATATAGTAAGAACAATAGTGCCGTTGTGTTTTTAGTCTCACATCCACCTACCACTGTTTTAGCAGGTAAAATATTGTCGTCATTATTTTCAATCGACATTATCTAGAGCTGATGATAAATCTGTTGTCCGTGTGTTTGGCACCAGTTAGCTGCAATTAATGATCATTCACCAGCATTTTACGATTGCGGATGCTGAGCTAATTTTAAACAATATCGATTAAGAATCGCAGTTACTTTTGAACATGGATTATATATAAATGTCGGAAAATAATAATGGACTGCAGTATGCCGTAAACACGAGAAATATAATATTATAAGAACGTTATGCTTGGAAGCGTTTCAAAATTAAAATAAAACGATTCTGATGCCGTTTGAATAATGGCCGTAATCTTTTATTAAATTCTGAAAATTTAAATTTTAACCCGTTCATAAACTTCGCGCGTACCCTCGCCACTATCTCCTACCGGTTGCCGTGCAGGTTATAATCATAATAATATTATAATAAGCGACCTTACGAGTTATGTTAAAGAAAATGTGCGGATGTGATGAAGTTTTCAACCGCAATCTCATAAGTGTGTGACTTATATCCCGAGCAGCAAACGTTATCGACGTGTGTTGTGCGGTGACCGTGTACGTTTAACCTATTTTTTTTTTTAAAGCCATAATTTCTGGTTTTAGTATAAAATCTGTCGGGACGCGAAGTGCAGTGATGATACGGTCGCATGTCGTTAAGATGCAAATCATAATAATATTTATAAAAAAAACGCAAACAAATATCACCTGCTTAACAGCGTGTGTTTATTATAAAGAAATTTTCGTATGGTTATATATTGTGAGTATGAAGCAAGACTTTGTGCGAATGTTTTACAGTCTTTCTAACCTACAGATGAACACACACACTGTTCTATAAACCACACACTCTCATAATCTACTGTATTATTGTCCATTGAAACGCGTGTCGTATCGTATATATATCGGCATATTGTTGTGTACATACTTATTAGATTTAAGGCGAAATGCTGCGGGGCTAGCTCGTGCAAATTTTCGCGAGTTTTTTTTTTGTTATTATACAATAGATTTATTCGCTCTTTCGACGATTTATATATACACACGGCCGTGTATCGGATAAGGATAACAATAATTAAATAATAAAAAAAAACCCCTTAAGCTGCCATGGTAATAATTCTGACCAGCACGCGGGAAATAACCGTACAAGTGCGAGAGACCGCCGCGGCTTGATGTATCGTTACATAATGTGGTATATAAGCCGATGTTGGATTCCTGCGTGTATATAACATAACCATTGTACGGATGAGAAATCACGTGTATATATAACATATATAAATAATAATAGTAATAATCATAAAGATGGAAAAATAAAATGCCCACCTCGGAACTAAAAACGCATTGTGGCGTGTATAATATGATAAAAATATGAAACTATACGTTGTCTAAACGCTTCCGCCATATATTACCGTGGCGACATACATTCTCGCCAGCGACCCAGAGCGTGTGTGGTTTAGTGGTTATTCGTTTATTTTCTTCCATTAATCATCAAATCGACCTTGGCTGTATATAGTACAATACCACGGTTCGTTTTATTCGAGCAGTGAAAAAAATTAAAACTTTACATCTCTCCGACCTCCGACTTAACGACGCGTCGTAAACGGCTGCCTTTATATGTTATGCACGCTTGCAGCAACGAATATTCAATAGCATATAAGTGCAAAATATGTTTTTACTATTATGAGTATTATGTACAACAATACATCGAGGAAGGTCCTCAAACAACGATATTAGGTACTGACGTACTGTGATAATAAGTGCCACGATTTAAAATTAAAATCAAAACAATTTGTTTGCCACTGTTCAAGCCATCATGTGCGTGTTGTTGCATCTCATCTCACGTCACAATCATAGTGAGTAGTGACAATTGCAGATAGAAGACGACAAGAATTTTACGTGTAGTGTGTATCGTGCATACCTGCAAACTGACGATCCACCAACCGAACTGTTCGCGAAGTTTGGTTACCTATTATAGAATTTGTAATCGTGGTTTCTGCACAAGCAAACGTGTAACTAAAAAATAATAAATGTCAAAAATATGGTATAAACATGCGATTCCGCCTGCAAACACAATAACACATAAAATTTGTGATAAAAATAAAAAACTTGAAACAATTGTATTCGGCTGCGGTGGTTTAGTCTGTGAGAGGTCGTTTGCCTCGGTCCAATTGTCTTAAACCGCGGTTGCAGGGCTTTCGGTTTTCACATTAAGTACTCTGCAATCGAACCACCCCCGTCGCGCCCCACGATCAGCGAAAAAATTGATTTACGTTTATTTTACACATAATTTATTGTGGCCATACATTTACGACGCGTTCAGCCAGGATGACCGACACTCGACTGCATGCAGGGTCAAGAAACCTCATTGTTCTATTAGTCATGGTCAGAGTTGTATGTGTCTTTTATCACGATTCTCTCTTCCTCCGCCGGGGATAAAAATTCGTCTTAATCACAACGAGCCCGACTGTATTCCTGAATTATATACACTCGTGTGTACTGCAGTGTATATATTCGGCGCCATTCTATACATAGAACTCGTCATGTAATATGTTAAATAAAATTATTATATACATGTGTGTATGTATATTTATAATATATATAGTCTGTCTCCGCGTCGTCAGGCCTTATAATCTCCTACGTACATATATATAATATACTATGATGTATTGTGAATAAGTATCAAAACAATGTCTCATTATGAGACGCACATTAAAATTAAAGCATTATCGCATTATACGCGCCAGCGATGTATAATCATCGCACGAACAAAAACGATAACAATCGAGAAAAAAACCGTCGTCGGTCCCACCCTGCCGCCGTTATGCGATTCCGCTGTGGTTACGGATGCTGTGTGCACCAGCAGTGTTGTTGTGCTTAACTGAGTCGGTCTATATAATATTATGGAGATGAGTTCTTTGCCGACATTGCGTATTTTTTCAAATTATACGCAATAAGTATTATTATTATTATTACAACATCATGTGTACCTATGTATAATATGTATCTATATACATACACGAACGACGTTTGCAAAATAATCGTCCGACCGATTCGTCGAACGTTTTTCAGGTGCAGCGGGAAGAGCTAATTCGATTCGTCACGCCCGCCGGAAAGGTTTGAAAAGTTTTCAACGATTCGCACTGTTGGCTTGCCCGATAATATATTTATTTCATTTATGTGTATATATATATATATTTTTTTTTTCTAATCGTAAAACGAACTCCTCGACGCACCGTGTAATGTTTTAAACAATAATATACACGCGTATGTATTTTATGTTATATAATAATATGTTGGTACCAATACATGCATGCGTGGTGTAAAAACAATTAATCGAACATCACGATCATAGTGTATAGTCGTTGAACAGTCGTTAATTTTTCACACGTTCCACTGTAAAACATTGGTCGCTTACATAATATTATGCGGTACAGAATACATGCATAATATGTTTTAAACGTATTTGCTTTTCGCGACTCCCTTCCTCCGACCCTACTTTTACTTAACGGTCGCAGGGAGGTGCCTGCAGAGCTATTGGATATTTTACTTTTTATTTTTTTTGGAAACCTGAAAGAGCGCACTGAAAGTTGCACGATCGACGTAGACAACACGTCTATATTATATTTATTCGCATGAAATGCGAACCGTCTTGTTTCGTGCATGGTATGGAAATTATGTCTTCTCGAAAAGTTCGTTTTTACCAGCGGCAGCAGAACAATTCAAAACTCGCGTTGGTCGGCCACTCCCAAATCTTGAAAAACACATCACATACCTATACCTAACCTATACCTATACAACGTTTCGGGACGATACATTTTTTTCCCTATACGTTAGTGCGCAATCGTCTGCTGTGTATAACATACACGTGAAAATACATGTGAAAAATGTATAAAACGAGACGTTGGTGATTGCAAACATTTCGCACGACTTGTGTTTTCCATCAAATATTACCGTGCGCTTTCGCCGATTCACACGTCGGGTCGGTGTGTTACGCTTTCGATTGTGAATTTATGCCGTGTGAATATATTTTGAATTACGTAGATAGTTGGCCAAATAAAAAACACGAAACCATAATATTATTATATAGTTTACGTAAACCCTAATGGCTTTATTAATGACTTTTGGTCTGACATTTATGTTGAATTTAAGGGTATTACATTTCAACGTTTGTAAGTAGTTCACTGTGAGTTTATAGGTATTATTAGGATTTAGGGAGGCGCATAATACAAGGCGATCGGTTTTCCACGTGGTTGGTGTTAGAGAAGTGCAATAATTGTAAAACAAATAAACGTCTAACGATGCATCTTGTACATTTCTATGATTCTATTTCTGTGACTTCATATTATATACGTACGAAACAAATGCAAGGATGATGTAAAGTAACGGTTAAGTTTATTGAATTCTAATTACTTTTTATTTTTTTTATTATTTAAAGTTTTCCTGGTGATAATCATGATTATAACTATTAGGTACTATTTATATAAAGGTTTAGCACGTGCCACAGGTATCGTATATGTTATTATACCTATACTATTATTTGAAATATACGTTTAGATTTTATCAGAATAGTATTGTGAATTTATGTTTGATATTTATATACCTGTATTAATGATTGGTTTAATTATCTAAGCGACCTGTTTTTTTGATTA
The DNA here is from genome assembly GCF_037042655.1 of Diuraphis noxia. NCBI lineage: Eukaryota > Metazoa > Arthropoda > Insecta > Hemiptera > Aphididae > Diuraphis > Diuraphis noxia. The sequence continues at coordinate 81,607,118 of NW_028301713.1, forward strand.
TATAATCAAATAAAAGTAAATATTAACTATACATCTCACCCCTGAAACAATTTTTAAAATTTAAAGAGAAACGTATAAAAAAAATGTTAGATATACTTGAGGATGAAATATTCTGGCGATGAATTGTACTTGCATAATTTTGAGCCAGAAACAACAGCGAAGGTTACCGGCATAATGACTTCAATTTTTCACACGAGACAGACGACATCTGAATCTGTGTAATAACAGTTTTGTATAAATCCTTGATATTATTGTTAGGTAAATATTATTATATTTTTTTTAATTGGAATTGGCTTAGGTATATTTAAAAGATTATGTAATACTGTTGCAAATATATTATTGTGATGGATGATGGAAACGACCCTATCATTGCATTATTATGTATCTCGTGTGAAAATGTGTTGTCTTCACTAGTTTATTTGTTTGCCTTTCTTTGAGATCCTTTCCCGCGTCCATCAATTTTCCTATGCATTTTTTACGAAATATCCAACAATGGTACTGTCACTTTAATAAGAAATCAAATATATTTTAATAGTTAAATTTAAATCGTTCTCAATATTTCATTGAAATGGTCTACAAACACAAGCCCTTTGAATCGTTGTATAGCCGTGGCAATGGCATTTCTTTTGATACCTATTATACTTTTGATTTATTTGGCATTTGCACATAAAAAACGAACCACATACTGCGATATTGCATTATTGTATATTTGTATATGCTACATTATGTATTTTTTCATTACGAATCTTAAGTATGATTTATTTATAAATAGAGATCGACATTTTCCTCGGTGTACGAAAATAATCACAGTAATTCGGATTTTCAACTATTTTTAAATTAACGTTCTACCATAGTTTTGTCCAGTCTGTGTTTTTTTCTTGGAACAGTTTTGTGTGAAACATCCAACGATAATCCATCCACTTAATAGTCTCAGAACTTTAGGCCCGCGACGTTTTTTAAAATTTTATTTCGCTTGGCCAATTATTCAAGAGCGGATTGGTTTAATAAAGTTTTTGTTTTTGCGTGTATCAGTCGAGGGAATTTTATCGTAGATGTTTTGCTGATTTTTGACTTTTTATGTTTGGATCAACTGATATTTGCCCCCTTAAACCCAATCAACAAGAAATCGAATATATATTGCATACATTCTAAAATTTCCACAAATTTATCAAAGTGCCAACAACCAAGTACGATTGCAGCGATCTCTGGCCCACTCACTTACGTGTGGTGACAGTCGTGTCCTATGAATCCGATAGATGGCGCGTACAGTTTGTCGAATCTCGATCTAAACACGCCATAATATTATATTTATTTTTATTTCAGCTATGGTAGTTATATTTCTCGGTCGATTCGATTCAAATATTCGAATCATGCGTATAATATTATTAAACAACAATATTATAGACGTCGTCGATCGGAATAAATCGCACTCACGATTACACGAGATCTGGTTCGTAGAAAAAAATAAAATAAAAAACATTAACCTACAATTTGTTTTTATGTTTATTTAGGCTAATTGAAACGATATTACTAGAATTTAAAGTAGAATCGTGCGTGTACGTACATGACTTTCTCGCAAAATATTATGTGCGAACACAATATAATATCAGACATTATTATTATCTTATCCACTACTTCCTCTTCGTCTACAGCAACCCACCGCCCCCGCCTCAACCTACCAAACCCACACACTCGCTTCCGATAAAAAATAATTTAGACATAAAAAACGCACAGACAATAAAGAATGGATAGGCCTGTCTAAATAGAGATATGTCCTCTCGAACGGCTGTTTTTAATTTTTATCAATGATTCTCATTCCGGCAGAGGGTCTTATCATAAATTATATTTTGTGATTGTCATCCTGTCTATAGTCTATAAGACTATAAATTCAAAATATTATGTTTGTTTCCGTAATATCAAAAGCTTAAATGGATTAGCTATATTATTTAATATGTATGCAAAAAAATCGAATACGTCGCCTGGTAAAATAAAAAATGTCCGTGATGTTCGTTTCTATTTTGGCCCGTTCGCAGGATTGAATAATAGGAGGGTGTTTTGAAAAAAATTGTATAAAATAGACACGTCATTAATTAGCAAATAGTATAACATATTTATACTTATTATCATATGCTTTATTACAAATAACATTATAAAATATTACATGGGTATGGCCCGGTATGAGTAATAGATCAAAAATGAATTACACGATATTTTTGGTCATGTTGTAGGGGGTAAGGGTTTTAACCCCCAAATTCTCCCCCTTGCGCACGGGCCTTTTCCTATTTATTATTAGCGAATAAAATTTAAAATAAATAAAGCCCAACCCTCTCGCTGTCGTTTCTCGGCTTCTCGCACGTGCAATTTAAGCACGCTGTGCGTGTGTGCTTACACGGTAGTCGAGTGTACTTATATACAGTCATCATACCAAAACCATAACCATATAATAATAATATTCTACACAAGTGTACACGAGACACGACTTGTGACGACTTTGTTCAAGACAGTTGAAGTGGGCTAGTCGCGCACGAACGTCGTTCCTACTCGTACGCCTTTCTTCTGTTTCTTATAGCTATCTGCAGCGCTTATTACGATTATATTCATATCATAATAACATATTAATCAATTCTATTTATCAATAGAATGCTAAGTTCTGGTAACTCAATAAATGATTTCGATTTTTTTCATGATAATTTAACCAGGTTAAAATCAATTTTATTTAAATGTTAAAAGTATTATTAAGAACCTAATTTTATATATTCATTTTAAATACTATATTATATTGTAAACCTAAATAGATTAATATAAAGTTATATTGCTATTGTATTATGTTTTATGTGTTATTTTTGTTATATATATATGTATATAGCAGAAAAAAACTGTTCTGAGCCCAGCAGTTGTGGGCGTATACAATTATATAAATAAATATTATATACTATGCAGCACACTCCGTCGTATCATGTACTGTGAAACCTCTCTATAACGGAATCGCATGGGACCAAACATTTTTGCGTTATGAATTTTCTGTTATAGAGAGCCAGAGAGGTAGAAATCGCATATATTATTTGCACTGAGATTATTGACATTTTCCGTTCTAAGGAGGATTTTGTTTAATAGAGGATTCGTTATAGAGAGGTTTTACTGTATTATGTTATGATTGTTATGTATTATCATATAATCAGCATTGTAGTTATGACGTTATGGTTTTGTCTGTTATATGCCCATGGATCTATAAACTAATTGGTTTGGGCTTTATAGATCTGTTAACGGGCTATGCCGCGTTTTGTCAACCATCCCATAGTGAACACGATGTTATAATATTAAGACACATAATATTATATCGACGTCATATAATCGTGTTTTTTTTATTAAACTAATTGTTTTTTCCCGCGAACACATCGCTGTAGTGCTAGGAAAGTATCAGGCGGCACCTTTTTTTATAAATCTAAAATCTCGTCCAAACCAGTCCAATAGTCTGCGAAAGAGCAGTTTTACAATCATCTCGTAAAAGTAAAAATATTATTATTATTATTATTATTATTATTATTATTATTATTATTATTATCACTAAATAGCAATGTATTAAATTAAACTTCAACAAATCGTATGATCCAGTTACAATACATTTAATACCTAGTACAAATGATAATAAAACACAGAAATGTCCATTCACATAATTATTGGTAGATTCTATGAAATTAAATTTAAATAATTACATTTTTGGCTGATTAGTTTATGAGCGTAATGCCATCATTGTATTGATATGAGAAACTAGTGTATAATTCGTTTTTCATTAAAATGCATTAAAGTAGTAGTTGACCTAGCTATACATTGAAGACTGATGGAGACATTAAAATGAAGGAAACTTAATAGTTCAAGTCAATCTATATGTAACCATTATCAAGTTCAATTACAAATTTGACGTAATTTATTTTCCTTCTTTCTGATGAACCTGCAATTGACAATTTTGTATTGTAAACATTAATGTTTCTATAATATTGTCGGCGGCAACCGTCGGAACTCTTTGTAAAATCGTTGACTTCACTCGATCGCGTCCATTGGCCAATGCTGCTCTCAAAAGTTGCATCAATATCACGGCATATAAAAAGCCACTGTCCTGCTAGCTACAGTGCCCCCCCCCCCGAGTTCCTGACTTGGGCGAGCGAAGCGAAACGTGTGGCCAACGCAGTATCCTGTCCGGCTTTTTGTTTCTTAACTCGGGTCGGCAGTTGAAAACGACCGCCACACGACGGGATAGAACGCCGTGTGAAGTTATATACGGTCTGATGAGTAAGTTTTATCGTGCACTTGGCGGATGACAAGGGAACCGCAAATCGAATATATTGTTTTGAACCGGAACCGTTGATCCGTGTTGTGTGTTATGTATATTATATATGCATATCAGTCAAACCACAATAACGACGCACACACACACACACGTGGCCATATACAGACGTTACTACGTTAGTATTTGTGTAATTCACTGAAAGGAACGGACGAAAATAATAATATGTCGTTCGCAGGCGTGACTTCTCCCGGTCAGCTTGTTTCCAAAACCTTTAACCTTATACAACTACACAGTATAATGTAAAAAAAAGTGAACGCATTTTTAGTTTGTGGTAACACGTCATATAATATTTATTATTCATACATATATATGTATAATATACGGATCGACTGAAATATATGATATTATTATTCTCAATTTGTAATCGAAATTATCTCATTGTGTGAATATTTATTTATGTATATATAAGTAATAATAATAATAATAATGATAATGATATTGCTCCACATTTATGCACGACGGCCGCGTGCTTACCCTTGAACAACAAGTCTTGCTCGGCAATAATGTTTTTGTGCTCCGACGACGACTAATATAGTAATATATTGTATATAACAGGTATATACATATTGTGTGATTTTATATTATGTTTCGACCGCGTGACTTAGTTCGCCCGAAATCGATTATATCCATTATATTATATCCATCTAATTTCATATGCGCATTTACCTATTTTTGCTGGTGCAGTAGCGGACACGATGTTATTATTGCGTAAATGCGCACCGTTATTATGATATTACGTACACATCGTCAAGTCTTATATTGTCGAGTGTGGCGGCAGAGACATTTGGAATTAAATAAATACATATTATATTCACGGATTTCGAACCGTCCGCGAGGGGCGGTGAACAAAGTTTTATTATATTTTTGGCAATTCCGCTGCGGATTTAATATTAACCTAGTCACGTATATATTATATATATATTTTACGATATTATCGTCGCCGTGCTGCATGTATGGGCGTAACCGAATTGGACATTTTTTCGATTTGCCAGACCACCGTGCACAGAAAAGTTTTGAAACTTGAACAGAAATTTATGTGTACCAAACTCGTTATACAAAATAAAACATGTACAAACTTTGTTTGGAGTATACTCCGCCGTGGTTGTATTTAAGAGGAGAGGTCAGTTGGGTTACGCGGAGAGCAAAGCGGTATAGCCAAATAATCTCATTTTTAGACATGGCAGTCTTTGACACCACCAATGTCGTGGTGTTTTGTAACATTTATTTTATATTTTGAAATTATTTGATTGTGAATTCGTTTTACTAAAAATGATCCAAGAAAATGAGCAGATATTGCAATTATAGAAAAATGAAAAAAAATTACAACTGTCCAGTCTGACATAATATCATGGCGGAGACAGCTTTTTCGCCACCTTACCACCACTCATATTTTGAATTTATTGTTGTCATAGAAATATGACTATTAGGTATTTTATTGACAACAGAACATTATAATATCATTGAAACTTAAATTGCTATAATGTTTTATTGTTATCATACTTTTGTATTGTATAGGCTATAAATTGTGATATTTTGTTAATTCGCACATTAGGTTTTTTGAAACAAGATATTTATGATTAATAATTTATCGTCTTAAAAACCATTGATGAAATTATAAGTCGATAACACTAGTCTAGTTTATGTATTTTAAAATTACTAAAAACTGTAAATTATTTTCATAATACATTGCTTATTATACGAAAATATCGACTTTATTAGCATATACCAATGAATGTAATACTGATAACTGTGATTACTTTTCATTGAGTCGAAGTGCATTGTAAATGAACTATATAAATTACTATAGTAAGGAGTGTCTATGGTGTTCGGGGGAGGGCAGTGTTATGATTTTAAAATCATTAAATATATATATAGGTTAAATATGCTAAAAAACATCTATCTGCCTTCTTATACTGCGCAGAATTTGGCGGTCACGGAACAGTATTGGTAATTTATTTTGTTTTCGCCGCATGTTAGGAACAGCCACGATATAATAATATTATTTTTGTCGGAGCGGGGATCCCCCCCCCCCCCCGGACGAACAAATTAAAAAAAACTTCGGTGCAATGACATCGTCGCCAGTTGCCACTCGGCAGTTCGTCACCATCCGCAGCAGTTTGTCTTGTTGCCATATATATGATAATATTTTAATTGTATTAATATGTTATACATTTAAATATGTTCTTCAGGCCGTTTTGTTTTTGACAAGAATCGGAATTTTATTCTTGTCCATAGAAGAATTAATTTTTTTAATTATTTTCATGTATCCCTTGAAATCAACTATCTCCTTAAAATATTTATCTATAATCTATATGTATATTTATAAATATTTTATAAGTACTTAATTTTGTTTTCTCCATTAAAAAATAAGTTTAAATTTTAAAAATACGATGAAATTCATATTCATAAAACAATAAATTAGGGACTAATAATTATGATTTTCGAACTATTATTTTTAGAGTCGTTCTTGATGGTATACAAGGCATTTAGTATGTAATAATTTTTTAGATTTAGTATAAATTATAATTATATTATATTATTATTGTAGTGAGTGAAAAATCTAATAATTAAACTATAAAATTATAATGCATTAAATGATTTATTTTCTATTACACCATTATTTATAAATAAGTTAGCAAACCCAATTTACTAATCTTCACACTTCACAGGTTAATGGTTACAGAATATTTGAAGTTGTACTCGATTTACAGTGTGGAATATACTCGCTAGTAAAGTTTAAACTACTTATAAGCTATAGTAGGTACTTAAAGTGGTTATCAAAATGTATGAAACAATTTAATAAATAAAATCCTTATTTGGTGGCGAAATCCAAATACAACTTTATCTCGGGCGGACGAAAACAGATGTGTCTGTTTCTAATGCTCGTCTTGTTAAATATTTTATATTTTATTTTGCGGCCGTTGACTTTTCGTACACCGGATCGTAGTTTGTACTCTGTATCATACACCATTATGTGGTATCGTATAAAATATCATAATATTGTAGGACAAAACGAGCGCATTTCCGGTCGTGTGTCCCGTATATAATATGTATTATAATTTATAATATAATATTATACACTCGACACAATCGTACGACGTACACCGGATCCCTCCTCTTCATCCGGCCAAAAAAGGATCTCGCACCGGAATAATATTTATATCCGTATAATGATTATTATTGAACAAAATCACGATATACCATATACGTACGACGATGCGAGTGATGCAACGCCTTTTGTTTTTTCATTCTTTTTTTACGCCTGTTTCAACTTTCGAGCATAATGCCGATAGATGATAATCATACAACGTAACCTCGCAGTGTCAATCGAATTTTTATGGTAATACAATGTTGATGTCAGTACGTACAATTCCAATAATTTTACATTTTTAATGCATTCTCTTCATCGTTTAATATCAACATCTATGCTCTTTGATGCTAAAACTATAATGGCAGATAAATAAGAAAAAAACGCTTTTAGTTGATCATGATTATATACCATATAAAATAATATATTATCGTCATTATTGTTATACCGTTCATAAATATATAATAACGTGCAATTCGTGTGATTCGACGTTATTTCATGCGCTCTGCATAATAATAGTATTGGTGCGTTGATGGTTTACTTTTTGTAGGGTTCGCACGATCGTTTTGTTTTCATCGTCCGCAGAGGTGATGGTGGCGGCGGATATTTAAAAAATACATTTTTTTTGGCCAGTAAAGAAAACGAACCCTTCAAAATTAACGTCTTCGGCGTGTGCCGCCACCCAATGTCGGATGTGGAGGCGGAAACCATAATTATTGTATTATACGGTGTGCACGCGAGCCCAAAATATACATATATATATATATAGATACGTTTAAATGTAATAATAATGTATGACGTTATGAATGTTATGATTTTGAAGACCGTTTATTCAAATCTTTTCTAGCGATCATTTGTCGGCTGCAGACAATTAGCGCTTACAGCCCATTATTTTTATCCGCATAAGTGTACTACCCATTTTCCAGTCGGCAAGGGGACTACTGATTTGGAAATTTGATACGCACACGAGCCTTCCAGTTGCATCCCACAGCCGTATACGTAAAAGTCGGTCCAAATCCAATACGACAATCCTCCGAGACTTCTTCCGGGTCGACAAAACAAGAAGGAAGTGTTGCCGTGATACCACCGTGTACCGCAATATAATGAATCGCGGAATCAGTTCGATTATTTATTCACACCTGTCGGCGGGTGTGTACTGTACTACTGTGTAGAGATGATCGTCGATATGATACGCCGATATACGACGAGCTCTATATATCACATCAGCACGTGGTAGTCCTTATCCGTGCACAGTTTATTTTATAGTTTTTGTACGTCTGTTGAATGCCTACAAATGACAGAATGACTTGGATTTTTAGGTATCATAATATTTCCCGGCATGGCGGTATCGTTCTTTTCGTCAGTCCTCATTGTTGCCTGCTATTTGGATTTTAATAAAATGTATGAAAATTCATTGTGAAACACAATGGACTGTTGTTAAAAATAGGCGCCAAGTTAAAAAACAAAATAATATTATAAAACAACATAATGTCATAAACTCATAATAATATGTAGACGCGTAAAATCACGACACTGCAATATCGTATCGAAATGTTAATAGTTGACCAAGGACGAACCATTATTATATAATATTATTATATTTTCCATGTTACGTTTATCATCTCTCAATATATAATACCGTTTATAATCGTTCAGTGTTGTTATTGTGATGTTTAATCATTAAATATTTAATTATTTAATTATTTGATATTTATTTATAATATTCCACTTAATATTCTGATATTTGTTAATATCATATTCACGTGAATTTTATTTTTGCACTCGTGTAGTCGTGTATTGTCTCAGTGCGATTATTTTATACTTTGTTTCTCGTACCAATACGTTTGTTTGTTAATTAGTGCGAGTTTTAAATTTATTTTTAACATTGGCAGTATACGGCACAGTAAACGTGTCAACGACGTTAATTAAATAAAGTCGTTTAAATAGCTAAAAATGTAAACGCGATATTTAAGTATTTAATGTTGTAACTGTATGTTAATAACCTTTTGTCTGTTAGTTAGTTTTGGTGGATCAGCTGTCTAAAATGTATTTTTTTAGCGGCGAATTGAAGTTGAAAATGCAAAAAAAAATATGGCATGGATTGTGGAACACAGTCGATTATAATATGAACTTTATATTATTCGCTTGTCTTTACAATCTAAGGTTAACACGCTATAGCTAAAAGCCATTAAAAAAAATGTTTAAAAAATGTAGATCACTAGACCAAGATCTTGTGATAATAGAGATTTAATATTTTTCTCTTTAATGATCAGTAGAGTTTTTAATAATTTTAATCGACTACTTATATACTGTCCGCTTCTCCGTCATTACTATGAGTGATTTACTCGTTTGAATTCTACACCCGACGATTCGCAAATGGCAGTATTTTTTGGCTTAATTTATGTGAAACCTAACACTCCAGCGATCTCCATTATGGCAATCACAGTATTTTTATTGTAATACCTACCTAGTCCACCAACCTATTCGTATGTTATTATTTTCAAAATATATTATTATTTCAATCTACTCCTATAGTTGTATACATTATATTTAAGTTTTAAATATTTTTATGAACCAGTTCTTTTATTTGCTGCTTATATTATACTATATCCAATTTTAATCGATTGTTAATTTACTACGTGATGCATTCTCGTATAATATGACACATACCTATAACATATTGATTACATTTTAGCGTTGATTTTTAATGTAAATTATTATAGTGTTTATTTTATTTGCATATTAAGAGTATCACTTTTTATTTTTTAACGACCCATTTGGTATTAAAATTTTTTTTCTCCTTTTTCAAACCTCCGATTTCAACAATTCCCAATAATAGCGACTACACGACTACACTATACAGCCTTTCAACTATATTCCAATCAGCACACGCACACTCGTCACTCGTACGATATATATTTATGGACTAGACTGTTTTTTTTTATATATAAACTAGAGCTATAAATCAAATTCGGTTCTGTAGTAAACGACATTACTCAGAAAATAAGATCCATTAGCGTCCTATAAAAATCGTTGTCTCGTATACTCTTGTATACTGTATTGTGTTTAATGTGCAATGCAATGTTTATAAAATAATGTATTAATCCGAAGAATGAGCAATTTCTTCTGTTTCTATATTATATAAATTATTATCGTATTATATTATAGTATTATAGTATTATACTTTTGTCGTTTATACGAGACAGTAACACAGTAAAGACTATAGTCAATATATAGGTAGACTATTACATTTTATTGTATGTCAGTGGACAGTGATAATAATATGGTACAGGCGGTACAGCGATAAATTATTTATCATAATTTTATATGATCGTGTTGGACTGCAGTGTCGTCACTTCTATATTTTGCTTCCAGTGAAAATTCCTAAAATTCCATCAAATAAAATTAATGGTTGTTTCCGTCGAAAATGTACAGGTCGTCATCAGATCTATTCGGTTGAAATTATATGAAATGACGAATGTAAGAACTACAAAGGGCGTGTCTATATGCTGTTGTCCAACGATTAAGGTATAACTGTATTAGAAGGACAGAGTGTTTGTCATGCTGTGCTAAAGCAAAGGGTTTTTTATTTAATTTAAAAATGAGTATTTATAATATAAGTTATAAAATAATTTCAAATGTTAAATTGAAAAAACTGCTTCGTTCGAGCATAGATCATTCTCGACAAAAGTATAATAGTATAATATTGTAAATAAATACATTACATAGAAAGAACTCGATACTAGGTCATTTTTCACGTAACATCTATAGAGCGTACAATTTTTAATTTTTTTTGCGGATCCCGGGACAAGTGCCACGTAAACTGTTCGTCAAATCCACTGGTGCAGCCTCGGCGCGTGGCAATATTTATGACGACTGCGCATATTGTATGGATCAAAAAGCAACATTTTTCACTTGTCACCGTTTCGCGGGTGTGCGGCCGTATACAGTGTGTGCGGCGGCGGCGGCGATTATGTTTTTTTTTTCCAATCGTATCGTCGCAACCGACGCCACACGGAGAAACAGCTCCATCACTGCCCACTCTGTACACGTACACTGGGCATGATAGGTCGAAGGGGATCGATTTATATATATACATAGGTATGTATGTATATAGGTGTACCTAATAATCGTCGTTTCGGCGAAAACTAATAATTTCACTTCGATTCCGTGATGAGTTTTTCCCGATATATGAAAATATCTCGGAGGGGTCTTCCGTGTGTCTCTGCCCAACCAACCCGGGCTACCAGACTCTACCTCGAGACGACAGGGGTCGAACCCTCGCCGAGACGAAAACTCGCGTAAACATATATATATGTATATGAAAATGGCTACCCCATTTCGCGTTATACGATGTTATTTTGTGGGCCGCGTACGGTTCCTTGAGACGTATATATATATATATATATAATGAATGAAATGATATAAAACACATAGTGTTTGCGCAGCGGTGTGACGGCACACCCTTAGGATCGTCGGCTCGTGGCGGCAGTGTTTCGAGCTGTGAAATTGTCCGTAGGTAGTAGGCGTAAAAAGCTCGAGACGCCACGTCATTCCCATCATATCCGACCGGTATCCGGAGAAACGGTCCGTTTCGATTATTGTTATAACGGAACATCAGTAGGTCTACTTCGCAGCTGTATTATCAGTTGCACCCACTGCAGTTGAAATATGATTCTACCGATTTCCGTTCTCTGCATAATTTCTTTTCGCGCCGCTCGCGGAATTCGCTGCTCGTCGACCGCGAAATGTCTCCGTGCTCCGTCGAATGTCAATAATTATTGCTATTTCATTAAATAGATAGTAAACACTAAAATAATTAATATCCAACGGTGCTATGATGTTAGTTGTAGTATACGGATGGGGTGCCTTGCTCCCAAGTCTATAGTTACGGTTTATAACCGACAATCCGGTTTGATTAGTATATTATGTTTGACGGAGCGGCTAGGTCGAGGCGTCGATCCAGTTAAAATCAAATGGCACATTTTGACAACCGCACAATACATTTATTTTATGTACATTAAATTATTATTGTTACTTTGTAAACAGTATAATATGTGTTTGCATGCATCGCCTTCTCGTCATAAGTCTCTCACTTGTATGACGATGTGTATTATTAATTCGTGAAAAAAAAAGTTATATTTCGTAGAAAAACGAATCCGGTAGATTTACTGGACTTAATAAAATGTAATAACGTGTATTGTAGGTTCAAGGTTGAGTATTAATAATTATTACGATATCGTTAATTCGACGTAATATAAACTATTAACTAATTAGGGGTTAAGTGTTTTTAATTGTATTACATATTACTTACAGGTAAGTCATTATATTTTATTCGACACTTTATCTAAACATAATATAACTAATAATTATAGACTGTTAATAATGCAGTCGTTATATCCTTATAGTTTTTTTTTTAATGTTTGACTAGCGGTAATAAAAATTAATAATAGAAAATATTATCGATAATAGGTTTCAATTAATTCTAGATTTAGAGTAGTTACGTCAGTTACGACGTTATAATATGAGAAATCTGTCAGATGCCTATTGGAAACTTTAAAGCGGTAAGCGATCAAAAAATGCAAATGCTTTGAATCCTAATCCTATTGATGCCACTCGACTGATGGTCCTTTGACATGTACGATACCGTTTTAATCGATATAATAAATAATATATATTTTACTAGTTTTCTAACCTAACGCTATTGTAGATTAATGTTGCTGTTTGAACTATTGACTTACATAATATACATTATCGTGTTGCCAGATTGTGTAAAAAAAACTCACTTAACCCGGGATTTAGATGTTAACACGGTTGTATATTTCGTCACACTTGAGATTTTATTTTTGAAAACGCAATACAAGTGAACCGCTGTCCATTTCTGACGTGCACCGCGTGATCCAAGATTTTTCAATACTGCGTGATTGACCGCAAAATGTATTTTACACCGAAATAATATAAAATATAAAATTATTTACCATACAATTCGCGTATTTATTCCGAAGAATCGGATACACAATAATAATATTATAGTAAATTATACACACAACACGCGCTGTAATCGTTTTTTCCGTTTTTTGGTTATATATTATGTTATAAGTTTATATTGTGTATCGTCGTATATCATCATCGTGCGAAGTCGTAAACAAACGGTTTATAACAATATTTTTCTCAACCGGTATCAATATAATTATAATAATACATACATTATAGTACCTATTTTAAATTTTAATGAGACGCTCGTATAAATGTTAATGTACAAATTCGTTACATTATCACGAGCGTACCTAACACACGATGTACATTCTTTTTTTTTTTACCAACCGCGTAATTGCGATAGAACGATTTTCGTCGAAGTTGTATTCGAACAAATTGGTCTATATATTATTCAATTTCGAGATGAGAACATAGTCTCAGATACCGTATATTCATACGGTCACACATACATGATACATCAAATCACTGAATTGGTGATACCTATTTAGCGTACATGTTTTAGGTGTATAAGTGCATTATTACGTAATATTATAACATTTGAATTACGCCCAAATCATCTGAGCATAATTTAAAATCATATTTCAATTACATGAATGATGTTTTATAGATTTTTCATACGAACAAAATGCGCACGCCAAATAAACAATTGTGTACATTGTGTATGTAACTGTATAAGACGTGTGTGATATTTACTATTCGACTTACATAACTTATAACTTAATAACTAATAAGTATTTTATACATTTCATCAGCGATTATTTGACATTATTGTTTAGGTTAAAAATTAAAATGGACTTGTACAAATCATTCGACTATCATTTTATGGCCATTTGCTCAAGACCTCTGTACAGACTGTACAGAATAGACTTTTCACAATAAAAGCTGAATCCAGTTTTGACCGCAAAACCGGTTTACCACACCAAAGTATCTGTAAGGGAAAATATAAAACCGTGTTTAAGCTCGAGTAGTAATTTAATCGCAAATATAGATCGTGATTATTTCCAATTGGAATATCTCTGACAATCTCCTAAATTATTTCACGTGGTTTTTGAATACTTTCCAAAAATAATCATTTAAACGTTGTTTTCTCTGCTATAATTAAATAGAACCTATAGAATATTTATAAACAATAATACCTAATTTTCAACAATAAATAATATTCTAAATACATTTTTTCCTAGACCGCATATTATACAATAATATTATTTTGCTTATTTAAAACGAGTTTATGTTGGGCATGGTAAACAATACGATTAAGGCTTTAGGGGCTTTACCTACTGACTATTTTCATAATTAATATTAGCTATACATTACTAGAGGCCATGAAATATTATGTCAACGGTCAAAACAGAAAACAGTCCTGCGTGGAAGAGAAAATGCATTTACGGGCAATTTTCTGTGTTTATGAAGCACTGGCATTTTCCATCTTTCTAGGTCGTCCCTATAGGAGCTATAGCGGACACGAATTCGCGTACGAAAATTTACAAAATCCTCAAAATGCGAAGTAGTTTTTTTTTAGCACGGTACCTCGTGTACTCTCAAGTCACAACTCACAAGCACTGAAGTACCTACTGCAGATGATCGTCATACTTCAGTGTGTCTTTTTAATCGTTCTTATCCATCGACGATTGACGTATTTGATTTAAATTTGTTTCGTCTACCGAGCACTGTCGGAGGAACCAAGTATCATCATTCATCACACAACGCCTTTCGCTTCCACTGCAGTGTAAGCATCTTATTTACGATTATAATTTTGTTGACAATAATAATATACAAGTGATTTGTCCGATAAAAGTGATCAATTACTAATTATAGAAATATAATATACACAAAAAGAACAGATACACTCATAGGCGAAATTAGAAAATTGTATTAGGATAGACAGAGGCGTATTTAGGCACAGGCCCTATAGGCCCGGGCCTAGAGCGGCCAACATTGGAGGGCGGCAAATTTCAACAATTTTTTTTTTACAAAATTAGAAAAATTATTTTTCATTTGACGAAATCAAACTCAACTAATTTTTGTTCGCTCAAAATTAATCATATATCTACATATATCTTAATGTATCTTTTTAATATAATATTATAATATAATAAATTGTATATTTAAATACGTTTTAGAAATAATTGTAGGAAGAATGAAGGGGGAGGAAGGCGGCGAATTGGAAAGTGCCTAGAGGCGGAAAACCCTTAAATACGCCACTGAGGACAGACCAAATGAAAAATATGAAAAAAAATTCTAATTATGAAATAAGTTTTTTTATTTAAATTTTAAATTTTATTATGTCAGTATATTATCCAATTAGTATTAGGTCAGGCCATGGCCTTAGTGTCCTGACCCGTAGTTACTAGTTTCGCCTATGGATACACCGCAGTGCACGGCTGGTGCTTATGGTTTGTGTTATCGCGGATAAAAATAAAAATGCTTAACTCCATTCACCGGTTTTTTGTTCGACTATGATATTATTACGACAACCAGACCAGAACGGTTGTGTTTGATTAATCGGTTTGAACTATTTCTCTTTATTTTCAGGAAAAATACTCGTAGACCAATAGGCAATAATGAAGCCACCGACGGCGGCGTAAATCATGAATCGGACAGCACCGGTAATGGTGCTAAAAAAGTATTTTCTCATATTATTCTGTGACAGATACCTTAATTATTGCGCTATTAAATAAAACTCTGAAAATAGTTTAGTTTGAAATATCAAATAAAACGATAGACAATTGGGACAAATTAGTGTGAAAAGATAAATATATATACATAATACATATGCATTAAACGCGTCAATAATATGTATGTATTTATTTAGAACCATTTTGTAGTTTCTCTTTGTAGTTTATTTATTATGCGACGATGTTATTCAACGTTGATGAGTCGGTTCCGAATTATTAAAAAAAAAAATGTATTATTTCACTTGATTATATATATTTGTATACAACATTTTCGTTTTATATATATAATTATATTCAGTTAAATTAAACTACCAAAATTTTACTTTTCTACATTCAAAAATATAAAATATTTTATTATTCAGTTTTATTAATGGGCATTATACAATAGGAATGTTTATATGATTATTTAAAATTAAATTATTATTGAATATACACTGGCAGTAATATTCTTTCGTAGCTATTTATATTTATTATTTCCTGTTAACGACTTACGGAAATACGGGGTTCTTATAAATACCAATAACGTCTTCCTTCCTGCACACTCAATAATTATTTATTTTATTTATATATATTTGGGTTTATATTTAAAAATACAATTCTAAAAATTGTTGGTTTTTAATTTGCTGGGTTGCGGGAATCACATGAAGTCGATTAACGGGCATGGTATCTACCGGCTACCGCAGCGTAATTATAAAAATATTAAGCGTGCTAAGTGTTGGCACTTATCTTGTAATCACTGTCCACTTGAGTATCTGACTGGTAGCAACTATCGTTACTAGTTAGTTGCAACAATTCTAGTGTATTCGGCACTTTTTTAAACGAGTACATGGTGTATTTTAAGAACTTTATATCAAGCAATATTCAGAAATAAAAGTAAACGGGTGTCGGTACAGACATGTGAATTGGGCTTACACAAAACCATGAACTATGAACTCATTCGACAGTCGACGCTCTCAAATTCGTTTTTGCGTAGCTCTTTGTCTCGAACACTAATAATATCAAGGTATCGTAATTAGAGCAGTTTTTTTAATTTTTCAATGAAGTCATTCATTTTGTTTATTCCTCGTCAAATTGTTCCGAATATTCCCTGAATCATCGCCAATTTCATCCAAGGGGAGGTTCATATTTTAATTCAATTTTGAGCATAATCGATTATTGAAAACCCCACTCCGTTTATTGCCCTCAAGCAATCGCCGGATTTAGATTTAGATATATCTCTGTACAGTGGTCGCTTGACGAGTGAGAATGTGGAATAATCGGTAGTCGATAGAAACCATACATGACATCATTGACTATTGAAATACATAGGGACTAGGGTGTGTTGTAGAGTACACATAACAAAACATAAATAACAATATTATGTCCGGTGTCTGTAATGTTGTGGTGTAAACCGTATACAGACTGTAAATCAACCGATAAACTAGGTATATTGTAATAATGTTACACTGTGAAAACTCTTTATAACGAAAAACTCTATATATTACGTAAATAACATTAAGTTAACTTATAATGGTTGGTTTGATTTAAAATCTATTAATTTATTACTCTCTATTACGAAAACTCTCAATAACGAAAGAAATCACATGGTCCCTTCGGATTCGTTATAGAGAGTTTTCACTGTAAAACAATCACTAAAATGACTACCGTTCGTGTATTTATGTTTATCATAAAATGCTAAAAAAAGTAAACGTTCTTTTTTTTAGATTTATAATTTTATAAACAGTATGAATCGATCAAACTCTCGTACGAACCAAGGTTATCACTTATCAGTTTATAGGCATGGTACAATATTTTACTAAAAAATAATTATAACGTTTATTATGCAACTAAACGGTAAAAATTCGAAATGATAACCGTTACAAATCTGGATTTCCGGGACGGTTTGCAATAATAATTCAAGACAGTAGATTGGTTTGTAGTAGACAACTCTGGGCTACATCACAGGGGCGCCTCCCTACGAGAAACAAAATATCCAACGAAAATGGGAAGTAAAAATCGGAACACCAGAACTCGGGAGTAAGCTTGGTTCTTGTTGTTTACACCGGCCGATCGGCGGTCGGTCGTCCGACGGGAATGCGACCTGCCGTCTTGGTGGGGAGAAATATCTCGCTCGCTCAGCCACCGCCGCCGCCGCCGTCATCGACACCGCCACTACCCCCTCGGCCCACGCACCGCAGTGGTTACCGTCGGGCGCGCGCGCGCACTCGCGATAACTGCGAACGTGAACCTGAAACGAACACCACCGAGTGGCGAGTACCGACTCCGCGCTTAGTCAGTGTAGTAATGTCATTCGGGCGGCGCGTGTTTTGTGCGTAGTGGTCGTCGTGTGGTGTGTGTGCGTGTGTGTGTTAAGTGTTAACTGTTTTTTACTCGTTATAGTTTGATTTTTTTTCTCCGAGAAGCGTTCTCGTTGGCGTTTAGAATCATGATTCGATCGTGTGCGGTTCAACGGCAATATTAATTGACAAAGTACATTTTCGGAGCAATAATTCTCGCAACAAGTGTACACGACCGATGACGACAACCGGGCAGCAGCAGACCGCTACCACGGTAACGGCAATGACGGGTAGCCCACGGCGACGTCGGTCGACGTTCTATATCCCGCTGCAGGCCACGGCCCGGCCTGTGTTGGCCGTGGCCCGGCTGGCGGACTCGATGCCTCAGTCGGCCGCCCAGCAACAACCGCAGCACAAATCGGCCAGCGGACGGGCTCTGTCTGCGTCCGCTCTGGCCCTGCTGCAAGCCGACCACCCTCCGTCCCACCGTCCACCTTCGTCGCCGTCGTCCAGCCGGCGGAGTTCGCCGCTGGCATTTATACGACGTCCGTCGTCCCGAAAATTGGCCCGCAGCTCGTCCACCATAATTACCACGGGCGGCCGGTGGCTGTCGTCCAAGGCGTCCGTTGGCCCCCTGCGTGTTAACTGCGGTGACAGTTCGTCGTCCCTCGGCGACACGAGCGCCGTAGTCCAGCAGGCCAACAGGTCGCCGCCGATCATAGTCATCGAAGGGTCGCCGGACGAGTATTACCGCAGACGGCGTCGTCGGCGACGACACGGGCTGGGGAAGCCACCCAACTCGACCGGTGAAGACGAGAATAGAAGCGAAAGCGACGACGACAACCAACTCTATGACGACGACGACGGAGACGACAACCGATCAGGTTAGTTGTCTCTGCGACACCCTTGGCCGGCGCGGATATATGATTTTTAACACTATCGCTGTAGCGTGTCCCAATGAGAATTTGTGTTCGTGGAGGGGGAAGTAAAAAATTACAATTTTTTTTGCCATCTTACCTATTACAAAAACACTCGGAAAAATATAATGTTGATATGAGTTGAAAATCTGATTACCTAACGTTCTTGCTGACCAACACTTATCATCTGATAATACAAACATTATCACTCTAAGTTTTCAATAATCTATACAACAACAAGAAATATCGATTTTGATTTATAAAACGTTTTTACACGCTTATAAAGGGAAGGATCTCTCCGCAAACTGCGAGTAACGAGTCGGTTAAACTATATTTAAGCAACGTTGTGGTGAACATCATGTGGTTTTACATTATCGTTAATATCTCTCCATCGCTATGCTCTCTCTCTCTCTCTCTCTTTCTGATTTTTATAAAACCTCTTCGGTTGAATGAGCGTGGGGGCGGTTCCGAGCGAGCCTATTGTTTTTATCTAACGTCGACCGGACACACGGGACAGTCACCGCCGCCCGTTTTGAATGCAAATGAAGTCGTCGTCTAGACGACGGCGGGCGGCCATCCGGATGACGATTTCCTCACATTAACACATCCCGAAACGCGATCAGAAAGACTTGTGATTCCGTAGGTACTCTGCGAGCACCGCCGTTTCGTATAAAACACTCATGACGTGTTACAGTGTAGTATTTCATGACCATGACGAGAATTTTTATAGTTTCAGGGGATAGAGTCCTATGAAACCAAATTTCAAAATCATAACCTGTAGGGTACAAAGCCTAGCCTCTTCACACACCCATCACGAGCGTCGTCGCTAGTTTAGGTTAGGTAACATAGGGACTAGGGAAATAGAGAATGCGGTAAAATACAAGTTTGAAACGAACCATACCCTAATTGATTCAAAATAATACAATTATAAATAATTAATTTGTTGTATATTATACGTATACGTTCTCCTCATGCCTACATAAACTCGTACTGGGTAGGTTAATTCTCGATATTAATATATTGTATAGATACGTTACAGTTAAACCCATGTCAGTTTTTCTAGGCAATGATTTTGATTTTTACCCGAATGTGTTTAAAAGTAAAAAAAAAAAGGTGTAGAGGAGGCGGCTAAGCTCTCCCAAGCAACATGCCCTAAGTACGTTGATGTGTAGTACACGTGTAAAACGATGGAAGTTTGTCAATATAATATTACTATTGTTGTCGTATGGAGATGGAAAACCGTCGTCCAAAGTGGCCGTCACAACTCGCATTACTAATAAGTGTGTGCAGCGCACGTGTACGCTCCGCCGATAGATAATTCATAATATTGCGCGCGCGCTTCTTCGTGAGTTGGTACACATACCTACACAGCTACTGATTACTGATACGATTACTTATCACTAATTATTATTATTATTATCGTTGTGCCGCCACTAACGGCGCACTTTAAATTACTTTAACGATCGTGCGACCAACTATGTTAATCGTGCGCACTAGTGAATAGAACAGTAATACGACGTGCCAAAAAAACAAACAATTCGCGACGAAAAACCCGTCACGTGTATTATAGTTTTCCCGTTTTCTACGGTCCGCGCGCTATTATTTTGATCCGATTTTTTTCTTCCGTTTCATCTGCCATGTAGGATATATTTTAACATTATAATATACTGAGGAATTTCCGTTATTGGGTTTCGCGCACGGTGAAAGTCGTCGGCCGTCGCGCACTGTCGTCGACAAAACAACGATAAATCGGTACATATTATTATTATAATGTTCTATGATATTTTAGTCTCACGGATTCTGTGACCGATTGGTTTTCACTTCCAAAAATTGCATTATTCCACGATGACGCGCGTTGTCGTGTTTAATGGTTATTTTTTTTGTTTATTTTGTTATTATTTCGGCGAGCAACGTGGTGGGTTGCTGACCGTCTGCGTTCGTACAAGTCTCCCGCGTTCCTCGACTTTGTTTTATAATGTCGCATGTTGCGTGTTTAGGATTTCAAAAAAAAAAAAAATAGGCATTCTCAACTTAATGTGAAACAATGTTATAATTATTATTATTTATCAATACCATAACCTATTGTAGTGTTGTAGTGCAGTAAGTCTTAAGTTAAAATAGGCGCTATCAAATTTCCCCTCACCATTAACTGATTGTAAATTTTACGTGGTAATAGATTTTTTGATTTGACTGTGCGTTTGAGTGTTTTTAATATAATGTGAACATAATAATAATTTTCTATTTTTTTCGTCATCTATGACGAATTCGATAAAAACTGTCGCAGTTTAATTTGCGTACCAATTACCTATAGTCCACGTGAAGTAAACCGTGTTCACGTTTATCTTATATCGAAAGTCTGTTGCCAAGTTTACGAGATTAATATACCCCATGCGTCGCAGCGCGTGTGTGGGTGTGTGTAAATGTATTTTGTTAACGCCAAAAAATCCATTAGTTTAGTTTTTGACGAAACCACATTTTATTATTATTAGAGTTTCGTGTCGAATACGTGTGACGTGCAGCGAAATAAGGAATCAACTGTTTTTAGAGATCATTTTCTTTTTATTAAAATGAGTCATGAATAATATCTTGTCATCGAAATAATATTACTGGTACGGTTTCTATATTATGCATTTATGCGTGATTTGTAATTTAAATTTAATATAAAAATACGTTTTGATCTTATACATTAAATTTGCTCGTTGTTCGGTCTCCTATAAAATAAATACGACATACGACACGGTGCGTTGTTGAGCAATACATAACATTGTTGATATCGTGTCAAGGACAGATTTTTACACTCTTGACATCGCTGGTTTTATGAACACAATATTATTGTTAATATCATAACTTATAACCGTCTGTAGTCGTTATCATCCAGTTATTATTTTTGTGAGTGCTATATATGTTTTTCACGACAACTGCCGGAGGAGACTATATTAATAGATTTATAAGTGTATAACTTTCGAACGTGACCATTTCCTTTCCACCAGTCGTACATACTTATTATACTAATATGATAATTTGTATTATGTTATATATTTGTATTGAAGAACCGCGAGGAATACACGAACGAAAACCGAACGTTTATAATAATTATTATATTATTGCGTCTATAGCACGCGATCAATGCCCCGGAACCAGAAAAAACCGCAAAATAAAACTGCCGCATCAGCAGTGCCGCCATTTCCGCTTAGTGAAACCGGGACCAAATCGATCTATATGCGTATATAATTAACTACTGTGGGTATATTGTCAAATCGTTTCTATGGATCGGCCTCGTACCGTTATAATGGCATAATATGTTCAAATTTGTCGCTGGACCGGATGCGATCGTCTATAGTCCATCGGTCTTATGCATAATGGCATTATAACGAAGAGGTGAGTTGGCTGTCTCACTGTTATCGAACCCCAACCTTTTAGACCTTGGCCAAGTCCGAACGTGAACTCAAAAAAATATAACCTCGAACGGTCAGAGTTCCCCCCCCTCCGGATCGTTTGGCATAATACCTATATATTATAATACTGTATATTATACTACTGAAGTTTACATCTGGCCTGGATCTCTTCTCTCACCCCTAAGGAAAAAGGGTGTTTCGCGTGTGGGGCGTGTTCGTCTTTTGCAGACGTCTGACGGAAACCGTACGCGCGCCACTGTTGTGAACATAATAATAATAATAATAATAATATAAAATATGAAATGTTGTCGCGTGAGTCGTCCTTAGAAAAAAAAAAAAACTATACCGCGAACTCTGATGGTTTTAACAATATCATGTTATACCTTACTCCCCGGAAACAAAACAAAAGACTCCTTTCGCGAATAAAGGATATATATTTAATAATGAAACTAATTGTTATACCTACGTCCGATTCCTTAACGTCGTTATAATTACTATTAAATACGCGCGTGTGGCGTTTGTCGTAGGTATAATGTTATAATGTTGTATTGCAATACTTTAGTAGTAAAACAGGCGAACGTGCAAAATATGTGAACGCCACACACACGACACGATAATAATAATAATAGCCGTCGGTCGTATCTTATTATATTTTTTTTTCGTCTTCCTTTACGCTGTGGCGTGGTGTATCCTTGAAATCCAAGTCGAAATGTGATTTTTTTTCTTCCCCTTCGGTCTCTCTCCCCTCGAACGTTACTCACTCACAACAAAGAAACACTCTTCGCGTGCTCGTGCTGGGCCAGTGCTGCAGCTGCGCGTCGTCTTAAACCGTCGGCAAAGACCACGCCCACTATTTACGAGTGTGTGTGTGTGTGTGTGTGTACGTGTACGTCGTATATACGGCCTATCCGACTTCTTCGTCGGCACACACGTACGCGACAAAATATGTTACACAGGTAACGACCACCTGGACTCGCACTAGAGTGCAGTGGCGAGGTAGGTACCGATGAGTGATATAATATACGTTTGAATGAGATTTCACGATTGTCGATTGCCGGCCATATTGTTCCCGGACTAGCTTTCAACTACGTTTAATAATATCTTGTCGCACCGTGTGTCCATCCACTTTCCCTGTTAGGTGTCGGGAACAGCTCAAACCATTTCCGACGCCGTACACAGTCCACGTGGCTTTTAATTTTTATTTTCAACGAGTTGACAGTTGTGAACTTACGTCATGATAATATTGATATGAGTTGGCGCGAACATTTTGAAAGTATACGAAGTGAATTGTGTATGATATTCTAATGTCTAAATATATTTGCATATCCACACGGTTCCTGCCGGTTTTTATTTATAATTAAAACAAATATTAAATATTTTTGTTGATAATCTTAATGATATACAAAAAAAGGGGGGTCAGCACCCAACCATATTGGTCACGAAAGTAAAAAATAATAATTTTTGGCTTTAAATCCTGCTACCACTGATTTAACTGCAGTAGAAGTATACCTCAATGCATTTAGGTTTCCCCCTACTTGTGTCATTGCATATAAAGGTCGACTGCATAATATTATTGTTCCATATGTTGTTACAATAGTATATTGTCGTCGTGGGTCCAAATCGTGTTTTGCACATCTCATGCACCTGTTCGCGCGAGACTATTAGACTAAAGAAGTGGGAGATTTCACGTTTGTTATTAAATAAAATACGCGTCTGCAGCTGCTGCCGATTAGGCTTCTACTAACTCATAATGAAATATTATAATTTATATTTTTAATATTATACGTCATCAATATAATTTGGAATTCTTACGTAACAACGTGCGTATTTTTCTCGCTTGTATTTTACAATTTTACTTTCTGACCGCCGCTCTAGCTTTAGGTATCTGTGGTTTTGTCTATCAGACGCCAATGCCCAACGTGTACGTAATAAACTCCTCCTATAATATTATGCTCTATTTATGCTATAATAATAGTATACATTTTATTATGTCTCGAATATTATCATGAGCTCGCGCCGCGACCCTTCGGCGTCGGTTTCTCTCTGTCTCCACGTCGTGCAACTGGATGCGATGTTGCGACAACAGTATCATGTACAATATTATTATATCTGTTGCGTTAGAAAAAAATTAAATGAAAATCGCGTTACAGATTGTGCGCAATATTACAATTCTGACATCGTGACTACCTATAATAGGTGTGTTTATTACCAGCGGCGGCAGTGTTGGAAGGAGAGGTGTGTGAAATTCGAGGGTGACGAGGTCAGTAGTGTATAATAATAATAATCCATATTATTATTTTTATACAATCAGTTGTGTGTACAATACTAAAAATTAAACAAATATATTTATATAATATAATGCCGGCCCCAAGGTATTGTATTATATCGTATTGTAGTGTCGTATATTGTGTATTCTCCGGTGTATTCCATTTTAAATAAATGTGTATGACGTGTCTAAACTTTTTTTTAAGCTTTCAGTATTTTCTTAAAAGACGTAAATGTAAATTAGATGGAAATGTATGTGTGCGCGTTGCAAGTAGCAGGGGCTGATGCATTTGCATAAAATTAGTTAAGCTACTGCTGGTTGGTTTTATTTTCTTAGGAGGGAGATCTCAGAGGATAATTATTTGTCGAATTTGTATGGACGGTCGAACATTATATATTATTATACATCTTCTCTCCTTTTTTTTTTTAATATCTTATCATTTTTACGACGTAATTATACTTTGTTTTTTCTTTATAATTTTTAACCGTACTTCATATTTTATAACTGTGTCTGTTTTGCATGGCGAATTGTGATGGTATTCAACAATATTAGTTAGTATAACAAATTATTGCACATTCTTCGATGATGTCAAACATTTTTCATATAGTATTGTTTTAGCACTTCATTTAAACAACGGCCTGTCTAACTGATAGCAATAACGATATTTTCAATAGGCATAATATGTAATTTAGCGACGCTTTTTGTTGAATAGAATATTTTGATGTCGATCGAAATCGGTTCGGGTGGGCTTAAAACTCACTTGGTACACACATGCATACAACAATGATATGTATACACATATACTTCATATACATCTACGTAAAATGTATGCCTAGGAACGCTATTTACGTAAGGACAGACCTGCCGAATGATGACAAATCGGCGAGAGAGGGGAGAGCGAGTTATTTTTTCGACGCTTGCAGTACAGTCGGATGTACGGGCGACTGCTTTTGCGGTGGGACCACCCCGTGTATTGTTTATAATTTGTTCGTAATGCTGAACGATATATAAAGGGTAAACATAACAATATCTAAGAAAATGTGCGTTTGTGTATGTGAATTCGAATTCAACGCCCACGTATGTATCATGTGTGTTCGGAAAAAAAATCTCTAAAATTATAATAACAATAATAAAATGGTGTTATGTTGTACGTATACAAAATTTCGTGCCGTGACTTCCATGAATATTATGTCAATTTTAGAATTAGTGTTGTATGAACATAATATTATCACGATCTGAGTAAACTTATTACGCATCGGAAACGTGAGGTCTCGCTGTATAGAACGATCGTCAGATTTGCGCACACTACAGATAATTTTGTTTCTGAGAATTCGTAATGATTAACCATCAACACAAACCAATCCTCTCCCGGGTGTATTGGAGGCTTGTAATTTTTCGCTGAGTTCGCGTATAAAAAAATCTGATGTCCTTGCGTTTAGTTAATATTTTTTTTTATTTCCTACCATCGCGCGTACTGCAACAACGTCGTCGTAGCAATTATTTTTCTATACCTTGATATCACAGAGACAACATTGTCAATAATAGGAAAATAACAGTTTATACCAAATAGACATAAAACAGACATATTGTACAATATACCTATTTTATTGCTGTCGTCGCGTTCAATATCAATCGTAGTATTGACGGTTCTATAACCGTAATCGGTCCTGCCGTTTAAATGCAGTACAGAGTTGTACAGGTCCTAACAGGTTTCTACTCGAACGTTTTTTTGATAGTAATTTGAAAACTTTTGGTTTCGATTTCCCTCGATTGCACTGAAATTACCAGTAAGTGATCACTAGACACTAACTCGTTTCCAAAACACGTCGTCTCTCGTTTGGCACTTTCTCCCCACCACCTACAGCGATCGATGATTTTCATTCTCCCGTTGAGTTCTCGCCCCCCCCCCCCCCCCCCGCACGACAAATATCCTCAGTAGCTTTCTGTAGGCTCTAACACTTAGGAGTGCAAATGCAAGCCATGTTCGTCGTATCGATTGGCCATTGCGACACTGCATCTTGCATGACGGCAGAGCAAGCTATAGTAGCAACCACACATACATGTCCGGTAACCGGTCGTGGAGGTATAATAATATCTCCATTTTCCTTTCTTTCTTCTTATGATATTTTTGTCCACCCGGTCTGTGTGAAACGGCCGACAACCGTGTGTATGTGTGTGTGTGTAGGCATACCTATACTGGTTTTCGTATCTTACGGAATCATGTTATTATGGTTCAGAACCGGTTATACAGCGGGTCGTTTTTATGTGTGTACTGTGTTTATGATTATTATATTATTATTATGTGTACCTACGTCGTACGCCGACGTGCCTCTTTCCCCTGCAGCGACCCTTTCTGTACGACTCATTATATGATAATGCACATACTACCAAACCGAACGCATTAGGTTTTTATAATTTCAACCAAAACGTTTCAAGCCGTTTATTCCGACCGACTGCAGCTACTTTTTGCACTCTTTTGACATGACGTATCCCGTGAACACGCAACCAGCATACAATTGGGGAACGTTGGCTGTTGCGTAAAGCGTAACGCGATGTAGAGGATCTCCGGTCACTTCTCTTTCTCTCTTCCACCACTCGCCGTTCCATCCGGTAGAAATCCAGGAAACTCTTGTTTCCTGTTCCAACATCAGAATGGGATTTTCGACTTGTCCTCGGATATATTAATAATATAATTATACCGATATTTTATATTATTATTGTTGTATGCGTCATGAACCATGATAATATTATCGTATGTACCCCGTAATTCGGTCTCGACGCGTCTGATTACTCTGATTTTTGTTCTGGTGGAGAGGACGAAATATTAAAATGAATAATCATAATTAATAAAAACGATAATAATTGAGGAGATAAATAAAATTATTTTAAAAAACATGTCGGTTGATAAAAATAAGGTTACAAATACGAAACTTGATAAAGTTGCAGCGTGGAACGATTTAGAATGGTCTGCCAAAATAATAACAAAAACATTATTATTTTTCGTATTCATCCGAATGGTTTACACTCCACTCCCCCTCCACCCATTAAACCGTGCGTCTCGCAGGGTCTGCACTTTGAAAAAACATTGTTTATTCCATAGCCAATAGTATTAATCGATAATCCAGTTGATAAATTTAATATTATTATTATTTAAAAATTTTTCTATAAGCTCTAAACGGGTTCAAATAAAACGTTTTTATCTCACAAACCTGTTTTGTTCGAGTGTATTTTTGTCTATTCTAAATACGTTAACAATGCGTGAAACGCGAATGGTTGTATTTTCAGTGATGCTCGTGTTAAATGTGCGTAATGGACATTTTAAGGTTCAATTAAACGTCTATAGTACATTGTGCAATAAACAACACATACTAGAAAAAAAAAACGGAAATAACGAAAAAAATATCGTTTATATTATAATAGTAGTGGAGTGGATTAGGCGATTAGCCGCGGAGAAAAATTATGAGCAATTACACTAACAAAGCGACGTATAGTGTAGACTCGATGTACTGTAAATAGTACCCATTTAACCGTATACATATTTATTGTATTTTAATTTTTAGTATACCAAAAACAGTATTATAAAATATTACATTGAAACATGATAATAATTATTATTATTACTCGTTCTCTGAAATCTCATAAAATTAAAATTAACGGGTGGTGTCGAAAACGAAATATCGCGGTCACATAATTTATTTATTTTTATTTTTCGTTACATCGACGCTCAAATAAACATCCGACGAACTTCAACGTGCTCGTTTAGTCTCAGTCGAGTCCAAAACAATTGGAGGCCGAGTGTTCGGTATAATAATAATTAAGAACGATCAATTTCGTTTGAATTCTCTGATAGATTGTATGTGTACTTAAACAATATTAATTACATAATGTAGACCGTTTGTACTGATGACTATTTAGTATTTAAACATTTTAAACATAACAATCTATATTATTTTAAATACACCATTACACCGGCTTTGTTTACTGCTCGTCTGCTCGCCATGGAACGTGGTGCTTTTTAACATCGAGAAAATATAAATATGAAACAAATCATAAATAGGTACGTGGACACGACGACGCCCAACGAATCCCGCGCGTATTAATACCGGACGTAACATTACTTTTTTTCATCTTAGCACTCTTCAACTTGCCATTAAATTACATTTCGTCAATATTAAGTCACATAACATCAAAAACTTTGTACTCGCTAGTGTTCACGATTGTGAGCGTTGATCGTTTAAAACAAATCTAATCGAAGCGGCATTTCAGACGTTGAAAGGTTAGTCGGTTTTTTAATTGTTAATAAACTATAGAGTCAAGGTCTATTTCCTGCCCCCCACTCCTATCAGCTGTTACGTCTGTTGTCACCAATCTTTACCGCGCGATATGGTTCCGCCCCTCGATGTTGTTTTCGACTCGCGTTCACAACATGATACATATTTTGTATAAAACGGTTTTTTAAAAGCATATTTTGATCGTTGAAGATAAATATAACGTGATGAGTCGCGAAACATAATTTCCACATCATAAGTACATTAAATTGTATAATATATTACATTGTGTGTGATTTTAATAAGATTTCATGCTGTACTGTCTTAAAAAATGATTTAATTATGATTCATAACTCATGTTAATAAATGTCAAAAAAATACATTTTATAGATGTGTACAAAATGTTCAATTGGTATGATGGCTGAATGCATAATATTATTTGTATGTAATATATAACATCATCATATCATTGTGTGTCAAGTGTTCGAACTAATTTACCGTGTATACATAATAATATATCCATGTTAATTATATAATAGGTATAAGCATATTTATATAATAACAATAACTCATAAAAAAAAAAAAAAAAAACGTTTTCCGTTCCGAATTTTTGTTGGCCATAATATATATAATATACCTATGTATATATTTGGTTACTTCGGAAAAAAGGTGACAAAATAAATCCATGTTAATAAAGTTAAATATTTAACCATTCAGGTATGTATACTAATTGGATGTCTAAATATTAACACACGCTAAAAAAATACTATATTAGTTAAATATATATTACTATGAGCTTGTATTTATATGGTTTCTTTTTAGGAATAATATGTACGTCGTTGTGTTTTTCATTACAACTGGCAATAATATAATACACTTACGGGACACTAATGTACGCACATGTTTATTAATACCATTATAAAAATTGTATATAATATATATATATGTATATATGTATATATCGTCAAACACAGATAGCCGAGGGTCGCCAGCTGCCAGCATGTACATGCCGACGACCGTTTTCCAAAACGATACGCGTCGCGGAATAAAGTCGATTGTTTTATATCGGCGTCGGAATTACGTGCTCGCGAGTGTGATTAATATTATTATTAATATATATTGCTCAACCGAGAATACAATATAAAAACATATATATGTTTAGTAAAGAGAGTCGACATTTCTCACTTACAAACTATCTGTCAGGGGAGTAGTTGTGGGAAGGGCACACTAACACGTTATGTGAAACTTATATTGTACAATTTAATAACCAATCGATGGTGGATCATTCGGCATTGTCGATAATGATACAAAGTTATGTTTTTCAAACGTGAGAATGTATAAAAATTGCTTAGTATCTTATTACTATCATTATTATTGTCTCTCCCCTCTCTGCCTCTCTCTGCCCGTCACTGGATAACGCAACACAAAAACGTTGTCGTCCTGCGTATTATCACTATACAATGTGATACACAATATATACACAGTGCCGTGTAGGAAAAAATAAAAGAACCGCAAGAGTTCGTTGACGCTTTTGTATTTTGTTATAATAATAATATATTATCATCAAAATTCATCGTATATCATTCCTAACCCACACCCCTCCCCCGCAACACTGAAAAAAAAATGAAATACGGACGAATTACCCGTTGCGCGCTGCCGGCTCGTACGTGACAACTGAAGTCTGAAACGACAACGGACGCAATCTGTCCATTCTGTCCCTCCATAGGTTACAGTCGTGCCCTAAAAGAGGAATATTGTGCGCACACAAATAGAGTACGCAATCGTTGCGCTTACGAAACATGAAAAATGTGTGTGGACCATCGCCACCATTAGGTATATTATTATGTAATATTTTACAATGTGAAGACTAAAACCTTTGATAGAAAAACTATGATTAGAGTACTTTTTCATCACAATATAGGGTTTTTCATTCTTGGAATCGGCTACATGGATTTAAAAAAATAAAATGTTAAATTGTAGTGATCGAAAAAATTCAAATGTCCCGTTAGTTATAAAGTATACGTAATCATATCATTACAATTTTTTGATCGCCGAGGACGGTATTGGTTCGCGCTAAATAATTATTATATCATCGTTTTTAATGATAACGGAAAATTGTTCGTTGGTATTAAAAATTCGCCGGCTTAAAACCCCTCGAAACAAACCCGTAAATGGATCTCCACCTGAGCGCTTTAGCTCATACCCATAATAATAACACCGTTTATATTATTACCTCTTTGAAATATGAATATTTATATAAGTGGTCGCGCGTGAGAGTGTGTATACCTTATAGGATATTATTTGTTGACCGTATAGAGGAGAAATTATTACCTACGACGACGACAACGTTCTGCATGATCAATCTGTCGTGGAGAGTTTTTTTTCATTTCAGCACGCATCTATCCGCGCTTTCTATACATCATTTGGCTTTCGCTCGTCCGCCAGTTGTGTCGTGTCGTCGTGTGTCGCTCGGTCAAAAACGTCTCGTTGCAGTTATACTTACCGTCCACGTAATAAACTAATGCTAGGTACCTAAAATACCGAAAACTCGTACAGAGTATCAGAGTAACCAAAATTAATATAGTAAATAAAAACGAATATCGCCGTATAGTCTAGTATAATACAGTCACACGCCGTCCGACATACTCGTTCGTTTGATTATTATTGTTATGTGTATTTTTTGTTTAAAACGTAAAAGTATAAAAATAGAAAAATAATCATATTGACCGTTGTTTTTATCGTTTTTGCAGACACGTCGTACGAAAAAGCCTGCCGCCGAGGAAGCGCTCCCACGACTCCAGTGCTCGGCAACACCAGGTCGCTGGAACTCACGCCCTCAAGAATTGTAGTGAGTTATTGTTAAATAATTTTGGTAAAAAACGTAATAATAATTACCATGTACTAGTAAATATAATTGTTCTGTACCATAATATTATATGTGTTTCATTTAATATATTCCATGCGAAACGTACACTTTTCGGGGTACCTATTTATCTATAATATGTACATCATCGTGTATAAATCGTAATAGTCGTAATACTCATACCCATAATATTGATCATCCGTCCTAGATCGTTTGTCGGACGTGTTGGTTTTTCGTAATGAAATTGGAACGACCGACAATTAATGTGTTTCGTCGGGTACCGTGTTACTGCTCGAATAACGGCTCGTGCGGACATAATATTCTGTGTAAGGTATGTCCAACGTAGACGTTTTGATCTCAAAAAGAGTGAAGAAATTCTTCAAAGAGATTGTCTCTCTTGTATGAAAATTATTGGACTTCGATGACGCGGTAGACACGGGCAATTAATGTCAACACGATGACTTTGGGTTTCAGCTCGTAAAACTAAATTGACTCATCTAACAAACTAGCGTAAGATGTACGCGCATCCGCTATAACATACGTGTAGGCACTATAAAAGATCGGTGTGCTTGTACTCGTACACATTAATACGTATTTTATGGTAGTTGCGGGCCAGGTAATAATTATTTTTATGGGAAAATTAGAAAGATCCACTTGGTCGGATACGCACATCGTCGTTCAAAAATTAAATAAAGAAAGAAAGGTGTGCTTTACGATGCCGAACAGGAATAGATGAATATTGTTTGTCGATTATTCCAAAACAAATAAAAGTAACCAGTGTGCGTTTTTTAAAATTTCATGTGATTATGAATAAATTAAATATAATACATATTTATGTAAATCATAATAATATGTGACTACAATAAAATTTTAATTTCGTATTTTCGTGAAGGCATGAATTTTAAACTATCCATACAATTTTATTCTATCTATTTTTTTTTCCTTTCACGAAGTCCATAATTATCTAGTAATATCATTCTAGCTCATGAAATGAAATGTAATGCTTAACAGTGATTTTAGATTTGTTAGAAATGATAAGGAAATTACAGAAATGCAGATGTATCTATCTATTTAATAAGTGGTCGGTATAGGCCTTAGGTACACGTGTATTCATGTTACATGGATCTTAATATAATTGGGTTTCATAATATATATTTAATATTTACTACACGCAGTAGGTACTATATAGGTACGTACCAATTTGGTACATAATACAATTGTGTTCAAACGACGCCTTCAGCAATTTTGTAAATTCATTGTGATTCAACGTGTTGTTAAAATATTAGCACCTCTTAGGCAATTATCTCTCTATTTCTCTCCCTTCCTCTCTCTCTCTCTCTCTATATATATATATATATAGATCACTGACCGGAAAATTCGGGAAAAAATGTTAGTCTTATAATGAATGATAAAAACTTAATATCTTGACTAAGCTAGGTTGTTCAACAATCTAAAATTAAATTTGATTTTAAGGATATCAAAAATAATCATTTTATTTTCATAGTCATTTCGAATGGGAAACAGATACAATTTAAAAAATTGTAAATGTAAGCTTGGAAATATGTTGATGTTGATAATTTTTTTTTGTGTTTATAAAAGAATGTGAAAAGTATCGTATATTGTTGCTTATGATGAAAAACATTTCAACCCGTTTCCCTATAGAATAATAGATTTTAATAATAATAATTATAAATTTAAACCATGTGTATCATGGACTTCTAGTAATTTAGGATTGGCATACAAATATATTTTAACACTGCCATAGTGCCATCAACTCAGGTACATATATATTTTACAAAATTATTTAAATACACTATAAATATTGATTCATACCATTTGCGTTTTGCGTAGGTAGCATGTGAGTGAACATTTTCGACATTAAAATTTATTAAAAACACATTAAAGAGCAAACTATCGGAATCCAAACTAGAGGCGTTTATGCTAATTTCCGTCGAAAAATAAGTACTTTATAATATAGACACAGATGACATAATCAATGAAGTAACTAGTACCTCTAAAGGATTAACTAAAGGATTAATGTATTAATTGGTTATGTAATTTGAGTATATTTTTATTCATAAGTGCCGGCTTAGGTACAGGTTTTCCAGGCCGAATTTTTATCCTAGTCCTTTCTTGGATGTTTCACATCTGCTGGATATCCCACGACAACTCATTTTTTTACATGTTTATAGTAACTATTTAATAATTACTAGTAGGTGTTTAATTTATGTAAAGTTTTCAAAAATATGACTGTTAAAGTTGGGTTTTTCGTGTCGAGTTGACTTTAGTTTCTGTTTTACATTCCTAGTTCTGCCTCTGCATCTGTGTAGGTGCTTCTTTTATATAAGGTGTGCGATGTGTGTATTTAATTAGTATTAACATTGTAAGATAGTTAATAGGCAAACTATAGGTGTAATAAATAACGTATTGAATATACGTTACGTACGTACTGGGCGTATCATATTCGTAATGAGAAAAAATAGCTCAGATTTTTATAAAATGTTTATTTTATACCGATTTGTTCATGTGCAATGTGCTATATATAATATAATGAATTGACTTCCCGGGAAACGAGCGCTTTCATATATACTCGACGAAATATCATAATGTTGCATTGTTTTTTTATCACTAAACTACTCTGTATTGTCCGTCAGCCATGTGATGGGTTGGTCGTGGATGAAAAGCGTTTTCAAACTAGCATACTACGCCCACTGATTGCTGTTATTTTGGGTATTATATGCTTGTAGGATATGGTGGCTCGATTTATTGTATTTCGTGCGCGTAATACAATATTATATTGTATTATGTATTTATGTAAGGTGTATACATACAATTATAAAAAAAAAACAGTTTCACGTTTGGGAAAAAATACCTTATTTAAAACTTTCACTCCAAACTACACAAATAACTGTTATCATTCGAGCATGGGTAGGAACGATGTCGTAAACCAAAAACGCGGTTGTACAATGTCGTGTGACATAATATTATTTTTTGTTTGCAATTTTTGTATAAGTGAGCGTGTTAGGTTAATAATACCTACCTACTTGTATCGATCGAGATGATTTTGTTTTCTATGACATGCATTTAAAATGGTATAGTGGTGGGGTGCTAACATTTCCTTTGACGTTTTTTTTTCTTCAATAAAACGTGAATGTATTTATTTAAAAACAAATATAATATTATAAATTAATGTTTTTCAATATCTCCCCCCTTGTACATTGCTGTATACGAGACATATTTGTGATTTACATCGATAATAGTAAATCGAAATTTACTTGACATACTCTAACAATTTAGTTTTTTATCAACAGAATTTCTTTTCAAAACGGTCGTTCAGGTCAAATCCGCTAAAACGGACCAAGAGTGTCACGAAGTTGGAGCGAAAGAAAGCGCTGGAATCTGATGGGTAAGAAAAATGAATAATATAATTATAAATTATAATACCTATGTATTTTATTGTACATTGAAAATACCACTTTCCAGTGGCACCAAACCCCACTAACAGGTGTTAAGACAATATTACCTGTAGGTTGTAATAGGGTGGGTGGCAGTGGCGGTCCTATTGAACGTGCGATGGGTGGAACGCCCCCCCCCCCTGGTTAAATTTAAAATATAAAATTATTACATGAAATAAATTTTTTTATGACTTCTATTTTTGAGTACTTATTGTATTTAATGTGAAAAATATTTCCTCCCCTGGAATTGATCAAGGACCGCCACTGGTGGGTGATAGTCCTACTGTTCTAACCAAAGGCTAAAGACACCATTCTGTGTGACTGCTTGATATCTGTTTGACGCAATGATGTGCAATGCCTCACGTTATAAATGGGTGATGCATCTATTTGATAATAGAATTTTTTTAGAATTCTACACCTTTCCCCTTTCAGTGTTTAATATTATGAATTATATTATTCCTTACCTGACTAACGTCCTAACTTTTAAATTAGTCTTCTTGAATAATATATTTCGGTTAAACTTTAAAATTATTTTAAAATGAATCGGTTGTATCAATCTTTGTATTACGAGTTTAAAAATAAATAAACATATTTACATGTAAATTGTAGCTACGAGTCACTAGTATTCGTTTTGAAAAATATCAATTAAATAAACATAAGTTTTTATAGAGATGGTGGGAGAGGGAATGAGGGAGCACGTTCGCAGTAAGATAGGTACCATAGTCTTATGTTTGTAATAATATTTTGAAGAGATGGCTAGTACATCACCAGATTTCGGGACTAAAAAATAATAACGAAAAATTACAATTTTATGATTTTTTTTTTTTCAACACAGAAACGTTAGCCCGAGCAGTGGTCCTAGGCTGAGGACGTCCCGTTCTCACGAATCGCTTCTGTCTGGCCAGTCACAGAGCATCATGCAATCGTTGGACCTGAGCAGCGGCGGTGTAGAAATCAAACCACTACATCCGTCCGTGCTGGGCCGGGAAAACTGTTTCCAGGTGACATTGCCTGCGGGTAACACAAGGTACTTTTCGTGCCGCACAGCTGAAGAACGCGACAAATGGGTGTACAGGTATGTTTTATTGAACATTTTCAAATACTCGTTTGATTGTCATTGCAATAACATATTCACATCGGTTTTCTGCACAGTTTGAGGAAATCCGTACAACCCGACCAGGAGCACATACGCCGCACAGAAAATGCGTTGAAAATATGGATTCTAGAAGCCAAAGGGTTGGCTAACAAAAAAAGGTAAGAGATCGTATATTTAACCTACAAATTACTGCACACTGTGATTATGTCTGTTTTAATTTTATTGATTTTGATTAAAAAAAAAGTTACAGTTCTACAAAACTAAATGATTTTTAATATACATATGTCGAAATTATTTCTGAGGTATACTTATTAAAGTATTTTTGTTTAACCAGTATAATAGGTTTTCACATCCCATAATATTTTAACTTTGCTCTCATATTTTTCTAAACATTTCAAATTTCAATGGACTCGTATGCATATAATTAATATCGAATATTGATCATCCGTTTATTATTTACAATAATACTCCTTTTACATAGATTTAAAATATTTTTAAATAAATAAAACAAATTGTTCAATATTTCATATTATCGATATTATTTTAAACATTATTTATAATGATTATATTATTATTATTAATATTGATGGCCCTCACAGGTATTTTTGTGAACTATGTCTGGATAAAACACTGTTTGCACGAACATCATCAAAACAGAAATCCGAGCTCTGTTTTTGGGGAGAACATTTCGATTTCACTAGTCTACCACAAGTTAATGTCATAAATGTGCATTTGTATCGAGAAGGCGAGCGAAAGAAGAAAAAGGATAAGAGCTTCTTAGTCGGTATGGGCGTAATATATTAGTTTATTTGTTTAACATTTTTTAGAAATATCCTAGTTGAGAGTTTTTTTTACTGTACTCTTAGGCACTGTAAGCATTCCGGTACAAGATGTCACATCCAGATTCCTTACCGAGAAGTGGTACCCGGTGACCACAGAGAAAACCCTCAAAGACCCTCCGTCCTTAAGAGTGAAATGCCGTTTTCAGAGTGTAGACATACTTCCCGTACAAATCTATCAAGAATTCTTACAGGTGATTTTTATTAATTTTTATTATTAAATCACCTTGCCCTGAGTGTCCAATCAAACTTTAATCACAAAATCTTATTGTTATAGTATTTGAGAACGGACTACAAAACTATTTGTGAAATCTTGGAACCTGTTGTTGGCGTCAAGGCCAAAGAAGATATCGCCACGGCTCTGGTGCACGTCATGCAAAAGGAGAACCTAGCTAAGGAGTTCCTGTCTGACATTGTAATGATGGATATTGAAAAGGTTGAAGATGATCGTCTGACATTTAGGGGGAATTCGTTAGCCACTAAGGCAATGGAAGCATACTTGAAGTTAACTGGAGAAAAATATTTACATGAGACTCTGAGTGAACTTGTATCAAATGTCATGCAAACTGGTTTCGATTGCGAAGTGGATCCTTTAAAAGCGGGTAGTGCGTCAAATTTGGCCAAACAGCAAGCCAATTTAAGGAATGCCGTTGAAACCACATGGAATCGTATACTCTCTTCCCATACGTCATTTCCATTGTATGAGATTATTTATATTTTTATAACCACATGTATTGTTTCATTTTAAGTTTTGATTTTGTTTTAGTGAACTTCGGGAGTGTTTCACAAGGTTTCGTGAACGTATGAATGGCTCTGGTCGTCACGATATTAGTGACAATTTAATTTCAGCGTGTATTTTTTTGAGATTTTTGTGCCCAGCCATTTTGTCTCCTAGCCTGTTCAACATTACGCATGGTGAGTTATTTATATTCATATATTTAGATAACATTTATTTAAATGAATTTTTGTATCATTCATAGAATATCCTAATGAAAAAGCAGCAAGAAATTTGACATTGGTAGCAAAAACACTGCAAACCTTGGCTAATTTCACACGATTTCAAGGAAAAGAAAATTTTATGGAGTTTATGAACGATTTTCTGGAACGTGAAGCAGCTTCAATGAAATCTTTCTTGAAAATTATATCTGTTAGTCTCAATTTAAATCTCAATCATATAAGCTCATTATTGATAATTTTATTATTTAAAAGAAATATGTTTACATATTTTTATATTGTATCAATTATTTATAAACTTTCTCATCACATTTGCAGACCCCTGTTCCAAATGGTTTTTCAACTCCACAAGACCACTCAACTGAGTTTGATGGACATATCGACCTTGCAAAACAATTGAGCATACTTCATACATTGTTGATGGAATGTGTGGAAAAAATATCCCCTGTACGTCTTCAGGAAGTAGAAAAGTTGCACATGATACTAGAAAGAATACAATTAGCACTTGCTCAGCCCGCTGGAGTTCGAACACCATTAAAAAGTTTTATTGAAAATCAACCATCTAATGAACAGAATAATGTTTACCAGCCTGTACAACATCAAAACATTTTTAGGTGTGTAGGATGTGGAGCAAATTGATTAATATAATTTGAATTTAACAATAATAATATTTGATTTGTATTTGATTTTAGATATAATGATCCAACTTTGAAAGATGGTGCTCAACGTTTGTATGGGTCAACTCAAGGGTCATCTTTAAACAGCACAAATAATTTGGTTGGAAGTTCTACATTGTTGTGTGAAAAACGTCCTATGACCAATACGACTCGTGCGTCAACTCTACCCCGCAATGCATTTTTCTCGTCTAACCCAGGTTCTCCTAATTTACAACTTTGTCCCAAGCTAAAATTTGATGAACCAGTTACCACGTACAATGGATTCACTCCTCATCATCATATCAATCATAATAATGGTCACAGTTCTGATGTTGAAATCGACCCACAGCAAAAGGGAAGCCAAATGTCCATATCCACATTATCAAATGTAGCATCTTCTGGTTATCAGAGTTTTGCAGCATATAGTCAGAGCTCAAGTCCTGTCGATTTGACCAATAACAATAGCAAACCGCCAATGGCTAATGGCAATGCTGCTTTGCCTCCTCTGGCATTTGTCAATCCTGTATATCAACATCATCACCATCACCATCACCATCATCATCACCAAAGAAAACAGCGACCACGGTCATGTAGCTCTTCTGAAGATGAGAATACTCCGGTTAATGATAAAGTAGCTCAAGTGGCGCCAAGATTCCTACCTCCCCATCGAGCTCCAAGAACTAATCCACAGTGTAATGGAGGTGGTATGGCCAGATCATTAGCTTGGAAATGGTCTCCAAGCAAAGTCAACGGAGTCAGCCCTAATCCTAAATGTTTACCTAGTGGTATGTCATGCTCATTTATATTAATGGTGATTTTATTGATTGTTAATTTTTTAAATGTTCTATACAGATGTTAAAAAAGTGTGTCCTGCTGAAATGCCTTTAAGAAGGCGTGTGTCCATTGATTCTAGTCGTGGAATGTCTGAAGACTCTTCTGAGGACGAAGACACAAGAAATCAAAATATTGCCAACAAATTGAAAACTAATCGCTCCATCGATCAGATAAGCGTAAATAAATTAGTGTTATAATTAAATATATTTTACTCATATAAACGATTTAAATTTAGTACCAGAAAGAGATTGAACGTCTTCAAACCAATGTGCAAATACTTAAATTAAAATTAGAACAGGCCGAACAGCAATTGGAATCAGAACCAGATTCACCAGAAATTATAGACAATGAACCAGATAATATGAAAAACATAATAGCTAGGTTAGTATCATTGTGTATTTGTGTCTAATGGATTAAACAACAAATTAAAATGTTATTTTTTAGATTGATGTCTGTGGAAGATGAACTGAGACGTGAGCAGCGTAAAATGTCTGACACACTAACTCACAAGCAGCGTGTGATTGAGGCCCAAGAACACCAGATTGCTGCATTAGACGCAGCTAACAACCGATTGTTGAATGCTTTAAGCCAGCTAAAAGAACGGTACCAAATCACCAATGGAAAAACTAATAGTCCAAGTCCCAATATCAACCATAGACTGCTTGCCGAACTTGGTGAACTCAAGAGCTCATCTTGCTAAAAACTGTCCTTTTGTCATATTCTGTATTTAAAGATAGACAGATAGTATTTTATCTAAAAAAAAGAATATTTAAATATTTTCTCTGAAATAGGTTCAAAGTTTCAAACACAATTTTTTTCGAACTAAGTTTACCACATTGGATAGGTCGCTGCATTATTAAATACATGCGTTTGATGCAAAATAAACTTAATTAAATTACTAATTTCAAATCATTATCAAGTATTATTAATTTTAATGTGTTCTTACATAGTTATACATTCATATATTTTTTTTAATGTAAAATAATAATTAACAAATTTAATATTATTTTAAACTTGGTGGTTTATGCGAATTTATCAAAACTTAATTTTAAGTTTTTAACACAGATGTATTTTTCCTCTTTCATGAATCTTTGTTTTCTTTTTATTATTATTATTTTCTTTAACGATGATAAGTTTTTAGATTTTAAGCGCATTATGATCATTAAGTTAGCTGCTAAATGTTCCTTATAAAGTTTTCAGTTTATATTACTTAAGGAGTATGTTTAATTTAACAAACTGGTAGTGTTTAATATTATTATTTTAGTGTGTTAATCTATGATTATTATTATTTATTAATTATTATTTTTTTTTTTTTACATTCTGTTAGAGTTATGTTGTTGAATTTTTTATTTTTATTTATTTTTCAATATTGATTTGGGTGTATCAAACTTAAAACAAAATATGTCATGATTTTGGTTTTATTTTTTTCGTGTTTTCTTGAGAATAAGTTTTGTACCAAAGATTATTACTGACAAATCATTGTATTAATTCTTAAAGGACTGATGAATTATACATTTTGGTGACCTTTAAAATTTGAGTTTTCTCATTTATTTTCCTATATGTTCTAAGCATTTCAGATAGTTATTCCGATTTCTTTATGAACATGATTTGGAACTGATTGCATTTGTATATTCATTTATTATGGCTAGGTATAGAATATTCAAATAAATTAGGATATAAATTTGTTTCTAAACAACAAACTTTAATACAAAAATGAATTTGCTATTTTTTTATACAAATTGTGGTCCGTGGAAATTTAATTGGTATTTTTAGCATGTTTATGCATTTTAATTTTAATATCTTATTTTAAGTAGAAGTTAGACATGAATAAATTACCTAAACACGCATTATTTTTTGAATTAATACTTATGTTATAATAAGCTGCACGATATTACAATTAGAACCTTGTAAATTGTTTCAGTAAAATTAAATTA
The DNA here is from genome assembly GCF_037042655.1 of Diuraphis noxia. Taxonomy (NCBI): domain Eukaryota; kingdom Metazoa; phylum Arthropoda; class Insecta; order Hemiptera; family Aphididae; genus Diuraphis; species Diuraphis noxia. The sequence continues at coordinate 81,648,976 of NW_028301713.1, forward strand.
TCACATACCTAAGAGATTAAGTAAGAATAGATAACCGACAACCGAAAAGTAACTACAGACGTTTTTGATTGTCAAATGAGTAGAGTTATTATTTTGTACCAATAGTATTAAACTAATAACTATAGGGCTCGGAAATTGATGATGACCTAAAAAAGTATGAATAAATGATCTAAATATAACGGAAAATGCCTTTAAAAAAATTACTATTGGCAATTATTATTTATTATTTTGTATTTTTAAACAACTAGTTAAACATTTTGATGTATATATTATATTATATTTACAAACAATGTAAATACCTATCGTCAAAATACATTCAAGACAAATAAAATTGATATCTAATTAAATTTAGATTACATTCAACAATAATCTAAAAAGCAGTGCATGCTTAATACTTTCCAAATTAAACGAGCGGCGGTTTACAGTATGCAAATGTTTATAGGTACTTGGCTAGTGCACACGCGACAAGCAACTACAATATTTGAACATGAAATGACATGTCGTTTTGGCGGTCGTCTTAAAGTGATTTTCAGTTATAATAATTGTAAATTGTATAACTAAATTACTCGAATGACAATGTTCTGGTCACCCTTCGAGTTCTTTGGGTGAGCGCTACGCTCAATCGTGACGAGTATTGAGTACATCGGAAGCCGGAACAAGTAATATTTCAGTAGGTGATTAATAATTATTTTCCATTTGTTCACATATCCAATGTTTAAAAGCAAAAATTACGTAAAATAATTGAAAACACAATATTACAATGATAACACTGAAAATAAAGAGCCAAAAAATGCAAATCAAAAGTTAGATGACGTTGAAATATATTTTTTCAACTGACCTCCGTCAAACTAAGACCATGATATAATTATATCATGACTATATAAGACTATCCGAATGGTTATTGCCTATTGGATTATTCTAGATTTCTAGCCCCCTGGAAATTCATCAAGTGTCCGCGTATGGTTTAAGGTTCTATCATATTTTATTATTCTTCATGCTCTAACTGCTCTGATGGTTCTGCTCCAATATTAATTGAAGCTAGTCCAGTGAGTCGTTTTTGAGACATGATTTTGCGGTACTCGACTTCATAGAAGGCTTATAAATATTTGTTTTATGGAAATCGAAATATCTACGACCTAACAAATCGGAGTGCCCCTCTCGGTCTCGCCCGAGTCAGACACTGAGTAGTATTATGTAACTATGAAATTATGCCTTACTATTATTCATTGTTATTACCTATGTAAACATCATATTGGCAGTGGCGTACAAATGGGCGAGATTTTCGGGATAAATCCCCCTCCAAAGACGAGAAAATCAATTTTTGAAAAATATACACTGAAAATGTCGCCATGAGTGTTAAATTAGGTATTTGTCAATTATGATGGGATTGCAATATTTTTTGTAGATTTTAAAGATTGTTTATAATTAATAGTAAATACTAAATTATCTCTGTAGTCCGTGACCAGTTGCCCGTGTGTGTGTCTATTTTTGTAATGGCATACCCGCATCATCGAAATCATAGCCCTATAATTAACTTAGGTCTATGATCGAAATATTATTTTAATTTATAAAATCATAACCTTATCCCTTGTTTATTAAATTATTTATAATAATAATATACTCGATAGCCCAATATGTCCGACGACTGGCGTTCAGTGTCGTAGGTAATCTAATCGTTCAGTGTTCAATTAGTGCAGCGGTTCCCCAACCTGGTAGTAATAAATTATCCCCTAAGGGATAAAAACTCGATTTTTTTTTTGGGGGGGGGGAGGGGGTAAAAGTTTAACTATTTATTTGTATTCCAAGTACTTGATATCCATTTAGTCATGTGTATTATGACTGTAAATGAAATTGTAATAATATATATTTTGTTTTGTTTTTTATCGGGTCGGGGGGCATATAATCTCTAACCTGACTTATGACAATTGAATGTACGCCACTGCATGTTGGTATTATTATTGTTGTAATGACCACTGACCAGTGGCGTACGGAGGATTTTTCAATGGCGGGGTAGAGAGTAGGGCTTGAAAATAAAAAAAAAACACTCAGTTGTCTCAAGATAAAAGAAGATAATGTAAATACTTTCTTATTCATATGAAATGTACGAAAAAAAAAACATAAAAATAATGGGAAATAATATTTATTTATTTATTTTGTCCAGTATTATGATATTGTTGTCACTTAGCTGAGGTTTTTGCGAATTCTTGTAGAATTTCAAACTCGGTCGGTTCTTTGTTTTGATATCTACTAAACCTAATCTGTTAAGACGTTCTTCTGTCATGGACTCGTGAGTCGTGGTTGATCTTAAGTACGATTTTACGACGATAAAGACCATGCCTTTTAATTCATAATATTGTCTACTAGAGAATCGTGAGATGATCATAATAATATAATGAATAATGACATTACAAAATTACATAACGAAAAATATTTGTAAAAGGCTATATTTAGGTTTAGGACTACCGTAATGTTGGCTAACCTGACGATACTCAGCTTGTTGATAATATCGGTTCAACAGTAGCTAACATTTATATATTTATAGATTGTGGTTGGAAATGTTGGAATAATTAAAATATGGCTTAACACACGATTGAAGTTACTATTTTAAATCACGGGTAAATGCTACACGAGCAATAAAAAATTAAATAAATATAAAAACAAATAGGTAATAATAAATAATATGGTTGAAGGGGGGGGGGGGAGTAAATGGTCGAGAGGGCTTCAGTCAGTTAGCCTCCTCCCCTCGTGTACGCCGTAGTAACTACTAAAAATAAAATTTATATTTCGAAACCGGTCATTGGTGTGCGGACTTGATCGTCAGTTGGACGTGAACGCGAGTGCGTCCCATCCGATGACGTGATCGATAATAATATTAGTGGGTTATAGCCGTTAAGGTGCCTTAGTCGTGCTTGAGTTAGTTTGGAATGGGTAGGCCAAGAAAGGATAATTTATTGGAGTCCGACGTCGCTGAAGCCGTCATTCGTGATGCGCTAAAAGTGTTTGTTCTCTCGTCGCTCGTCCGATGGACCGTATTCTTATTTTGCTGTATCTATGTAGACATTTAGTGTACGCAAGATGCAACTGTTTATTTTCATTCATAATATACGAGTATTTATATATATATCTATTGGAAATCAATCCATTTTTTAATTAGGAAGTGACATTTGATAAGGAAAGATTTAAGAGTGTGTTTGAAGCATCGATGGTTCTAAATAGACCGCTATAAGTCGTAGAAAAAGAAGAATAAACACCTATTATAATGAAAATATCGAATAATGCTTGGTACAGTGCCACAGTAGTACTAATTCTGTATCAAGAGATAATAATCAAGACTGACGTTGAACGACATTTTTATCTTTTCATTGTGCACTAATTGCTTGACTAATTGGTTCTGTGGAGTGTCTTTATCATATACTAACATCTTATAGTCGTTCTGTCAAATTAAAACTGAAGAAAGAGGAAGAAACGAATAATGAAAAGGATCTTTAAATACCTAAGTTTAGTTTCAAAAACATTTTACAGTAGAAAATAATGGTAAGTAATTTTGATTTTTAATTATACATGAAATATATTAATTATTAAGCTAATAAAAGTAATCATTTTTTATCATAATGTCATTTTAAGTGGCTCAAATAATAATAATTAATAAATACCTGAGTAAATACCTAATAATTTTTTGCACCTGGCCCCATCAAACATACCTAGTTTGACTTTAGAGCATTTGTTTATATTCCTACAAGTTAGTTTAAAGTTATAAACTATTGCGCTTCCACTTTATTGCTGAACTATTTTATTTAAAAAATTTGTATTGTATTCTATATACCTACGACTATACCTACTAGTATAATGGTTGTATTTGTATTTGTCAAACCATATTTCACGGATTATCTGGATTATTCAACTCGATTTTGCTGTTAAATGACTCATTTTCATAATTGATAACATTTCATAATTGATTATCCCTTTTAAACAATGTTGGCACATGGTAACATAAATTATGATAGGATATATGGGGGAAGCACATTTCTTATATTAATAAGTCTATATGGCCTACATTGAACTATTAAAATCTTTTAGAAGTGTACCCTGAGTAATGTCTGACTAACATTGGATACCTGAAAAATAATTTTTGAAACATGTCACATAAAATCTGAAGCTGTTCTTATTTACCTTTAAATATTTTACAAAATTCAATCATTTTGATTACAGGTTATTATCACCAAATAAATATATACACATAATAAATATTAAAGAAATTATTTGTACGACAAAATGTATTTATTCAAAAATAAAAGTACAAATAATGAACCCTTTTGTTAAAAAAACCTACATATTAGGTGTATATAAAAAAAAAATGATTTTAAGTATTTAATAATAACCTTGATAGTAACTATTAAGTTATATACTATTACAATTTTATTTTTATTTTACCATCTAGATAATATTTTAAGTCCATTTATTAATTTATTATATGGCACTCGAAAAGAGTCTAAAGAAAAATGAAAAAAAAAACCACTGTGTATTAAAATCTAAATATACCTATATGGTTTAAGTGATCAGTGAAAAATCTTATAAAAAGTAGAGTAAATCTTCTAAACTAGAATTTGCAGGGTTTTTAAGTGATTGTCCAGTCAAAAATGCTAATTTGTGTGCCAGTTGACATGGAGCAGGAACTCTTACGGTACCCTATACAAAAATGTGCATTAAAATTATAAAAATACATATTTATTTTTATGCTTATCTCTTAAACAATTAATACTTACCGACCAATTGTAATACATATGAGTCAACTTATAGGTAAGTTTTTGCAAAATTGCGGGTGTTATAGTAGCAACAGTAGTTTCACTGAGAGTATCAATAATAACATTGTAGTGAGTCGGTGTAACTGTACCCTTTGTTACATGTTGAGAAACCAAGTAGAAATCATACCTGTAATACATTAAATTGTTATTCCATTTTTAAATTAAAAAAAGTGTTGATAGGAACATAATTACATTTGATGTACATGGTTGGTGTTTAGTGGTGGGAGGGGGGGATTGAAATTAGGGCATTTTTCATGGGCTTAGCGTTTAAAATTTACCTTGAAATCTTTTTAATCTTATAGGCTATAGCCTATAGGTGACTATGATTATTGTTTGAATAAATTTTGCCCAAGGCCTCGCATAAAGTAGCGCCGACCTTGTTGCTGTTATGACGTAGTCATAATCTAAGTTTTTTTTTTATTATGATTTTGTGCAAATTGAACTTAGAACTTTTAAATTTGTTAGTAATAATACCAGTAAAATACTTAATTGTACATAATGACAGTAGTATCAGTCAGGGATGAATTGGGTCACCAAAAAATCCGTCTATTAACTAGTTAATGGAGTTGCGGATTGCTCTACCTAACTCCATAGTTGTAACCTGTTACAAATCAACAACAATACACAAACATCAAACAGCCAGTTTTGGGTAAATTACTTTTAAAAAGTAATAAGTCACCTACTTTACTCGTTACTTGGAGAGAAATGTAATAAAGTTACTTTATTCGTTACACTAATAAAATTGTAATGAAATTACTTTACTTTTTAAATTGAAAAGTAACTCATTACTTTCTCGTAACAAAAAAAAAATTAATATTTTTTTTAATATTTCTTAATAATATCATTGTGCCTGGCAATAATGTTACTAGAAATAAATTACCTATGGTATGTAAATAGATATAATTTGAAAAAGAAATCAATATAATATAATTTTATTATTTTATATTAATTTATGTTTATTATCAACTTTAGACTATAATGTATCATCAAAGTTTTTGTCACTCATACGCGGCCTTTGTTTAGAACAAATGTCCCCTGAAACACTAAATAATTGCTCTACAAAGCACTGGATGGTAAAGCTGTGTTGTATTTAATAAAAATATTCTTTACTAATGTAATTGAATTCAAGATTGTGAGATCAGCTGTATAAAGAGCTATAAGAAATATATTATATTGTATATTACTATACTAGATTGGTAAACATAATAATACCAGCATTATAAACATATTTTTTTTTTCAATTCGCAAAAGGCAGGTACTTAATAATTCAAAACTAAGGCGTTATTCAATAGAAATTACTTATCAAAAGTAATTTCCATTACATTTTTGATACTTGGAAATAATTCTAATGAAATTACGTAATGCGTTACTTTCGTTACGTGACTACCCAACACTGCAAACAACACAACTAAACGATTTTTTTCTAGTAAGTATCTATTAATTTCTTCCCCGATTTCTTTTCATAGCAAGAATCGTAATTTGCAGAACAATAAACTAGATATATTTTAGAAACTGAATGATAAGTAATATCAATAACAATCAAATAATTAACCTTGTGGACAGTAAAATCTATATTATGGATTATTATTAAGAGTACATTACACTTGCATATTTTGTTGTCTCCATATTACAAGTGCGTAACATAGCAAATTGATGCTCAGCAGATGTAGTGTAGCTATGTTAGCTTAAAAATTAGAGTGTATCTTAGGAACTTTATGGTAACCAAATTATATGTGTTAATTTTCTACGATAATTCAATTTTTAAGTGAGTTATTAGTATTTTTAATTTATTCAATATTACAGTGATACATATATTTGGCGAGATTTTCTGTTTGTTAATTATTTTTAAGAACCATAACCATTTACCTTCATTGTGAATATACGAAAATCCTATTTAACAAATTTCCCTATAATATTACAAATTGTTTATGTTCCCTATGAGTAATCAAACATTAGGATGTGTATAGGATACTGAGTAATTTTTCAGGTTATTAACCCATGTGCTTTTCCTCAGGCTTCTCCTTTATGTTTAATATTTTTTTTAATTGCAACAAAATACAAATTCCTAGAAGAACAAAGCTCATTTTTTATTTAAACTATCCGATTTTCAGAATAATATAGAACAACTTATGAAGAACTTATAATATATTTGAAACCTTCAGCTAATTTTATGAATTTAACTAAAAATTAATTTGAAATACTTGTTAAATTTAAAATTAAATATTGTTATGAATTACTGTTAAATATGATTATATACTTACATAGTTGGATCAGTGACAGTATTATCAATCACTGTCCCAGGTGGTGGATTTTGATAATTTCCTGGTATGTTACAAAAAAATCTTGAATTGATTCGTTTTTTAACGATAATAAATGCCATGCCAACTTTTTTCTCTCCATAGAAATCTTTACAACTTTGCTGTAAATAAAATTATTTATATTAAATTTAATCACAAACATTATTATATGTAGGTATATATTTATTTAAAAATGACATAATGTAGATACAAACCTTTATCATTTCAACTTCAGTTCGATGGATATATGATAATTGTCCATCGCCCACACCATCTCTGTATATAATGATGCTATTAGGGAGTTTGTTATTTTTGTGTTTATATTTGCTTAGAGCCTCTAAAAAAACATATATATATTCAAATAATAAGCACCTATACATTTAAGAATCAATTAGTCATGTAAATGAAGTTATTCTACATAGGTCAAACAATTATAAAAAGTAAAAAATATTCTACTGATGCGTATATTAAATTTTAAAAGGGGTATAGTTTACGTTAAAATTCAAGAGATTGTTGTTACATTATCAATAGTGCAATATATTTCTAAATTAATTAGTGTTTTTATTTAATGAACTAAATGCTATACACTATTGTTTACATATGGCACCACAGAGAATATGGGTGAACCAGAGCTTGAGCATTCATTGAATTAATTTTTAGATTCTGAGCAGAGCGAGAAATGTATAGATTTTACCATGTGTGTTTTTTATTTATAATTGATTCAATTTTTTTTTTGTGTTAGTCATCACGTTTTGGGGCAGTAAAAGTGCTTAAATTTTCGACTTCAGTACCTCGTTCTAACAGAATGTGAATCTAGTTGGTACTTTGGGGGGGGGGGGGGAAGTAAAATATGTTCTATTATGATATATTATTTTTTTAAATAATCGGGATACACAAACTAAAAATTAAGGGAAAAACAGGAAATTTTATGCACTATCACTCTTCGACAAAATCGATTTTGGTTTTTTATGTAACTTTAAACCAATTGACCATAGATATATGAAATTTTCACCAAATGTTTATATAAGTATACTCTATCCAACATGCAATTTTCAAAAAATGTTGACCTAAGTTCAACTATTTATAAGCATATGCAATTTCAATCATTATTAGTTTTTTTTAAATTAATATCGATAAAAATTTATTTGGTGGTAGAAAAGCTTGAAAATTTAATATAAGTTTCCTGACATATTGTTACAATAGTGGTTGAAAAATAAAATAAATTCATAGTCACAAATTTTTTTATAAACATTCAATGTTTGAATTTTGACAACACACGTTAAAATCACAAAAGTATACATATAATATTTATTTTTTCCATTATCGCTGATAATTTCAGGACATCATGCAAATAATATTAATTTAACTTACAAACTACCATATTTATAATAAGTAATAATAATCAGAATCGTTTTTCCTAAACAATGATTTAATATCATTGGATTCAAATTTAATTCCATGATCCCATCCATTACAGTAACCCACTTGTAACATTCTGTACACCCGAGCAACATCCACGACTTACCTGCTTTTTTCACATTTTAGAGCATTAAAATAACAAAAAACAATAAAAATAAATTAAATTTGACATGTTTCTTGGTATCAAAATTCTAAAAAATTTCAATTAACATTAACAGTAGGTATACAAGATTGAATAAATTTCTAGAAATTTTATTTATTTATTGGTCAATTTAAAAGGGCTGAATGAACTAATTAAACTTATTAGAGTTAATCTTCACAACAAAATTCATGTTACACTATGTACAACCTAATATTCCTGGGAATAAGATAATATTAAGATACATTATCAGCCAAAATAGGTTAGGTTAGATTATACACATTGTCTAATTTAAATATTTAATATTTTCAATGTACCTATACAGAAATAAATTTTGATATTCTATGTAGTTCGATAGGTTCCTTTTTTTGGTATCAGTTTCAAGAAAAAACTGATAACCGCCAATATCTGGTATCGGTTCTAGTATCGATCCACCCCTAATTATTATCTATTTTTTTTTAAATTTTTAAACTGATATTTTGAGTGCACTATTTAGAATTTTTAGGACAAAAAAGCTTTTTTTGAGGTTTAAGACATACAAATTCCAGACTCTGGATCAGACCTTATTATTATGCAATTTATAAAAATAATAATTATTAACAATTTAAATTCATTCTGTGTTTATATTAAGTAGGTATAAGTTTTAGATGGTTAATATTTACATCAGAAGTCGCAATTTTTAATTTTTCAATTGTGATAATAGCTGACTGTTATCCATTTAAAATTTTAAAGCCAAGTGTTGGCAAGAATGTATGTATAGTTTTTACTTTTTTTCTAATTCCTCTGTGAATTATATATCCTCTCATACCTCTCCCATAAATATGCCACTAGGTGGTTCAATAGACTTGGACCATAAATACTTTTAATTGCATAATCTCTTCTATTAATTTCAAAATAAATAATAAAATTATATACTTACTAGCAATACTTAGTGCAAAGTAGCTTGAAATTTCCTGTCCCCTCTCATGTGGTTGAACACAACTGAAGTAAGAAGTGTGGCTGTCATTCATTGTGGCTATTAATGCACCATAAGATTTATTTTTATTTTGACTGTCATGGCAGACGTCAAATCCAACTATCATCATATTCTGATAAAAGACATGATAAAATGATTTCTCTTAATATATTAAATTTACAATATATAAAATATATAGAGTTTACAATAAGTCATACCTTTTCAGGGATAATAACACGCCATGGTGCTCCACCTAGCTTGCAATTAATTTGTATGGCAATTTTAGTACACACCGACATATTGTTATTATTCATTTGTCTTAACAACACTATTTGAGATGGAACTATAAAAAAAAAAAATCGAGGTATTTGAATTGAGTTTAATACAATTTAATCATATTTATGTATTTTATAACTAGAGCTCTGAATTACCCAAAATGGTGACAGAACTCTATACTCAAAATATAATTATCATTGATTACCTTTATTCAACACTTTAATGCTAAGATTAAAATGTCCTATAATATCGGGTACAAAAAATCAATTTTGGTAGAGTATAATATTTTTTTAATCTGAGAATTTAATTAATGTTGTGTATATAAAGAAAACATTTTGTTTATTAGTGAAAATATTTTAAACTTTACATTTTATATAAAATCAAGACCTAAGTTTAAGTTACAGATATGAGGGGAATACGCTGAGATTAAAGATTAAGTTGAAAGATTTAATCAATTTACTACTAATAATTACATTTATTTTTATTAATTTTAGAAATATTTTGATAGAATTTGGATCATGTGTTTTTTTTGTGGATTGGCTGCATATTCTGTCCAACCATATCATGATCAGCCAGATCCACCAAAGTGCGTTTTATGCCAGACATCTTATAGTCTTAGATTAAACACAAAAGATACAAGCCAATGAATATGGTTAAATGTGAGAACTCACATTGTACCTAATCATCTCTGATATCAGACAGGGTAGGACCTAAAGCTGACTTCATCTAACCTAACTCAAAATTACTCAAGTGTCAGAGCCTGACACCAAACTCGTATTAGATTAAAATTAATCTCAAAACCTTAGTTTCAATCTCAGAACTTGGTTACCTGGTCTATCAATACATAAATGTTTCTTAATGGCACTGTAGTTATCTGCACGATTTGTTGTCATTACGCATAAAATAAATGATGGATTCATTTGATTCATTAATTTATCTATTGTAGTTAGATATGTTCTTATATTTGTATTTGGTAGTTCAACTCTAAAAATAAATATATATATAGAATATATTTTGTAATTCATTCAAGTTATAAAATGTATTAAATAATAAATAACCAATACTAACATTTCTGGTGGCGGTAAATTAAATGACATGTTTCTTGAAACTTTTAGTAAAGTCTGGATAAATTGTCTAAGTTGATTACTATTTCCTCCTGGACATAGTACTGCCCAACGCTTTATTTCAGCACAAGTAAACATGGAAGATGAACGTAGTTGTGTTGTCCAATTAGCATCAATACCAGTTGCAAATTTTCGCTCATTTACTTGAAGTACTTCTTGTGGCAATACACGGCCAGGTATTGTAACGAGTTTATTACTTAATGTTAAATTCCATTGTGTTAGTGATTCTGCAGACTTGAATATACAGAAAAAATTAAAGTAAATATTTGATTGCTCATCAATATTTCAATAAAATATTTACCTTGGGTGTAGTAAGAATCCGATCCATAAATTTATTATATCTGCCAATTCTTTCGGTGGGACCAAATCTTGTATAAATTGCTAAATCAGTCATGAGATAACGATTATCTCTGTAATTGAAAGACGGCTTATATTAGACGAAAGTAAAAATAAATCATTATGCTATAAGTAATATTATATTTTTATGCTTTTTGATGGAGCATTAACATGTTTATCAACATTTATAGAAAATATACTTATAATTAGCTTAATATTTGTCTAAATATTTTAAAAATCTCATTGTGTGTAAGAAATCAGAATGTTTTAAGTTTCTATAGTTAAAACTGAAGAATAAAAATAAAATTATTAAAATTATTCGAAGATAAATTGTATAATGACCGTGAATATATCGTCAAAATTTGAACTTCAATAAGAACCTTATGACACAATTGGAAGATAGCGCGAGAAATTGGTGATCGCATAAAATCACACATTTTTTTTTTGCACTTTGCTATTTGACTTCCAATCACTTGCGTGACCACTGCGCTACTCTGGCCCCAGAGATCACCAAGTTAAAAATTAATTATTTTTCTACCATAAAAGAGTACAGATGCTAAAAATTGTTATTGAAGCCATAGTTAATACATAACTAAACTGAGATGAGTACTTCTGTTATATACTATATTTATTTTTTGAGAGCAATCATCTTATTGTTCAGAGCTTCTGAGCCTAGGTTTGCTGTGAATATATGTCTAAGTAATTTAAAATGGAGTTGGTCGTTGCTGGGATTTATGAAGTTAAATGAACCCCGGTAGTTGGGTTAGGTGGTATGTATACTACTATACAAAAAATTTTCATAAGTGTTTCAGATGGCATCAGCGCCACTAATTTTGTTTATTGAATACCTACACAATTTAATATTGTTTTGTGTAAATTGTTTGTAGGTACTTTATCTTATAAATCTGATTACCTCATCTTAGTAGTCAATCCAGTCATAGTACATAATTCAGGAACTAAGTACACCCACTCGGATTCATCAGCTTGAATTTTAAAAGATTTTTTTTTCTTTGAAACTAACATTGGTTGAAGAATACCACTAAGGTTTATTCCATGTTTCTAAAAAAAAAAATACTTAAAGTCTTAGTTTAATGCTTAAATATAGAAAACTAAAGTTAGGTGAAATTAAAATCAGTTAAAAATAACTATGCAAATTCATAAATAACATACTTTTCTATAATAGTCTACATATGATATGCTTGATCCATCATTCAAGAGAAATGTTGATTGGGTATCACAATTCTCATCAACATCATCAATTCTATAGGTCTGATTATTATATTTGGTTAGAACTATACTTCCTATTACACCAATTTTAAATTTATCCTGAAAAAGAATATTATATTACAGTCCCCTCCGATCGTAAAATGATACTTATGATTATTGTTAATATAAACAGTATACGTGTAACATAATAAAATATAAATGCTGAGTATGCCACATAAAATAAATAATTAATCATGTCAATTAAGTATTTTTTATTTTATAATTACCAAATAGCAATTACACAAAAACATAGTACAAATTATTAGGTATCAACACAAATTGTATCATACCGAAAATTGTTGTAATTTTATTATTGTTGTTGTTGTTGATTAAATAAATAAATAAATAAATAAATAATCGTTTTAATAATTAATTGTAAAATATATATCCATAACTATGGTACCTATACCTAAAAATATTTTTCATCCTTGAATAAATAGATTTATCAAGTTTAAATTTAAATGTTCTGAGTAAGAATTAAACATAATAGATTTTGCTTAAGTAACACATTGATGTTCAAAGGTATTCACTATTCCCACATTTAACACTTCTTAAATTTTAATCGATCATAAATCAAAATGATTAATAACTATAAAATTTACTAATAATAATTATAAAAACTATTAAAAATACTAATTTTAGCATTGCAATAAGATCTACGTCATGATCAATTTTTAGATATAGGTATTTTAATGATTTGTATTATTATAATGTAAACTGTAAACAGTAATGTTTATTATAGGATCTATGCTTATTAATTAGGTTTACATGGAATTTATTTTGGTATACTAATCAAAAGTTCAGTATTTTAATGAACAATCAGATTTTAAAATTATAGTGAATTAAAGTATAATAATATAATATATTGTATAAAAATAGTTTTAGCTCTAAATAATTAATTTTTTTTTTTTTTTTTGACACCATTATATTGTGTTGAAAAAACTGCCCTTTGCTTACTTTTTTAAACTTGAGTTAAAAAATATATAAAATTATTTTAGAAATGACATTTTTTGACTATTGAAGTACATAAATCATACAGATGTATTACATGACTGGTACAGCTTTATCATTTAGTTTTGTGATAGATCCCAATAAAAAAATGTATTAAATTTGTCATAATAATAATTGGTGGAGCTACTTTGTTAATTTACTATAGCTAACATAACCCCTCACTTATTAGTTATTTTGTATAGTGATTATTGACGCGACACATGCAAAGTTATGACGTATTGTTTTCTGAAATTTAATGGTTGGTGGGAGACTATGTTGAATACAGTTTGGCATACGAGCAATACACACTTCACTCCATCCATTGTTTATGATTTAAGATGAATTGAGACAAGAGATTAGTATAGTAATAAATATAAACTAATATATAATATAATAAACTATATTTTTAAGAATCAAACTATCAAACATTGATTACCTAATACCTACTTTATTTTAGATAACATAATAATTAAAAGTAATGATTAATTTTTATATTTTTTTAATTTTTAAAATTAAGATCACGAGTAGGAGAGATAAATAATATAAATAAATACTATAAATATTAAATAGTATTCTTTGCATCTTCTCCTATGACCTTGAATATTAACGGAAGATAATAAGGAAGTTTTTGATAACAATTATAAATATTTTATCATAACAATTACTGACCATCCAATTAGGGTTTGTCTGTCTTTCACTTGCACATTCTGTTAAAAAATCTAACACAGTATCTTCCCTCATGATTTTGGTTGAAATTTCAGCCCGCAATAATAGTCCACTATCATACATTCCAATTGTAGTTTCATATCCAGGCCAAAGTTGAAGATTATATTTTGGAATATCGATCTATAATAAACACAAAAAAATCAAAATCAAAATACAATGTAAATTTAAAGAATGGAAAAAATAAAACAAGTATTTAGTATTTAGTTAGTATCCATCAATGGATAACCTCATTGTAATCATCAGGGCTCAAATTTTATAGCACTAAAACTAAATGAAATTCTAAAAACACGAAAAATAGCAAAAACTAGATTTATGAAAATACATAATAAAACGTTATATTATGTAAATTAGCAAAAAATAACACCAAAACTTGAAAAAATAGCACTAAAAACCTAAAATACTTCAAATATCCAAAATAGCTTTATAAAATTTCATATTTGGAGTCCTTGGTGCATAAAACAAATTTATAGCCCACTCTGCTATTTTTATCTCTATCCTATAATAATTAGCAAATGCTATAAAATCTGAGCCCTGGTAATCATTGTCAATACTCCATAATTATACAGTAAACCGAGTTACTCATTGTTTAACCAACAATTATTTTAACACATTTATGAAAGACAGACATTTAATTTAATTTTTAAATTATGTTCCATTTTCTATCTCTCAGTACAATTTTTGATGGTTTATTATTAAATTAAAATTTGACATTTATTACAATTATAGTGACTACTCTACAATTTGAAATATGTACACTTCAAACCTTCTAAACAACAAAGTTAATTTTTCCGTTTTTTTTTATAAATTAAGCAAATTAAAATAGCATGTAATGGACATCAGAGTATTTCCCCATTTTCCCCACTTCACTCAGTTCATTTAATTTTTAAAGTCCATCAATAAAAACAATTTTACAGCATTAAATATTTGCATATCAATATTTTTAGAATTTTTTTTTGTTTTGATTTCAGTGAGAAAATTAAAAATTTTAAATTGTAAAGTAGCATAATTATTTCAGTTTAAGTTTCTTTTTTTAATCACATTTATTTAATAATCATAAATTTATTTTATTTGATTTGTAAGTATTTTATATGAGCTAAAAATAGTTGATTCAAATGGTAGCGATTCCAATAAAGATATTAGAATCATTCTTTATTATATAATATATTCATATAAGTATTTACTGCAGCTTTTGCATCGTAGAAATTTCTTCCAACCAGTGATAGTTCTAAGTGTGCAAGGCATTTACGCAACAATAAATTAAACACTTGGACAGAAGTGTGATCGCCCTTTTCAATGACTGAAGTAAATTTTATAGTAATTATTACCATTTCATCATTAGCATGTTTTTTTGATGTCAGCTCAATAGGCTAAAGTAAAAATGTAATTGTTATTATTTTTAAAATATAAATTAACTAAAAAATTAAAAGAAGTTACGTCTTGTTGATATTTTTTGCTACTAAACAACATTGATCCATCAAAAATGTATGCTCCTAAAACATCTTTGTGCACGCTCAATAGCCCTCTTTGGATGTTTATCCTGTCCTGTATTGGGTTAAAGTCAACTCGATACTGGTATAAACTCCAATCAGTATAAGTTTTTATTGGAAAATAATTTGATATCAATTCAATAGGTTGTCCTCCTGCCCCTATAGAAAAATATAACAAAAAACAAAACTTATTAGATTTAAAAAAAGGTCTTAAGTGTTATAAAATTTCTCTTTTAAGCTTAAGTTTACTATTCTTAATACCAAAATGAATATAGTTTCATACAGCACTAGATGTATGTTTTTTTTTATAAATTACTAATAGTAGGGGCCATTCCGTGATGGTACTGATCAGCTGATAGTCTAAATGTAAAGAACTTAACTAGCTATCAAAAACCAATAATGAATGCCATTTAAAAGAAAGTTTGTTGTCTAATTTCTGTAAAGTCCAATAAAAGGTTAAAAAAATGTGATGTTATAATTCATAAATTATCCAAAAGTAAAAAAATATAATCATCCAACAATTTTTTTTATCTAAAATCGACTATATTATATACTATAGTGTAATACTATATTAGAGTTCCAATTACATTTTTTACATGGTCAGATAATAAATATTAATACTTAAAACTCTTTAAAATAAAGTTCTTTAATATTTTACTGTTTAACATTCACTATACCTTGTTTTCCAGTACTGGATGTTGATGATGCTGGTCTCTCTATCCTATAATATGTACTTTCTAAAGTTTGACGACCACGAATTGCTCCTCTTCCAATTGGAATTAGTGCATCTTCTAAAATGAAAGACAATAATATATTAATTCATGAATAAATAATTTACATTTAAAATTAAGGAACATATTATATTTTGATCAATAAAACAAATACATTTTTTCGCCCCCTATCATGCATGGAGACAATGCATTTGACAAAAAATTAGACACTACACTACTACAGAGATTTCTTCTGATATTGGACAGAGTAAATTTTTGCTTATAAGAATAGATGATGTTTGGGTCAGGTATAAATTATTCATTAAAATTAGGTTATTATTTAAATATTAGTATAATGCATTAGATTATTATTATTATTTTTTTTATTGAGAATAAGATGGCAACAGCTAGGTAATTAGGTTACCGTTGTAGATACAATATTATTAATGGATACTTTTGTTATGATTGTATGTTACATGATTACAGATAATGTGATACAATATTATATATATATATATATATATATATACATTATTTTTGGTAAGCGTATGTGCAGCTTAATATTTATATTTGTGTGTCGATGCCAATGGATTTGAAGAAGCTATGGATCAGGTGGGTGTTATGTTCTCCAAGTGCTTCCTCCATTGAAGAAGTTTGGTTAAGGATGTTTCTTGCGTTGACATAAAGCGGGCAATCTAGGACTATGTGTTTGATTGAGAGCAGTTCATTGCATTGATTACAGAAAGGATGTTCTTCATGTTTTATGAAATGTACGTGGGTGAGGTTGGTATGATCGATTCTTGTTCTTGTGTTTGATGGTTTCGAAACGTCTAGAGATATTAGGCTGAGAATTCCATTTGGTAACATTCTTTTTAATTGATTTTAAATTGTTTTGGTGTTAGGTGCTTCCTTGGCTAGAAGGGCGCTTAGGGAGTCGCTGGTTATTAGACTGTTATTGCGGACGTTGACTTTGTAAATAATAATGATTCTTTGATGGTTTGAATTTCTGCTGTGAAGATGAGCAGGGAGTAGTTTGAATCATTTTGAAGTACGGCTTGAGCAGTAAGCAAATCTTACTCTAACACTGATTTTGGAAGCATCAGTATAAATTTGTTTGAAATTTTTGGATTTGGTGTGTAAAATTTCATTGAGGATTGCTGTGATTGTTGCATGTGGAGTGCTATTTTTTTTTGGAACAAAGAAGCAACGTGTCAATTTTAGGGGACCATTTCCAGAAGGGGGTTGCTATAAACGAAGAAATGGTGTCTGTGTTTATGAGGCAGTTTGAAATATGTATCTATGATTTTTTCACGGTTCAATGATGTTCTGTTGCTATGTGAAGAGGTGAATAGGTGAATATTGGCGATGCTATGTGCTGTTCAAGGTTTTTTTTCTTAAGATTTTTTTATTTCTTCAAAACTGTTGAGGAGGCTCGCCTGCGATATAAATAATACTGGGAACTGGACTGGTACGGAAATCTCCTATGGAAAGTCTGATTCCTTCATTATGAATAGGCTCAATAGTGCACAAGATGTTAGAGTTGGCTGAGTAGTAGATTAATGAACTATAGTCGATTTTGGGTAAGATGAGCGATTTGTGTATGGTGAGAAGGCTGTTCTTTTCTGAGCCCCATGTATTGTGAGACAACGTTTTGGCATTAGATTATTGTGGCATAAGAAATTAAATATCCTATCTATTTTTGGTTGGTATAGTAGTATCACCACTACTTTAAAGTTTGTTTATGACTGTGTGGCAACATGAATAGATATTTTACATTGTACAATATATTTTGAACAGTTGTTTTGAAACATTTAAAATTATTTAATAAATACAATATACTCTAGAAGTCTGTTAGAGTAACATAATCAGTAACCATTAATCATTAACTTGAAAATAAATTGAGTACATATAATATGATATTTCAAACCTTCAAAAGGAGTGCTGTAGTGGACATAAAAGTTTGGCATGAATTTTACTTAAACTCATCAGAAATTATTCACCAGATGATAAGTTTAATGTGGAAGAATAGGCTTAATTTTCAAATAGTCGCCTTAAAAAGAATTTATTTTTAACTATTAATTAGGCAAAAAACAAAGTTATTCATTAGTTATGAGCAAATATGGCTGGTACAAAAAATTATTATGGCTATTTTTGATTGATAGATAGAAAAAAATACAAAGTAAAACCATTAGCATAATATAATGAAAATAAAAACCTTAGATAAAAACTGAACATTTTAAATTGTGGTTGATAAAAATATATAAAAAAAATGGTTTGAGACAACTTACTTTTTGGAAACAATAATTAAGCACTTCAAATTACAATATTATGATGATATTAATATGCTATTAACTAACTAACTTAAAGCATTAGTCAAATAATGTGTATTTAACAATTTTAATATTTGTAAATTATTCACAAGTTTTTTTGGTATGGAACTTCAAGTTAACCAAAATTAATTAATGTTAACTTAATTAAATGTCATTTTTTTGTGATTATATAAGGTGATTCTTTTATCAAACAACACTCATTATTTAAAAAAGTATTGACTTTTTTCAAAATATATTTTTACATAGTTTCAAGTTGTTAAAATCCAACGGTTTTATTAAAAAATTATATTTTTTATCCTCCTATTTTTTATCATTTTATCATTTTTTACTTTTTTGAATGGCAACATAGTTTTTTAATTTCATATTTTAAAGCAGAATATTTTTCTAAATATTTTGATACATAAAAATTGAATTTAGGATGATTAGTTTATGAGTTATAAGTATTTTAAGTTTAGACAAGCGGAGTAGTGGACAAACATTTTGTGGGGTCACCCCGTACCACTCCACTCTGCCAATCTAAACTTTAAATACCTACAACTCATAAAATACTAGCGCTAAATTCGAAATTTTAACGTAATAATTAATAAAAAAATAGCTTTATTAATTTATGAAATTTTAAGTATAGGTTACCATTTGAAAATCAAAAGTTGATAGTGGTTTATCTAATAAATATAAGGGTGAAAAATATAAAAAAAATAAACATTTCAAGAAGAGTGTAAATCTACAATTTTTAAATAATGAGTTTTATTTGATAAAATAATCACCCTGTATAGCTAAAACATTTAAGATTTTAAATTTTTAAATATAATAAATATTATTTAAGTAAGCTGTACCTGTTTTCAATTTTTCTATTCCACTCGTAACTTGTTCAACCTTGATTAAAGAAAATAAATAAATATTTTAAAATTATATTAAATTCAGAAATATATTTCTTACATTTTGTGATCTAAATTGTTGTCGTGGATTGAATTGGTTTGGTATATTTGGCCGTGGCGTTGATGGCGGTGCCTGCGTTGTTTGAAATTGTTGTGGCTGTCCTTGATTAAAGGGAGCTACTCGTGGTTGTCCTTGATAAGAGGGAGTTCTTTGTGGTTGTCCTCGATTACGAGGAGCTCCTTGAGATAGTCCTTGATGAGGGGGAGGTGCTTGTGGTTGTCCTCGATTAAGACGAGGTCCTCGAGATTGTCCTTGATTAGGGGGTGGTACTTGTGATTGCCCACGAGCCCGGCCTCTAGGATGCCTTGGTGGATTAGGATCCATAGATAATCTTTTAAACTATTTATAAACATAACATTTTCATAACATAAAAATGTAATACAATTCTGAAGATAATTAAAGATTCTTTTCTTAACATTTAATAATTCATTTAGGTAAATTAGAATTATATTATTCAAAATATTCAAATATTTTATTCTAATTAACATGATAAACATTTATTCAAAACAAACGTTCATAGAGATGAATTTATTATTGAATTGAATTCAACATTATGTTCATTTAATTTAAATAATATGTGTTTTTACAAATATTATATTTAATACATATATACTACACAGTACACACATATTATATAAAATATAACAACAATATAAAATTGTTGTTGTCTTCTAATACAAGATTTGCTATGGAGACAATAGTTATAAATGTTATTGAATTTTTTATAGTATTAATCACGGACTAAGCTTAACAGGATTGGAAATAAACAATAGTGCACGGTATAATGAAAAAATTCACATCTGTTATAGAAAGTCAACGAACAATTGTAGCACCATCTCCTAGTCAATTTGTGTATAAACCAATAAACCTTACATATTGTTAAATCAAAATCAAAACTAGGAATACAAATAATTAGTAGTTTTTCACATCGAAACAGACTCCCCAGCTATCTGATTATATAGCTCTAAAATATACAGACCTAAAAGTCTGGGATAAAAATAAACAAAAAATTGCTAATAGCTATTTTATTTTATGTATACAATTACCACATGTCCGTATGCATTAGAAAATATTAACTACTATCGCGGTGATCGTAATACATTAATAAAAAACTGTAATGAGGTATATATGATATATCTTTATATATTTTAAAATGGTTAGTAAGTACTCAGTATTAAATTGTAAGAGTCATGACAAAACATTTAGAAAATGAACTCTATTTTAAATTTTTTGTACCTTATGATCCCATATTAAATAAATTATGGAATACTGTAGTTTCCCAATATAATAATAAAGTTACTGTTGTGAAAAAAATATAAAAAATAATGATATTGAAAATTATAATAAGATACTTAATAGTTTTAATAAATTATTTTATTTATTTAATAGTACAAAATACATGTTTTGTATGTCTTTTTTCATCAGCTTCATGAACCTTATTCAGTGATTACATATATTACATAATATACAGCCCTTTGTGGTAATGAAGAAAAATCAACTTCTACAAACGAAAATTTATCCAATCAATACAACTCATGGCTGAATTTGATCCAATATTACATAACTTTCTTTACACTGAATAAACACGAATTAAATATCTAAGTTGGAAAATTCAAAATGAACTAATTGAGTTACTATCAATAAACTTGATAATTACTTTAATTTGTGAAGAAATCAGATCTGCTCCATGTTTCTCCATAATAGTTGATTCAACACAAGACACCACAAAGATTGATCAAGTTAGCATTATTATTCGATATGTAGTAGTTGATTATAGAGAACATAAGTTATGTTGTAAAGAGTCTTTTATTGGATTTTACCCCCTACGTAAGCATGGTACTGAAGATCATGTCAATTTAATAATATGTATTTTAAAGAATTATAATTTAAATATAAACAAATTTAGGGATCAAGGATATGATGGCGCTTCAGTAATGAGTGGTAGCTTCACTGGGGTTCAAAAAAGAATTTCTGATATAATTCCAAATGCATCATATGTGCATTGTGCTGCACATAATTTTAATCTCGTTTTGTCCGATGTTGCCAAAAGTTCATCAAAAACGTTATTATTTTTTTTTTATATTCTTCAAGACAAGATATATTTTTATTCTTTAGTAAACGTGCTCCTAGATGGGCTTCTTTGGCGCTAGGTCATAGGCGTGTCCACGGGTCATGCACATTGTTTTTCATCATGTGTATAATTCAAGGTCATATCCCCAAACAGAAATTTTTATTTTTTTTTGAGGGGGGAGGATTGGCAGTTTCCCCAACCCCTAGATATGCCACTGTTGTGCAGTGCATCACCTGTGAATGAGGTCTGGACACGCTTATGCGCTAGGTGATGATCGAGGTGATGATGTAGCAAAAATAGTCTTAAAAAAATGTATGTATAACTAGGTGGGAATCTTGACATAACACAGTTTTTGCTTTAAAGTATCATTACAAAAATGTTTGAAAATCCTAAATTAACCTAATCTAAATATAATGTTAACAAGTGAAAAGAAAGAAGAAATTAATAGAGCTAAAGGTTTAAAATAGAAGTTAGGATCTTTTGAGTTTGTGCTAATACTTACTATATGGGAACAAATTTTAAGACAATTTTATGTGGTATCTAAAAAATTACAATCAGTTGATTCTAACCTTCATAATGCTTGTGAATGTTAACTATTAGCTATTACGATAATTTAAAATTTGATGGAGAATTATGAAAAACTGGTTACTTTAACAACACATTTGTGTAATAGTTGGGGAATATCTATGAACAATGATCAACGGGCGTCAAGTATATTCAAAACATTTTTTGGTGATTTAGATGGAGACTGAAGAAAACCTCTGAGTAAAAGAATATTTGCCGTTGATTGATACAGCTTTAGTATAGCTAAATAATCGCTGTATAGGTTAGGTTTACAGAAAGTAGTTGATAAATTCAACTTTTTACAACCACAAGTAATTCTACAGTCTAGTGAAGATGACCTTCTCAAGGCTACTTTTAACTTTATTATGTACTATGAGAAAGATATAAGTTCAGATTTTTCAAGACAGATGTTATCTTTAAAGGAAGTTATGATTGATTCACTGTCAACTATGAAAACTATAAAAGATTTAGCCAATTATATTTTAGAAAATGATATGGCTTTTCTTTTTAAAGATAATGTATTAACTGCTTGTATTATTTTTATATCATTACCGGTCACTGTTGCGTCAGCTGAACGTTCATTTTCCAAGTTAAAAATAATAAAAAAACTACCTAAAAAATTCAATGGGACAAGAAAGAATATCAAATATTAGAATATTAAATATAGAACGCTCGAGAACTCATGAATGAATGTAAATTATTGATGATTTTGCAATGAAAAAAGCAAGTAAAAACAATTTTTGTAAGTTATTTTGTCTACGAATTTCCAGTATATCATTGATATTTAAGATAATATAAGAAAAAGTTATTTTGTAGAACATATTTTAAATTTTATCTACATAAGTATTTAGATACCTATGTATATTGGCTTTACGATACTTTGTATATAATAACTTCATTTACTCATATTCATATTCATAATTTTAGGTATTATTATTATTATATTATTATGTTTGTATTTAATTTTTAAATTACTTGACTTGATGTTAAGTGTACATAATAAATGAGGACTATTTGAATAATGTAAATAAACTAATCTGAAATATATATATAGTATTCAAATCGCAAAGTTACAAAAAGCATTTAAAATTTAAATTTTGACAAAATATGTAAAAAAAAAAATACGAAAATGTGCAAATTATTTTGAGTTAGAAATTCATAGAATTGTATCTATTTAAATCCCAGATTTGAAAATTCAATGCAAGATTCTTCATATACTTTTATTGAATAAAAAGTGTCTACTGAAAAATCAAATCAAATTTTTATGAGCATTTGAATTTCAAATTTCATTAACATTGAGAATGTTCACTCAAATCCTCTTGTACTAATATTCTTATTTTTTTTTATTTAAAAACGGATAACTGTAGAAACTTGAAATTTACACCATATGTTTATTTATCATTTCCTACGCTTGATAAAATTTTCAAAACATTTCAACTCTTTTTGAGTTATTTGTAGACATTTGAAGTATTCATATTTTTTAGTTTTTTATTCTATAAATGTCAATAAAATTGTATTCGTTGGGTGGTTGGGTCAATTAATTTTAAAAATGTAATACCATTTATTACGATAAACCACCTGTAACGTATATGCTGTACAAGCACAGCAACATTCACATGTCTACTTTTTTTTATTTAAAACGTTTTTGGTGTTTTTTTTAAAACAACAACTTTTTTACATAAAAGATCTATTCCTGTCCACGACGATACCTGTATATAGATTATTATTTTAATTTATTCATGTTCGTCGAGTACTCGATTTCTTGTCTTATTTGCGATTGAAAACATAGAATGTAGATATATTAATACGAATATGTGAAAACAAATCAAGCGCTCCATGTTATCCTTATACGACTTAATAAATTGACAATGTATGACGGCATACTCACAGATAATATATGGAGTATATTATAGCCAGATATCCAACGCCGACTTTGTAACTTGTAATGGAAGACAAAAGTTATGTCGACGGCAGCCAGAAATTAATATGATAACAATTCTAACAGATTTTTTAATCTTAACAACTTTACGAGAAAATATATTGTTAAAACACTGATAACCAATTATCGCTATACTCTGTAATATACACTGGGTCGTGCTTGTGACGTGGTCTGAATGGGGAAGAGAGAAGATGGTAAAAAAGTGGTATTTTGAGGTTATGTTCAAATTTCAATAATGTCCTGAAGGAGTGAAGTTCTGCTTACAAATAGCGTTTTCACTCCGGCATAGGTTTCGTATTTATTTCTGATGAATCATCAGTGATGATATTTGTGGTCTAATAAAAAAAAATATTGCATTGATACTTTTATCTATACATTTTTGTTATTTAAATCAAATTAAATAAAACCATTTTTTTTTCCTATGAATAAGTAGGTCAACTGATTACTTGTTGTCTCCGATGACATTTATAATCATTACATTATATCATAATATTTATTCATAATATAATACTACTAGGTATTAAGTAGGTACATTATATTATGGTATATAATCCATAATCTGTTCGATTTTTTAAATCCATCAATTATTGTGAGTAATAATTAACTAAAATCGAACCGATGAAATAGATTCTATAGAATTCGAAATCGCGATAAATAAAACAAACAACTAATCAATTAAACTTCGATTACTTACTAAATGGATGTAAATTGTTAAATAAATAATAAGTAATTACCTATTAATTCAACACAACGTGTATTGAATTTGAATACAATCTGAAGTCTGAACCAATAAAATGAATTTTAAATACCTATAATTATTTTGGAATCGATATACCAATTTTGTGAAGGTAATCAATTCATCAATATCTATTTTATAATCAGGAAGAATCGTCAATAAATACTAATATTTCAATTATAATAAACAAAATTAATTATAAAAGATCGATTTCAAATATATAAATACCAATTCCGATCTTAAATCGAAATAGGGAACAATATTGTAACTGACCATTCCCTAGTTATGTATTTAAAAAAAATAATTTATTAGTTTAACACGATCAAAATATACACGTTTAATACAAATTTGTATTATTTCAGTATACAGTCAAAATTCAAAACACATAGGTATTAGTGTCAAATGATAAAAGAAATACAGAATAACAAATAAATATCTATAGTTAATGTAATATACCATAACATTTAGCATTTTAAGACTTAATAAATAGTTACCACCTTAAATATAAAAATTAAAAATATTTGCTGATATATTTCTAATAACACATTAATATAGGTTTAAACTAAATAATATAGTAAAAAAAATCTCTGATCGAATTTCAGCGGGATGGTATAGATATATAGTGATATAATTAGTAGGTACCATTACTATCTAACAATACTACAACCGCGGATTTCACTAAATATTCTAAATTATCACTAAATTTACATATTAGAGTACCTGAGTACTATATACTTAATATTAATTTGATATGAAGGTATTGAATTTTATTCTATATAAAAATGTATACAAGTACAAATGTTTCGTAAAATTCGTGTCATTTAAGCCTAACGCTAAAACTATATTAACGTGTTTATAACGCACAGTAATAATTATATATATATATTTATTAATTATACTTTTTTTCCCCTTTTTAAATGCACACGTTTCCTTTTTACCTTATTACCCTATGCGGATCGATGGCGGACAATTATTTTAGTCAAAACATACCAATCTCTTGTCATTCATACTGATCGATCTAGCGTAGTGTAAATACAACCTGGGCGGAACACCATTACTAAGGGGACGGTTAATTGAATAAAATAACAATAGTAGATTATGGGATGCATAGGAAGATGGGGCAATACTTATTAGTAGTAAAATTAAGGGATTCGTGGAAATATATACAACATTATAAAAAGCTATAATAAGCGTGTAAGCCAACGGATTTAAAGGGTATTAATATAGATGTGTATACACACTCTTAATGGACAAGAGTTTTGGAAAACGATGGTCAGAACATGATTATTTTGATATAATAATTCAAAAGTAGTTAATATGTAACTATTGGAAATGCAGCTACACGGGATGTGCACTTGTCTCGAGCGTGGTAGTCGACAATTCCGTCGGTAGTTGGTGGTTACCAGCATCCGTATAGGAACAGAAATGACATGGGCTATGAGGAGTATGGGGTAGCGCTATACCTTAAGCCTTAAGAGACCCCCGAAACGACCTATATTCAGACGTGATATGCCCTTCGTGCTGGTTTGTTTTCTGATTAATTAATTTGGACTCGGAATAATTCGTGCAGCATAATATTTGGAATTGGAAAATAAACGAGTCAAATCGAATATTTTCTAGACACATAGAATATTTTCACTGATCGAGTTATTTAAGTTTCCTGTTTTGAATATAACACTTTACTTTGCAATTATTGTGTTAATGAATAAAAGTACATCTATTATAACCTAAAGAAATGTCCGAGTCGTTACAAGAGTCCTCACAAAACCGACTTGTACATGCGAGTGCGTAAGCCTGCGATTTCTTTTACAATTTTACACACGTCCACACTCACACACCCTAACGACCCTTACTCACACGTCTACAAACTATGCGTGTAAATTGCCTCATTCAAACTCCTTAAAAACTGTCCGTCACTGCCGTCCCTTACGCATATTTTCTGCGATTAAGTTCAGATGAGAATCTAAACGAAAAACATGAGGTGGTCTAAAATTTGAAATTTTCTTTACTTATTATAAAGTATTATTGATAGAATAAATGTAAAGCGTAATTTAGTGAATTGAATATTGTTGATTACGCCCGTTCATATTTTTTACTTTATATAGAATAAAATGCACACAATTTTATTTAATAATTATGTTATAATAATGGTTATATGGTAGGCAATCAACTCATCATTATAACTCGGCCATACACTTGATTTGAAAAATACGACGCGTTTATTATATCGACCATCATGACGAATAAATATTTTACTCGCGTTTGTTTATAAGATAAGGAATGAAATTCATATATATGTATAGATAATAGAAATAATACCGGTAATAATAATAATAATTGTAATGACAGATAATATATAATTAAAAATCAAATTTCACTTTTTATCCAATGTGTCATATAGTGTAAAAATTAATTCATAGCAAAAACCACTAATGACCATGGTCCATAAATAATAATTGTTCATTTAATATTGTGACGTGGTAAAAAACTTAAGCATGTTTACACGATTAATTCATAATAATAATAATAATAATAATAATAATACGCGTCTAAAATATTCAACAATCAAACATGCATACAATTTTACATAATGTTTTATGTTTTAAGGCTTGAGGAGCGTCTTCGCCGACATTTATTCCATACAGGAATTTAGGCGCCATTATAATAACACACATGACGTGTTTGATTACGTACAGACATTATTATTATTATTACTATTTTAAAGTATTATCTATATCAATATAATATTAAATTCTCTTACCTTATTTGTTTGATGTTGATATAAAAACAATGATTAGTTTTTACTTGTCAATTAATGATATATATACTTAGTAATTATTAATTAAGCGAGGGCGAATTTATTGTGTAATAAACGCGATTATCACACACGATTGACCTTTTATATTATACTAACGTTATTATTTATAAAAATATAATACTGTTAAAATAATTCTACGACGGACCTTGTGTACTGTTTCAAGGCTACGCGTAAAATAAAATGGACCGAGCGCCTCAGTCTGAGCCCTGCAACGGATGGAAAATAAAACACAAAATACTTTTCGATAACTGCACTAGAGTAGGGAGTAGGTTACATTTCTGACAGTGCAGAAGAAATTAAGTGGGGTGGGGGGTCATCAGTTAGACACGACGTATAGTGTATAATTTGTGTTGAATACAATATATTATATAAAAAGGTCAAACGTATATCGACGAGGGTGGTAGTGCTTATATATTGTGTTCGCAAACACATACCGATTCCACGAACTATGGCCTGGACGATAACCCACCTAGAGAGAGATGATTGTTCAGCCTATTGGAGATAAAATTTTCTCTCTCTAGATATTAAGCTATAATATAATTTACTGTGATCGGGACCTTCGACCACTCGTTGTGTGATCGCACAAAACGTCGTAAAATTATTACCAATGGCTTAGTATTTCCTGCTTTCCTTAACACGCCCTAAATATTATATTCAGGTTTTTTTCGTGCCTAGTAGAATGTGTTTCTCAACCACCCGACGGTACCGGTACGTGACCGAATTTTATGATCGTCATAACACTATTCAAAATCCGCTATAATAATAT
This sequence comes from Diuraphis noxia, assembly GCF_037042655.1. NCBI lineage: Eukaryota > Metazoa > Arthropoda > Insecta > Hemiptera > Aphididae > Diuraphis > Diuraphis noxia. The sequence goes on from NW_028301713.1 coordinate 81,677,663, forward strand.
ACAATTTTGACCCGAAGATCGGTACGAAGGTCGCCCAAATATCCATTTCTTAGTAGATAGTTGATTCGTTTTCTATCGTTTTTAATTAATGTTTTGTACATTTTGGATTTCTTTACGATATGTGTTATCGTTCCATAATAATATCTAAACGTGTTGATAACTTACTACTAATGAATTACTTTTAATATATATATTTTAATTTTTATCAGTCAATTTTTTTTTATTATTTTAATTCAATAACTGCATTGCGGTTTTTCGATTACAGTTTTACACGAAGTGATTATAATTATTAATTAATTAACAACTGTAATAGTACGATTTGCCTGTATAATAGTAGAATGTATCCATCAATAAATAATCATAATCTAATTAAATTTTATTTTCTGAAAATCGTTGAGCATATAATACAATATATACTTAAGGCCACCTAATTACATATACTTAAATATAACACGTATTAAATGTTTAAATGATAAAAATATTTGTTATGTTTAAAATGTGTTGGTAGGCCTTAAAAACAGACAAAGTGGGTCGTGAATTGAAAACCTCTACGTTATGCGAAAGCAGTGGTTCTTAACTACCTAGTATCTAGTGCTCAGTGAACTTGGTATAATTGCTCCGCCAAAATTTGAAAATCAGTAGAAAAATATCCATAAAATATGTTTCGTTGTTTTAACATGTTGATGTTCATGAACTTCTAAAACATAAAAGTTTAAGACGTGTATAATTTTATAAAATGTAACTAGGTATACTATGAAACGACTATTTTAATAAAAAATACGGACAAAATTTAAAACGAAAACATAATTTAAAGCTGACATACAAGCACAGTTAGAAATATCTTTGATGATACTCTGGACAATGAGAACAATATAAAAAAACGATTTAAGTAGCGTATGTACTATTTGTACAGTATAGGTTACAAGTGAGTTACTGGCTTACTACTGTAATGAATGGTATTACATTTGAATTCAATAATACAATATCATTGTACACGAAAAACGAATCTAGGACAAAATATCCAAACCAAAATATCCAAATTTATCCGTTTTTACGTAAATTAATAGATTACACATTACTTTCTGATAAAATTAACTCAAATATCAAATTATATAATTATAAAAATATACCTAATACCTATATAATAATTATATAAATATAATTAATATATTATATAATTAAATATATATATAATTTTTAATTTTTTAGAAAATAGTGTAAGTAGTCATTTTTTTAGCAAATTATTTCTGTATTCATAAAAACAAATTATTTTACACTTTATTTTATATTATTTGACTATTTGACTTATGTTTGTGCAGTATATTTTGTGATATTATTATACTACTAACGTAATTTATATATTTAGAAGTTAATTTTATTAGAAAGTAAAGTGTAATATTTACGTAGTAAATACTTACGTAATTTACGTAAAATTTGGATATTTTGTCCTTGGATTTGACCGATTACCACGAAAGATGATTCTTAACGAAGACTGTTTGTCAGTGTAGGATATTTTATATTATATTGAATAATGGATTTTGGCCTCCCAACTCCCCAGCGCACCAACTGGATTCGTTTTCCCACTGGAAAAACTATTGAAGTTAAAAATCGAAGCACAATTTTGAAAACTTATTGTGTACACAGGCATAAAAAAATAATAAATAAATAAATAACCACACATCCACTGTACAATCAAATATCAATACATATATCGCTCCGCTCATAATGTAAAAGGTTATAGTAAACAATATTTCAATGATTATTTAAATTTTGAGTTCACTTATGTTGACGAAAATCGCTGTCAAATTCCCCTTTGCGTTGTTAATGGGGAAAAGTTTTCTAATAGCACAATGCCATCAGTGAAATTAAAACGGGATTTTTTCGTCTAAATTCTCTAATTTTTTTAAAACTTTCTTTCTTTTATTTTATATTATAAAATTAAAAAATTAATATAAATACTGTTATATTTTACGACTATGTTCCTCGAAAATCTTATAAAACATAAAGTGTTTTGTCATTCGAAATAGTTAGAACCTCTGTACTAAGGGATGGCATTTATTGTGTATCACAATATGTTATAATTATAATTATTATTTAATTGTACATTTAAACAAAGAAAAGTAATACGTTTAAACATCAATCCATCAATCTATCGATTTCCTATCTACACCACTTCACTAACTATGTCAATTACTCTCACAATACTGTTAGATAACTTAGAAAATATATTATACGATTAATAATAATCTCGTGCTATTATCAGAGGTGGACTGGCCAGGTGCTCAGGTGAGATAGTAAGAATAGTCCTACACTGGGCCATTGGCTTTCTAAGGCCGTTCGAACTGAACTATGTAAATTTTAAACTTTAAAATAAAATCATATTGATTTTCAAAATAAATCTATGTACCTATATTATAATTTATAATTTTTTGGATTTTAGATAATATAAAATGGTCATAAATGAAAGTTGTCAACAACTAAGAAAATAAAAATTTAATTCAGCCTAGTTAGGTGGTACTTCTATTTAAAACTTTTGATAAACCAGGTAATAAGGATAATAATTTAATTTCAACTCGGGTCATGAGCCGAGTGGTGGGCTCAGTATGTTTATTATTGTATAATTTTGTTGCCGTGTAATTCACATAGTGTGGGTGAGCTATATCGTCCAAAAATAACTATTAATAGTTTAGTGCGTACATTGTACAGAATTGCTGTCTTGCTGACTGAAGACCACCGTGACAAAGTACCTATACTTTCTACTAACTGCACTAGGTTAACACATCGACAAACTTATCCGTTTTTAGACAAATGTTAATAGCGCGCCATTCCTTGTATTTACGTTTATTGTTTTTATTACTGCCTGCAAATTAACATTTTTATGTAATATAAGAGTTCTAAAAAATTAAATGGTGGAGCTGCTAGAGAAATAAGTAATTGTAATAAGTAAATAGTAATTATACAGTAATTACAAGAAATAAATTAAATTACAAATTGCAGCTCAATCGTGTCGAAACATATTAAAAACATCAAAGAAAACAAATCCTAGTGGCGATATACAGAATTATGTTCTTCATATGAATTTTTCATACTTTGTCAGTCACTGAAGTGAATTGTGAGAGAACTTTTAGCAAACTAAAGTTTATTAAAACGAGACTTAAGCGTGTGGACTAAAGAGCGACGATTTTTGAAAGGGCAACGGCCGCTTACGCGTATCGCTGCCATTACAAATATTTCCAATGTTGTATAATATAAAGTATATAACTTTACCCGAAACCGCTTTTGTATCTCATTAGATATTACATTATGACGTATTGACGGGATATGCCTGTATTAATATTTTAATATTTGACGATAAACAACAATTTATTATAATTTCATTTTAAAATTATTTAATCTTAATTTTTTGATCAACATTAATCATCATCGTTTATTTCATCATAGGTGTTTGTTTATCTAACCACTTTACCACTTGTCTCATAAAGCACAAGGATTACTGTTCACTAGTTGTTTCCCATCGGGTCTCGGTGAAAGCTACACGAGCCAAAGAAATTAAAAATAATCGTTTTCAAATATCGACAAGATGTACGTATAATATAACCGTCAAGTAAAAATACTCATCGGCGAGCACCCGCGATTACAACGCACTCCAATTATAGTTAATAGCACATACGTTGTGCAGGACCGTTAATAAGATTATAGATATACCCGTAGACTATCATTAGAAAAATAGGAGTATCACAGATATATAAAATATATATAAAGTTTTTAGAGTATAGATTTAATAATATCAAAAAATACAATGAGTGTTTTTATTATCGACATTTATATCTCGATTCTTGATATCAAAGTTAAAAGTCTTTGCTCCCAGACATTTACGAGGGTCACAAGAGGTTATCATATACAAGAACACTATTTTAGAACACTATTCGTAACAGCATTGAGACACTGTGCCGGTCTTATCTAATATAATATCCCACGTCCTATTTGTTGCGCTGTAAAAATAAAATTAAGTACGCCCGTGTAACTTGCTGCGTGTGAATACCGATATTGGAGGTCTATCAAAAAAGCATATTATTATTATTTTTTTTTTTTATTAAACGACATATACCCTCGATGACATAGGCCATTGGGTTACAGAATTAAAGCATATTATTTATTGTCGGACAAAAGTCAGAAAATACAAAATATCTTATTAAATTTCCATTTATAATTATATACATTATTAAACATGTAGGATGCACATAACATAACATTATATCCATTTAAGTATTTCTCAACTTAACCCTAGCTAACGGATAAGTTGCGAATATCGGAGTATTTTCATCCATTTTAGATTCTAAACGGAGTGATGAATATATGGATTTTACAATGTATCGTGTGTTTTTTTATTTTTATTTTTTGTGTTTGTGTACAGCATAACTAGTCGAAATAATGCTTCAATTTCAAACTTTGGGGGTGGTTTCCGATGTAAAAGTGAATATCCTTGGTGCATTATAGAGGTCAAAAGTAAACATTTTCCAACAGTTTTCAAAAAATCGAGAAAAATAAAAAAAAAGTGATAGAAAATCGGGAATTTTTACGCAAAACCAGTTTTCGACCATATCGATTTTTTTATATGGTTGTAATTCAAAAACGAATCACTGTAAATACTTGAAATTTTCACCAAATGTTTATATTAGTGGTATATATATATACAGTTTAATTTTGACTTTTTTTGAGTTATTTATAGGCCACTGAAATTTTCAATTTTTTTGATAATTTTTTTTGAAGTGCCGGTAAAAAAATGTTGGACGACCAAAAAAACTCGAAAGTTTAATACAAGGTTCCTTATGAGTTGTTCTTATTGAAGATAAAAAAAATAAAAAATCGTTAGTCACAATTTTTTTTTATAAGCGTTTATAGTTCAGAATTTGAACTTCAAATTTTTACGAAATCTGTCGAAAACGCGGAAATTTGCAAGTAATTTTGAAGTTGAAAAATCATAAAAAATGTTGTGTTTATAACTAAGGATTAAAAATACAACACTAAGTTTTCCTTTAAGTAGCAATAGAGAAAACTTGATGCATCATTATAGGAAAAAGTTTAAGTGCGTTTGAATTTTAAATCTTTACGAAATAACGTAACGATAACGATTTAAAATATTTGTTATTATTCAAAAAGTATAAGTCGTAGATATTTGAAAATTTTACCAGTTATTTAGATTGGCATTTAATTTTCAAAATATTTTGACTTTTTTTGAAATATTAATAGACAACTAAAATTTTCAATTTTTCTGAAAATTGTTTTTTGAAGTGTCGATAAAATTTTTTTGGCCCAATCAAAATACTTGAAAATTTAATACAAAGTTCCTCATAAATTATTCTTATCGTGATTAAAAAATTATAAGAATACATATGCATAATTGTATAGGCGTTCATAATTCAAATTTTTACGAAATCTGTAAAAAACGCGAAAATTTTCTAATTATTTTGTTGTTCAAAATTCATAAAATTGTTTGTTTTTGTATCTAAGGTTATAAAATTCAACACTAAGTTTTCCATACATGACGTTTACGACATACGTGACGTTTGCGTATCGTTCACTAACTATGAACGTGAACGTGTGAACTTGCGTTCATGAACGACATTCTTTCCAAACACTGAAAAATATTGAGTACATTATCAGATTCTATTGCATGTGATAAGTCTCTTTCGATGTATTGACAAGTTTGTAAACCTATAATTTTTCATGGTATTTCTAGTCCAATTCTTTATTCGCCTCATAACAAAAAATAAACTTTCACATGAGGCAGATGATATTGGTATTGTAAGTGCGGTTTGCAAAAGTTTATAAGAATTTGGAAAAATATTGCTGTCTACAACAGGTATGATGTCATCTATTTCATAATTTTCTTTATTGATCATATTTTTATGACTATGATTTCAGCCTTCAATCTTTCTGGACTTCTGTTTAATATTTTCTAGAAAATAAATTAAATAAATCTTAAATCTTAATATATAGTTTTAAACTTCATAGGTAAGTAAATAACCTATACTTATATATTTATAACCTCATACTTTCTTCATATTTCAATTGTATAAAATCGTCCACTCCTACGCCGAGTTTTAGACTTTCTAATGAAACCTTATTTTTCGTGTCATTTATTACACAGTCCATTATTTTAAATTAAGTATTGATTTTCCAGTATTTAAAATTTGTTACATTTAAAACTATAATTTTGAATAAAATGTAAAAAATGAAAGTAAACACCATGAGGATTGAGGGGGCCACATAAATGTCTGTGGGGGCTTTAGCCCACATAGCCGCCATGCATGCTACGTCCATAAGCCTAATGCTAAGTATGCTATTGTTACATGCAATAAATTTGAATGAATAAATTTATGGTTTTGATTCTGTTCCCTCAATAACTCGTCATTTACGTCATTAATCATTTGGGTAAGCGGAAAAAAATCCCCAAAGTTTACTTTGTCGAGTTTGCCAAGCTTACTTATATATAAATATTAAATATATATCTAAAACGGAGACTATAAAATATGTCAGTATAGCGTCCTCTCAATAAACGCGATTACGATGTGACCAATTAGTTAGGACGCATATTAGCCGTTAATTTCATTATCGACAGATAAAGACGTTATCCACATATCGAAATCATTAATAGTACGATTTACGAATAATAAAATGATAAATGATTGGAACAAAATTATTACCTCTCCACGGGCCACCTATATTGCCAACGATAAGTTATTACCTTAGACGGTTAGAGGAGGCTACCTGACGGTTAGTAGTTTACTTCTCTAGATTTTGTATATTATACTGTAACATATTAAAATATATATTTATTTATTTATTATATGCATTTACACGTCCCTATTTTTTTGTTTATTTTTTTATATTTGAAATGACTTAAATGTTTATACACTTTTTCTCGTCTAGGTAATATTATTATCAGAGCATAATTCTAGTTTAGCTCCCAAGCAGTTTTTAATTTATTTATTCCTATTAAGTTTTTGATGACAAAAATTAATATGCCATCAGAATTTGTCGGTCGGACTAAGTTTCGAAGTTACAGTTAATTTAATTAGGTTGATTTGGTGAAATTGAAGTTTACATGACAATAGTCGAGGGATATTTTCGATTTGCTGAGCGGTAGCGACGAGTACAGATTCACTTCCATTGTTCCATTATTAGTTATTACTTATCAATTATCATTAATTAATTAAAAATATTATGTTATTTAATTACCGTACTATTTTTACTAAAGAGCACTTACCCGTTTATAAATAAATATTTATATAGCAATATCATACATTGATTATTGATATAATAATTATACATAATGTATTCGATATATATTATCAGAATGTATACCATATACCTAACCTATTCATCACTAATTATTATTTTTAGCTGCCATAAAAATTCAACCGAAAATCAAAAATATAAAGCTTTAGCGTCAAATGACTCATCACCCAGCCAAACATTTTCCGATGCAATTGAAAACGCGGCAGTTGATATAGTACCAATTTAGTAAATTACCCAAGCGATTTTATATTTATTTTTTAATATTTTTTATTATTATTATGATTATTTTTATTTTATGCAGAACTAAGGTCTAACCTAATATTATAATATTATCAATATTATCATACAAATTTTATATTTTTTATATTTTAGCAATCCTTAAGATTTGGGGATTTTTTATCCGGGTTTTTTCTCCCTAGATTTGTTATACTTCGTAGTTCGTCCTGAGATTTGAATACACCGTATAGATCTGTTATTTAACTAATATAAAACAACTTATCGAAATGTACCAAGATGATCTGGATTGCGGAAAATTAGTTGCAATCGGAGAAATAAAAACATGGCAACAAAAATTTGTACAGTCACAAGTTTTTCCAAAAAATGCCCTTGACGCTCTTAAAAAATGTAATGAAATGATTTTCCCATCAACTTTTAAATTGCTTCAAATCTTAGCAACCCTTCCAGTTACTACATGCCAATAGTGAAAGGTCTTTTTCTACGTTGAAACGATTGAAGACTTATTTGCGGAATACGACTTGCGAAAATAGATTAAATGGTTTGGCACTTTTGAATATTTATAGAGAAATAATATTAAAGCCGGAAGACGTTTTGAATAAATTAGCTATAAAAACAAGAAGAATACGTTTGATGTAGATAAAAATAGTAAATATTATAGTTATGTTCATAATATTATTAGGCTTTGATTTGCTATGTATAATTTTATAATCGATTGTATTAGATTATTAATTTTCATATTGAGGTGTTTATAATATATAATTATATAATATTGTACATTCAAAAAATCACAACTGAACTCTGTTTTTGAATAGTTCAATTGGGTAACAAATATAACAAAAACTGTAAAAAACTAAGTTTAATTTATACTTAACCCCCCCCCCCCCTTGAAAAATCCTGGCTACGCCACTGGTCTTTATCATATACTAACATCTTATAGCCGTTCTGTCAAATTAAAACTGAAGAAAGAGGAAGAAACGAATAATGTAAGGGATCTTTAAATACCTAAGTTTAGTTTCAAGAACATTCTACAGTAGAAAATAATGGTATATAAGTATTTTTGATTTTTAATTATACATGAAATATATTAATTATTAATAAGCTAATAAAAATAAATCATTTGTTATCCTAATGTCATTTTACGTGGCTCACATAATAATAATTAATAAATAATAATTTTTTGCACCTGGCCCCACCAAACATACCTAGTTTGACTTTAGAGCATTTGTTTATATACCTATAACTCAGTTTAAAGTTATAGACTATTGCCCTTCCACTTAATTGTTGAACTATTTTATTTAAAAAATTTTTATTGTGTTCTATATACCATACCTACTAGTAATGGTTGTATTTGTATTTGTCATACCATATTTCACGGATTATCTGGATTATTCAACTAGATTTTGCTGTTAAATGACTCATTTTCATAATCTAAAAATAACATTTTAATTCTATAACATAACTTTTGGACGTGGGTTGTCAATTTTACCACAGTAAAAATAATTATAAGTCTAAACTCTCATAAAAAGCAAATCCGGATAATTCGGGAAATACATATAAAAATTTGATTCAAATCCTGATTTGGATATCCATATTTTCGGATAATTCAGATATTATGATTTCATACCCATGACCCATCCCTAATACTTACCTATCTTTATTCTTTGTCAAAAAATGTAATAGATAAATCTAAAATAATCAAGAGTATGCTTAGATAATAATTCATAGATCTATAAAAAAAATAGATTGAAAACAGAGAGAGAGAGAGGGAAAGATCTAGAGGCAAACATTTTTAGTAATAGATGACATAAACCTCAGGATCCATTATTTTACACAGGTATTAATTGATTATCCCTTTTAAACAATGTTGGCTCATGGTAACATAAATTATGGTAGGATATATGGGGGAAGCACAGTTCATATATTAATAAGTCTATGGCCTACATTGAACTATTAAAAATCTTTTAGAAGTGTACCCCGAGTATTGACTGACTAACATTGGATACCTGAAAAATAATTTTTGAAACATGTCATATAAAATCTGCATGCTGTTCTTACTTACCTTTAAATATTTACACAATTCAATCATTTTGATTACAATTTACAGGTTATTATCACAAAATAAATATATACACACCATAAATATTAAAGAAATCATTTGTACGACAAAATGTATTTATTCAAAAAAAATACAAATAATGAACTCTTTGTTAAAAAAACCTACATATTAGGTGTAGGTATATATAATAAAAAAAAAAATGATTTTAAGTATTTAATAATAACTAATAAGTTATATTCTATTACAATTTTATTTTTATTTTACCATCTAGATAATATTTTAAGTCCATTTATTAATTTATTATATGGCACTCGAAAAGAGTCTAAAGAAAAATGAAAAAAAAAACCACTGTGTATTAAAATCTAAAATTTGGACAAATCTTATAAAAAGTAGAGTAAATCTTCTAAATCAGAATTTGCAGGATTTTTGAGTGATTGTGCTGTAAAAGATGCTAATTTGTGTGCCAGTTGACACGGAGCAGGAACTCTTACGGTACCCTATACAAAAATGTGCATTAAAATTATAAAAATACATATTTATTTTTATGCTTATCTCTTAAACAATTAATACTTACCGACCAATTGTAATACATATGAGTCAACTTATAGGTAAGTTTTTGCAAAATTGCGGGTGTTATAGTAGCATCAGTAGTTTCACTGAGAGTATCAATAATAACATTGTAGTGAGTCGGTGTAACTGTACCCTTTGTTACATGTTGAGAAACCAAGTAGAAATCATACCTGTAATACATTAAATTGTTATTCCATTTTTAAATTAAAAAAAGTGTTGATAGGAACATAATTATATTTGATGTACATGGTTGGTGTTTAGTGGTGGGAGGGGGGTTTGAAATTAGGGCATTTGTCATGGGCTTCGCGTTTAAAATTTACCTTGAAATTTACATTGAAAAATATTTTATAAGGAAATCTTTTTAATCTTAAAGGCTATATCCTATAGGTGACTATGATTATTGTTGGAATAAGTTTTGCCCAAAGCCTCGCATAAAGTAGCGCCGACCTTGTTGCTGTTATGATATAGTCATAATCTAAGTTTTTTTTTATTATTATTTTGTGCAAATTGAACTTAGAACTTTTAAATTTGTTAGTAATAATACCGGTAAAATACTTAATTGTACATAATGACAGTAGTATCAGTCAGGGATGGATTGGGTCACCAAAAAATCCGTCTATTAACTAGTTAATGGAGTTGCGGATTGCTCTACCTAACTCCATAGTTGTAACCTGTTACAAATCAACAACAATACACAAACATCAAACAGCCAGTTTTGGGTAAATTACTTTTAAAAAGTAATAAGTCACCTACTTTACTCGTTACTTGGAGAGAGAAATGTAATAAAGTTACTTTATTATTTTACTTTTTAAATTGAAAAGTAACTCATTACTTTCTCGTAACAAAAAAAAAAAAATATTTTTTTTAATATTTCTTAATAATATCATTGTGCCTGGCAATAATGTTACTAGAAATACATTACCTATGGCATGTAAATAGATATAATTTGAAAAAGAAATCATTTTAATATAATATTATTATTTTATATTTATTTATGTTTTAAATCAACTTTATACAATAATGTATCATCAAAGTTTTTATCACTCATACGCGGCCTTTGTTTAGAACAAATGTCCCCTGAAACTCTAAATAATCGCTCTACAGAAGCACTGGATGTTAATGCTGTGTTGTATTTAATAAAAATATTCTTTACTAATGTAATTGAATATTTGAATTCAAGATTGTGAGATCAGCTGTATAAAGAGCTATAAGAAATATATTATATTGTATATTACTATACTAGATTGGTAAACATAATAATACCAGCATTATTATAGACATATTTTTTTTTCAATTCGCAAAAGGCAGGTACTTATTAATTCAAAACTAAGGCGTTATTCAATAGAAATTACTTATCAAAAGTAATTTCCATTACATTTTTGATACTTGGAAATAATTTTAATGAAATTACGTAATGCGTTACTTTCGTTACGTTACTACCCAACACTGCAAACAACACAACTAAACGATTTTTTTCTAATAAGTACCTATTAATTTCTTCCCCGATTTCTTCTCATAGCAAGAATCGTAATTTGCAGAACAATAAACTAGATATATTTTAGAAACTGAATGATAAGTAATATCAATAACAATCAAATAATTAACCTTGTGGACAGTAAAATCTATATTGTGCATTACAGTGCCGCGTTAAGCTATGTTGCCGGCGCCGCCCCGGGGCAAATCAAAATATGCTACCCTTAATTTTTTATTTTATGATGATCCTTAAAAATTTTCCGCCCTATCAAACACCATAAAATTTGCCGCCCCTGGGCAGTTGCCCCTCCTTGCCCCCCGTTAAATGCGGCTCTGATAGATTATTATTAAGAGTACATTACACTTGCATATTTTGTTGTCTCCATATTACAAGTGCGTAACATTGTAAATTGATGCTCAGCAGATCTAGTGTAGCTTTGTTAGTTTAAAAATTAGAGTGTATCTTAGGAACTTGATGGTAATCAAATTATATGTGATAATTTTCTACGATAATTCAATTTTTAAGTGAGTTATTAGTATTTTTAATTTATTCAATATTACAGTGATACTTATATTTGGCAAGATTTTCTGTTTGTTAATTATTTTTGAGAACCATAACCATTAGCCTTCATTGTGAATATACGAAAATCCTATTTAACAAATTTCCCTATAATATTACAAATTGTTTATGTTCCCTATGAGTAATCAAACATTATGATAAGGATTTAGGATACTGAGTAATTTTTCAGGTTATTAACCCATGTGCTTTTCCCGAGGCTTTTCCTTTATGTTTAATATTTTTTTTAATTGCAACAAAATACAAATTCCTAGAAGAACAAAACTAATTTTTTATTTAAACTATCCAATTTTCAGAATGCTGTAGAGCAACTTATGAAGAGCTTGTAATATATTTTAAACCTTTAGCTAATTTTATGATTTTAACTAAAAATTAATCTGAAATACTTGATAAATTTAAAATTAAATATTGTTATGACAATTTATGTACATAAGCTTCAATAATGTTTTTTTAAGTTAATGTTATAGTATTTAGACAATTTGTACTAAATTTAAAATAAGTATACTTAAGTACTAATCTATTTTATTAGTACTTAAGTTGAGGACACTGAAGCAGGTGATCTTAGTGTTGAAATCATCCTACCTGTTTCCACATCCCAAATTTTAAAAACCATTGGTGTGGATTTAAAAAATATATTTTTATATTTTGTTGTAAAAAAAAATAAAAAATTAGATTGCATTTCAACACTAGCTCAATTTAAAGAATTAGTATAACTATTAACTATGGTAAATTTTTATAATAATATGTGCAATATAAAATGCTACATATTGTGTGAAAGATGTTGCAGGTTGAAAGCCCTGTTTCAGGTTACAAACGGGTGAAGTACACAAAAGGGAACATTAGTTTTTATGTCCCCGATTTTAATTTTCAAATCATTACGGTCTCAAAACGTTTTATGCTTACTATGCACTTTCTTTACAATGTATTCTATTATTTAGATTTCAAATGTTTAAAAAAATCATCTGTATATTTATATTAAGTCAGGCGCGGGTTATATCACTCTCCATGGGGGGGGGGGGGGGGCTAATAGAGGTTCAAGAATTTAGTTAGTTGTTTTTTAAATCTATATAAAATTTAAAATTACAAATTATATTTTGGAGTCACTCATAAGTAAGTCATTTTTTTTTCACAATAGTGACAAATTTTATATAATATATATTCTATATATTTTCATAATAATATTACACGTCATGTCAGACGTCAGTCGTCGAACGAAAAACAATTATTAATATATCAATATATTATCATAATACACAGCTTTCTCATGAGACACGACGATCCTGCCCAATGTACAACCTGCGGAGAAGCTCTAACTATCAAACACGTCCTTCTACACTGCCGAAATTTTACAGATACCAGAACCTCCTTAAACATTCCAGAACACCTCTACGAAGCACTCGGACCGGACTATGAAAATTCTATTAATATTCTAACTTTCCAAAAATAACCAAACTTTATAACCTCATATAATTTCATATGTTTTCCTAGATATTCCCCTACTTTAATTACACATACCTACCAAGAATAATTTTATTGTAATATTGTAAAATGTATTGTAAATTGTACCTGTATATATAAGTAATATTTTAAAATATGTAAGCTAATAACCTTAGTTGTTGAGGCTTTAAAGTAATAAAAAAAAAAAAAAATTATCATAATACTTGGCTTTGTAAAATAGCTTAGTCCCATGCGGGGGGAGGGCTACTGCTCCCTTAACAACCCTCTTAAACTCTCCCCTGTATTAAGTAAAAATGGCGATTTTAGTAAAGAATAAAAAGTGAGAAATATGATCTTTAAACTTATACCAGCACTTCCATGTGTTGTCTCAGTCTTAAAAATATTCAACATTGTACATTTGTGTTTAGCTATTCTAAATTGGTGTATTTACCTTTAATGATAAAGTGATTTTACCCACTATCAAACTTTTAGAAACTATCTACGTATACTATTTTTTCTTGTATTTTTCCCAATATTTTAATTTTCAAGCTACTTATGAGTATACAAAATATTGTGTTTCGTAAATTCATTAAAATGTTATACAGGGTGATTCTTTTAATTTGGTACACTAATTATCTCGAAAAGTATTTACTTTTTTCAAAATATTTTTTTATATGGTTTCAAGTTGTTAAAAAACCAACGTTTTTATTAAAAAATTATATTTTTTACATTTTTTTAACCCTATAATTTTTTTAAGTATTTTACTTTTTTGAATGACAACATGTAGTTTTAATTTGATATTCCAAAACAGAATATTTTTCTAAGTAATTTGTTATATAAAAATTGAATTTAGGGCAAGTAGTTTACGAGATATAGGTATTTAAAGTTTAGATGAGCGGAGTGGAGTGGTACGGGGTTACCCCGCAAAATGTTTGTCCACTACTCCGCTTGTCTAAACTTTAAATACATATAACTCATAAACTACTCGTCCTAAATTCGATTTTTACGTATCAAAATACTTAGAAAAATATTCTGCTTTGGAATATGAAATTAAAACTCTATGTTCTCATTCAAAAAAGTAAAAAACTTAAATGATAAGGATAAAAAATATTTAAAAACATAATTTTTTAATAAAAGCGTTGGTTTTTAACAACTTGAAACCATGTAAAAATATATTTTGAAAAAAGTAAATACTTTTCGAGATAATTAGTGTACCCACTTAAAAGAATCACTCTGTATATTGTAGAAACAGAAGATGTCCTTACATTTTGTTTGATAATAAGGAAATTCACTCTAATATATAATTTTACACCAGCACCTGTGGGTAAGATATCCTTTTCAGTCTTACGAGTAGATAAATTAACTTGAAAATTTAAAAATCAGCTATTTGTGTACATTTTTTAAATTTAATTTTAATCACTTAATATATAACCATTATAAGTATGAAAAATAAAGTTTCAAACAACATTGTGAACATAAGATGTCCAATTCGTAAATCAGTAATTACAGTTAAATAATTATAAATATGATTATATACTTACATAGTTGGATCAGTGACAGTATTATCAACCACTGTTCCAGGTGGTGGATTTCGATAATTTCCTGGAATGTTACAAAAAAATCTTGAATTATTTTGTTTTTTAACGATAATAAATGCCATGCCAACTTTTTGCTCTCCATAGAAATCCTTACAAGTTTTCTATAAATAAAATTATTTATATTAAATTTAATCACAAACATTATAAAATTGTAGGTATATATTTATTTAAAAATGACATAATGTAGATACAAACCTTTATCATTTCAACTTCAGTTCGATGGACATATGATAATTGAGATGGTGTATCTCTGTATATAACGATGCTATTAGGGAGTTTGTTATTTTTGTGTTTATATTTGCTTAGAGCCTCTAAAAAAACATATATATATTCAAATAATAAGCACCTATACATTTAAGAATCAATTAGTCATGTAAATGAAGTTATTCTACATAGGTCAAACAATTATAAAAAGTAAAAAATATTCTACTGATGAGTATATTAAATTTTAAAAGGGGTATAGTTTACGTTAAAATTCAAGAGATTGTTGTTACATCATCAATAGTGCAATATATTTCTAAATTAATTAGTGTTTTTATTTAATGAATTAAATGCTATACACTATTGTTTACATATGGCACCACAGAGAATATGGGTGAACCAGAGCTTGAGCATTCATTGAATTTATTTTTAGATTCTGAGCGGAGCGAGAAATGTATAGATTTTACCATGTTTTTATTTATAAGTGGTTCAATTTTTTTTTTTGTGTTAGTCATCACGTTTTGGGTCAGTAAAAGTGCTTAAATTTTCGACTTCAGTACCTCGTTCCAACAGAAAGTGAATCTAGTTGGTACTTTGGGGGGGGGGGGGGGGTCAAAAGTAAAATATGCTCTATTATGATATATTATTTTTCTAAATAATCGGGATACACAAACTAAAAATTAAAGGAAAAACAGGAAATTTTATGCACTATCACTTTTCGACAAAATCGATTTTTTATATTCGTTTTTTATGTAACATTAAACCAATTGACCATAGATATATGAAATTTTCACCAAATGTTTGTATAAGTATATTCTATCCACCATGCAATTTTCATAAAAAATTCGACTATATTATAGGCATATGCAATTTTCAATCATTATTTCAGTTTTAGATTCTGAACGAAATGATGAATGTATTGATTTTACAACGATGTGTGTTTTTTTTTTTTTGTGTGTCTGTGTACAGCATAACTAGTCGATATAAGGCTTCAATTTCAAACTTTGGGGGTGGTTTCCGATGTAAAAGTGAATATTCTTGGTACATTTAGAGGTAAAAAGTTAACATATTCAAAACAATCGAGAAAAACAAAAAAAAATGACAGAAAAACGGGATTTTTTACGCAAAACCAGTTTTCGAACCAATTTTTTATATGGTTGTAATTCAAAAAATAATCACTGTAAATATTTGAAATTTTCACCAAATGTTTATGTTAGTGTTATTTATATCCAGTTTAATTTTCAAAATTTTTTGAGTTATTTATAAACAACTGAAATTTTCAATTTTTGTGAAAACTGTTTTTTGAAGTGTCGATAAAATTTTTTTGGCCCTATCAAAATACTTGAAAATTTAATACAAAGTTTCTCATAAGTTATTCTTATAGTGATTAAAAAATTAAAAGAATACATATGCACAATTTTTTTTATTAGCATTTGAAGTTCAAATATTGACAAAAATTCGTCAAAACCATGAATATTTGCAAATTATTTTGTAGTTCAAATTTCATAATATTGTTTGTATTTATATCTAAGGTTATACAATTCAACACT
Organism: Diuraphis noxia; assembly: GCF_037042655.1. Classification (NCBI taxonomy): domain Eukaryota; kingdom Metazoa; phylum Arthropoda; class Insecta; order Hemiptera; family Aphididae; genus Diuraphis; species Diuraphis noxia. Next base: position 81,694,664 of record NW_028301713.1, read on the forward strand.
AAGTTTTCATAAGTGTTGCTTTAAATAGCTATAGAGAAAATTTGAAGCGTCATTATAGGAAAAATGTTTTGAGCTTTTGAGTTTTAAATTTTTATGAAATCGCGTAATGATAACAATTTATCCTCACACCAGGTATATGTATATCTATGATAATATAAGGTATTGTGAATTATGATAACTACATGCAAAGTTTTTGGAATAGTTGATTAACCATGCCTTATTCAAAATGCGTCTTAATTAAAAAATAAAATATTTGTTTCAAAATAGAATATATGACAATATTTAAATATAATATATCCTAGACTGACAAATCATCTCCGTTCAGAATCGTTTTTCGTATACAATGATACCTATCATTGCATTCAAATCTAACCTACCCTAGTCAGAGGTCTACCCCACCACCTAATGTACAGCAAAGCGACATCCACTTACCCGCTTATTTTCATTATCGCTGACAATTTCAGGATAACATGCAACTAATATTAATTCAACTTACCACCTACTATATTAATAATAATTTATATTCTATAATATATTCAATAGTCGGGTGAATGAAAAGTGGCCGCTGGAAATATGATGGGAACCTTTTTTTTTTTCAATAAGCCATGGGTTCTCAAAGTGAATCACGTAAAATGCGATTAATAATGATTAATAATTCAAAATGCGCGCGCTTTTTTCCATAATTTTGCGGTACAAAGATGAAAATTCACCGCTAGGTGCGTGGGCATCAGCGGCTGAGCGGCCCCTTTTCATTCACCCGACTATAGACAGATAAACCGTCTCTGCTCAGAATCGTTTTTCTTATACAATGATATAATATCATTGGATTCAAATTTAATTCCATGTTCCCATCCATAACAGTAACCCACTTGGCCACTTGTAAAATTTCAATTAACATTAACAGTAGGTATACAAGTTTGAATACATTTCTAGAAATTGAATAGGTCGATTTTAAAAGGTCTGAATGAACTAAATAAAACTTATTAGAGTTAATCTTCACAACAAAATTCATGTTTCACTATGCACAATATTCCTGGTAATAAGATAATTTGAAGATGCATTATCAGCCAAAATAGGTTTAATAACATGGCCATACTTCATGAATTCTTAATGATAATTATGTTAAAACGCATTAATCTCTGCTGTAGGTATATTGTTATTTTTTCTAAATACGTTCAGCGTACTGATTAATAAACATAAAAGTAGCTCATTAAAAACAAAAATGCATAAACTTACTGTATTTATCATTATTATTAATCAATTAAATTACAATGTATAGAAAACAAGATGGTTTTGCTATTTTAATAATTTTATGTGAATATCATTTTTATCATTTGTCTGGCCAAAAAAGAAAGATTTTCCACATTGTATAATTTAAAATATTTGATATTTTCAATGTATACAGGAATACATTTTGATATTCTATGATGTAGTTCGTTAGGTTTTTTTTTTGGTATCAGTTTTTTCTTGAAACTGATACAACTGATAGCCGCCAATATCTGGTATTGGTCTTTCCCTAACTTTAATTTTTTTTTTTTTAAATTTTTAAACTAATACTTTGAGTGCATTATTTAGAATTTTTAGCACAAAAAAGCTTTTTTGGGGTTTTTATAAGACATTGTATCTCTCCCATAAATATGCCACCAGGTGGTTCAATAGACTTGGACCATAAATACTTTTAATTGCATAACCTCTTCTATTAATTTCAAAATATATAATAAAATTATATACTTACTAGCAATACTTAGTGCAAAGTAGCTTGAAATTTCCTGTCCCCTCTCATGTGGTTGAACACAACTGAAGTAAGATGTGTGGCTGTCATTCATTGTGGCTATTAATGCACCATAAGATTTATTTTTATTTTGACTGTCATGGCAGACGTCAAATCCAACTATCATCATATTCTGATAAAAGACATGTTAAAATGATTTCTCTAAATATATTAAATTTACAATATATAAAATATATAGAGTTTAAAATAAGTCATACCTTTTCAGGGATAACAACACGCCATGGTGCTCCACCTAGCTTGCAATTAATTTGTATGGCAATTTTAGTACATACAGACATATTGTTATCATTAATTTGTCTTAACAACACTATTTGGGATGGAACTATAAAAAAAAAAATCGAGGTATTTGAATTGAGTTTAATACAATTTAATCATATTTATGTATTTTATAACTAGAGCTCTGAATTACTCAAAATATAATTATCATTGATTACCTTTATTCAACACTTTAATGCTAAGATTAAAATGTCCTATAATATCGGGTACAAAAAATCAATTTTGGTAGAGTATAATATTTTTTTAATCTGAGAATTTAATTAATATTGTGTATATAAAGAAAACATTTTGTTTATTAGTGAAAATATTTTAAACTTTACATTTTATATAAAATCAAGACCTAAGTTTAAGTTACAGATATGAGGGGAATACGCTGAGATTAAAGATTAAGTTGAAAGATTTAATCAATTTACTACTAATAATTACATTTATTTTTATTAATTTTAGAAATATTTTGATAGAATTTGGATCATGTGTTTTTTTTGTGGATTGGCTGCATATTCTGTCCAACCATATCATGATCAGCCAGATCCACCAAAGTGCGTTTTATGCCAGACATCTTATAGTCTTAGATTAAACACAAAAGATACAAGCCAATGAATATGGTTAAATGTGAGAACTCACATTGTACCTAATCATCTCTGATATCAGACAGGGTAGGACCTAAAGCTGACTTCATCTAACCTAACTCAAAATTACTCAAGTGTCAGAGCCTGACATCAAACTCGTATTAGATTAAAATTAATCCCAAAACCTTAGTTTCAATCTCAGAACTTGGTTACCTGGTCTATCAATACATAAATGTTTCTTAATGGCACTGTAGTTATCTTCACGATTTGTTGTCATGACGCATAAAATAAATGATGGATTCATTTGATTCATTAATTTATCTATTGTAGTTAAATATGTGCTTATATTTGTATTTGGTAGTTCAACTCTAAAAATAAATTAACACATTATAATATATTTTGTAATTTGTTCAAGTTATAAAATGTATTAAATAATAAATAACCAATACTAACATTTCTGGTAGCGGTAAATTAAATGACATGTTTTTTGCAACTTTTAGTAAAGTCTGGATAAATTGTCTAAGTTGATTACTATTTCCTTCTGGACATAGAACTGCCCAACGCTTTATTTCAGCACAAGTAAACATGGAAGATGAACATAGTTGTGCTGTCCAATTAGCATCATTACCAGTTGAAAATTTTTGCTCATTTACTTGAAGCATTTCTTGTGGCAATACACGACCAGGTATTGTAACGAGTTTATTACTTAATGTTAAATTCCATTGTGTTAGTAGATCTGCAGACTTTAATATACAGAAAAAATTAAAGGAAATATTTAACTGCTCATCAATATTTCAATAAAATATTTACCTCAGGTGTAGTAAGAATTTGATCCATAAAATTATTATACCTGCCAATTCTTTCGGTGGGACCAATTCTTGTATACATTGCTAAATCAGCCATGAGATAATGATTATCTCTGTAATTGAAAAACGGCTTATATTAGACGAAAGTATAAATAAATCATTATGCTATAAGTAATATTACATTTTTATGCTTTTCGATGGAGCATTAACAGTTTTTCAACATTTATAGAAAATATACTTATAATTAGCTTAATATTTGTCTAAATATTTTAAAAATCTCATTGTGTATAGGAAATTAGAATGTTTTAAGTTTCTACAGTTAAAACTGAAGAATAAAAATAAAATTATTAAAATTATTTGAGGATAAATTGACTGTGAATATATCGTCAAAATTTGAACTTCAATAGGAACCTTATGACGCAATCGGATGATAGCGCAAGAAATTGGTGATCGCATAAAATCACACAATTTTTTTTTGCACTTTGCTATGAATCGATGACTGTGTGACCACTGCGCTACTCTGGCCCCAGAGATCACCAAGTTAAAAATTAATTATTTTTCTACCATAAAAGAGTATATACTATATTTATTTTTTGAGAGTAAGCATTTTATTATCAGAGCTTTTCTGATCCTAGGTTTGCTGTGAATATATGTCTAAGTAATTTAAAATGGAGTTGGTTGTGGTTGGGATTTATGAAGTTAAATGAACCCCGGTAGTTGGGTTAGGTGGTATGTATACTACTATACAGAAATTTTTCATAAGTGTTTCAGATGGCATCAGCGCCACTAATTTTGTTTATTGAATACCTACACAATTTAATATTGTTTTGTGTAAATTGTTTATAGGTACTTTATCTTATAAATCTGATTACCTCATCTTAGTAGTCAATCCAGTCATAGTACATAATTCAGGAATTAAGTACACCCACTTGGATTCATCACCTGGAATTTTAAAAGATTTTTTTTTCTTTGAAACTAACATTGGTTGAAGAATACCACTAAGGTTTAATTCATGTTTCTAAAAAAAAAAAATACTTAGTCTTAGTTTAATGCTTAAATATAGAAAACTAAAGTTAGGTGAAATTAAAATCAGTTAAAAATAACTATGCAAATTCATAAATAACATACTTTTCTATAATAGTCTACATATGATATGCTTGATCCATCATTCAAGAGAAATGTTGATTGGGTATCACAATTCTCATCAACATCATCAATTCTATAGGTCTGATTATTATATTTGGTTAGAACTATACTTCCTATTACACCAATTTTAAATTTATCCTGAAAAAGAATATTATATTACAGTCCCCTCCGATCGTAAAATGATACTTATGATTATTGTTAATATAAACAGTATACGTGTAACATAATAAAATATAAATGCTGAGTATGCCACATAAAATAAATAATTAATCATGTCAATTAAGTATTTTTTATTTTATAATTACCAAATAGCAATTACACAAAAACATAGTACAAATTATTAGGTATCAACACAAATTGTATCATACCGAAAATTGTTGTAATTTTATTGTTGTTGTTGTTGATTAAATAAATAAATAAATAATCGTTTTAATAATTAATTGTAAAATATATATCCATAACTATGGTACCTATACCTAAAAATATTTTTCATCCTTGAATAAATAGATTTATCAAGTTTATATTTAAATGTTCTGAGTAAGAATTAAACATAATAGATTTTGCTTAAGTAACACATTGATGTTCAATGGTATTCACTATTCCCACATTTAACACTTCTTAAATTTTAATCGATCATAAATCAAAATGATTAATAACTATAAAATTTACTAATAATAATTATAAAAACTATTAAAAATACTAATTTTAGCATTGCAATAAGATTTACGTCATGATAAATTTTTAGGTATAGGTATTTTTATAATTTGTATAATTATAATGTAAACTGACAAACTGTAAACATTTAAGTTTATTACAGGATCTATGCTTATTGTTATTAATTATGTTTGGAATTTATTTTGGTATACTAATCAAAAGTTCAGTATTTTAATGAACAATCAGATTTTAAAATTATAGTGAATTATAGAATAATAATATTATATATTTTATAAGACTAATTTTAACTCTAAATAATTAATTTTGGTTTTTTACATAAAATTATTTTAGAAATTACATTTTTTGACTATTGAAGTACATAAATCATACAGATGTATTTAAATTTAGATGTGTAACATAACTGGTACAGCTTTATCATTTTGTTTTGTAATAGATTCCTATAAAACATTTTATTAAATTTGTCATAATAATAATGGGTGGAGCTAACCTAACCTAATGATAATTTACTATAGCTAACATAACCCCTCACTTATTAGTTATTTTGTATAGTGATTATTGACGCGACACATGCAAAGTTATGACGTATTGATTTCTGAAATTTAATGGTTGGTGGGAGACTATGTTGAATACAGTTTGGCATACGAGCAATACACACTTCACTCCATCCATTGTTTATGATTTAAGATGAATTGAGACAAGAGATTAGTATAGTAATAAATATAAACTAATATATAATATAATAAACTATATTTTTAAGAATCAAACTATCAAACATTGATTACCTAATACCTACTTTATTTTAGATAACATAATAATTAAAAGTAATGATTAATTTTTATATTTTTTTAATTTTTAAAATTAAGATAATGTTATGTTTTGGTGTATGGAATATAAATCACGAGTAGGAGAGATAAATGATATAAATAAATACTATAAATAGTATTCTTTGCATCTACTTCTATGACCTTGAAAAAACTAAAATTAAATATTTGTCAAATACTTTAATTAACAGAAGATAATAAGGAAGTTTTTGATAACAATTATAAATATTTTATCATAACAATTACTGACCATCCAATTAGGGTTTGTCTGTCTTTCACTTGCACATTCTGTTAAAAAATCTAACACAGTATCTTCCCTCATGATTTTGGTTGAAATTTCAGCCCGCAATAATAGTCCACTATCATACATTCCAATTGTAGTTTCATATCCAGGCCAAAGTTGAAGATTATATTTTGGAATATCGATCTATAATAAACACAAAAAAATCAAAATCAAAATACAATGTAAATTTAAAGAATGGAAAAATAAAACAAATATTTAGTATTTAGTATAAGATTCCATCAATGGATAACCTCATTGTAATCATCAGGGCTCGAATTTTATAGCACTAAAACTAAATGAAATTCTAAAAACACGAAAAATATCAAAAACTAGATTTATGAAAATACAAAATAAAACGTTATATTATGTAAATTAGCAAAAAATAACACCAAAACTTGAAAAATAGCACTAAAAACCTAAAATACTTCTAATATGCAAAAATAGCTTTATAAAATTTCATATTTGGAGTCCTTGATGCATAAAACAAATTTATAGCTCACTCTGCTATTTTTATCTCTATCCTATAATAATTAGCAAATGCTATAAAATCTGAGCCCTGGTAATCATTGTCAATACTCCATAATTATACAGTAAACCGAGTTACTCATTGTTTAACCAACAATTATTTTAACACATTTATGAAAGACAGACATTTAATTTAATTTTTAAATTGTGTTCCATTTTCTATCTCTCAGTACAATTTTTGATGGTTTATTATTAAATTAAAATTTGACATTTATTACAATTATACTGACTACTCTACAATTTGAAATATGTACACTTCAAACCTTCTAAACAACAAAGTTAATTTTTCAGTTTTTTTTTTATAAATTAAGCAAATTCAAATAGCATGTAATGGACAACAGAGTATTTCCCCATTTTCCCCACTTCACTCAGTTCATTTAATTTTTAAAGTCCATCAATAAAAACAATTTTACAGCATTAAATATTTGCATATCAATGTTTTTAGAATTTTTTTTTGTTTTGATTTCAGTGAGAAAATTAAAAATTTTAAATTGTAAAGTAGCATAATTATTACAGTTTAAGTTTCTTTTTTTATTAACATTTATTTAATAATCATAAATTTATTTTATTTGATTTGTAAGTATTTTATATGAGCTAAAAATAGTTGATTCAAATGGTAGCGATTCCAATAAAGATATTAGAATCATTCTTTATTATATAATATATTTATATAAGTATTTACTGGAGCTTTTGCATTGTAGTAATTTCTTCCAACTAGTGATAGTTCTAAGTGTGCAAGGCATTTACGCAACAATAAATTAAACACTTGGACAGAAGTGTGATCGCCCTTTTCAATGACTGAAGTAAATTTTATAGTAATTATTACCATTTCATCATTAGCATGTTTTTTTGATGTCAGCTCAATAGTCTAAAGTAAAAATGTAATTGTTATTATTTTTAAAATATAAATAAACTAAAAAATTAAAAGAAGTTACGTCTTGTTGATATTTTTTGCTACTAAACAACATAAATCCATCAAAAATGTATTCTCCTAAAACATCTTTGTGCACGCTCAATAGCCCTCTTTCGATGTTTATCCTGTCCTGTATTGGGTTAAAGTCAACTCGATACTGGTATAAACTCCAATCAGTATAAGTTTTTATTGGAAAATAATTTGATATCAATTCAATTTGTTGTCCTCCTGCCCCTATAGAAAAATATAACAAAAAACAAAACTTATTAGATTTAAAAAAAGGTCTTAAGTGTTATAAAATTTCTCTTTTAAGCTTAAGTTTACTATTCTTAATACCAAAATGAATATAGTTTCATACAGCACTAGATGTATGTTTTTTTTTATAAATTACTAATAGTAGGGGCCATTCCGTGATGGTACTGATCAGCTGATAGTCTTAATGTAAAGAACTTAACTAGCTATCAAAAACCAATAATGAATGCCATTTAAAAGAAAGTTTGTTGTCTAATTTCTGTAAAGTCCAATAAAAGGTTAAAAAAATGTGATGTTATAATTTATAAATTATCCAAAAGTAAAAAAATATAATCATCCAACAATTTTTTTTATCTAAAATCGACTATATTATAGACTATAGTGGAATACTATATTAGAGTTCCAATTACATTTTTTACATGGTCAGATAATAAATATTAATACTTAAAACTCTTTAAAATAAAGTTCTTTAATATTTTACTGTTTAACATTCACTATACCTTGTTTTCCAGTACTGGATGTTGATGATGCTGGTCTCTCTATCCTATAATATGTACTTTCTAAAGGTTGACGACCACGAATTGCTCCTCTTCCAATTGGAATTAGTGCATCTTCTAAAATGAAAGACAATAATATATTAATTCATGAATAAATAATTTACATTTAAAATTAAGGAACATATTATATATTTGATCAATAAAACAAATACATGTTTTCGCCCCCTATCATGCATGGAGACAATGCATTTGACAAAAAATTAGACACTACACTACTACAGAGATTTCTTCTGATATTGGACAGAGTAAATTTTTGCTTATAAGAATAGATGATGTTTGGGTCAGGTATAAATTATTCATTAAAATTAGGTTATTATTTAAATATTAGTATAATGCATTAGATTATTATTATTATTTTTTTTATTGAGAATAAGATGGCAACAGCTAGGTTATTAGGTTACGGTTGTAGATACAATATTATTAATGGATACTTTTGTTATGATTGTATGTTACATGATTACAGATAATGTGATACAATATTATATATATATATATATATATATATACATTATATTTGGTAAGCGTATGTGCGGCTTAATATTTATATTTGTGTGTCGATGCCAATGGATTTGAAGAAGCTATGGATCAGGTGGGTGTTATGTTCTCCAAGTGCTTCCTCCATTGAAGAAGGTTGGTTAAGGATGTTTCTTGCGTTGACATAAAGCGGGCAATCTAGGACTATGTGTTTGATTGAGAGCAGTTCATTGCATTGATTACAGAAAGGATGTTCTTCATGTTTTATGAAATGTACGTGTGTGAGGTTGGTATGACCGACTCTTGTTCTTGTGTTTGATGGTTTCGAAACGTCTAGAGATATTAGGCTGAGAATTCCATTTGGTAACATTCTTTTTAATTGATCTTAAATTGTTTGACATTGATATTTCATCCAGGATGTTTGCCACATATTGGTAGTGTGTGTGATTATGATTTTTTTTACATCTAGGTATGGAAGAGTAGTAATGGACGAGGAAGAGGTCGAGGTGATTGCCTCATTTGCTAGTGTATCCGCTTTTTCGTTTCTTGGGATGCCTGTGTGAGAGAGAACTCATTTGAATTCAATCACTTTTTAGTTAGAGGAGATTATGTTATGAATTTTGCAAATTATCACATTGGAGAAGTTAGGTGCTTCCTTGGCTAGAAGGGCGCTTAGGGAGTCGCTGGTTATTAGACTGTTATTGCGGATGTTGACTTTGTAAATAATAATGCTTCTTTGATGGTTATAATTTCTGCTGTGAAGATGAGCAGGGAGTAGTTTGAATCATTTTGAAGTACGGCTTGAGCAGTAAGCAAATCTTACTCTAACACTGATTTTGGAAGCATCAGTGTAAATTTGTTTGAAATTTTTGGATTTGGTGTGTAAAATTTCATTGAGGATTGCTGTGATTGTTGCATGTGGAGTGCTGTTTTTTTTTGGAACAAAGAAGCTTCGTGTCAATTTTAGGGGACCATTTCCAGAAGGGGGTTGCTATAAACGAAGAAATGGTGTCTGTGTTTATGAGACAGTTTGAAATATGTATCTATGATTTTTTCACGGTTCAATGATGTTCTGTTGCTATGTGAAGAGGTGAATATTGGCGATGCTATGTGCTGTTCAAGGTTTTTTTTCTTAAGATTTCTTTATTTCTTCAAAACTGTTGAGGAGGCTCGCCTGCGATATAAATAATACTGGGAACTGGACTGGTACGGAAATCTCCTATGGAAAGTCTGATTCCTTCATTATGAATAGGCTCAATAGTGCACAAGATATTAGAGTTGGCTGAGTAGTAAATTAATGAACCATAGTCGATTTTGGATAAGATGAGCGATTTGTGTATGGTGAGAAGGCTGTTCTTTTCTGAGCCCCATGTATTGTGAGACAACGTTTTGGCATTAGATTATTGTGGCATAAGAAATTAAATATCCTATCTATTTTTGGTTGGTATAGTAGTATCACCACTACTTTAAGGTTTGTTTATGACTGTGTGGCAACATGAATAGATATTTACATTGTACAATATATTTTGAACAGTTGTTTTGAAACATTTAAAATTATTTAATAAATACAATATACTCTAGAAGTCTGTTAGAGTAACATAATCAGTAACCATTAATCATTAACTTGAAAATAAATTGAGTACATATAATATGATATTTCAAACCTTCAAAAGGAGTGCTGTAGTGGACATAAAAGTTTGGCATGAATTTTACTTAAACTCATCAGAAATTATTCACCAGATGATAAGTTTAATGTGGAAGAATAGGCTTAATTTTCAAATAGTCGCCTTAAAAAGAATTTATTTTTAACTATTAATTAGGCAAAAAACAAAGTTATTCATTAGTTATGAGCATAGGTGTGCGCAGAGTTTCAAGTCGGGGGCAGCGAATATTTTTACTATCCCATACATGGGTATTAAGTTAACATTTTAAAGCTCAAAAATCAAAATTTAACCTTTGACATTTAAATAAAACTATTTTAAACGTTAATCATAGATTGTTTTTGCTCAATACCGGTATACCATATCAAAATTAGAAATACATCAAATATCAATAACACATTATTCTTTATTATTACAATACAAGCCAATGTTTAATTGGGAATGAGTCTTTAAATTCATCAATCACACTATTTACATCAACACAATTAGTTAGTTCTTGTTCAACAAATCAAAAAAGTAAAGCATTCAGTATTTCTTGGCCAATGGTGTTCCTTAACTTGTTCTTGACAATAGTTAATTTAGAAAACGTACACTCACAAGTACAGCTCGTAACAGGAATGATTGTACATTTTAAGACAACAACAAAATGGCTTGAAAATGGAAGATCTATCATACTGACTTAACCAATCAAGCCAATTAAACACTGAAACAGAATTTGTTCCCTTTGGTGCATTAGTTTTAATAGCACATAAAATTTTAACTTCAGCGCGCAATTCTTCAGTTAGAATACCAAAATATTTAGACAATAAATCATAACTTGTAGTTTCTATTTCAGTGCTTAAATTTGTCAACATTCCAATAGCATGTATTAAGTTTATTGTATCTTGTTTAAATCTAATGTCTAATCCTTGACATAGTGGGTCCAAAGTATAATTAAATACGAGCACTTTGAGTTCATCATATTTGGTTTCAAATAAATGTCGAGTTTTATTATCATCTAATTTTGTTGGTATAGTTTTTTTTTTCACTGTTGGAATTTCTATATTTATTTATTTGCACATTTTTTCTGTATTTTCAAAAGAAAGTTGATAATCAATAGGAGAGTTTCTTAATGAATTTAAAGACACGTTTAAAGATTTTATAGATTTAATTGTAGTTAATAATTCCAAGTTTGGCGTTTGTAAAAAAGAGCTTACTTTTAATAAAATTCTCAAAATGGGGTGCATCATATTTAAGCAAAATATAAAGTTAAAACTTTTTAGTTGATATAAGAAGCCTTGACCTTTGGTTCTCATTTCAGGTACTGAACAATTATAAATTATTTCTTTTAAAGCTCTAAGTAATACCAAATAACTATTTTTAATAGCACTTACGGCTTCTGCTCGACATGCCCATCAAGTCGTTGAACATGATTTTAACGTTTGTACAGATCCACCATTTTCTTTTGATATTTTTTTAATCATAGCATGTCACATTGGACTACTTTCAATGCATGAGTAAAAAAAGTTAAATACAGCTCTATCTTTCATAACTTCTCCTTTTAGAACTAGCGCATAACAATGCACATATAAAATATTACTATTCTTTTCTTTGCATTTTGCTTGAACTCCTCCAATATTTTTACCATTGTTGATGCACCATCAAAACATACTGAAAGTACTGAAGTCCATTGCAACCCTAATTCAATAGTTAGAATGTCATCTATAGTTTGAAAAATTGAATTAGCAGTAACATAAATCATCCTTTTTAATGTTATAAAACTTTCAACTCGCCAATTAGTCGCAGAATCAAAATAACAAACAACTATTGACAATTGTTCTTCATGTCCAATGTCACTTGTTTTGTCAGCAATAATTGAAACATAAGAATTTTGTAAATTACTCTGAATTTTTTTCAATAAAACTTTATGAATTGAAAATATTATGTAATTTTGAATTCTGTTGCTAATATATTGAGCATTTTTAGGTTCAAAATTTACATAGTTTTTCAAAACATCATCATATTTAACTAATAAGTTGACTAATTCTCTGAAGAGCCTTGCTGGTGACTATCATTTTTTTCGTTATGGTCACAAAATGGTCGTCCTCCTTTAGTAAGACATATTGTAATATTTATTAATCGTTCCATAATTTAACGATTATTAGACTGCTCAATCTCACGTTTTTGCACAACTAATTTCATGTTAGAATCTATTATTTCATCAATAGATTTAGAATTTGAAAATTCAGATAATGATTTAGCGCTGTTAATATGAGCTTTTGATTGTTGATGTTTTTTGAACCTATCTATAGCTCTATACCAATTTTTAAAACCAATTTTAGAAAAAACATATTCTAATTAGTTGAGTTTCCATCATTACCAGAAAAACAGCGACAAGGAAAACAAAATACTGTGTAAGCTACAATACTATATTCAAGCCATTTGAATTATTTCATCATCAAATATTAGGTATAAATTATTAAGTACCTACCTATTATTATTACTATTTTATTATTTTTATTTAATTTTATAAATTATATTAATTATTACCAGTAGATTCTGTAAGCTTCTTATTTGATGAGTTGTGTGTATCATTTTTTAATTTGAAAAAATTATACATTTTGGTACATTTTTCTCCTAATGATTCCAACAGTTTCATTTTTTGCCCTTGGATCTTTTCTGCGCCACCTTTATGTTAATCAAATTTATGATTAAATAGATTAGAAAGATAGATAGAAAAAAATACAAAGTAAAACCATTAGCATAATATAATGAAAATAAAAACCTTAGATAAAAACTGAACATTTTAAATTTTGGTTGATGAAAATATAATATGAAAAAATGGTTTGAGACAACTTACTTTTCGTAAACAATAATTAAGCACTTCAAATTACAGTATTATGATGTTATTATGCTATTAACTTACTAACTTCAAACATTAGTCAAGTAATGTGTATTTAACAATTTTAGTATTTGTAAATTATTCACAAGGTTTTTTGACATGGAACTTCAAGTTATCAAAAATTGATTAATGTTAACTTAATTAAATGTCATTTTTTAGTGATTATATAGCTAAAACATTTATGATTTTAAATATAATAAATATAATTTAAATAAGCTGTACCTGTTTTCAAGTTTTCTAATCCACTCGTAACTTGTTCAACCTTAATAAAATAAAATAAATAAATATTTTTAAATTATATTGAATTCAGAAATATATTTCTTACATTTTGTGGTCTAAATTGTTGTTGTGGATTTAATTGATCTGGTATATTTGGCTGTGGCCTTGATGGCGGTGCCTGTGTTGTATGAAATGTTAGTGCTTGTTCTCGATAAGAGGAAGGTATTTGTGGTAGTCCTTGATTAAGAGGAGGTCCTCGAGGTCGAGATTGTCCTTGATTGGGGGGAGGTGCTTGTAGTTGTGCTTGATGACGAAGAGGTCCTCGAGATTGTCCTTGATTAGGGGGTGGTACTTGTGATTGCCCACGAGCCCGGCCTCGAGGATGCCTTGGTGGATTAGGATCCATAGATAATCTTTTAAACTATTTATAAACATAACATTTTCATAACATAAAAATGTAATACAATTCTGAAGATAATTAAAGATTCTTTTCTTAACATTTAATAATTCATTTAGGTAAATTAGAATTATATTATTCAAAATATTCAAATATTTTATTCTAATTAACATGATAAACATTTATTCAAAACAAACGTTCATAGAGATGAATTTATTATTGAATTGAATTCAACATTATGTTCATTTAATTTAAATAATATGTGTTTTTACAAATATTATATTTAATACATATATACTACACAGTACACACATATTATATAAAATATAACAACAATATAAAATTGTTGTTGTCTTCTAATACAAGATTTGCTATGGAGACAATAGTTATAAATGTTATTGAATTTTTTATAGTATTAATCACGGACTAAGCTTAACAGGATTGGAAATAAACAATAGTGCACGGTATAATGAAAAAATTCACATCTGTTATAGAAAGTCAACGAACAATTGTAGCACCATCTCCTAGTCAATTTGTGTATAAACCAATAAACCTTACATATTGTTAAATCAAAATCAAAACTAGGAATACAAATAATTAGTAGTTTTTCACATCGAAACAGACTCCCCAGCTATCTGATTATATAGCTCTAAAAATTACAGACCTAAAAGTCTGGGATAAAAATAAACAAAAAATTGCTAATAGCTATTTTATTTTATGTATACAATTACCACATGTCCGTATGCATTAGAAAATATTAACTACTATCGCGGTGATCGTAATACATTAATAAAAAACTGTAATGAGGTATATATGATATATCTTTATATATTTTAAAATGGTTAGTAAGTACTCAGTATTAAATTGTAAGAGTCATGACAAAACATTTAGAAAATGAACTCTATTTTAAATTTTTTGTACCTTATGATCCCATATTAAATAAATTATGGAATACTGTAGTTTCCCAATATAATAATAAAGTTACTGTTGTGAAAAAAATATAAAAAATAATGATATTGAAAATTATAATAAGATACTTAATAGTTTTAATAAATTATTTTATTTTTTTAATAGTACAAAATACATGTTTTGTATGTCTTTTTTCATCAGCTTCATGAACCTTATTCAGTGACTTATTCAATTTTATGTTATTAAAACTAATAAATAACGCAACAATCACTCATTAACTTTTCATAACAGATCTTGTTCAGATGATAAAGGTTTGTTTCCAGTCTTGTTAATCTAAGTCAATGTATAAATCAATTTGACATGGCGAGTTTTTATCATTACAAAGTATTAGTTTTATATAAATTTATTGAATTTGAATGGCATATAATCAAGAACAAACAAATTATAATTGTTTGAACTAACTTTTTCATTTTTTTATAAAATATAATGTTTTTAGTAAATAAACAAATATCAATATTCAATTATATTGCCAAATTAATATCAATCATGGACATAGTTTTGTCTTGTGTATTCAAACTAAATATATTATATTTGGCTCTAGCACAAAGATAATGTTGATATTGGAATTTTTGTATTTAAAAAAAACATATTAGATAGATTTGATTTAGATAGATTCCAGACCCCTCTTAAATAACAATTAATTTTGAAACATTTTTTCAATATAGAAGTAATTTACGTGAACGATGGGTTCGTGAATTCAATGAAAAATTCTTTATCGTCTTCTTTTATTGATAAAAAGTGTCTACTGAAAAGTCAAATTAAATTTTTATGAGCATTTGAATTTCAAATTTCTTTAACATTGAGAATGTTCACTCAAATCCTCTTGTACCAATATTCTTATTTTTTTTTTTTATTTAAAAACGGATAACTGTAGAAACTTGAAATTTACACCATATAATTTCCTCTACTTGATAAAATTTTCAAAACATTTCAACTCTTTTTGAGTTATTTGTAGACATTTGAAGTATTCATATTTTTTAGTTTTTCATTCTATAAATGTCAATAAAATTGTATTCGTTGGGTGGTTGGGTCAATTAATTTTTAAAATGTAATACCATTTATTACGATAAACAACCTGTAACCTATATGCTTATCAACATTCACATATCTATTTTTAGATTCTGAACGGAGTGATGAATGTATTGATTTTACAATGATGTGTGTGTTGTTTTTTTTTTATTGTCCATGTACAGCATAATTAGTCGAAATAATGCAATAATTCCAAACTTTTGGGGTGGTTTCCGATGTAAAAGTTAATATCCTTGGTGCATTATAGAGATCAAAAGTTAACATTTTCCAACAGTTTTCAAAAAAAATGGAGAAAAACAAAAAAAAAATTGGAATTTTTACGCAAAACCAGTTTTCGACCAAATCGATTTTTTTATATGGTTGTAATTCAAAAACTAATCTCTGTAAATACTTGAAATTTTCATTAAATGTTTATGTTAGTGTTATCTATATACACTGTATATTATACAGTTTAATTTTTTGACTTTATTGAGTTTTTTTATAGACAACTGAAATTTTCGATTTTTATGAGCATTTTTTTTTTAAAGTGTCGATAAAAAAATTTTGGATGCCCAAAAAAACTTGAAAACTTAATACATGGTTCCTTATAAGTTGTTCTTATTGTAGTTGAAAAAAAAATATCACAATTATTTTTTGTAAGCGTTTATAGTTCAAATTTTTACGAAATCTGTCGAAAACGTGAAAATTTGCAAGTAATTTTGAAGTTGAAAAATCATAAAATTGTTTGTGTTTATAACTAAAGATTAAAAATACAACACTAAGTTTTCCTTCAAGTAGCTATAATGAAAACTCGAAGCATCATTATAGGCAGGGTTGGGCAGTATCAAAGATACGTATCAATGATACAATTGTATCTATTGTATCTTGAATCATGATACATAATTTTAAAGTATCAAGTATTATGTAACATGATACATTTTAATACCAGTATCTTGTATCTTTTTTGCCAAAAGATACAAGATACTTTTGTTGTAAAAATGTGTACTGAATAGTGCCAAGACATTTCAATTTTCGCTATTAGATAAATTCGTCATAGATTGTATTTTTATGAAAAATTGTACAGATGCAATCGAGTTGAAATTAACGATAACGAAAAAATTTACCACACAATTTTATAACTTGTAAAGCTGTGAGATATTTAAAGACAATTGAAATTTTCAATTTTTCTGAAAAATTTTGTTTGAAGTGTCGATAACATTTTTTTGGCCCTATCAAAATGAAAATTTAATACAAAGTTTCTCATAAGTTATTCTTATATATAAGATTACTTTAGTGATCAAAAAATTATAAGAATACATATGCACATGATACCTATCATTGCATTCAAATCTTCCCTACCCTAGTTAGAGGTCCACCCCACCACCTATAATATACAGCAGAGCGACATCCACTTACCCGCTTTTTTATTTATTTAAAAATGTTTTTTGTGTTTTTTTTTGAAATGTGGAAAATAAACACCAGCACTAGGAAAAAAAATCCCCAGTAGCATTATACCGGTATTAACACCCTTAATAAAATAATAACGTATTTATTTATCTACGACGATTATAGGATGCGTGATACCTATCTACTATCTACTATTATATCATCTTATACCGGAACGTCCGGAACTGAAACAAATTAAAAAACTAATTGGTCAGTTGGAATTACATCTTGATCGCGTTTATTTTGAGCATAGGCGCATCTAGAGGCCTAACACTGGGGTTGCTAAAATTATGTAGATGAAACAGGTCCGTGGGGACTACGCTTCTATGGTATACCCCTAAGTACCATTCTTCAATTTTATAATTACTATAACCAATCTTAAATGCACTGTAAAAACATAAGCACACTAATATTTAAGTATCTAAACAGTAGTATACCTCATAAATACATTAGGAATATTACCTATATATTATTCATATCAGTGGCGCCGAAGTCCTAAAAATCTAGTAGGGCGAAAATATTTCAAGAGGCCCAACATCTTTATATCGGAAAAAATGGCATACCGTGGAGAGGAAAATTGTCAATATGTAGTGGCCCTATCTTAAATTTTCAAAATATGTCGGGCCATGGCCCGACTTTAATATAGGGTTCGGCGCCACTGATTCATATAATAACCCAGTACCTACCTATAAACAGATAAAAAAATGTCCATGTTACATAACTAATACTTGATACAACCATATTATATAACTATAATCATCATAAATATAGACACATAGAATATTTTCACTGATCGAGTTATTTAAGTTTCCTGTTTTGAATATAACACTTTACTTTGCAATTATTGTGTTAATGAATAAAAGTACATCTATTATAACCTAAAGAAATGTCCGAGTCGTTACAAGAGTCCTCACAAAACCGACTTGTACATGCGAGTGCGTAAGCCTGCGATTTCTTTTACAATTTTACACACGTCCACACTCACACACCCTAACGACCCTTACTCACACGTCTACAAACTATGCGTGTAAATTGCCTCATTCAAACTCCTTAAAAACTGTCCGTCACTGCCGTCCCTTACGCATATTTTCTGCGATTAAGTTCAGATGAGAATCTAAATGAAAAACATGAGGTGGTCTAAAATTTGAAATTTTCTTTACTTATTATAAAGTATTATTGATAGAATAATTGTAAAATGTAATTTAGTGAATTGAATATTGTTGATTACGCCTGTACATATTTTTTACTTTATATAGAATAAAATGCACACAATTTTATTTAATAAATATGTTATAATAATGGTTATAATATGGTAGGCAATCAACTCATCATTATTACTCGGCCATACACTTGATTTGAAAAATACGACGCGTTTATTATATCGACCATCATGACGAATAAATATTTAATATTTTACTCGCGTTTGTTTATAAGATAAGGAATGAAATTCATATATATGTATAGATAATAGAAATAATACCGGTAATAATAATAATAATTGTAATGACCACTATAGACAGATAGTATATAATTAAAAATCAAATTTCACTTTTTATCCAATGTGTCATATAGTGTAAAAATTAATTCTATTATTTCTATTATTACTATTTTAAAGTATTATCTATATCAATATAATATTAAATTCTCTTACCTTATTTGTTTGATGTTGATATAAAAACAATGATTAGTTTTTACTTGTCAATTAATTATATATATATTTAGTAATTATTAATTAAGTGAGGGCGAATTTATCTTGTAATAAACGCGATTATCACACACGATTGACTTTTTAAGTTATACTAACGTTATTATTTATAAAAATATAATACTGTTAAAATAATTCTGCGACGGACCTTGTGTACTGTTTCAAGGCTACGCGTAAAATAAAATGGACCGAGTGCCTCAGTCTGAGCCCTGCAACGGATGGAAAATAAAACACAAAATACTTTTCGATAACTGCACTAAAGTAGGGAGTAGGTTACATTTCTGACAGTGCAGAAGAAATTAAGTGGGGTGGGGGTTGTAGTTGTTTTATATGACTATGGCTAAAATATAATGTACTATGACCGGGACCTTCGACCATAGATAATGTATACAATATGGATAGGACATTAGGTGGTTTGGTATGTGCTCAAAGTGAATATCCAGCGCGACGATAGTGGCGCGAAGCTAAGTAAAAAAAAAGCGAAGCGGTCACTACCGTAGTATATTACACGAGCCAGAGTTTGCCCGTTGAATGTGTGTAAATTTGCCCGTTTTCTTTAGCCAGGGCTACAGACCTAATGAATGAACGGATTGGTCTGTTTGTGGTATCAATAGATCGGGCATGATTTGTAGATTATACCTTTGTCATTTTCGAAAAAATTGGTTGAATAATAACGAATATATTAGCAAAAAAATCAAGTATTTTTGAAGCAAAAAGATATTGTGCTTGACCGTTTTTAGTTATTACGTTTCACGCAGCAGCGCACGAGACCGTATTACCCCTTCTATTCCATATACATTTTCATCGCTGTCGTACACTGGGCAGCGGTTGCGACTTGCGGACTTGCGGTTCCCGCCGTTGCCCGCGTCTTTGCTTATCGTATTCGTAATTTCTGTTATCGACATTCATCATGAAAAAATTAAAAATTTTTAATTAAATTTATTTTGTCATGACATTCATATTTTTGGCGACGTTCGATGTAGATGCGTATAGCCGCCGCCGCGCCGGTAGAAAAACTACGTTTTATTTGTTATCTCATTTTATTTGTTGTAGTTGTAGTAGGCCATACTACCAGCTATACTACTATATTATTTATTTATATTATAATTTGTCTCCAACTACTCTCTGCACACAGATCTAAACATAAAAACTGTTCATGCTGAAGCCATAACATATTACAAAAGATTTCACAACAGACTTCCATTTCATCCTAATCCCCTTATATCCAATATAGCTTCTCGCACAATTCCAGGCAACCCAACACGTCGACTAAAAAGAAATTGGTGTCGTGATTTACTAAATGAATAATCCAAAAATTAAAAAAAAAAAATATATATATATAAATACAATTCGGTAGTGCCTTCACTGGTTGGCTTCTTCCCTCACGATTTCATGTAAAAAATATTATATCACATATTCTTATTGTGCCTAATGGGTACAGATTGTATATATCTTATTAAAATTAAAAAAAAAAAAAAATTATTAGTTTATATTTTTTTCATTTGCTTTTTTTTCTTTGTGCTTTTATTTCATTTGCTTTTTTTCCTTTTGCTTTTTTTTCTTTTGCTTTTTTTTAATTGCTTTTTGCCGTTGCTTTTTTTCCCTAGATATAGTATTAACTCTCATTACAGTCACAAAACTACTAGACGTATATACTATATAATAAAGTATATCGAATAATTGATAACCGATTTCGCTGTAGGATTCGGGAAAGGCACGAGCGTCAAAAAAAAAAAAACCTAACCTTTTTGGATGCGCAGGAACTAGATTTATCTTCGCCGACAAAGATCCTTTTTGACCATTTGAAGTATCCTTTTCTCTGGCGGCAGACAAAAAGCCATACAGTTTATGTTTACCGTTACAAATACGTACCGATTTCTTAGTTCATGATTTTATAATACAAATGTAGGTAGATCGTCCCTTTTTGTCGGTGACAATGGTTTTACAAAAGATTTACGATTTTAACGCGCAACCATATTATTCTTTATACTGCAGTTGTGTGACAGTCTGGCCGTTATTTATTAGACATTACGAGGCTACGGAGAATAATAGGCTGTGACCTCGGTCACTGAAAGACATTCGCCACGTACCTTATGGCATATTATTACCAGGAACGAGCTATAGGACCTCTAGCACACATAAACTCCACAACTCCACAAGGCAACAATATATAGATTATATACAGTGTATCCGCGGAACAGGGTACACTTTACCACTCATTACCCTGTACATATTTTTCAATTCTGTTTCCGGGACATTAAATTAGACTATTGGATCTTTAATTTCGATGACTTTCAATTTTTTTTACTCACGTATTTTATGCATGCGCAACACAACTTTACTTTTATTAAATGGCAACCCCTATTTTGAATATCATTTTCGGATTAATGGATTTCTTTTAAGTAATTTTGATCTAACAACTACTACTCTCAATCCAATATTGACCGAATGAGAGCGATTTAAAATTAAAAAAAAAAAAAACATTTAAAAAAATGATTTTGTTAACATTTATTTTTAATTTTAATTTCATTATTTTAAACTCTACTACACATTTTTTATTTACAATTCAATTTATAAAAATCACTAACATAAGTTACTCGATAAATTGTTCGAAAGTCTCTCCATTATTTAAAACGCTCATTCGGTCAATATTGGATTGAGAGTAGTATAGTTGTTAGCAGTGCCGGATTTACTATTAGGCTAACTAGGCTATAGCCTAGGGCGGCAAAATTTAGGGGCGGCAAATTTTTTCTTTTTTTTCATCTCTATAAACAGACAAAAAATTATTTTACTCTTTTATTAGCGCTTTCCTGGCCACGTCGACTGTTGGGACATATAGATCCGACGTCTCTTATCAAACGTACTATTTTTAGTATTTTATTGGAATTGAACGTTATTATTATTCTGGGAATTATTTTGTTTTTCAATTTTTGTTTGTCGTCGACCGTCGTCGTCAACTTACGATAACGATTATTGCATGTATACATTGTATACGGACGCGGCACGATACTTGATGCTCAAACTATTTATGTCATTTTGTTTTTACACGAACACCTGCAATGAGCTAACGATTATTGCGTAAGTACTAATTTTAATTATTAGACTATTTATGTAATAATTTATGTATACATTTTTAATTATTATTATAAATATATTATATTAGACAATTTAACACATAGATTAGTATGTATTATTATTCTGAATTAGTATTCACTATTCATAATATAACATATTTCATACTTATTATTGATATCACAAAATTAGCTAAAAATATTCGTAATAATTTTGATCATTACGAGGAAAAAGCCCTAAAAATGTCGATAAATAAGGTATATAAAAATGAGACGAAAAGGAAAAAATATCGACATCTCCATGCAGACGAAACTAATGAGGGGCAAGTTGAATTTAACGGAAGATCCGATTTTAAGATAAATACATTTATTCCCATCATGGATAAAATAAGAAATCAGCTCGAAAATAAATATGAGCTTTACCGAGATATTTTTCAGAAATTTACAGCGCTTCTAAGATTTGGCGAATTAGATGAAACTGATCTCAGAGAAGAAGCTAAAGTTTTACAAAATTATTTTCCAGATGATTTAGAGTCGTCATTTGCAAATGAATTGATTCATTTTAAATTATACTGCAAAAATAAAAGTATTGAGAAAGATTCCCCGTCAAAACTACTCCAACATATACGTGATCACGATCTGACATCTGTTTTTCCGAATATAGACATCTCGTATAGATTGTTCAATTGCATGCCTGTTACAAACTGCAGTGCCGAGCGTAGCTTTTCATGCTTAAAACGTATAGAAAATTGTTTAAGGTCGGCGACATTAGAAACACGTTTAAATAGTTTGATGCTTCTCAACATTGAGGCTGAAATATTGACAGCGCTAAATTTCGACGATCTAATCGACACATTCGCCCAACAAAAGGCACGAAGAAAGTTTTTTTAAAGTAATCACTGTATATCTTGACTTTTGTATTTGTATTTTAAAATTAAATCTCCTGTTTCTTGAGTACTTGATTTTATAAGTTTTTAATTGTGCACTAAAATAACACTTATATCAATCTCATATTGGTTTTAAAAAAATGATTGTATGATTTTAAGGCGGCATTTTCCTAATAGCCTAGGGCGGCTGAAGAGGTAAATCCGGCACTGGTTGTTAGATCAAAATTACTTTAAAAAAATCCATTAATCCGAAAATGATATTCAAAATAGGGGTTGCCATTTTCTTCAATACTTTGTATAGACAAATTAATAACCAATAATAAAGTTGAAATTGTATAAATGTTAATGTAATCGCTACTCTTTATTTATTTAAGCAACTATACACTGTACATAATATATTATGTATTCAAAACATTTAAAAATAATCATATTATTACATGTTATTATATAGGAACTGGGAGTACTAATTTGAAGACTGGCGGTGCTATATATACTAAAATAACAAAGTGTTAACAGCATAATATCATTATAATTATGATACTATTAAAAAAATTGTTATTATAGTATAGATTCTTAATTCTTATATTATTTTATTTAAGTATGGGCCTCATATTAGAAATTGCAACGCAGGGCCCGCATCGCGGTTTCTACGGCACTGTCTGCTGTACAGTACCTTACAAGTGGGTTACTGCAATGGATGGTACCTATTAAATTGAATTCGACAATATAATGATATATTATATTTATTGCATACGAAAAACGATTCTGAGCGAACTGCTCTCCTCCGGAGACGGTTTTTCAGTTTAAGATATTTTTTGCTATTTGGTATAATAATAATATAATTTCAAAAAAAAAAAAAAAAATTAGGTACCTATAAAATAAATTATATCAGATTCATTATGTACTCGACTCACTCAGTCATTCATAACACATACAATATGGGAGTTACCCGTTTCCGCCAAAATAATATTGACCGTTTCCGTCATAGCTCTAGCTTTTCCGCCAAAAACAAAAAAGGTACGATTCACGTTTCCGCCAAAAGACATTTCCGCAAAAAAAAGTTTGGAAACAAATGGTCTTAATTTTAGATTCTGAACGAAGTGATGAATGTATTGATTTTACAATGATGTGTGTGTTGTTTTTTTTTTTTGTCCATGTACAGCATAATTAGTCGAAATAATGCTTCGATTTCAAACTTTGGGGGTGGTTTCCGATGTAAAATTGAAGATCCTTGGTGCATTATAGAGGTCAAAAGTAAACATTTTCCAACAGTTTTCAAAAAAAATGGAGAAAAACAAAAAAACGGGAATTTTTACGCAAAACCAGTTTTCGACCAAATCGATATTTTAATATGATTGTAATTCAAAAACTAATCACTGTAAATACTTGAAATTTTCACCAAATATTAATAAAAGTGATATCTATATACAGTTTAATTTTCAAAAATGTTCGACTTTTTTTGAGTTATTTATAGACCACTGAAATTTTCGATTTTTTGAGAATTTTTTTTTGAAGTGTCGTTAAAAAAATGTTGGACGACCAAAAAAACTTGAAAATTTAATACACGGTTCCTTATGAGTTTTTCTTATTGTAGCTAAAAAAAATTAAAAATCGTAAGTCACAATTTTTTTTAATAAGCGTATACAGTTCAAAATTTTACGAAATCTGTCGAAAACGCGAAAATTTGCAAGTAATTTTGAAGTTGAAAAACCATAAATTTTTTTGCGTTTATAACTAAGGATTAAAAATACAACACTAAGTTTTCCTTCAAGTAGCTATAGAGAAAACTCGAAGCATCATTATGGGAAAAATTTTAAGTGCGTTTGAATTTTAAATTTTTACGAAATAGCGTAACGATAACGATTTATCCTCAAACGATTTTAAACATTTGTTATTATTCAAAAAGTATAGGTCATAGATATTATTGAAAATTGAAAATGTCTATAAATAACTAAAAAAGTGTTAAAATATTTTGAAAATTTTATAAAGTATAAGGAATGATAAAATAAAAAAAGCGGGTAAGTCGTGTATGTCGCTCTGCTGTACAGTAGGTTACAAGTGGGTTACTGTAATGGATGGAAATATGGAATTAAATTTGAATCCAATGATATTATATCATTGACACGGCCCGCAACGGCAACCAGTACAAAGTACAGGTGCCGCAGCGACCTGCCTACGCTCTTGTCAACCGCCACCACGGGATACGACCGCACGACAGTTGACTCTCCCGCCACGCCGCAAAGGCACAAGGCGGGACGGGAAGAGAAGCCGCGCCGGACGCGGACCGGCCGTCGCCGGTCTCTCTCGTTCACCGACCGTCGTACCGACAACCGAAAAACGGACGATCAAGACGATACACACTTTTCACGTCAATCAGACGCGCATTATTATTTATTATATCATAACGCAATAAACGTGGTAATCCCACATTTACCTCAGTATTAGTGACCAACTGTGTTGTTTGTTCCTTTTTTTTTTACATCGTCACACCCACCTCGCCACCATACCTTAGCGACCGGTCTTCCGCGGATCACCACCGTCATCGTCGCCGCCGAAGCCGCGTCATCATTGTATACAAAAAACGATTCTGAGCGAAGACGGTTTATCTGTCTAGGATATATTATAGATTATTAAAAATTTTCAAATCTTAGATTTAAAAAGAAAAATTTTTATGAATTTCTAGTTTGAAATAATTTGCGAATTTTCGTCATTTTTACATATGTTGTCAAAATTCAAACTTATAATGCTTGTAAAAAAAAATTGTGACTACGCATTTCTTTTATTTTTCAATTTTTATTGTAAAAATATATTATGAGCCTTGTATTAAATTTTCAAATCTTAGATATAAAAGGAAAATTTTTTATGAATTTCTGGCATAAAATAATTTACGAATTTTCGTGATTTTTACATAATATGTTGTAAAAATTCAAACTTTGAATGCTTATAAAAAAATATTGTGACTATGTATTTCTTTTATTTTTCAACTTCTATTGTAAAAATATGTTAGGAGCCTTGTATTAAATTTTCAAATCTTAGAATTAAAAAGAAAAACTTTTATGAATTTCTATCTATGATAATTTGAACATTGCCGTAATTTTTAATATTTTTTAACTTCTATTGTTACAATGTGTTAGAAGCCTTGTATTAAATTTTCAAGCTTTTCTACCGAACAAATAAATTTTTATCGATATTTATAAAAAAAAAAACTAAAAAAGTTGAAAAATTAAAATGTCAGTAAACAGCTCAAAACAAATCTAAATATTTTGAAAATTTTATCAAATATATAAAACGCCTATATAAACATTCAGTCAAAATTTCAAGTATCTGCGGTCATTTGTTTTAGAGTTACACCAAAATAAGGAAATCGCTAAAAGTGAAAATCCAATGTTGTAAAAATTTAAATTTCAAATGCTCATAAAAATTTAATTTGAATTTCAGGTGGAATTTTTATTTGTGATAAAGATTGAAAAACTTGTAAGGAATCTTGTATTAAATTTTTAAATCTTAGATTTAAAAAGAAAATTTTTTATGAATTTCTAGCTTAAAATAATTTGTGAATTTTCGTGATTTTTACGTATTTTGTCAAAATTCAAACTTTAAATGCTTATAAAAAAAAATTGTGACTATGAAATTCTTTTATTTTTCAACTGCTATTGTAACAATATGTTAAGAGCCTTGTATTAAATTTTCAAGCTTTTCTGCCTAACAAATAAATTTTTATCGATATTAATTAAAAAAAAACTAATAATGATCGAAAATTTGAAATGCCTATGAATAGTTCAACTTAAGTCGACATTTTTTGAAAATTGCATGGTGGATAGAATATACTTATATAAACATTAGGTGAAAATTTCATGTATCTATGGTCATTTGTTTTAAAGTTACATCAAAAACCAAAATCGATTTTGTCGAAAAATGAGTGTGCGTAAAATTTCCTGTTTTTCCCTTAATTTTTAGTTTGTTTTTCTCAATTATTTAGAAAAGTAGTTTTTTACTTTTGACCCCCCAAAGCACCAACTAGATTCACTTTCTGATCGAACGAGGTACTGAAGTCAAAAATCGAAGCATTTTTACTGCCCCAAAACGTGATGACAGACACAAAAAAAAAACACACATCATGGTAAAATCAATACATTCATTGCTCCGCTCAGAATCTAAAATATTATGTAAATTTCAAGTTTCTCAAGTTAATCGTTTTTGAATAAGAATATCGGTACATGTATAAACCGATTGAATATCTAATGTATCTACGGTAATTTGTTTTAGAGTTACTCCAATATCCAAAATCAATTTTATTAAAAACCGATTTTGCACAAAAATTCCCGTTTTTTCTTAATTTGTTTTTCTGATGATGTTATCGGTGCTATAGAAAACTACTAAGAATTCTAGTATAAAACTTTATCAACATATCATTACTACAAATATCTAAGTATATAACCTAATAATACCATATTTTATAATTTTGTCGGTAACTAATGAGTGTAATAAAAAAAAAAACACGTTTAAATACAAATAATTATAATGAGTATTATATTATAATAATTATAATGATAATAAAATCTAAATAATATCTAGTAGGACTATTGTTAGTTGTAACTTGTAGGTATAAAATCTTTCAATTCGTATTCGATATTTCGTCTGAACAGCGGTTAATAAGTGCATCCCGTGAAAATATTTGATAATTATTGTCTTCTATAGTTATTTTCTTAGAACTCTTTATTTCCTTTGTAAATGGTTCCGTTAAACATTTATTCATAAATCGTTTTTGTTTTTCTTAATACTTATTTATAGGTTCCTTATATACTTTCCCAAATTATTTCATATTTAAAATTTTTAAACGTTACATTTATAATTGTTATAATAAATATTAAAATTTATTAAGTATAACACCTGTATGATTGACGGTTATATCACATTATAATTTTTTTAAGGTGATAAGAAATGTGATTTTCATAAATACTGATAACAATAATATGAATGCTTCTGATTGGTTGCGTAAGTTTGTTCTGGAGACGCTCATCATTGTAACTATTATTTAGTAATAAAACAAGTGATAACGTCGCTCCGACGATAGATTGATAAATTCCGTTCTTCTCAACTCTTAAGATTCAAGACGCCTTTTTGGTGGCAACTGGTTGTCGCTAATCGTTAACCCAAATCCATTAACAATCGAATTTTAACACGAACGAAGAAGCGTTTGCCGAACTTCAAAACTCGTAAGCATAGTTTTTCATTAGAATTCGTAGAAAATCCATCACCAGTTACTGCAACACGCCCAAAAGTTCATTGTTCGGAATTAATTATTAACAATAAATTAAGGGTGGTATATATTTTTTTTTGCTTTCTGAACCCATACATTTTAATGCGAGGTTTTAATGACTATGTCATTTTAATTCTTTGAAATTCTAAAAATCTTATTCACACTGATTACCTATGATATTTTCAATTTTCTATACCTGTTGGTTGTCGGTGCTCATACTTTTGCATCTTATGTCATACATTTATATATTTCAAACTTGCTTTCATTTGGTTATGTGGCTTTCAATTTACCAAATTTGTTATATTGTACTTACTTATCCATTACTATTTTAATTGTATTATTTCGATCACTAAATTATTTATATTGTTTACATTAATGAATGTTAAGTAGCTTCTTCCACTTCCAAACATTGCCTACTTTTACTAAAGTTAAAACCTTAAACTTTAATCCATATTTATAAATTACGTATTAATGAGCTTTCAATTATTTACATAATATATTTTATAATTATTATAGGTCTGCTATTACTTTGTAATATACCACAAGTTAATTTATGAAATTGTTACTTAAGTTATATTATAATTATAATTGATCAAGTAGATGTAGTAGTATTTTAGTATTACAAAATTTTTTCATATTATTGAAATTACAATTTACTATCTTGCCTAGTAATTGCTGCTTTAAGTAATTTTACTAAAACTAATCAACATTTTTATAGATTATATTGTGATTGTGGAAAAAAAAACAATGACTCTATTAAAAACATTTTGGACACCTATTATTGTGTACCCAGATGTGAAAACTGGTTGTAAATTTGTAGCAGCATATACAATTGTAAGTTTATACACTTATTTATGTTTTTCCAGTAAATTAATATTTATTTTATTACTTTTAGGCAATTTCAATTTTCTTGATGGCACTTCTTGTTCATATGCAAAATGGAGGTGAATCGACACAAATGTATAATCCATTTTTTGAAGCTAATTTACGTGGTAAGAAGTAATCTAAAGGAAATACTTTATGTTATAGTTGTAGGTAATCCCCATTATTCACTTAAAAGTTAAGTATCGTACGAAATCTATGAAGAAATACAGATAATATTTATTAAAAGTTTAATGATAGATCACTTAACAACTCACTATTGAAATTATCGAACAGAAATTTATTACGTGTGTAAGAAAGAGACAACACATGCAATGTCCTCTTAATGTTTGATTATGTATTATGTTTAATAAATCAAGCCAATGAATAAGGAAATTTATTGCATAATACTTGAATGAACTTAATACTTGTAAAATAACAGCTCTGATTGAACTGAGGTATCTACTTGGTTGTGCTGTGGTGTGTTAGGAAGATATTTGATATACTACTTATAATAGGTTCTTTCTCTCGAGAGCTAGAATTTATCACATTTTTAATTATTTTATTTTTTGTTTAGAACTCAACTATTATGTGGTGTACACTTTAATATTTTTCGTCTACATGGTGGGTTCATCTCTATTGTTGCTGAAGGGTTTGGATAACGATCTCCGAGGATTCCTATTACCATGGTTAATTGGTATGGGATTTGTTGTAATATTTTTGTTGGTTTGGTCCATCTGGTTGCTATATGGATACTATATATATGTAAGTAGTTTTCATAATATTATTCTTTTAAAATCTAAATTTAAACATTGTTATTCTTGGTTAATAATTATATATATTTTAATTATTTGCCTTTTTGACAAACATAATTCTTTTGAAATTCATGCATATTTTTTTTTTTGAAGGAGCAATGCTTTTGTTTATATGTATCAAATCATGATATTAGATGATGATAAAATATAAAAATTATTTGCTATATAGTTTGATTTGAACTATTTCATTAATAAAATGAAAAATAATATTTATCTTTGTTTTTAATTTTTAAATTTGCTTAGAAATAAAGATATACATTATAACAATTAACAATCATCATCAGACATCAAGCAAAAATCAAATAATAAAATAAAAAATGATTGTTGATCTTCAAGAATGAGAAAATGTATAATTTTATTATTATTTAATAAATATGAGACGATAAACAATAAACCAAGAACTACTCCAACAAATTACAAACATTTTTTTTAGCAGATATGATCAACTTATATGCATCATAAATTTTATCTTAATGATAAATAATATGTTACTGGCAATCAGTTATATTGTTCAGTCAATTTTACCAGTGTTTCATTTAAACAATTTTCTTGTATTTATTTTGAATGTGTTTTCTATTTTGATTGACACCATGTCCTATATTTTTGATTTCCTGTTCTAATTAATGGTTAGGTAAGAAGTATTTTTGAATGTATAAGTTTTTAGAATGTTAACTAAAAAAATGAATAATTCATGATCACGCTCAGTCCTTAAAAATTTACTCGTTCATGTTCGTGTTTTTTTTAAACAAATGCGTTCATTAGATAGTTCATTTAATTGTTTTTATGAATAGTTTACCAGCAGTTAATATAAAAAACCATAAACATATAGGACTCAACTCAACAAATAAAAACACAATTTTGACTTGAGAGCTTAAAAACTTCCTAAAGTATCTGGATTATATATGTAACAGATAAAACTGACTTTTGGAATAACTTGTTCAAATTAATATTATTTATTTATTTATTTTTTGTTCATTGTGTAACCCTAGCTCTACTTGTGTAATAAATTTTTTTTTATGTTTATTTTTAGTACTGAATATAACAATTTTTTGGACAAATTCAAAATAGCCTATTTGTGAATCTGATTAAAAGAACAATTTTAATGGTAAAAAGATTTATCTAAGTAAATTAGTTTACTTTTTAGAATATTTTTAGAATTCAATATTTTTCTGGTTAAATTAATTTGAAATGTAATAACTTTTTTAAAAATATGGTTTTAGAATTTGATAATATGAGTATATTTCTTAAATTATTTACTTACCATATAATATTAAAAAATTTGTCATACGTTGAATTAGCATAATTTTTTTTTTTGGTCAGGTCTTTCTGTTTCATTAAAAAAGAAATTACTTGACTTAGATAAATCTTTTTACCATCAAAATAAAAGTACTTTGAAAAATATTCTGCTTTCAAATAAGGAAATCAAAATGTATATTATTATAAAATACAGTTATAACTTTAAACAATAACAATAAAAATAGTAAAAATATAATTTTTTTTAGAAGATAATGTTTTGTAACTTATTTAAATTGTGTAAACAATATCTTCATTAACATTCATATTTTTTTATATAATGTTTGATTTTTATATAAGAATTGTCCAGTAGTATATAAAATATCTACTTATAAAAAACACATGTATTATATTTAGCTTAATGACCCCTAGTTGTAGCAGTATTAATAATAATATTCAAATAAATTTATATGCTTCTTAAACATTTTACAATTTATATTAAATATTTCAAAATTAATATTGTTGTTTTAGATCCACATAGTATGTGCTGCTGTAATTTATTGGATCGTGGCTGCTATGCAAGTATGTTTGCCAAAACTTAATAAAATACCGATACATAAATTGCTTTAAATAATCCGTCTTGAAATATTCTAATGTATTTTATTTTTAGTTTTATTGCTGGTTATGTGTCTACACCCAATACAGAGTGATCAACGAAATGCAATCTCCAAATATTGAGCTTCTTATATTTTAAAAAGTTATGATATACATGCACATTTTACTAACATTCTTATAAAGACAATTTTTGTATTACGATTATAAAAAAATATCATTTTTTTTTTATATAAATCTATTTTATGGATAGTTTGTTTGCTACCTAAAAACCATTTTGTTAAGACTGCCATTAATATGTAAGAATTTTAAAGGCAACAGCAGGGATCTAATTTCAAATGGAAATAACCATTTTAAGAAGTGTTGTATGAAATTTGATAACTGCCATTCCCTTTATTTAAATACATATGATTTGATCAATATTGTAATCCGTCCATATTTATTTTTGTACTCAAATTGTGCCTTTAATAAAATTATGAAATTAAGTATTATATATTTAAGTTAATTAGTAATTCATTTTTAATTACATAAAAAAATATGTATTTGCATTTTTGATAATAAACTATTTATGTATAATTTTTTTTTATTGTTATTATTTAAAAAGAAAATTGACAGTATGTGGGTGGTACATTACAACTTAGAAATGATAAATAATTAAACTTTTATGATTTTTCCAAACGAGCATTTTCCCACACACCTTTATAATTTGATAATTACTGGTTTCTGCCTATTATATTCTTTTTAGTAACGGAGTATCGTACATATCGATACAGTGTTGTATACTTTATGATTCTATGAAAAAGGTATTATTAATGAAAGTCAAGATATTTGCATTGACAAATTGACATTGTTGATTGTTGGTTGTTAACTTGCCACTGGATAGTTTAATTTCAATTTTTTTAACTAGTGTATCACATGAATAATTATTTTCTAACAATTCAATACAAATTTATAATTTATTGTGTCCTATCTTATACTTATTACTAGTTGCTTGATTATTTTTTATGCAATGAAATTATAATTTTTTTATAAATAAAAAGCTGTATATAATATATAAAAAAAGAGTACAGTTTTATAATATAAGAAATATAGTATTTTTTTATGGTATAATTAACATCTACTCAACTATTACCCACATACTGTTACAATAGTGAACTCAATACCTGTGTGGTTGTATTTGTATAACTTACTGGCCGAGTGTTGTAACAGAAATCAACTCTGACTGCCATAATGAATAGTTTAAGTTACAACTTCACAAATTTTGTATAATTTGTACTTATTACCTACTATAATATAATATTATTTTCAGAAATAATAATTTAAGGTTTTGCAGGAAGTTTTTAGTATTTTGTATAATACTTATAAAACTACCTTCTTAATTTTTATTATTTTAAAATTAATTGTTATTCTCAGATGTTGCCATAATTGTTTATTAAATAATTTAATCTAACACAAAGTAATTACATTACAATTGATGAATTAAATGTAAATTTTGTATGGAGTTTAATATGGTATCTGCCAGAGTCACTGTTAAAATATATTGGTGGGCACTGAGAAAGTATTGGGTATTAACTAATTTTACCTAAGTATTTTGGATTTATATACAATACACTATAATTATAGTTTGGATTAAAAATATGTATAGATAATAATTAGCATTAATTTACTATTACACAAATAAAGTAATAAATTGTATCAATCAAATATTGATGTAAATTCAGTAGATGGTTATCTAGAAGTACTGATAGATCCAGAAGTGAAATGTAATTTAAAAAGTAAAAAAAAAAAAATGTAATTAATTATAATAGTTTTTTCTAATAGAGTCAAAAACTGCAATTCTCTGTGAATTATTAAATCTAAAAACAACAATGTGTCTCAAATTTTATGGAAAAGGTTTTATTTTTATTTAATTTTTTTAAATATGACTGTTTTCAAAATATTACAATATGTACATACATGTACAAAGAGCAATATAATAATGAGAGAATGCAAAAATTTAAGTATGAATAATGATATGATTGGAAGTCACACTGTGGTGTGAACAAAGTGGTGTGTTTAGGGGGTGGGCCCGGTGTGCATGTGCCCACTCACATTTTTATATAAGTACTAGACTAGTGTAAGTCCGATGCTCAATGAAATTTTAGTATGAGGAGGGGGTAAAACCATTCTGAACTTAATTTTTGTGGCCCATCCACAAAAGAAGTTCTGGACACGCTACTGATGTCACATATTAGAAACACCTAGTGGCTTTACATAATGCATTTATATTTACTATTTACAGTTTATAATAGACAAAGTTTAAATTAATTAATTAACACAAGTAAAATATGGTTAGAAGACTGAAGAACGACTGCAGGCAAATGTATTAGAAAAAGCAAAACAAAATTTAGTTACTAATGTTACTTTATAATCATTTTGTTACGATAGTTGGATATTATAAGCTACCTATTCTAATTTTTAAATCTAATAAATTAAGTAATAATTATTATTTATTAGTTTCATTGTAATACTATATCAACAACATGAAAAAAAAAGAGATTCAGTAGCACCCTCAAGAAAATATACTTAAAAAAAAAACAAAATTAAATTAATTAGTAAAAAGTATGTTACTTCTTATATGGTATTGGTAGTGGAAACGGAGAATTGTTGTCTATATTAAATTGTTGACAAACCAAAAGATTAAATAAACAAACAAAAACACACTCAAAATGACCAATGATAGATGACCAAAAAAAAAAAATTTAATTTCTTCAATTAGGTACTGATTTAAGGTTTGAGCTGGAGTGTCAAAAATATTTTGAAATGCAAAAGAAATTGTATTGTTACAAAAGAAAGAAGAGGTTGTAACGCAACCTAGTTGGGAAGGAATAATAAATAATTACTGAAAAGCCAATAAAATTTATTCAACTATAAAAATGTTATAATGGAAACAGATGAATGTCAAATCATTGGAAATTACATCGATCCATGTTTTTGTTTCTCGGTTAAAGCGGGGTCCAAATATATTCCGCAGTACCTATTTTTATTTCATATATTATCAGCTTTCTCTCATCGCTTTTTGTTAATAGTTCTCTATAGTTCTATAGTAATATTTATAATTTTGTTTAAGGGTGGTCGTGGATAGACGTATATACGTATACCTATATTATTATATGTTCTTATGTCTTAAACTGATATTTATGAATTTTTATATAAAATACAAACGTGTACAATTTAAGACGTCTCAAGAGGATAAAATTGAGGCGGGGGGCTGCTGCCACACAACTGAAATATTGATGGTGTGCCAATATGCCATGTGATAACTTTAGAACGGTAATTTTAAAAATTCCTGAAACTAACTTCAATTATTTTATATTTAAAACATATAAATTAAGAGGAAAAGTTTGTATACTTTATTCAGAGCAATTTAGTCGACTTGAGGGGCCAACTACAGTATTTCATTCGTGAAAAAAAGATACAGAGAGGTATTTTCTGACTCTTGACTTGGAAAATATTCATTTTTAAAAAATTATGGATTGAGCAGTTCTTTTTAATATTGTATGAAGAATGTTACTGTAATTGTTGTGGTTAGTGAATATTACAAAGGGAGATGATGAAAGACCGTTTTACCCATTGTGATGAATTACAATGAAAAAATAAAAATAATGTATCGATTTAATGTTGTAGTTTATAAATAAATATAATTTTTTTTCTAAATTAGGATTACATTTTATTTAAATTTAAGAACATTAGTTGGTACCGACTGTTTTAAGGAGTTCAATATAGGCAATTTTCCAAAAGACCGAAGTGCGTTGTGTCTTGTGTGTACTGCGTAGTAATTGATCAAGGTCAATCGCCACTTTTCGTTAAAGCAACTCTAATTTGTAGTGTAAAGGAAATAATGTGGAGCACAGCAAATGATACAGAGGGCTATGATTAAGTTCAACGATATTTAAATGTGTTTACTGTTTATCTATGTCTATTGTCTGATGAATTTATTGATTACCTATATAATAACATTTTTATTTTATGCATGAAGACACTTTTATAGCTGAAAAAATACTTAAATCTCATTTCAATTTTAAACGTGGTTTCTATATCAAATGAACATGACTGTACGCTTCCCCGAATGACAATTTTCCTAAAAGATCATGATAACCAAAACCAAAATCCCGAATCCATTTTCCCAAAAGACCATATTCCCGAACAACTGTTTCACGAAAACGACTGTTTCCTTTGTTTAAAAAATGTTATTATTAGGTCATATAATATGTATTGGTATATGTATATAAGTATATGGAATAGTGGGTACCTATATGCAATTTTCATATTAGGTACCTACTTGAGTTATATTATGTATAACCAATACAATTTTATTTTGTACTTACACAAATTATGTGGATACCGCGATAACATGTCGACACGGACCATGGATGCGAATTCTAATTGAATTACAATAACAAGGAAAAAGAAGAACTTAGTCATAACTTCGTAAGTTGAATTCTGCTAAAAAAAAAGGTATTTTCGAAAAAAATACTCAAAGTTCAACGAAGAGGGACGACTTAAGAGCTTTTTACGAACAATTTAACATATAATGTTACACTAAAATGTAATTAAATTTATATACTATTAATTATAGTAAAGCTAATAGATTTTTAAGTTTCTAAAAATAAGTTCAAAACACGTGTTTTTATTTTCGTTGTGACTGCCTGTTAATTTGTTACCAATACATAATTATTAATAATTATTAATTTTTAGTGTAGACTACAATTGTTTTATGAAGTAAGTGATGGTAAGCCGAATGAGTCCACAACGTACGGGACGTATTCCAGCATTCTTTGTCATTTGACATAAATAACGCCAATGCCGGATCGTGGTACCTATTATATTATAAAAATAAAAATATTCTGACAGCACTATATGGAAGCGGAAAGCTTAGGGTATAGCGTATAGATCATGTCACTAAGTCTTAGAATCATAAAATCGTTGGTTTTATCTAGCTGTTCTCAGCTTCCTCGATAAATTGGAAAGATAAGAGCGAAAACCCATTAAATATACACGGTATCTCTTTTTTTTTTAATTGTTTCCAATTTTATATTTGGACGTCCAACGTCCAACGTCCAACGTCCAGACTGTTCATGCTTTTCGACCCAAAATATGATCTGTTTGGGCAAATAGTTATACACCGATTGTGTGGTTTTCCCACTATTCTTCAAAAAATACCATTTGGACGAATAAATATGAATAGATTTATAGGTAAATTAATTTATATAATGTGTATTTAGTAATGGTACGTTGTCAATACATTTTATTATTATTGGAAGCCAGTATATATTATATAGTGGCGCAAACAACTTTTATCTGTGAGACAGTAATATTTTTTGACCTTATACTTATTTCTGAATGTCGATGTTGAAATGTAGCTACATTCAAAAGTTATTCAGTGAACTTCCACCACATGGTTTGGTTCATTTATTTCGAAAATTCTATAGGTAAACCCCTGTCCTAGACCAACAACTATATGGTTAAATGATAAGAGTTGTTGGAAACGTCTAGGAGTATGTTTGAAAACTTGTAATAATACGATGATAAAAATATGATTAATTAAAACGATAATATGATTTGCGGTAGGTATATAATTATTATACGAAACAATACAACTTGAGGAAATCCGTTTTCCATACTCAAGTATAACAGGTACCTACGAGTAAAAAGTCATGTCCGCTACAAACAGTATAGGTATAGCAGCAGGCTGGTACCTATAATACAAACATATTGTTTAGCGTTACTCCGTTCCGAGTTTTTGTATCATATTATAATATATTAATATACTACCATGTTGTTACCGACCGACTACCGCGCGGTGCGGTATGAACCTGATTCACCTCTGCGGGCACGTCATACGATGTTATTGTATAAGACGTGACGTATATAGTTGTAGTACACACACGACAATGCCGTTCGGCTCTCCGTTAAACAATGTGTGTAGTGTGTACGGCGTTATTAATATTATTGTAATACTACGTTTGAGAACGTCTGAAAAAAAAAACGGGTCCTTGGCGACGGCGGCGGCGGTGGTGGTTGTGCGGTATACGACGACTTCGTATATCATCGTAACCGGTGGAGGCAAGAACGCGACCGATGACGACGTCTTTGGCCAGCGGTTGGCGTTAGTGTGCGTGCGTGCGTACAATAACATCGGGAGTTTGTGTTTTCCTCTCCGTTGTACGTGGACGTCTGCAGCAGCTCACTCGCTCGCTCTTTAGCCGGCACACGCGTACACGTCTTACCTACACGGCGCGACAGTCGCGTCTTAGACGAGTGCGACGGTTCGCGCGCGTCCGTGTCGCAGCAGCAGTTATTCAAAAAACAACAAAAATTCGAGGAAAAAAACCTCTGTCCGTCCGCGTAGAGCGAAATCACGCGTCTCGTCCGGTTTCTTTATTTCATCTCGATGATGGACAACATCGTATTTCATTATAATATTGGTGGATTATCGTCGTGTATAGCAACGTGGGCATTACTGCATTTCGGTTTGTGATACAATATATTGAGACGATTTTATATTATTTCCGTACAGTTCACTATATAGTGCCGCCGGATCAGTTTTTCCGCCGATCGGCCCTCTCATCTGACATCGACGACGCCGCGACCTAAGTGCAACGCAGCCAACACCATTATTAAAGCGCAGGTTTGTTTATTTTTTTTACCGAATCGCTTTCGACGATGTCCGCGTTCAGGCGTTCATTATCAAGCGTTTAGCGTCTGCGCACATCCGTTTCCATCGCGACGACACTCGTGATAATAATAATATTATTGTTAGGTGCATGCTGAAGCTTGTCCGGCGAGTAGGCCTGGTAGGCCCGGGCCTACCCCGATTTTTAACTTCTCATGTTAGTACACATACTATTAAAAGCATGATACAATTTTTCTTAAATTTAAAAATAATATGTTGACTATATAAATTATTTTTATAACCAAGCCTGTTCTGAATTTTGGTCCTAGACACGTCTCTGGTTATGTGGTGTTTAGGTATACGTACCCGCACTCGTTTTCATCGGTTTTTTAGCCTTTTCACCGATGTTATAATTATTAATCATCCTCGATTTTTTCTTGCGAGACGTTACAACACCGAAATCGTTTTCAGTGGATATTTTTATTGTCCCCTTTACCTATATGTAGGTAAATAATAAATAATATGTTCCCAAACAATAGATTTGAAAGTATTGCAATAGATCTTCAGTATAGATAATGCCATAACAAAGAAAGTATATTTGCATATTTGGTAAGAAATTTATCCATTTAGGGTTACCATTTACCATTACCATATTATGGTACTTACAAAATATCCCCTACGCCTTATCTATAGTTTATACCTATTCATATATTATGTTTTTTACATTATCTATAAAAACCGCAATAACTGTAGAAAATTAATAGTAGGATACATTATCGAATTTTGTTTTTGAGCTAACTATTAAAAAAGCTTAAGATTTAATGTAAGGTTCCTCTTATAAGGGTCTTTAATTGAAGTTCTAAAATATTAAAGACTTAAGAATTAAAATATAGTAAAACGAGAGGTTAGATTAGACCTAATACGAGATTCCCTATTGATAATATTCTTTCCTTTAAATTTTATAAGAGGTCATTATACTCCAATTTTAAAAATTATTATGTTAATAATCATTATTGTAAATGGAAAATTTGCTCTGTCACACGACTCGGACGTAGAGAGAGAAAAATAAATACGTTGACGTTCTTTTAACAAAAAAAAAAAACATCGGAAAGTTATGCTATTTAATATTTATAGCCATGGCCCATGAGATATTTTTGATTCTTACTATTTATTTTTGAATTATTAAATATGATTATTTATATAAGTATGCTAGGATAACACAACATCTCCGCTCAAAATCGTTATTTATGTGCAAAACATATAATACTCGAAAACTACTGTACGGTAGAGCGGTAACCACTCATCCGTTTTTATTTTTTAATATTAATAATAAATAAATAATAATAATAATAATAATAATAATAATAATAATAATAATAATAATAAGAGGTAATGAAATATTGTGTTCTACTGTTCCCTCGGAATATTATCCACATGTATTATAACATGGGGCCATGGGAGTCGGTTATAGATAAAAATTATCAATTAGGTATTAATTTTATATCATAGGTAAGAAAATCTATCGTTTACAATTATTAATGTTAACTAAACAAATTACAATCATTCATACACATAAGGCTATATCCTAATCGTATAATGTTGAATACCTATTGATAATTGATATAATTCATTATATTAATATCAAAGTAAATCTCGTCGTAACTACATACTATAAATACTATATGTTATTATATTACCATCGCATGATTTACTGAAATATGTTTATCGTCTAATCATTCCTATTACGTGGACAGTTAAGTTATTTACATAATACGTACGTCGTACATGCATGTTTATTGGCAGTGTGAGGTGTATAAAAAAAAAAGAAAAAAGTGTTGGTATTAAAGTGTGTCTATTTTCCATCTATTTGCTGCTTATGAATTGCGTCCCGTATAATAATGTATAAAAAGGTATAATACTATTTACGTCCCTGGTATCAATACCCATTCACCCATATTAGAGGTATTGACTGAGGAACATTGGACTCAAAAATGTTAGACACAAATGTTAGACACAACACTGCATTTTTTTAAATTAAAATTAATATTGTGTTATAAAACTTGTTAGATCATTAATATGCTGATACATTTTAAATATGATAAATTAAAAAAATTAAATAAATTAAAATTTGATATAGCTTAAGAATTTGAAATAGACTATTTTAGCTGCCTTATAACTTATAAGTATTTGATTGGATTTACAAGTTTTTATTTTTATAATTAATGAATAATGTATTAATATATTTTTATGCATTCGTGAGAATTGTCAAGTGTCAGTGGCCGACTTTTTTTACGAATGCTATGATATTTCTAGATTATTTCTCATGAGTCAAAGGTGCAAAAAAATATAAATATTATCAATTGTCGGACATTATCATAAACTATAATTTTATTATTATTAAATTCTAAATATCAACCTTGATATATATGAACAACTCCCGAGTGCGTCCCAAAATATCCATTATTTAATGTTCCGAATGCGTCCGTATTTAACATATTATCTATTTTATATATAGGTTTATATATAATATATTATAAATATAATTTGGTTATTATAAGTATATAATATATTTTATATCTAATTTATATCTACTAATCATTTTATCAGCATCCATTTAATTGATTGCGTCAACATAAAACTTTCGGACAAGTTATGTAAGTACTTAATTTTTCGACCGGCTAGTGTTTGAAAAGTGATTAAGGGTCCGTATGGCCGTATTACAAAAGTTGAACTCCGGTTGAACTCCGGTTAAACCACGGAATTCAGCCGGTAAAATCAGTGGTTCAAGCATGACCGAAGTTTAAACTATGATTGTAAAACGGGTCCTAGGTAGTTCAATACTAAGTAAGTTCATACTGCAACAAATCATCGATAATTAATGTGAAATTTGAATCAATAGCTTATTCCTTATCAGAATAATAAAATTTTAGGATAAGGTATTATTATACATTTAAATCGAATAAGAAGCAATTAATTGACTTCAGTTTTGATATTTATAGTTATGTCTGTATAATTAATAGTAATAAATGCATGTACCTACCTATAATATAATAAATTATACACGAGTAATAATAACCTGTTATTGTCGTACGATTTCAATTGTATTAAAAGTCATCATTTCATATATAAATACATAAAACTAATAAGATATTAATATTTTTTTTAGAAATCATTAAAGTAATCAATTGAAAACTGTAACACATTATCTGGCTTTGATATTAATACAGCTTTTATATAATCAATAATCATGTCGTCCACATCCTTGTTATTTTTTATGTAAGTTTTATATTTTATTTTCATTTCAGACTAAAAATTTTGATTAATAAATTAAATCAAATCGTATCTCTGGAAATAGGTATATACCTACTTACAATTTTATTTACATACATTGATTTGAAACGAATATCTTGATCAATATTATTCTTTAGAAGTGTCGTAGTGTCGTTATAAACAAAACCATCTTTGGTGATTCGCATTGACTTATTAATTACCAATTTCTGTTTAACCGTTTTACCCCATGAATGATTTAATATATAACCCAAACGGGTTAAAACAGTAATGGTTCGTATAATTGGAGTTTTTAAAGATTTTCCCAATTGTATGATCCTCTTTATAATTAAGACTGATATTGAAGTTTTATTAATTTTGTAATTGTCATTTAATGAACATATCTATAAAAAAGTTATGAATTATTTAATTATAATTTATACTTATTAAGATTTTATAAGTGTCTACGTACGTATATCGTTTTACACAATGTTCCGTTGATGGTGATAGCTGTTTTTTTCTTAATGGTACCTTCAAATCCTTTTATTGCAAGATATCGAAGGAAAGCATAGTTCATACCTTCGGTTAGCAAATTCTGCTTTTTAGTGAATCAGGAAAATATTTTTTTTTGTATGTTCAAATAAATTAAACATTAATGAAAAAATAAAACAATAAACTATTTTAATTGGTAATTATTATAAGATTAAGTAGGTTTACATTAAGTATAATTGTTATGTTAAAATGTATTAGGTATCAACTATACTACCTACCTACCTTATTATTGTATAAGTTATTTTTTTGTCCTGCAGTACCTACTTATTGCAACATAATCTAATATATATTATAGAGTAATTAGACGAATCCTGTTTTAATATACATTGTGTATAACTCTACATCCAGGGAAAAAACAAAATGAGTTTGATTTTTAGGAGTTTCCTAGTGGCTAGGGCAAGGGTGGGGACAACAATTATTTTAAAACACAAATAGAATTACAATATAGTATGTACACTTTATTCTTGATATAAAAATTTGTCCCCAATTTAAGTTTAATCCTAATTTAAAAAATACATAATTGATAGGTACTATATTAAATAACAAAATCCAAACTACTATGTTCCTAGCCCTCTCTCCTGAATCCATCTCTGTCTAGCACACCATAGTACATATAATATGTTAATTAAGATAGGTAAAGTCACGTTTTATTATTTATTTTATGAATAATTATAATAGAAAAATTGTTACGATCTATTGTGTTTCCGCATAAGTTTAAAAAGGAAAATACCTACATGTTAATATTGAGGTGTTTTTTTAAATAATATATTTATAAAAATACATAATATGTATCAATTAATTTTGCATATAATGCATACATTGTAAAAGTATTAAAACTTTGGATTGTGACTAATGACAGATGTAATAAGGGACTTAAACTTCACAACATTTTGAATAATTCCCTCCTCAGAGGCCAGAACAAATTAGTAGTTACGCTATCATATAAAACTACCGTCGAACATCTGAACAAAATTATTGTTAGTTAAACATTTCTATGACTTACAAAAACAATTTTAGGAATTAAAAAAAATAAAAAAATAAAAATATTGTTATACTTAAGGGGAAAGCATAATATTTCATATTATGATTGTAAATCTGTAAAGTGTTGTATAGCACAAATGTTATTTGAGTGCTACTTTAACTAATATTCATTCACAGCGATTTATAGGTAGGCATAGGAAGTGAATCTCAGTCCGATGTAAATATGTAATGTATACAATAATATAAACAATGTTTCGATCTTTGAACTAAGGAAATTTAATTTTCATGTTACATAAACACATATTACTTTCATTTATTATATTACCTTAATTAAATTTTAGCTGTTTAATAAATAATAAGTACCTGCGAGTATAATGACTAATAATTATATCCATATAGTTAAAATAAGTTATTGGTTATTCGTAATCTTACTTTAGTGTATTTTAAATTTATGTCTTTGGTTTGATCAATTAATTCGCCGTTGTTTAAATCCGTATAGATTTCTACCCTTCCATCATTGTTTTTATTCGAAATTAAAACAGTTTTACGTGTCATTTTAGATTCGTTAGAGTTCCTATAGTTGTTAAATTTTCCACCACTTTAAAAAAATTATAATTTAGTTAGTTTTAACATAGTCATATGTTACCATTGTGACCATTTTTCTTTGTAGGAAAGGAAATCTGTTGTGGTGGTTGTTATTACACTGAATCCGATTTCTTTACTATGTTCGTGAATACTAGTCGAGTTTAAAATTATCATTAAAGATGCAAAATTAGTATTTGAATTACTTTTCCGTATTTTACCAATAAATTCACCTAAATCTTCTTCTTTTTCATTTACTATACTTAATCTTTCATTAAAGCATAATTTTGATATATCTTCAATATCTGAAATAAAATACCACTCTCTAGTGGATCAGTTTTATTTGCTACCTACTATAATTTAATATCAATGATTGTATTTTGACTTCGTAAAAAGTTATACTATTACTATTATTTGAAAATAGTAAATTCTATTTAATATTAAAAATTAAGTGTCATATTAACATAAAAGTAGCCCTATAGGTATACCGATTAATGAATAGTCATCCTCTATACTTGATTTTTTTAAATTCAAAATTTGTTTGTCGATTTTCATATAGGTTGCTAAATCATTTTTATGAATCGCATTCATATTCATACTTATAGAAGGATGTTTTAATATTACAAATTGAATAAACAATAATAATTTAAAATTTAATAACAATAATAAAAATAAAGAATTTATTATTTATTTGAATAACTCAATCATTTTGTTGATTTTTAAAATGGTATCTATGTTTTATTTTAGTTTATTTTTGACATGTTGTATAATTTCTTCTATGATACTGAAATACATTCATTCATA
Organism: Diuraphis noxia; assembly: GCF_037042655.1. Classification (NCBI taxonomy): domain Eukaryota; kingdom Metazoa; phylum Arthropoda; class Insecta; order Hemiptera; family Aphididae; genus Diuraphis; species Diuraphis noxia. Next base: position 81,739,619 of record NW_028301713.1, read on the forward strand.
AATCAAAGAATGAAAATTGCATGTACCTACTTCAATCGAACGCTAAAGCACATTGATATTGGTTTACAAACACATTTTGGAAAAATTGTAACATATTATGTACTTTATTTCATTGATTCATTTACTTGATTAATATAATAAAATAGATTCCTAAGTGTGATTTCAAGTTAAGAAGGTTATATTGTAGATAAAACCTATCTTGGATTATTGGTCCAAGTTAATAATGTTTCATATTTCCATACAAAAAATATCACTTTATGAGTTTTTTGAGTTCAAAAATAGTATTTTATTAGACGATTAATGAAAATTCTTTAATTATATTTATTGTTTGTTAAGTGCGATTTGCTGTTAAATGTATCCGTTCGTTATATTGGCACTTTTTCAAGAAACAAAACATTCTACAAACAAGTTTTCTGTATATGTCATATGATCATATTATTTTATAATACTATATAATAGTCATGTGCTAAATATGTACTAAATATTATTAACCACGAGGCTCACAGTAATTAATAGAATATTTAGGGTATTTATCATTTCTGTAACACTGAAAGGTTTATCATTAAACATATTCATTTCATTATAGTACAGGCCGTATACAATTTCATCTAACCAATTGTACATTTATTTTTATATTGTTTTATTTGAAATTATGCTTCAACTTCATTGATTATTAGTTGTGCTTGTGTTACATTAAAGTTAGTTAAAAATTATATATTTAGACTAGGTATTTAGTTATTATTTTTATTATTATGCACTCTAATTCATTTTTAAATAATCAAGTACTCAATTCACAAAGTCTCGTGATAAATGTATAATATTAATTTAGTGTGTCTATATCAATATATTTGTTTTAAAATCTCATTTATGGTTGTAATATTGTAGGAATAAAGTAATTATACTCAAAAATGTCATGTAATACGAAACTTACAAGGAAACTGTGCGAGGTTCTGCTTTCTACTAATGTGATTTTAAATACTAAATACTAGTTGGCATATCGCATTGTAGCCAACAGTATTAAATTTCAAAAAAAATGATGAAAGTGTAAATCACTACGTCAAAACGTAGTTGAGAAACTATATGCGAAATGTTAACAGCCACACTATAAATATATATTTTATGCAAACATGAAAATAATAATAAAAATTGTTATGCTTATGCTTAAATGAAATTTCGATTTTGAAGCATTACGTACCTACACATAATTAAAAATTTACTATTTACGTTTACTTATTGTTTTATCTTACTTAGTTTTTTAGATAAATTCACCTTAAGAGAATACATTTGAGATAATAAAATACATCATTACATTTACAATCGATGTATTTTTAAGCTCTAAATATATCGGTTATGGAATAAGTTGTAGCAATGCATTTGGCATGACGACATGTTTTCTCAGGCCAGATTAAACCAGACTAAAGCCAGGCTCACACTGTTTATAGTTACGTCGTCCATCGTGTCGAATGCCTTTGAGAACGTATTGAATTTGGCGTCTCTTATATCTTACAAGTGCGTAGTGCGTAACATACCAAATTTACGCTCAACAGATCGCGTGTAGCTTCGTCAGTTAAAAAATTATAGTGAATCGACCTCTTATGAAACTTAATGGCAAGAGCATTATTTGTGTTTGTATGCAAGTTTCTTACATTGGTAAAATTTTTTAGCATGTTTTGCGTATACATATAAAATAGCATAAAATAGCATAAATTAGAATGCTCATTACTCACTTTAAAACTGAACTATCGTAAAAAACCCACATACAAACACAGATAATATTCATACATCAAGTTTCATAAGAGGTCGAATCACTAAAATTTTTGAAATAACGAAGCAACAGGTGATCTGCTGTCGGTAAATTTGGTATGTTACGCACTTGTAAGATGATGGAGACAGCAAATGCCAGTGTGGCGTCCTCTTAATCGTTACCATTGTTGTTACTATGGATCATCCTATAACCATGACCAACCGGGAAATTTCTAAAGTTTGGTCAAGTTCAACTCTTGGATACGTCACGACAGACGAAATAGCTGCTAACTCGACTTAATTAACTGACGATGGAAATTATCGGGGTTGCTTGCATGAGTAAATGTATACCACGATTAACAAATTAATACCAATGTAAATATTGTTTAAATCAATCGTGAGCATATAATCGTGATATTTTTCATTGGTTGATAGTGAAACGGTGATGGTGGTCACCTTATGGCAATCAAATGATTTCGTCATGGGTGGGGGATATTGGTGATTTTTAATGTTCAGTATTTAATTTAAATAAATATAATTTATCAGATATTAAATATTTAAGAATAGGTTGCTCCACCCGCTTGATCAATGATCATCATTATGGTCATCTCAACCATCTCGTTACCGACCATTTTTTCAGCTTTCAGCGCGTCGTTGGATTCTCAACGGTTTATTTAAGACTGATAAATGGAAAAAAAATTAGACACGTAGTTAGGAGTGGTGAGTAGTGTAGTTTCCCATTAAATTCACTTTGGTTCAGGTCCGACTTCCCCACCCCAAATTCTTGATTACTTATAAATAGTCGGCTACGTGCCTGAAAAATATTGTATTGTATGTTGTTTTTGTTTTAAAAAATTCTAAAAATTCTATTTATTTTTTTTGTTTTGAGAAGCAATGGTGAAATAAATTTTTTCCATCAACTCGATTTCGCGCCACCGTTAGAAAGTGTAGCGTAAAGTGTTGTTTAGTGCAACGACATTTCTGCAAAATGCTACTTAGCATACCTAGCGACTTTAAGAATTTTATATATATCTTTTAACAACATTTAGGTATTTAAAAACGATATTTCTGTAATAAATGTAGTCAATTTTAATAATTTTACAATTCAATTGTGATCTACTTTCAAACACTCCACAGCTTCTATCAAAATATCACTGCGTTTTTTAATATTTAATACTTGCAGTGCTTCTGATCACTAAATATCAAGTTCTTAGACTACAGTTTATATCCTGGTTTATCTATTGCTTTTATTTTCACCTTTTCCACGGAGTCAAAATGAGATGTTTTCAAACCAGTTTTCACTTTTGACAGTAGATAAAAGTCACAAGGTGTGTTAAATACCTAAATCTGATAAATGTTAGAGGGGAGATTGAGTGGCATTAAGTTACGAATAGCAGTCAAAAAATATGGTATGAAAAAAAAATGTGAAAGACTATAGTGGACTGTATTGTCTTTTAATATATTAGTCGCATATTAATTGTTAAATACTAAAATTTCGTAAAAAGGTCTAGAAGTATACACAAATTAATAACAATAAAATATGCATAATGAAGTATTGAACAGGCTTGAAAAATCTCCTGTTCACATTATACATGAGGATGAATCACTAGGATGATGGATTATTAGCGTTTCATAATATTTGGGACATATATTGTAATCTTGATGAATATGTAATTTTTCTTATTCATTCATGATTCATTCATTATCAAATTGCCGACGAATGAATACTCAGTAGATTGTATATACCTATTGTTTGTCAAACTGTATCATAATAATATAGTTTTGACGTTTATAAGTATAGGATGGGGGAAAAACTGAAAATTCCTTTACTTGTCTATGATAAATAATTACTACGATATTACATAATCTGAAAATTTGTATTTCGTTTTAATTTTTTTTAAGGTTCATGTTTTATTTTTATTTTTGGATGTAGGTACATGTACCTACGTTAAATACTCATTGTATAATATTGTTCAATACTTTATAGTTTATTTACAATATGTATGATTGTTATTGTTGCTTGTGGGTTGATGTAGGCAGCTGGAGTGTTTAATATTATTTTACTCACCTTTTAAAATCAACCCAATTTACTCCACTGTACTTATCCTTATATTTATATTTATAAGTAATAACCCTATAGTTATAAATGGATTATATATGTGTAGTTGGATTACGGACCGTGGTATTACGTAACATAAAAATAAATAACCTACAACTTAAAAATCATAGACTAAAAAAATTAAATCAACAATATTTTGAAACCTTTGTATCTATATTTACTTCATTTAGAATCTAAAAGTTCTAAAATAATGATTCTAACTTCTTAATAATACCCCGGGTGTATATTATTGTAGTTGGTAGTTATAATAATAAATATTATATACGTATAGATTAATTAATAGAATTTGATAACAAAAGACTATATATGATCAACTATAGATTCAATTTTAAAATAGCAGTTCATGATATTATAATAATATATTAATATAAGCATTTTTCTGATTGTCAAATATTATTTATTTTATGATTTACTGTCTATTCTCGATTAAGTAATATTTAAATTAAATACATTTTATTTAGCTGGTAATGTTTAGTATTTAATATAAAATAATATTGCAATAACCAAATCTTGTCTATTTACATTTTACAGAAATATAATTATTTTATAAACCAATAAGATACTAAATTTTAGCTGAGACAAGATGTTCAGTAAAAACCAACTTCTCTAGTCTAAGGGCTAGTTGTACCATCTCTGATTAAAGTTAACCGGGGTTTAATCGGCCGAATTTGCACGGTTAAATATCTGTTATCAGCTGATTAAGCATAATCGAAGTTTAACCGTAGACGGTACAACTTATTGGCCCTAAAGTGTATCAAAACATTTTTGAGTCATTCTATTAGTGAAAATCAATCAAATGGTCTGGCACTATACCAATACCACTACTTAATACATTCATTAGGACATTGAAATAAATATTGATAAATTTACCGCCAAAAAATTGATGCATTTAGTTTTAAAATTTCAACTTGATTGTTATTTGTTACTATTATCCTGACCACGAAAAATTCAATTTAATTATAATTTTAGACATCAAGTTATTTATATAGTTGTAACTATATATTTTATATTCAAAAATAAATTCGTATGTCTTACTTAAACGTATGTTTTGTCATTTTAAAACTTATTAAGTAATGATAAAATAAGTGACCTACTGGCTACTATTCTCAAAAAATAAATCGCTAGCTACGGTACTAAAACACCTATATACATATCTTTTACTAAAAATTGTACATAAATAGGTATTATATAATTTTTTTAAATTGAGGCATTGTTTTTCAACCTTTTTAGTGTTGCGAACTCCAAAATAGGTATAAAATATGGCCAATCACTTCGCGACCCTCTACCCCCTCCTATCTATATTAGGTAAAAATTTGAACACAAAAAATATCCATTCATTAACCAAACGAAATATACCATTTCGAATATCAATTTATAAATAGCATGTTAAGTAATTTAAGCTTGTCACACCTAAACGTTATGTTATATTTAAATCAGCGTTTTATTATTTTTGACCTACACGATCACCTAGTTGAGAAACGCTATCTTAAGGGGATATTTAGCAAATGGGTGCTATTGAGGTTGATATACCTAGTTAGTTTTTCGTGTAGGCAGTCAATTCTACGGAAACCACTGATGTTATGACAATATAGTTATGTTACATAAATGGTGAGTCGTTACCTCGTTACTTCTACCAATCCCATATCTACATAATATGTAGACGATGTGCATTATAATTTATAATATTGTATTGGTCGATGTAAGGATGTACGAGTTAATAATAGTTTCTTTAATTATTATAAATGTATCAGTGTATCGTTACAGCCTTAATAATAATAATTATTATTGATGTACCTAATTGTAATTATGTTGTAATATTGTTGGTGCAATAATCTATCTTTATACATTTCTATAGAATATCTATGAATATTACGATATGGTCAAAATCATGATTTAGATTAATTAGATTAGTTGGATTAAATAACATTAACTAATTTATATTAATTCATATTATAACTGGATTATGTAAATATCCAAAATATTTTATCATAATAGTCTCATTCTCATACCATAAATTCAAAAGATATTAATTAAACTTTTTAATTTAAGCAATAAATTGAACGTATTATAAGAATCATATTAATTATGAATCTATGTGACTAAGTATATAAATGTTTTTAAAAAAATATAAAAAACAAGACTACGCTTCATATTACTTATGAGTTATGAATTCATTCATTAAAACGTCTTATTATTTTAACAAAATTAAAATAGCTGTTATCTGAGATGAAAATAATTTTGCTAATATTTTTGAATATAATCCAGTTTATGACATTCACTTTTAGACGGTAATTTCTTTTGACTATTTGTTCTTGTCTTAAACATATACTTTGGTATTTATAAAAAACCTAATGTAGCTTTCTTACAAAATCTAATATAATTTATTTTTTCTGTCATTTTTAAATCACTTAGTGATATTTATGCTGTATGATTAAATTTAATTATGTTCCACGTAATTTTAAGTTGTAATATTTACAAATTTATCAAAATCGATAGATTCGTTTTTTATTGTAAAGATACTTGAATTCTATAATTATTTAATTTTACATTGAATCTATATAATGTAACTTAATTCTTATTTGGCATATTATACACATAATACCTATAATATTGATAACTGCAAGATAATGTATATAGTAAGTATGGTCAGAATTATGTATGAGGAGAATACTGTGAGAGTATATAATGATATAATATTTTTAATTTTTAATTACACCGAAAAATATTTTATTAAAATATTGTTTGTCTAGAACCTAGATTCTAGATGAAAATAAATATATTATTATATTAAATAGAATTGTGTAGGTACGCTTATTTTTTCATTATATAGGTATTTTTCACTAAGTGTATATACATTCGAATATTTGATAAAGACACTGTCAATTCCAAATCCAAATCAACTTTATGTTTTACGAACAATTCTTATTAAGTATTATCGGTGTGTAGGTAGGTACTGTGTTTTATACAGGGACAATGCTTGTATAAGAGAATCGTAACTCCTCCTTCTCTTCTTCGTCTTTCATTTTTTTCTCATAACCTCAGATTAAGAATGCTCTAGATTGTATTTAGTTCCATATTTTATCATTAAAATTTAAAATTTTTTTTGTTCCAGAGGTATTTGCCCTTCATGAGGAATGCACCGCTCTTCGATGCAGCCGATGGCGGTGGTGGCGTCGGTCGGTCCAACGGCGGTGTCCGCGGGGTCCAATGCGTTTTGAAAACCGCGTTCTAAATATAAAATCACCAACGGACAGCTAAGTCGTGTCGGCGGCGACGACGACGGTTGTGGTGGGACACGAGCAAACGAGTGGCATATCAGCCGCAGCTGTTGTGTACACGGAGTGTTAATTAAATCACATCACCGGAGACACCGAGTCGTCGGTGATACGGCGGACGCGGAACACGCGCACGAGGGGAAAACCTGCGTCGTATCGTAAATGAAATATAAAATGTAAATCGCAATAACAAATTCCCGGGTTTCAAGAGTGTGAGCCACTGTTACCGAGGTATGTCGGTAGTACGATTTTTCATTCCTCCGGTACCTCTTCCTGACACATCCGTGTCCGTCCACCGACGATCCAAAATTGCGGTTCGAACGATACCGTGTTTCCGAGTGCGGCAGAATTTTACAATTCATACTGCAATATAACATTATAAATCTGAAATCGAACGTGCCGATCGCCTATCTCCTGTACCGCGTTACAAAAGCATCCTTTATAATTTCGAACACCCATTATCATCCTCCCAGCTCTTTTTCTCACAATTATATTACATAATTATTAATACCTATAAATCATCATCGTCACGGTCATCATCGTTCTCGTCATTGAATCAGCCACGCGATAACTGCCGGAGTGACAGATTCACGACTTCAGGAAACAGCGTATCCGAAACCGTCATGACGCACAACAGCAAGACTTCGTTACTGAACAACGCCGACTATGGCGGCGGGGGCGGTGGAACGGCCGCCGCCGTTGCCCGACCTACCACATGGATCAGGTGAGTGTCCGTCGTCGGCTACATTATGATAACAACAGTATATTATAATCTCACGTGACGAGAAAATACACCGTAATAGTTCCAATAATTGAACCATGCCCTTTGATCTTGCGCATGATGTACATGTCGTGTGCAACTATACACGGCGGCTATCTACAGTATATAGTTGCTGCAGTTGATTCAATGTATATTATATATCTTTGATTTAGACACCGTCATTGTTATTCATCCGTTTGATTAAAATACGTATCACGCGACGTATAAAAATTATCGTGTTTTTAGATTCTGAGCGGAGCTATGAATGTATTGATTTTACCATGATGTGTGTGTTTTTTTTTTTGTGTCTGTCATCACGTTTTGGGGTAGTAAAAGTGCTTCGATTTTTGATTTCAGTACCTCGTTCGATCAGAAAGTGAATCTAGTTGGTACCTTGAAAGGTCAAAAGTAAAAAATTAAGGGGGAAACAGGAAATTTTACGCACAATTAGTTGTCGAAAAAATCGATTTTGGTTTTTTGATGTAACTTTAAAACAAATGACCATAAATACATGACATTTTCGCCAAATGTTTATATAAGTATACTCTATCCACCACGAAATTTTCGAAAATTTTTGACTTAAGTTGAATTATTCATAGGTATTTGCAATTTTCGAACATTATTAGTTTTATTTAAATTGATATCGATAAAAATTTATTTGTTGGGTAGAAAAGCTTGAAAATTTAATACAAGGCTCTTAATATACTGTTACAATAGCAGTTGAAAAATAAAAGAAATTCAGTCACATTTTTTTTTTTACATAAGCATTCAAAGTTTGAATTTTGACAAAATACGAAAAAATCACAAAAATTCGCAAATTATTTTAAGCTAGAAATTCATAAAAAAATTATGTCAAAAATGTCAAAAAAAGTTTGTCAATCTTTATCACAAAAAAAATGTCCACCAGAAATTCAAATTAAATTTTTATGAGCATTTGAAATTTAAATTTTTACAACATTGAATTTTCATTTGTTTTCTCATTTAGCGATTTTCTTACTCTGGCGTAACTCTAAAACAAATGACCGGAGATACATGAAATTTTCACTGAATGTTTATATAGGCATTTTATATATTTGATATTGATATAATTTTCAAAATATTTAGATTTGTTTTGAGCTGTTTAAATTTTTCAACTTTTTGGTTTTTTTTTTCTATAAATATCGATAAAAATTTATTTGTTGGGTAGAATACAAGGCTTCTAACACATTGTTACAATAGCATTTGAAAAATATTAAAAATAAAATCACGAAAATCACGAAAATTCGTAAATTATTTTACGCTAGAAATTCATAAAATTTTTTCCTTTTATATCTAAGATTTGAAAATTTAATACAAGGCTCCTAAAATATTTTTACAATAGTAGTTGAAAAATAAATGAAATATATAGTCACAATTATTTTTTATAAGCATTCAAAGTTTGAATCGATTTGCATATCAATGTGAATTGTGATTATAGTTTATAACTTACTATTACGTTATTCATATATTTTATTAAATCTTATATTGAGCATTATTTACATGACTACATGCATGGTTTTATATATTTAATAAATTAGTAAAAATAGGTTATTTATTAACTAAAAAATAAAAAATAATGTTTTATTAGTATTACCTACTATAGCTGTCTTAAATATTCTTATAACCATTATAATAGTGTTTTTATATTTTAATTTTAACTGTATTGCACTGTGTAAGTTTTCGTTAATAATTTATTTTTTTAGTTAATCGTTTTTTTAGATTATTTTGTAAAGTTAAACACTGTATTACAGAGATCCAAAATTATTATATTTTATAGTATTTATTTGAAAGTATAAGGTATTTAAAGGTACTTAAGCTAATAATTTTCAACAAAATATTATATAGAGAAATCATATACAATTTTCAAATGTTGAAATTCTAATTTCTTTTGAACATTAACATTTTTAAAACAGTTATGCAAGTTACCACATTTACCTGAGTGGGGATGAAGATGAAACAATAATATATAATATAGTATACTGTAATATTTAATAGGCGCCAGATAGATTAGGTATGGGAACCTAGTTGTTATGTAGGTGGACAGGCATATGCATGAGAATAATCATAGTGCGAGACTCTGCTTACAAAGTGTAGGTATTTAATAATTTACAACTTTGTTATATTATGATATAACAGTTTTTTGGTATATTCAATTATTTACTCAGTTAAAATCTAATGTTTAATTGATTTACCTACAATTCATGTATGTATTTTCTATTAATATACGATATACCTACCTATAAGTATATTATTTTATACTTGAAAAACAGAACCTATCTTAACATTCTTGGCTGTTCATATAATGTGAAGGACCATGTCAAACCTGTAAGATTCGTCAAAAACTGACAAAGAAATTATTCAAATTAATTTATTAATCAATGACAATAAATTGGTATTAGTAGGTACGTCAAGATTAAACTCTCAATCTCAGATTAATATTAAACCATGATCAGAGCTCTGAATATTCTATTTTTTTCTTATTTTGAATAATATACTTATATAAAGTGAAATATACGTAGTAATTATCAAGCCCCAATGGATTTATATTTTAAAAATTTAAACCTACCTAATTTTATTTTGACACGTGTTCAGGAAAACTAAAATTTTTTCGCATGTATATTTTTAAACTAGACAATATTAATATCATCGTTTTTATGTAATATTTTATCCAACATCTTTAAAAAAAAAATTTGTTTAATATTTTTACCATATAATTATTATTATTGTTAGGCTTATATATTGTTAAGTTTATTTATTGCTTTAATATTAACAATTATGCTAGCTGTATAGTACCTATACCTACTTAATTTATTATAATTAATACAATATATCGTTGGTAGTTATTTTTTAATTAAATTTCATGAATATTATCTTATAATCAGTTTATTTAGTTTATTAATAATGCAATAATTAAACAAAAATTTTAATTTTAATCAAAAATATATTTTTTGCTATATATATTTAATAATATCGAATTTAATAGCGCTTAACAGATGTAGATATAGCCTTATAGGCTAGGAATGTCTTATTATAATTAATTTAAAAAAAAAAATAATAACGCTTAACGATATTTACATTCAACAAAAGCTTGCAAGTTAGAGAAAAATATTTAATGAAATTAGATCTATTTAACGTGTTAAGTATCAAATATATTTAATTTTTCTAATCAATATCATGGCTTATATCGTTAAAAAGTTAGTACATGCCCATAAAAGTAATCATAGAAAAATTAATACAAATTGAAAATGTTGTATAAAATAATTATATATTAATTTATTTTCTTCGTTATAAAGAACTTAAAACGCTTAAAATAATAGATATAATCTATTATATAAATAATGGATAAATAAGAAAATAACTATATTTTTAATTGCTGTTTACTCTTATATTGGATGAATTACATTTTAATTACCTATAACTCAGTAACATTTTGTATATTGTATACTACTATTATATTGCTTGTTTGCCATGCTATTTTCAATTAGAGTTGTTTCGTTAAGTCACATTTTATTACTAGAAGCTGTTTTTTCTTACTTAATTTAGTAATTATTTTTAGATTAGAATATTAAGTACCAATATTAACGCTTTTTAAGATTGAATATTTTTTATTTTATCTATTATATTGTATGAAAATTTCTTTTGTAAGTAGTTTCCATTTTACATTCAATATATCAATGACTTGTGTGTTGTGTTAACATATTCATGTTTTGTTTTCATTATATTTTATTGTAGATTTCTTGCACTTAATTTTTTGTGAATATTAAGGTGTTTAGGAAAGCATACATTGATTTTTTATTTTTGTTTCAATCATCATTTTTTCGTTATTGGTCATTTTTGTTTCTTATCACCTAATGGCCAAGATCTAAAATGTTTGCGAATCCTTATTTATTAGCTATGTATAAACTTCAGTTTATTGGTATTTTGCAGAGGAGGTAATAAATTCTGAATTTCTCAATTGTTTCTCTAAGCACAAAGAAATACTAATTATAATCGTATAATAACTTAAATAAATGCTTCAAGTAGAATAGATTCTTAAATGTGATTATTCATTATTACACTTTAATCTAGTGTTAAGAAGAAATACGAAATATAAAAAACTGGTCTATGTTATCAAGGAACCCCTATTGAGGAGCAAAGAGTTCATGTCCCACCTTAGATAATAAAAGTCATGCAAAAAAACTATATAGGTATGCTCAAGGCTGGGCATTAACGAGTTAAAAAGTTAAAGTTAAGTTACTTTTAACTAAGTTATTTAACGAGTTACTTTTATTTTCAAAAGGAACTTCCAGCTTAACGAGTTTCTTTTTTTTTTAAACAACTTCTAACTTAACGAGTTAATTTATTAATTTGTCCTAATATAAATTTCATATATTTAAAATTATATTTTGATTTTTATAACTTATTGATATTATGTATATAAAAATAATAATTGTGGGAATAACTAAATACTTTACGATATGAATGTGAGTGTTTTGCATTATTTTTATATTTGAAATTTCAATAGATATTAGAATAACGTGTACCTATAACTACAACTATCTATACCTATATAAAATTTGGGAAACGATTTACGAGTAATAATAATAGTATTAGATAATAATATTTTATTTTATTCTGCTTATTCGCAGAAAATATGTATAATATATATATATATATAATATATAATATATTATAATAAAACAAAAATGTTATAGGACCATAATAGGGGTAATAATTATTTTGAGAAAAGAAAAAAATATTATTTAATTTCCTTGTATGCAGAGATAATATACTCTTACTAATTTAATGTTAGATCTTATAATTGATTGAAGTATGTAAGTAGTACTTACTAAGTACCTACTGTAATTAATACAATTACATATGTTTATTGAAAATAGTTAGACTTCCATTATATTGTGTTATTTGTTAAGCTTTGATAAAAATGTATGATAATTTATTGGACATGAAAAAAGAAAATTAACTTATTTTTAACTAAGTTAAGTTACTTTTTTTTCAAATTAACTTTTAACTTTTAACGAGTTAAATTAATAAGAAAACTAACTTTTAACTTTAAACTTAACTTACATTTTTCTGTATTAACTTAACTTAACGAGTTAAAATAATTAGTTAACTTGCCCAGCCTCGGGTATGCTTTGAATCTATTTACCTATTTCATATTAAATACCAATAATACCATACTTTATATCTTATACAGAATAATAGGTTTTAGAATCTAGTTTCATTTTGACACCCCTCCTGAAAACAACCCTTTGGTCGCCGATGCATATTTTAATATGAACGGATTTGTTTCTATATTATCTTAACATAGAAAATTCAAAAAAAACATTCTTCTCAAGTCGGATTGATTATACTGTTTGGAATTGTTTACTGAAATGAATACGGAATAAAATTAACAGTTATTGAATTTAAAAAGCGTTTTTGAAAAGATAGTCCACTGACTAATATGATACGCATACATCGCTGAAACGCATAAAAATGCAAATATAATTTTTTTTTTTTTTCGAAGTTTATTAAGGCTTCAACAACACAGGTTTTTAGCCTACTTTAGTTAAAATGTATACAAGAAAAAGAAAGGAAAATATATATATGTATACATTAAATTTTGGAATACATTTTACTACATTTTAATAGTTATTATTTACAATGGGTATTTAGTGTTTATATTATGGAAAAATGTACTGATTGCAACTGTGTTTTCATCTTTGAAGGCTTGATAGAGTGATGCTGGATTTTGGAGTATCTTGCGTGCTTCAGTGAATTTGGGGCAGATGATTACGATATGTTCAATTGATAGAGTTACGTTGCAAGTATCGCATACGGGTGCTGGTTCTTTTTTGATGATAAATATTTTATTGAATATGAATTGTGCGATCACTACAATCAACGTTTTATTTTAGTTAAAACAAACTGATTATTTTAAATTAGTTTAAATCAGGAGATTATAATCTGTGAAATTAGCAGTTTTCTCGAACACATGATACAATATTGACAGTATTATTGAATTCCGATTTACCTGACATTTTATTTTGATATTAATACATATTTATGTGATTCCATTGTAAGCCTAACTCTTAAAACTGCATTTTAACAAATAATTATTCTATTAAGTGTATCATAAAACATATAAGAGCCGATGTATTATTTTATTAATAATGTATGCATATATTATCATAATCTAGTTTCATAACGTAATTTCATTACAAATTCCTATTCTCTTGAAGCATTTAGATTTAATAGATAACATTTAGATATCGAGAGATTGTTTTCGTTACCAACCTATATCAATATCATATTTGTAGTTATTGATTATACCGATAAATATTTGTTACAGTTTGTAGATGAACAGACAATAATAATACACAAATTATTAACTACCAACACAATATACATATTAAAATATTATTATACTATCAAAATAAACAGACATACAGTTTACTGAAAATATTTTTTTATCAAAATATTATCTATTGATATCAGGTTACATAGTACATACATATCACATTATAATATATACCAACATAAAGTTAAGATAATTTAACGAGTATTATAAGAATTTTGCTTTTGAATCATTTTAAAAAACTAATATGTCATCAGTTAATTCGTACAGTGATGACAATGTTAATCATTTTGCTTGACATTTAGTATTCAAGTAAAACCCAGGACACCATTAATTTTCAGAACTATTTGACACAACCATTCAAAAATAATATATTAAATTTGTTTCGTTTGCTCGGTTAGATCGTTTAGATCGTTTTTATTTTTTATTTGTATAATATTATTTTAATATTATGTTCCTCCCGGAACTGCAAATATTATTTGCATTTATTATTTATTTTATTGTTTACTAAAACTACTTATTGCCCAGCTATTTATTAAGGTATTTAATTTTCATTTAATTATTATAGGTAATTTTGAATTTTATATTAGAGTAGAAAATGTTTTCTTTATATTTTAGTTTAATTTATAACAGATAAGAATCACTGTTCTATATGATGTATCGATATGTTCATTAGTCTAATGAGAAAATTCTTAAATTTAAAAGGTTTATAGTTTATTTATTTAAATACAGTGGATGGTGTATTCGTATTAATATTCTTTTTTATACTTTCAACGATGGAATTTTTATATAAAATAGAGATAATTATAGAAATTACATTCATTATTATTATTATTATTCCATTATAATAATTATTAGACAGAGTTTTGTGCATCTATCGGTTTATAAATTTATTTGTTAGTTTTTATCAAGAACGTGAGTAACAATTTATTTCGGTATTACAGTTAAATTTAAATTAAAGTAATTAAATACTATTTAAAAAAATAAAAAAAATACCTACGTATAGTTATCATAATATGCTCAATAATATGATGATTTAAATTATTTTATTGGTGCTTGATCTTTTAATACTTTATCTATAGCTTTCAACGTAAATACTAGTACATTGGTAGGTACTGTACTGAGTAATATACTTTGTTTTTATCGATTGAAGCCTCGGACATTTTAAATGACATTAAATTAGATACCACATCGTTACATGGTTATATAAATTATTGGCATATTTAAATGGATAATCATCGAATGAAAAATGCTGAATGTTAATTAAATGCTATAATGTATATTTAGCAAATGTAAATTTGTTTTATTTAATAAATCAAATGTTTACGTATAATTTTAAAAATTACTATTTGTTTGTTATTCTTCTTTTAAAAGCGTAATATGGTTTTTTTTTTTTAAATTAAATAACGAAATACAATTATTTTTTGTGCAATAGAATATATAATATTAGAAATATATCATTGTAAATTAGCAGTTACTATTTACTATACATTGATCATATAGTATAAACATAATAAAAAAAAAAAATATTACAGTAAAGAAATGGTGCTGGGCTATCGCATTTATTAAACATTTTAGATTTGATTTGAGTTTTAAGGAATACACAACATTATAATATTTTATATTTGAATATATCAATGAAAATGTATTAATTATATTGATCATTTTTCAGGCAACCTCAATATTTTAGTATTGGTTCCGTTCGAGTTCGGTTTGGTCCAATATCTACCAAAAATGATGTCACCGTGGCTCCATCTAATGGCGAGTTCCAACTAGATACTGACGCTAAAGAATCGTCGTGCTGCTGCGGAGTAACATCCCGAATCCCTCTTCCGACCGGCTCTAATAATAGACATACTACTGGCGCTACTTGTCTGCCCCGAATACAGGCGCCAGTATACCGTAGCTCATTGGATTGGTCTAACCGTGTTCAAAAATCGTCGTCCGGTTGTTTCGGTAAGTTAAATGTCGATCGTGTTCCGTTAGTCACTAAAATCTGTGACGATTCTAAAAGTCTACTTTTACAAGAGCAAGAAGCTATTAATCTGGACCGGTTCCAAAGGTTTCGTTTCGGCAGTCGCAACGGTAGAGGTGGCTCACAAAATAAAAAACCTAAACAAAACGTGACACAGAGAACTACTGACAAATCCGATCGGCTGAGGAAGCTCACAGACAAGCTGAAGCAGCCACCGGCTTGTGAGGCACAGGCGTCAGATATTAAAGATGAAAATCTGATGGGTAGCACAGCCACGTCGACAGCGAATTTGAGTGGTGAGGAATCGTTAGATAAGTTCGAAGATGGTATACGAAAACCCGAATCTAGAACTATAGTCGGTTCCTATTACCAGCGGTCTATACCGTTTAGGAGTGCATCATTTTCCCAAGTTTATTATTCGCCATCTGACGGTAAATATATAAGATCCGATGGACGGAAAAGGAGTACACCAAATCCTGTTACCCTTTCTCGTAAAGCCCATTCATCTGAACCTGTAAGATCTTATTCTCAAGACCACGATGCTATAGATGTACCTACGCCCCCTAGACGAAAAAATAAATCGTTTAAGTCTTCAGATCAATTGTGTCAGTCAGACGTAGCGATAATTGAAGAATCGCTAGAAGTATCAGTTGAAGAATCTCCTGATCAAGTAACCGAAGAAACATTTTTATCGGAGTGGAAATCTGAGACTGACGGTACTGTTCAGAATATCGAGGATAGTACTACTAGTACACCTGTTGATTCACCAAAAGAAGAACCACAGAGTCCGGATTTCCCACAAATGCCTCAGTGGTCGTCCCTCACAGAACTGCCCCTACTACGACCTAAATTATCTGCGCAGAGTTCTGAAGAAAAAGATGAAGAAAAAATAGTATGTTCATCGCCAAAAGTAAATTACCGTAAATATTTATTGTCAAAAGCAGACTCTTTGTCAGAAGGTGAAAGCGACCAAGGTAATCATAGTCAAACTTTATCACCAACAAGAGAGTGTACATCATCTCCATGCAATGACAACTCTGATTCCGAAAAAAATTCTGGTCCCCCCGTGCCTTACTCAAAAAGACCTCTCCGTGGTCCGTATTTGGAAATGATAGTAAATGAAAAAAAAAAACCAGAAGTGAATGGTAAGAAGCAAGATGCCTTGAAGTTCCTTGATGAATATCCTAAGCAAATCCGATCGGCCGACGATTGTCAGCTAAAAAGAAGCTACACCTCGCCCGACCAACCGTCGGACCGGTTAAGACTCAGAACATCGCCGAAAAGAAAAACCAGTGCAAATTTACCGTTGTCAGTTACGGCCGGAAAGAAACATGGCACTAATGAAACAGTGGTTTGTCATCAAAGAACAACGTCTAGTCCAAGTCAGTTGGAAGGATGTTCGAGAGTGAAAAAAACGCCCGAACCTAGTCCTCAGCTATTAGCACAATTATTAAAAGGAAGCTCGGAACAAGTATATGGAGGACCTTTGACAAACCCATTAAAGGTAAATTTAATTATATTTTACCTATTTTAAATGCACAAAATATAATTAATATTAATGCTCAGCTATTAAACATTTATGATATTATAGTGAAAAAAAAATAATCAATATAAAATCTTGATTATAGGTATACAGAACATATAAATAAAATATGATTATTGCTTAGGTATACCAAATATCTATGATAAATTATCCTCTAACATTTCTAGACTAAACATAATATATTGGCTTAAACGTGTAGAGTTTTTGATATTTATTAATTATAATAATATAATTATGTTATTTGAAGTGAGTTTTTAAAGTAAAACTTATTTTTACACGATTTTGACAAATTCCAAACGATATTATTGTAATTATTAGCTTATAAAAAATCAATTCTTATTAGTTTCATAATATATGTATCTATGTATTAAGATGAACTAAGCATAATTTTTTATTATGAATAATAACAAAAGAAAATATAAAAATCTTATTTGTACAGTGTACATAGCATTAAAATTATGACGGATAATAGAGATACCTATATATTTAAACAAAATAGAAGTATAAAAAAGGATTTGTTTAGATTTTTAATTCCAATGTTGTTGTTGTTGTTAAAATAAACCTACAGATTAAACTATTAAAAATGGACTTGAAAGCTGTTGTGATGTTACGAACTCTATTTTTTAAAAAAGAACCGAACTCGACCCTGCGCATATTTTTAAATTGTACGAATTAAAATGAATAGAACTGAATTCAAGATTTACGTAATTTATTATTTCTATTTCATTCACATGACTATTTGTTATTTGGTTAATATATACGAAAAAATAGTGTAATAGTTTAATTTAATCTAAAATTAATTATAATTTTGAATTTGATTATTACCTGTGAAATCATACAGTTCATAACTAGAAAAATGGGTGAACCTATATATTAAAATAGTAGAAATTACATGATAGAGTTTGTATTAATTATCTGTTGAAGTATAAGGTATACCTATGTCTTGTAAAATCATGTTTGCCCATTTGCATTTAAATTACATTTTAATTTAAAGGGTTCATTGTCGTAATAAAATGGATTAATCCACGTATATTCTTTTAGCGCAATTCTAATTTATTATCAAAACACCTTTTTTGTTTTTATTTTTATAATAAAATTAACTATAATTTCAAGTTTTAAACTCGATTTCATTTATTTATTATTTATAAATAACAATAATACAATTGATAATCGTGATATACTAATGTACAAGTTCGTTATAAAGTTTTCTCGTATGATAATAAAATTATGTTATTTATTGGTATTTTAATGTATTCATAGTTAGTGATGGGTAGTGTATTTCAGTTGGTTTTAAAAATATGACTTAAATTTATTTTTCAAATATTTTAGTTTATTGTCAACTGTTTAGACGATGATAATATTTCCAATTTTCCAGTATAAATATATGTTACATATAGATATTCAACCGATAATATTAAGTTCTCGATTTTTTAGTATTGGTATTATGGTTTTATATTGAATTAGTATAGTAACTTATAAATAGGTAGGTATTTATTTATTTAATTTACATATGAATATATGATTAATATATTAAATTATCAATATTAGACAATTTTAATCAAATAGTTCTACAGTTGCATAATTTAAGTCAGTTTGATCTGATGATTATTTTAATTGTATATGGTTCAAATCAAACTCAAAAACGAAAAACATCAGTAATATTAAATTTATTATTTTACATTCTACGTAAATTTCATTCCTACATAAAACATGTCCAAAATAAAATGTAACTGACGTTATTATATTTTTCAGTTTTATTAATATTTATCACAATAGCACATTTTTGTAACACAAAATGTTAAAATCTTAAATCACAAAAGTTTATTGAAACTCATTATTAATATACATATATATTTCAAATAAAAGTTACAAAGAAATGTATTTCAACAAGGTTATGTACTCACATTTTTGCAGTTGTTGAAATGTCAACAAGTAACATTGTTATTTGTGTTATTGGTGAATGTATAACATTGTTATTAACCTTTATTTTTATTTGACTATAAATTATTTTTTAACTTTAAAAATAAAATCGTGCTATTCATTATTATTATACTTATACAATATGTATTATATATTATACACGATATTTCAATATTTTGACTATTTTTAAATATTCATACATAAATAACATTACTTAGATAATTAATTAAAACTGTACTATCTTATTACTTCGTGTTATCAAAATCAAAACTATAAAAGTTAAAATATTTCAGATGTTTTATCGATACTGCAGAGTATATATTACATACTTACTTAATAAAATGTAAAACAAATTATCTTTATAATTTTATTCTTCTTTAAATCTTTAAGAATACCAATATCTATAAATTAATATAAAATTGCCAAGGACTTAATTCATTATAAATCATATTGATGTAAAAACTAGTTTTCTGATTTAGTGATTTATTTTGTAAATTGTTTCTTTAATCTAACGAAAACATTTTCTTCGGAATCATTTTTCTTTCTTTTTTGTGTGTCAACTGGAGCGATCTTATTCCATCTCATTCAACATAAACTTGTACTTTATTCAGGGGGGTCTATTTACTATAAGTAATTCTAGGACAAATTCCAAATATTTTAAGAAAATACATAATATATACTACATTTTTAACGTGTATTATAAATTTTAATGTGCTTATTATTTGGAGCTGTTTATGTTCTAGTAAACGTCTAATCAGTTATTAAAATCTACACAATTTTTAATTAAAAAAAGTTAAGTTATATATTTATTTATTAAAATATTAATATGCTAATACTATATAGGTCAGAGCAGGAGTACACCGTAGGTATTTAAATCACATATAACTACCAAATGTTTATATATTTATTAGGCAATTAATTTCACTAATGTTATTTTAAACTGAAAATTAATGAATAATTAATTAATTATCTTATGATGTAACTTGGTTAGATTTATTTAAGCGATTTTTACGTGAATAAATTGAACACTACGTATGTACCTATTCACTTAACACTCAGCAATTGCAACGCTTTAAAATTTAAAGGCAGAATTTAATAAGCCAGAAGTATATATACTGAAAAAGTTCATCGGTATCGACGTGTTATTTTACCTTAAGCAAAAATAATATATGAAATATTGCATTTTTGACTCTACAAGATTATTTTAATAATTTAAATACTTTAAAATAATATCAATCAGTGTAAAGTTGGATACAATATACATTACTATGGCGATTGTTTTATAAAATATAATTGATAGGCATACAATATATATTTATTTGGTTTATTTATCACTTATAGGCAGATAGTATGTTCAGATAGTGTGACTTTACTATTATAGGCAATATTCACTTAAATATTTTCTGTGTTAATATTTTTTTTTAACTAATAAAAATAATTAATTTATCAATATATTTAATTGTTGAATTACATTTTTTTTTACTATCTATTTCGAAAAGTTTGTAAGTAAATAGACTAACTCGCTTAAAAATATTTATTATTTTTCGTCTGGTATTTACGCATGTAAATGAAACCACGATGAAAGGAACAAGGAAAATGAAAAATAATAATAGTTTTACTAAAATATACGAAAATATAACCAGGTAAACAAAAACATCAAAACATTATAAGTGTCAATAGTGTTGTTGTTCGTTGTTTACACCAGACTAATAATTAAACTATAATATTAATAAAAGTTATTATAATATCAAGCAATAACAATAGCGGTGTTGGCTGCGCCCTTGGAAATTAAAATTTAAGTACAGTAAATATCAGTCGTGGAGTAGGGTAGATGGTATTTTAATTTGATGCCGGTTTTGCGGTAATACGGAAACCCACGTTAAATAAAAAGTATGAACTATTACTTCGGTATTGAACGGTATTTGGTTAATAACCGGTGTACCGAAAAAACATTAACCCTGTATCTCCATCGAGGATTAGGTGTAATTAGCTGCCGAGGGGATACACGTCTTACGTTTCATTGTAATTTTGCGTGCATAATACAAGTTTGTGTTCACAGTACAGATGTATTGTTCGTACGTACAAATAATATTATATTTATTAGGATGCAAATCAATTATAGATTTTAATGATATAAATATTTGTTTTCTAAAACTGTGTATATTATATTATAATAAACGTCTTATAGGTAGGTACGCAGTATTATATTGGCATGAAATATTATTCATATTAAATTCCGATTCGCTCCACCGACGCGGTTGGTGACGGAGTAATGGAATAATATGTGTAGTATTGTGTACATACAGTGTGTGACAGAGAGTTATAAAGGAGAGGGATAGGGCGAGTGAGTAGGAGTGGGAGAAAGAGAGAGAGAGATAGTAAGGATAGAGATAGAGAGAGAATTGGTAGTCACACGGTCATCGTTTCTCGTTTCCGCCGTCCCTGCAGGCAACATCAAAAATAGAAAAGCTCGTACGGTGGTGGCCGTCGTAGTCGTATAGTCGTTTGTGTATATAATATGAGTACATGCATCATGTACGACCCGTAATGGAACGCGAGGAGAGTGTTCACGAAACGATGTCATGACGCCTGTGCGCTAATTGCTTGTGTTTTCCATCTGGGGAAAAAAAACACTATATAATAATGATAAAAACAATATTATATTGAGGCGCATCTCTATATATTTTCTCACGGATCGAACACAATATTGCTATTAACTATGCAAAAGCCGAATGCACGATCGCACACCAATTGCAGATAAAACGTTGGTACCTACTTACCTTTAAAAACGTGTATGATATTATTATCGCGATTTAGTTGCAGCTTGTCGTAACGCTGTATATAGTCGATCTATATTTATTGTTGACAGTTGAGTGAGACCACCATCTCCTGAGTAACTACCGATGAAAATGAGCTACCTATTGGATGAAGCATTCAAACGTTTTCCGATATTTGATCCGTAGTGACCGTAGTAATAAACGACGATGGTGCGCGGAAACATGACAGTGCCCAAATTATTTTCCAATAATTCCAAAACGTTTTCGTTATTGATATATCAGGCATGGATATTGCTACACTGAAGAGTAAAATAAAAAGCCGTTTCGCAATCAGTGTCGAAGACGGTTTGTTGTGGTATGCACTAGGGACACAGACGACGACGTTGGTTTACCAGTTAGGCGTTTTCTAGACGAAGTATATTATTTAAGTGATGCGAGCTAGTCCGTGCATGTTTCTGTGTGGGTTCACTGTTGAGCGGTGCATTAACCTCGTCGGAAACGGACGCGAAAATGCCCATAATACGCGTCGTGTTAATGTGGAACGTTATATTATTAAACTAATAAGTTTTGTAAATCATCGTATCCAAACATAATCAGTACTGTTTCTTTTTCACTTTTAAACACTTTCTGAGTAGGATCATTTTTGTTTTGGCAAAAACTATCAGCACATTGTTTTTTTTTCTGTGCACTTGCAACATTAATATTACCTCAACTGCGCAACCAGAGGACTGTGACCCTCCCCCCTCCCTACAATTTTTTTTAAAAATTCAAATTTTAAAGTTAAGACCTTTTTTTATGTTAATTTATTTTTTATATGTATACCCCCCCCACCAAAAAATAGATCCTATAGTTGCACCACTGGTTGTACCACTTATATTTGTTGATACTATATTATCTCATGATAGGGATAAATCGTTCGATAACAGACAAACGGTCATTTTTTTTTACCACATTAAAAATATTACATTTACGTGATATTATATTTTATTGGAACACGAATTTAGCATAAATAAAAAAGTGCATTACGCTTAATATGACTCTAAACTCTAAAGTGAATATGACGTACCTAATTTTTCTGTGGATTTGTCTGATTTAGTCGTTTCAGATGGTTTGCATTAATCATAGCCAGTAACTCACGATTCGAACCATTGAGACAATTTAGTTATTTCAAATATGAGAATTTGCGAAGAATACAGTTTAATCGATTATATCCGCTGTAAAAATGTATTTTATGGTATCTTTTTATATAGATTACTCAACCACATTGCCACTTATTACTTATTTGTTGATAAACGTACCTATAAAATTATAAAATATTTATCGCAATAATTAAAAATATCAGCGAAATCAAAAATGTAGGTAAAAACTAAAATGTATAAAAATATAAAAATATGAGAACTTTGTGCCGATAACTAAACTTTGATATTAATACTAAATAATTTATATACATTATAATAACATTAAATTCTTATATAATATATAAATCAATACCTGCGTATTATAGAAAAGTGCAAGTAGGTTCGTGGTAAAAATAGTTTAGATATAGTATTTTAATCTAAATATTTTGAAAATGTCATCGTGTAATAACTTTGTGGATAATATAATATATACACAATAGCGAAAACTTCAAATTCATTCGAATAATATTTTTTGAAATCAAAAATCATAAAAATCGTAAATCTAAAAAAACCATTGTGTATACCTACCTGTAGAAAATGATAAATTAAGTAAAATTTTAAGTTTCTACGGTTGATATTTTTTGAAATATTCAAATTTTAAACTTCAATCGCTACTAAAATATGTATATTGTTTTAAGCTAAACATTTTTGTTTTTATTTCTAGTAAAAGAAAATCTATGAAAAATATTGTATTACATTTTTAAATCTTAAATCGGTTTTTTCATATGGTCAACTTAATTAATTATAAGTCGCAGAATAACTGTTGATTAAATAGTTTATTTTATTTATATGCATTTTAAGTTACAATAAAATAATTTAATGGACAATGCAAATATAGTATAACTACAGACTTATACAGTGTATAACTATAGTGCATTTGTGTTGGAAACACCTTTGCCATTTTATTCAGCTGATGTAAAATGTAAAGGTATACTTATTAATTAAAAGCTATTGGTTAATACGTGATATTTTTACATCAACATTTTTAAACTTTAATTTTTACAATGAAAAAAATCGAGTTGTTATCAAAGAATTAAATAAAAACCAAAAACATTACTCTAGGTATACGATCAACATTTTTATACGCACTATGCTTAAAAAATCATATTTTTACAAAATAATAAGAAATTACAACAAAACATAATATTGCTACTTTAGCGACTAATATAAAAAAATAAGATACAAATTAAATTCTATATGAATTTGTAGCAAATTTAATTAAATTAGTTGTCGACCTATATTACACAACTTTGGGGAACATTGATACTAATTATTAATATGATACTAAATATAATAGATACCTATTTAATTTAAATGGTTTCGTATTAGATTTAAAATAGATGGATATTTACTAGACGAATAACAACGTTTGATTGTTTGTTTAAATAATTTGTTTTATTTCTTGTCTCCAATAGTTGATTAGGTATATAGGTATGCTGTGTGTTTTTTCGGGGTATGGAAATTGCTGAAAATACATAGTTGTTTCATTAATTCAAATTAGAAGTTTATTAAAATAGAATGTTTAAGCGAATGGATTAATTACTTGGGGTGATTTTAGAAGTAATATTGATTTCTACGAGGTATATAATGAATGGAAGCTTAATTTTATTTTCAATTATTTTTCTCAACATTATTATCTACATTTTTTAGAATCCATTATCGATTCAGTTTTTGAATAAGTTGACGATATTGTAGAGCTGATACGGTTCAATTATTAAGTTGATTCATTGGTTATGTCAGTCGACAATCTTGAAAATTTGCTGACTTAGTCTGTGGAGAACTCTTATGATAGGTAGCTGTTTTACTTTTTTTGAAGTGGATTTTCTTATACATTTTATTTAAGCTGTATAGGTACCTATAGTTGATTTTTTTTACATTTTTACACTACGACGTATTGTTTCTTTTACATTTTTCTTTTTTTTATCTTTCAAATGATGTCCGTCTCGAAAATAGCTTCACTGTTTCAGTTAGGTTCTTCAAGTTCACCTGAAGAAAATAGTTTTGTTAAATTAAAATGCCATTTTATCGTTATCGAAGGATATAGACGTAAGCGTTCCTATATAATACCATATTAATTATGAATTAATATTAATATTCGTATATTACCTATGCACATTTTCCAGGGAAAACCAGGACAATTGTTTGATGTTTGTCACAATTTCATAACTTCTTTCAACATATTATACAACTTAGCCATATAACCTAATCTCATTTTTTCGTTATCCCTAATAGGGCTAACCTCCCTCATTCATTTTATAAAATTTGCATTACTAATTTTATTGAACATTTAGGTTATGTGGTATGTGGCTTTGCTTCACATTCTTCTCTTTGTACGCCATTTCTAAATCATTATAATGAGAGAAAATTGTAAGTTGCAGTGTGGTATGCCTTTAATTTTATTTTATTTACAAAAAAAATGTACTTAAATGCATTAAATTAGTCTAGTAAATACTAAAAAAAAATATGATTGTACATATTATTATTTATATCAAGAATATCTTTATAGCTATCAAATATCAATCAAACTATCATATCTACTAAACCATATTATATTATAGTTTATAATACAGTGTAAATCTCGTAAATGGATAGTTATGATTATGAACATTTGTAATTTCATATAGTGCGTAAGAATTGGTGGTAGATACATTTAATAAAAATGACGTGTTGTTCAAACTGTATATTTTTGTAACCATATGTGATGCGTAAGTTAGTTGCTACTTCTGGTGGGTGTCATGGTGGAAAGGGTAGTGGAATCCTCCAACTACACACACACACACACACACAAACACACACCGATACCGGGCAATACATACACAACAGGTGTATTGGGAGAAGACGGGATCACCCTCCAACCATGACCACCCACACCATTACTACCACACCACCATTTGACGGATATAGTCCTTGAATGGATGCTTTTCCGACTTTTATCCGAATCGTGTCCATAGCAACGAGACCGACGAAATAGCAAACTACGTATATAATAATAATAATAATAATATATATATATATAATATATAATAATTTTGTGTGTATAGCGCACGTGTATAATAATAATAATGTTACATAGACCGTCTGAGTCTCTCGTCATGTCGCGCGTGTATTAAACGTGACGTAAGCCGCGCGTGCTCGAGTCTGCCCGCTTGTCTACAGCTCGCCTCCCGTCCGTCGGCGGCGTACGTATTATATACACTCTCGGCACCAGCGTCGGCGATACTGCAGGTGGTACAGTCGACGTCGTCGGACCACTCGCGGATCTGCGCTTTTACGTAAATAATATAACGATACCAACAATAATAAAAATTATTGTTAATAACAACAATATATAATAAGACCCTTTTACAAGAGATTTTCGCGGCGTCGGTGGTCTCGAACACGAGGGGTCCGTAATCGCGTCGAGCTTTTGTCGATTATTGTTTTCGCTTTTAATTTTTTGCTCGCACATCGTCGTCCATCGCCGATTAACTTTCGTTTTCCTCCGGTCCCTCTACTGATATCGCGGTACTAGTGTATATATAATATATATATACATGGGTAGTATATTCACAATATCCGGATGTCGCTCGACCACGTTCCGATGGAATATCATTGTCGTCAGGTCTCAATGCCGACGAAGTGTACAATATGAAGTGTAATGACTGCGAACGGCGTTCACGGAGATGACGACGACGATCGGTCACTAAACGAAAACGCAGTGACAGCCGCGCAACAACTATTGGCCGCCGTCAAAGTCGCCACACCGGTAAGAGCCTGATTGTCGTTGTTTTCGGGTGGTACTTTCGTTTAATTTTGTTTTTGGAGATTCAGAAGGAGGAGGAGGAGGAGGAGGAAAAGAAGAACATTTCGAAAACGATCAAAAGTCTATACACGCGACTGTATGGTTCTTATTTTACAAAATTTATTTTAATTTCGTTTTTCCAGAAGTAAAACCGCGGAGGTGTGCGTATAGTTTCAAACCGGTCACGAAATACATTTTTATTAGATTTTAACCCATAATAGATACTTCCACTTTTTAAACAGAAATGTTAATTTTATCCATCATAGAGATTCATGTACAAAAATAACATATATTTTCATTTCCCACAACAAAAGTTAAAAATAAAATATAAAGTTTTAATTTTAGTATAATTAAATAACTTTTAAAAACATTTCTCGTAAAAATTAAAATACGAGTACTTGGATATATTCGTGGGACAAATTTGTAATATATACATATAATAAATAGTGAAAAATAATGTAAATTAATTACAACTCGACCATAAACCTACGCTTTTAAAAATGTTTGTATATAAATATAGTAATAGGTATAAACAACAAGAATTGTGTCGTCGATGAAAACGAAAATGTAATTATTGTATGGCATAAGTATTATAGACGTGTATGCAGTAGTTTAATATTATATTAGGTACGTAACCTCAACAAATCATAATTAATGACTTTTTTGTTTTTCTATTAGAAATACAATATTTATAGGTAGGTATTGTTATTTATTCATAATAAGCTCTCGAAAGTTAACAATTTTTTCTATTGTTCAAATGTTCAAGTAGGTAGTTTTAAAAATTAAAATCTCATACGTTATTAGTAAAAAAGCTTAGGACGCCGTAAGAAGTCACAAGTATTTTAATTATTTAAATTATTTTATAAACAATATTATTTACTAGTATTGATTTAAATTGTTTATCGTATTACTATAATGTTGATATTTAATATACTTTAATGGTTAAAAATCTGCATTCGGTTTATCGTTAATTTTTAGGTAGTTAAATTAATTTAATTAAACTTTATGTTACAAATATACCTATTCATGAATATTGTTCTACAATATTAATGCAATTATAATTGATTATAATTTATAAAATCATATTAGTTGTCTGGCACACATTTTTGTTCACATTTCTAATGATAAATTTTTAGATATTATATTATTATTATTATGTTATACCAATAAAATGTGTGATCAGCCGAACAATGCAATTTTTAATATTTATTAGGTACGCAAAATTAAAAAAAAGTATCATTATTCTAATGTAGCATTTTGGTATTTATAGTTGGTCGTTACATAACAAAGTATTAATCATAGTAGAACAAAAATTACGCAACTATATTGTTTCTTTCGAATAGACAACATGTTTTCCCTGCAAGGCTGCAACACTGGCGGGGTGCTGTTTCCGTTCTCCGAAACGTTTATGCACTTTGTGTAGGTGCCTATTTATAAAATATAACATCTATCGCGTGATGTCACCCTGTCGCGTTATTATAACTTTACCCGGTAATGAAAGGGTGCAGGGGTGTGGTTCATTGGCTCCTATAGTATGACATCTCCGGACTTACGTCATCGCGAAATGAGCAAACCAACGAGAGGAGTTGTTCTATGTGTAGGGGTCGTATTACTTGTGTATATATAACTATTATAACGAATAGTTTACTTCCGCTCGACCGTCCACCGGAGTCCCATTAGCGAAGACTTTAGTATCAAATAATTATATATTTTTATACACCTATCGTGTTCGGCGCCAATCCACGTATCTACCTATATATATATTATTATATTATTATTTTATGTATTTATGATTGATTACGCGCGCAATGATCGCAAAATGTCGGGACGACGGACGCGTTTTTTTGGCCAATTAAAATTTCTATTTATCCTCGTCCTCGCCGTCGTCAATGGTGCAGAGCACCCGTGTCGAGTGTATTTTAGTCTTTGGATATCGTATATATGTGATGCGTGTCTTGTCTTGTGTATTACCGTGTACCTACCTATTGCGCCGCTGCTGGCGGTGTTACCGCCGTTGTTGTAGGGGGATGGTAGGGGTGGACGGGGTGTGTAATGATGGCAGAGGCGGTCGTGGAAACGTGACGACAATATTATTATTGCGAACGTCATTTTCGCCACCAGACGCACGCCATTTGTTAGGAAGTTGGCCAAAAAATACATTTTCTTTACCGCCACGCGCCATCCCCGGTCGAGTAAAGACGACGGTGAAGAGGGAGTGAAAATCATTGCCGGTTGTTAGAGAATTAAAAAAAGATCTAAAATAATTTATGTGGACAGACGTCACACGTTATGTACTCACGTTAATTTTCGTTTTAAGCGAACATATACACACTCACACACTCACATATATAAATAATTATAATGTGAATACTATAATAATGATGGCGTTCTAAAAATTAGATTTTTTTTATATTTTTTGTTGCAGGATACGAGAACACATGTAGTGGTCGAGCTTTACGATACGGAGCGTTCGTACGTCGAGTCTTTACATACATTAGTCAACGTAAGTAATAGTTTAATCTTCTTGAATACATAGATGTAACAATAATAGGTTATACTCTAGCAACAGGTACCCAATAGGCAATGTGTGAAGTATGATGTAATAGCTATAATATATTATTATTATTGTTCAAAAGTAATAGCAAAATCGAATGAAAGAAGATAATAATATAACCTTTACCTTTCCTACCCTAACCAACCCAATGCAACCGATGTCTGATGTCTGATGTCGATGCCTAGATTGTACTAAAAACAAAATATTACTCGACAATCTTGAGATTTTATACCAGTTTGATTAATTTATGAACTTTAATTTAAAAAACATAGGTGTTTAATAAAAATAAAATCAGTATTAATTTAATTACGATATGATGCTGGTGATTTATTTATTTTGGATATATTGTATACATATAGCATTATGGCTATTAAAAATAATATGCATTATACATATTATATTTATATAATATATCTTTTAGTGTCTTAGGTTAGGTTTAAATTATTATTTCTGCTAGTATAATACCATGGTAAATTTCAATCATTTTAAATTATATAAAATTTTATTGATTGTAAACTTACAAAAAATGAACTAATCAATCAATAAATTTCTAAGGTTTATATTTACTATGTTATTCAATATTTTTATTATTTTTACCCCGTGTCTATTATAATTAAATTATTTAATTTGATAATATCATGATTTAGCATGAAACAATGCATATCAAACCATGGTTAAATCATAAACATTATTTAGGTAGTGAATTTGTTTTATTTTACTCTTTCAGTTTTATTTTTTATATCATTTCCACGTATCCGATGGCATTCATTTTTATGACAAGCGATTCCTTATTTTTTAAAGGACATCCAGAAATACAATTTTCCGTTAATTCCCTCGAGGCAAGAACACTTTTTAAAGAGTTCAATGTTCGGTTTATATAATACAGTACTGCAATCTAATATAAGTTCTTATATACTGACTTTAAATCATTTAACATTAGATTCTAAACATTTCTTTATGTTTAATCAACTTTAAAATATGCATTATATACATATTTGAAGTACGAATGACTTAAAATAATAAAGTAATTTTACTAATTTAATTGGAATTTTTTTGTTTTTAAATCCCGGGAAAATCAAATAAATCGCAGTTGAAGTATAATTTATTTAGGTACCATGTGACTTAATATATTGTATGCATAGATGTTCCAGTTGTTTCAGAGTTAAACTTTTACTATTTTCATTAATAATTATTGAGATCTATAGCAGTGTGATTTCTAAACATCGATGAAATAGAACTTAATATTTGTAATGTTGTCTCTTTAGGAGGGTAAAATATGTCAGTTAAAGACTTATATATATAAGTTATCAGGTACCTACCTACTTAAGGATTATCTAAATAACACAAAAATATGGATTTGGCTGTATTATCACGAAATTTCTTTTTGCCTTTTAAAACGATTCATTCTAAAATTGATGTAACAATTTAACATCGTTGAAATGGGTGCGCTTTGACCCCTAAATATGCACGTGAGAGTAACCGATAGTTTTTACTTATATTTCTGCAGCTACAGCTAACACAACTTATTATTCCTGGTTGATTATCTTTTAGGCTATTTGTGTTATTTTAACCTACCTACTTATTCTTGTTTACTTGCTCAGGTGACGCTGTTATTTTATGTATTTATTTATCTATATTTATTCTGATTTCTCAGAATTCTCTGACAAAATATTATCCTTCATAAAGCCGTAGGTACATAATACATTTTTTTTTACTCTTTCGTTTCAAACAATTTGTTCATATATTTAAAACCACGTATTTATAATTAGTTTTTACTGCTCATCTTTCTTGACGTGATATTTTTTTAAAATTCAAATCACATATTTGCATCTAGTGTTCTTGTCGTCAAAAAGTGGTTAGTTGTTCAATCTTTCCAATATATTATATCCAAATAATGCAGACTTGAATAGCGTTATATTATCATCAATGTATATCATAATTTTTGTGTTTTATATTAAAAATTAAAAGTGTTAGATGTCTCAACTCTCGTGTGAACTAATCGATTTTTGTTGCTAATTTGTTGTTTTTTTTTTTTCTACGAGAGTCTTAGTCTAGAATATTTATACAGTATTTTTTACATTGAATATCCAGCTCTTAAAGTCTTAAAATTTTTATTGAACTCGTGCAAGAACTAGCAACTATACATTTAAATAAATAAACAGTACCAAAATAAGTTTATAATAGTATTAGTGTAAAATTCATTGCTATACCAATATCACATTTTTATTTGACAAATCAAAAACATGAATTATGATCCATTGCCGCGTTTTGGAACGTTATTTTTATTGAGATTTTTTATGTAAATAATAAATTATTTATGTAGCACTATTTATATATACATACGTACATTATACATTTATTATAATATATATATATATACATAAATAATATCCATATATATCTTTTACGATTACACTATTAATACGTCGCCAGTCATTAAACCCTGCCCTGTGTACATAAATACGTTTAAAATATTATTATTAATAATAATGATAATAGTAATAGTTTTATGTAAAAGTCAGCGAATAAATTACATCGTCAACGGCGACGCCGCCACCGCCGGCGACATATAGATCGCAGGCGGAGAGAGAAAGTTCCAGTGCGGATTTATCGCCCCCGGTAGCAACAAAAAGCGTAGTGTGACGTGTGGACCGTTATATTAATAAAATTCAATAAAATTGTATAGGTACTGTATACGTCCCGTGCACACGTTTGCTCGTCAAAATCGAAGAATTACACGTCGTCCGATGGATCGATTATCTAGCTGAGCTGTTCACTCGACCGCTTACACTGCAGGATGCAGGCTCCGAAACCGAAACCGACGTGAACATGCGATTCCGAGATCCCACAAATTATATTTTGTTGAATATTTCATCGCAGGATCCCCAAAAATTACACAATAGGCTGGCCTTACAATTTTGTCATATAATGTTTTTTACAGATCGTTGTACTATTATAATATTGTGTATAACTGCGAGCACCGTGCTCCTGTCGCGGGCCAGTACCGTGTGTGTTATATGAACATAATATAAGCACCTAAAATGCACGTTATATATTTATTTGAATTTAACGCGTTATGCCTGTACATAAATAAATGATAGATTTAATAAGTATATAAATATGTATATCATTTCAATATTTACATCTTGGTCTTACCCCTATGGCCTTATGTTTCGACAAGAATTTTTTGATTTTATTAGACAACTGTTGTGTTAGGTTTTTTTTTTTTAAATCGAGTCCACTTTATTACCAGATCCACAGCTTTATACAACTATGTCTCATTGTCTCAGATATATGTAAATATTAATAAATTTGAAAAATTAAAAAAAAAAATAACACATTATCTAGATGAATTATTGATTTGGCACGATTTTTGTGTTTTGCGATTAAGGTTTCAAGATTTTCCATTTTAATAACACCGAATTTCATCGGTTTTTTTTCTTTTAGTTACATCTAACTTTAGAGCCTGAGTTATAGTTTCTACAGTGAAAATAAAAACTTTAATTTTTTTATCGACTTTACAGTATTCAGTAATTATTTTTAATCCTGAATAGTTTGGTTAAATTTAAGCCAAGATTAATAAAATATCCTGCATACTATAAACACAGAACAAGAAACACATCGCAATCGCTGACAATCGTTCACTTCTGAATTTTCATTTCCATCCATTAAACTAAAATCATTAAGACTATTATTTTTGTCATCTAGATATATTTATAAATACTTATATTTCACATCGTCGGATTTCATATCGAGAAAGTTAACGGAAATATTAAATTGTTTATTGGTCAAGTTCATAGAAAGTACCATTAATTGACCATTTTTATGATCAGACACTATCATTTTTTTATTGCTGAAAATATCGGTTTAGCTTGAACCACTGACGTCCGCAGCTTTTTTGGCCCACAATTCGATTGATACATTTTTCAAATTATATCATATCGATTATTTTAACATTTTATATTGCTACTAAAATGTTGATTATGATTGTTTCGATGTTTTATTTTTTTTTTTAATCTATATTACTAACTTTTATTTAAGTTTTTAAGGACGAATTAATATTTTAATTCAAAGGTAGGTGTACGTATTTATAATATTTATAATAATAAATGGGTTATATCAGTTAATATGAACGTAATAAGTTGGATATATATCACACATCTGACGTTTCATATTATACTAGTCGCTAATTATTATAAACAGTTAAAAATTAAATATAAAAAATTACATTTTCTAAACAACACGTTTTATATTATACGTGAATCTCTAGCGATTTGTTGGTTTTACTGTGGTTTAATTTTTATCTCGTGCATGTTTTTAAATCGAGGTCCATTCAGAATAATATTTTGAAAACAACCTCTATCTAATAATTATTATCCTATGCAAACTTGACACAAACATACAATCCTATGTCAATGTTGTTTATGGTTTTATACTCAGTATACTATATAAATATATGTACACATAGAAAAATCGAACATTTCTCTAATAGTAATGTTTGCATTCATTTCAAATGTATAATACATTATTAATACTATAGTAATACGAGCTCTAATATACATAGGTTCGCTTTAAACGTAATAAATTCAGGTTAAATAAACTATATTGGCCACGTGAATCGTAATATACAAATATACAGTAAAATATGCTTATATGAAACCCATGAATGTTCGTTTTGTTTTTTGAAAACTTTTAACTTTTATAATCAAGATGTTGTATGGGAGTACACTATATGGGCAATCACCTATTTTAAGAGTATAAATAAACACTTGCATAATTTAATGACGAGTGTGTTATTGATTATTATCAGATAATCTAACTAAATTTCATCATGCCTTTTTTTGGAACAGTCCGTGTCGTTGCATATTATTATTATCGAACTTTGATTTATCTATTAGTTATTACACATTTACACCCATGTATAAAATAAAGTAAAGAAGATGCCGCTTTTAGATATTTTATCGATACAGGTGCCTAACGATCACCGAGATGCACAACACCACAAGTACATACTTCCTACGGAAGTCGGGAAGTATATATAATATATTAGGTAAAATGCTTGCATCAGAATTATTAAGAAAATGTATGCCACGTTTATCAACTTAAGATTTTTACGTTTTGAAATATGTTGTTGTGTACAAAAAAATACACCGACAACAAGTATAACATATAGAGCCAAGCCAATCCCGTAGATATTAATTTGCCGTAACATAATTAGACAATTCAGGGATTTTCTGATGCGAATGTTCGTCATGTTGTGATACGAATAAAACATTGCTTCCGGTCTACGTAGTTTATCGTCGAATGACGACGGTAATATCTTTATAGTTTATATTTTATGTTATACCAAATACCTATTATAATTATTTTTATTTTTTAACCACAATTATACGAGTACATGACTAACATATAGAACCTGGAAACTTGTCAAAAGTTCATTAACCATGTTACATTCCTAGTTTTTATTGAAAAATACCATTCGGCTGGTATACTATAAAACCATTTAATAAATATAATAAAGTATCACCTGTCCACCTGATTCATTTAAATAGGTAACCTACTCTTGTGTTAAGGTCGCATATAAAATACAAATAAGAATAGCCTGTTGTTCAAAATACTTATTTATTTACTTCAATTAATATACTACCTAATACATTTTTATTTATAGAAAAAAAAATTAATTAATCTTAAACTAAAAAATAAACTATATACTTAAAATGAGATAAAATTTTAATAAACGTAGTTTGTACTGTATGAAATAAAGATATAACTTTGACATACAATGTAGTACTATGCTTAAGTATTTGCCTACATCCATATAAAAAAATTTAAACTTTTAAAATTAAAATATTTTTTTATATTTAATATTTATAACTTAATATTGTTAGATAATTATTTAAAATAATTTTATACTATAGTAACAAGTGTTATTAGTTATAATTATTATTTTATGTATCAAGGTATATACCAATAAAAGGAAAATGTGCAATACTACATAAAGAATTATAAAAACACAATTTATTTACAATTACTAGTCATGTAACGTCACTTCATTAGCAAGGTAATTCTTGAACCACAGCTCACGGCTGTCAATAATCTCAAATCATTCATTAACATTATTGGTATGTGTTTTCAGTTATTACTAATAAATACGATAGTCCTATTCATTTACATCAGAATACGGATAAAGGAACAAAATATATTGTATTTTCAATAATTTTAATGAAATATAATAATATAATAATTTATAGCCCTATAGTATAATTTATAATTTGATAAAAAACACGATCGTGGTGTGTTCCAGAATTCCAGAATTTATTTGAAGCATGATAATAATGATAATTCATTCATGATAATTTAAGATGATGTATATCTTAAATTATGCGCTAAAAGAAAATACTCTAGATCGATCAATTGCCAAAAATAGATACTTATGATTAATTATTTCTCTTTAAAAAAGAGTATATTACATAGGGTACGTTTGAACAGGTAAAACTGTTTATTTTTTCCTCGTAAAACTTACTATTTTAATGTTTACGCTGTTATTTGAATTCAATTTTTGTTATTTTAGGCTTAATAGTACTATTAACACGTGTTACAGGAAATTTGGGACGAAATAACGCAACAATAACCTAGCGACACGTTTAACACATTATAAAATATAATACATTATGGAACTATTACATATAAAAATATATAAATACCTACATTATGTACACATGACCTAAATGTATCCAGGGAATTAAACCAAAAACTATAATCTACAAAACGAACTATTCGTGTTATTATGGCCGACATAGTATTGTATACAATATATTGTAAACGAGACAATGGAAGGTAGTTCGTTTTAAATGCACTCAAAGTTGCTTAAAATTCATCTTGGGTGACTTGTTTTTTGATTTCTAAAATTATGTTCACTAGTCACTATTTACGTGTATTCATCAGTTATTCACCGTTCTTTCCGCCATCACCGCTACAAGTTTTTAACAGTAAGATTATTTTTCCCGTTTTCAAAGTAATCAATTCCTCAGACGGTTATTATTAAATATTTTAATGGTGTTAATAGTGATTTCTAGTCATTTTGTAATGATATGTTGTACTTAAACAGTAAAATTATAATCGATTTGACTCGACATATATCATCTTATACCTACATTTGATAATTACCATTGTCGCGTCTACCAAATTATGTGATATATAACATAATACCTACAACTAATATGAAACTTTCGACGAACGTGATGTGGTTGGTATATATATCATTAATTATAATAACTACTAATAAATAATGATTATGTAACGCGCACAATATTTATCGTTACGTATTTATTGTTGATGTACGTATACGTATAGTTTGGTCGTTTAAAAAAAAAAAAACTTATGACGGTCGTACACTCGCCATACCCGCGGAGTTAATGCTGTTGTACTACATATATACCGCAAATTTATGTGGTTACATGTTATAATGTTTGTTATTTCCGCCCCACAGATATAACAGAGCGACACATGCAATTGCGCCGCGGTAATCGTAGTAACAACCGTTTCATTTCGTGACGTATGATTTGTTCACGTTATTGTTTCTCGTTTATCATCACCCCGAAGCGATAAAAATATATCGACTTAAAAAAAAAAAAATTCAATGCGCTTCGAAAAAGACTTGGAAAAATTTCCAGCTAGGATGATATTTTTTCTATACACATTTCGCCGCGAGTGAAACATCAGGAAACAGACAACCGAGACGACACTGTCATTGTTGTTGTTGTCATTGTTGTTGTTGTTGTCCCTCTGCTGTAATATTGTTGTCGTCGTCGCCGTTACGCGATAGACCATAATAATATAGTGATAATTATATTAATAATAATCGCGATCGCGTGGCGCCTGACCACCGACGCCGTCGCGGGGCCTAAGTCTGTGCGCCGCGTCTATTTCTAGACAGCTTCGCCGCAAGTCATTTCTTGTGCGATATTATTGCTTTTACACGGCCGACCTTGCCCCTTTGCGCGGCGTAGGAAACGAATGAACTAAACGTATATTATGCCACATCAGCAGCTGGCGGTGGTATAAATAAATCCGAAATTTTAATCGGACCACGCAATCAATCCGTCGCGTGCGCCGTAGCCGCCTGCTGCAGCGAGCGGACGAGCGAAAAACAAATTTAATAACGCGCAATGGCGACGGACTGTATATTATTGTTACCATAGGTTTCTAAAGAGAATAAGGCGACACCATAATATTATAAGTATAACACAATTTATAATATCTACTTAATAGCTCTTGCCGCGGTATTAGACACGTGTCTTGACTGCGTTTAAAGAATCACTTACCTAATTTTATTTGAATATAATAATAATATTTGTAAACATCGAAATCTCCCAGGGTGCCAATAAGTTCTGCAGTGCTCTGTTTTATTATTAATAGCTCTTATATAGTCGTGGTCTGGTAATATTGATGAGACAGTGCTAATCCGTCAGCTTTTTGAATGATGGCGTATTCATATATAGATTGTGATAAAGGGGTATGAGAACGAAAACATAAATTAGAGTTACGCGATTAAAGTCATTCATTATAGTGACACTTAGTTTGGGGTTAATGAGATCAAAATATCACGGCATAACTTTCTTTTGAATCTGTGGCAAGCAAATTCTGCATGACGTGTGATATTTTGAAAAACTTTAATTCCGTTTAAGTTTGAATTCTATCCGACCCCTTATTTTATGTATCTCGTTCGGACATATCGCGGCTTTATTTGTGGGTCTAATAAATTAAAAGTTTTATTTTTCTGGCAGCGGACATCTTAGCTTACACTTTACGACAGCAGAGTGAACATTAGGAACAATTAATCTTTTGACTTCAAATAATTACTTCAGGTAATCACATTATGAATCAAGGTTAAGATCTGAATATTTCGCGGGATCGAGATGGAGGATTAGATTGACAGTTTACTTTATAATGTTTGGTCATGCAGAAACCATGTAGGTAGATTGTGATAAGTAGAGTAGGTAGAGTGATTGTGCCGATGGTGGTATAAATGGATTTATTGTAACTTAATTTGATTCGCCAATTAGCGTACCATTCAGAAAGTAGATTTAAATGCGATCGTAAACTATCCGGGGAAATCACTGTATCGTTTGTGTATTTATTATACAGATGACTTGGTCATCGGTGTATTCGACAATAATAAGAGTATGTTATTTCGTGTTTTGGACTGATTAGAAGCATAAATGCTAAGCAGTATCAATGTAGGCGAAACAATACCAGGATATTCAGCATTAACATAGGTATATATTTCTAAAACCGAAGTTAACGAACTGTATCGTATTTTGAAGTAACGGTCCGTATTACAGAAATTGTCCAATTTAAATGAAGGGAGAAGGGGACAAAATTGACGCGGGGCTTGAACAGGAGGCCTTCACGTAATAGAAGACGACATTTCGTCGAACGGCTGACATAATATGTTTAGAA
Source organism: Diuraphis noxia (assembly GCF_037042655.1). NCBI lineage: Eukaryota > Metazoa > Arthropoda > Insecta > Hemiptera > Aphididae > Diuraphis > Diuraphis noxia. The sequence goes on from NW_028301713.1 coordinate 81,779,061, forward strand.
AAGCACTGGTGCCATAACACTTTAGTTTTCTAGCGTCGTAGAGATTATTATATCAACAGTTCTGTGAACTTGAAATTATATCGTTTGGTACATGTGTTGGTTCTAAAACTGATTCGAGAAGACGCAAGTCTTGGAATATATACTGCGAAAATCGTTAAAATATAATTCTTTCACCAATTTTGAATTTTTTTGAAATTTAAATAAAACACGTGTTTCTATAAACGGTTTACACGTTATTGTACGATAACCATGACATATTACGTGACATAAACTTAATACTCGTAATAATTTTCTGTGGCCTCGAGATATCTTTATTTAGTTTTGGGTTTGACGAGGGTGCTACGTTGGCAGGTCTGTCACGCTCGATGTGAGCCTCAAGTTGCACGTTATATTGATATGATACGTTTGGACCTAATAGGCGATTATACTGATTTAAAGTTGACCAAATCGTTAATGCTTTTTCCTGCTGTATTGATTTTTATCTTTTAGTAAATTTATTTATTATTATATTTGCAATATAAACTTCTACTGAAATGACTTTATATGAATGATTTACTGTTTTACCCATTTTCTCACAATTCTTTAGATAACTGCAGATATACAAAAAAAAAATATTATGTTTGATATTACCTATACTTTATTGGTTTAAATTTGTATACAATGTTTAATAAATATTATATTGTTTTTACATTTTATAATAATATATTTATATTTATATTTTATTATTTCAAATTTAAATCGATAAAATAGGATCTATCAAATATATTAATATAGGATACGTATAACAATCGAAATTTTTAGAAAAGGTGAAAGTTTTTTTTCTATACCATCTGTTTGAGTATCACCGAAAAATTTTTGAAACAACCAAACAAATTGAGAAAACTATTGTATCAAGCTCAAAGATAATATGGAAAATTTAATTTATTTTATAAGTGCCCCCATAAATATTATTTGTGCATAGATGTTTATATTAATATAATATATTTTATTATCATATGACCGTATTATCAATAAAAATATTGTTGTTGATATCAGACACATTATACTCTTTATATAATATGTAGACCAGTGATTCTTAACCTTTTATAGAACACGGACCGTGATGAAAGATTTTTAGAAATTGTGGACCCCTATAAATTTTTTGTCAAATACCTTTTTTTTTTACAAAAAATCTCGTGTTATCATAAAAGCATAATAATTATTTTATATTAAAAATTATAGGAAGTATAGGGTTATCTCTTACAATTACATGATATTATGTTTTATATGAAAAAAAAAACAATTCAAAAATATTGTAATAATACATTTATGTCACTATATTGACTTATATTGGGTATTAAGACTGCCGATGACCACAGATTTATAAGGATCTCTGAGATATAGACCATAGATAATGTTATAATTTGAAAAAAAAGTTTTTAGTTTCTAACTTCATCCAGTTCACTATGGTTAGGTAATATGTAGGTACAGTTAATATTTAATACGGTAATCAGTAAACACGTGTATATATTTTTTCATTTATGAATTAAATAAAAACCATGAGATGGATATTTATAATTGAATATATACTCGTAGTTTATAATCTATTAATCGGTTCCAATGGAAATTATGTCGTTACTCTTGTATCCCACGCAGCTTCTAGCTAGTCACTAGTCACGTAACATTTTATTTTAAATTAGAATATTCTCATTTCGAATGTTTATCGTCATTACTTAATGCATAATTTCCTATTACTTTTATTACATGTATAGCGACCTATAATTTACGTATGATAATAAAACCTAATTGTGATGTTATTTCCAAAATAACTGCTCTTAAAAATCTTTTATCGACGTATGTGGTATGTACCTGACCTATATAACTTGATTTAACTTGTTGCGTGTGTGATGATTTGATAATCTTTATCATCAATTAAGTTACTGAAATTCACATTATTAATCTAGTATAACTGAAACGGTGACAGATTGCGATCTCAAAACGGATGGTTTAAAATTACCTTCCGGTACTTATATACAATTTTAATTTTTTTTTTTTTAATTTAAATCACTATAAATTATTGTTCATACGTCGTGTAGTGTGAAATATGCGGGTAAATACTTCAAAATAATTTATTAATTAATTTAGAAAGATTTTTAAGAATTATTGAAGAACACAAAACTTTAATAATTTATTAAAAGCTTTACAAAACAGTTTATTTGAATTTACAGACATTTGATAAAACAATATTACATAATATAACATACGAGTAATAATATACATTACTAGTAATTAATACTCTCGTGTAGTATAAACTGTCAAACATATTATTATAATTGTATATTACGCAATCAATATGGTATATTACAATAAACAATATAATATACTTATGCAAAATGTTATATAAAAAGGAATCTTTAGTACTGCTTCGGCATGTTTATTAGTTAGTGTTAATTTGTATTTGAAAACGCACATTTTGAGTAATTGCTTTACTCTTTATTGCCATAAATAATTAAATAAATGTATCGACGAATTGCTTTTGTAAAACAAAAGTCTAAAATGAAAATTTACACACTCGAATAATATTTTCCGAGATGAGTTAATGATGGTTAATTTTAACTAAAAATCATGATATTCATTTTCTGCACTGGTTCCGTCTTTAAATTAATTCTCGAGATCAGAACTACCTGCATCTTGGGTTTTGTATATTATATTTCTTACACAACAGAAAACACCATAAAAATGTCAGCTCTGCTATATGTTTAGTTAATCTAGTGTAATCATTCACTTGTCCTTCAACAATTTTTTTTTTTACAACGAAGTTAATAATTTTCCCATAAAACTATCTTTAATGTAAATTTGTATTATTATTTAAAATATTCTCCAAACGATTCAGAGCATTTAAATTGCATTGAATATAAAAGTAACATTAAAATGATACTTTTTATAATATTATCATACAAAATAAACTGTGACATTTATATGAGCCAGTAATTTTTTTTTTTACTTACCTACATATGATTTTATTGATTTTGATTACCTTAGATTTATATCAACTAAATTAATTATTTTTATCTTTTTTATAATAAAAGCTAAGCTACTGCCCACAGTTAATAGTCAGTTGTATAACTGTTATAATATGCTTGTACAAAAAAATCGTATATTAAATATTATATCGATATATTATTGATAAGAATTAAGTAATATAATGAAAAATAAAAGACGAATCGTCACACTGTTCGCTTTCAGCTATATATATTTAAACGAATATTGCACGAACCTATCTATAGTCTAATCAAAATTTGTATGCATTGGATACGTTATTTTTTTTTTATTAAAATTAAAATGTTTCAGTAATGCATGCTACTATTACAAAATTTTGGATTACAATTTAATTACGGTTAGTTAATGATTTTCGGTTTTTATACAACGGATGAGACGTTAAAATCTAATAAAAACTTACCACAACAATAATTATTGTTACGAGGTACGACACTAATACGATGTAAGTTGTATGTACTTCCGTTGCGATAGTGGTCGATGGACGGATTACTTGTTTGAAATATATGAATAAAAAGCTATTTTATAGGAGTTTTACGTATATAAAATGTTTCAGTTGATGCATTATTTGTCGTGTAACTTACAACGTATTATTATCGTTATAGTATACACAATCACTAGTCAAAGCGATATTATGTAATGATTAATAATAATTTTTTTTTCGTGATTTTTTTCCTATCAATGTATATGGTATAAATCTTGTGCCAGAAAAACGATATTTGAACGCACATTTCCTCGTGGCATAGTGCGGTGCCAAACTGCCAAATGTTTTTCGGATGATTCAGTCTAATTTTCTGGCATGAACTATTGTAGTATTGTATCGAGAGTGAATAACCCACGAGTTCGTCAGAATATCAGTGTCCGTGACTTATAAACGGATGTTGTGTGATCGAGTTAAAAACAAAATAAACTAAATGAAAGCTTAAATATACTACGGACGACATCAAAAGCCCTAACCAGGTCAAGGTACACAATGGAAACGGAATTAAAATCAACTAAAAATGCCTCTCTTTGAGCCGCCGTAATGCGTTGATTTCTTTATAATTGTTTAGACCTATAGCTGCTAGAAAAATGTTTTTTATTTCTAAATTACCGAGTTTTAACAAAAAAAAAAAAAACATTTTAGGTGAGAACATTATCTGTGTTCTCGTGTTGGTTTTTTACGATGTTTTAATTTTTAAATGATTTCAAATATTCACACTTAACATGCTCATAACTCATTTAAAAATTAAAATATCGTAAAAAACCAACACGAGAACACAGATAATGTTCTCACCTAAAATTTTGATAGTGGGTCAATTCACTCTGATATCAAAACTAACAGCACACTATTGAATCTAGCAAACGAAAATTTGCTATGTGATACGCGTGTAAGACGGAGATAACACATGCAGGTATAGATTTTAAAATAAATGTTACATTACTAGTTCAATGTTTATAAACAAAAATACCAGGCACCTACAAGTAATTTAATATACTTACGAGGTAGGTACTTTAAATATTTTTGAAAAATAATGTTTTAATGTGTATATAATATATATATATATGTGTATTGTGTATTTGTATACCTAACTTACGTATTCGTCATTACTCTTGCGGTTAAGTGTAAAACAATGATTGTTTTTTTTTTTTTTATTTATTTTAAAAAGCATTTAATGATTCTATAATGTAATTATTATCTGAGCATGATAATATTATAATATCATATCGTAGCTGAATGCGAATAAGAGTCGGCGCTTTCGGTGCGTTTGAATTCGCAGATTTAAATAATTTAAATCGTCATTTAACCGTAAATTGGCATTCTAAGTAGGTACGTACAAAATATATATCGTGTGATGATATATTACAATCAGATCGTAGAATATAAAAACGATTTATGTATAGTGGAATTGTGTGTCCGTTGCACAGACTTTAGGGTATACCTACGTCGAGTGTTTTACACGATAATTTCCTTATGCTTATAAATATATTATAGAGCCATCGAACAGGACCAAACCCCTGTGGGGAGGCTGTCTACGCTGGTTTTGAAACGTTGTATAATGTCAGTAAATTTGAAACGTCTGTCTTTGTCAGATTGCTGAAACGATATTGTTTTTTTTTTTCGTTTACATAACTATTATACCTACCATATAATGTACGATTGTCAGCAAGATCTTTTTTTTCTTTTGAATACAAACAATTTTAATAATTTATTATATTGACGTGGCACGACTGGTCGTATTTTTGCAGCGTTGGTCTCGTATAGCTCCGGAAATTCACGTTTAGTAATATAAATTAATAAAATGTTAGATAACCTAAATTTTTTTTTTTAAACATTGTTATGGATTCGTAGTTGAAACGCATTGGCCCTTGTCAAGCGTTCCATAAAAAAATATCGGAAATGTATTGAGAATTTAAATAATATAATAGGATTGGTGAATAAAAACTCATCGCAATTCAACTATATTTTACACTGCACCGTTATTGTTGTTATTTCAGTAACTGCAGTATAGTAATCAACATAATCATAATACTTTATAGGACTTGCGAGGTGTCCCGTATACTCAATGCCGTTCAAAATGATCGAATACAAGAAATACACGACACTTACGGGCATATTACGCGCACATATATATTGTGCACATCGCAGTAATTAATTCGTTCGTATATGCGTCTCGATTTTGTCAGACATCCAACAACAGTTCTTCTCTGAGGTCGATTTTTCAGACACACGCCGAGTGTAAAATAGGTGTACATTCCTGATGACGTATATTATAGTCGTCCCTATATGTGGCAGTTATAATATAGCGAATAACGTTATTGTGCTGCTTCGCGACTCTACATAATATATAATACATCATCGCACTCTCGTCGTCAATGGGGTCCGTCGGTTTATTTTCTCTCTTTATTATTTTTTTTTCGCAGCAGTTTATAAATCAAACGTTTCTAAAAATATGTACTTGCTCTTCTATATGTGTGTGTGTGTGTGCGTGTTTGTGTTTGAGATGCGTTGGCCGTGATGTGTATGTATATATACATGCGCGAAATCGTATTTTCGATTATATTATAATAGTCAGGTTTTTTTCGCATAATAACAATAACAGTATTAGGAATTCGTAAATAATAAACGAAAGGCGTCGTGGCCGAAACACCGGAAAACATACCGATCGGGTTCATGCAATCATGCACGAGCACTGATGGTGATCTATATATTATGTAGTTTATATTTTATGTATGTAATGTGTGTAATTTACTAATAACATGATGTTGTATGACTCAAACCCGGAATTTGCGAATTTCGGATGTTTATTTTTATGAATCACGTGGGGTAGCTAAATGCGTGGACGAAATTCGCGTACAATTTAAGCAGAGCGAACGAATTTTTATAATTCGTTTAAAAATAACATGTGACCATTCATCGTGTTGTTGTTATGTGTATACCTTCTTAAACTTTTTAAGCGATGAGTGTTGAAAAATTCTGGAAGTGCTATAATTAGCACTTAGATAATCCTTAAAACAGAGAAAAAAAAATCAAGCTGAAATGTGTATTTTGTTAGGACCGAGTGGTCGAAAAGAATTATTTTGAAGCTTTACATATATAGTCAGCTAGGGATTTGCAAATTATCTTTTTCGAATACTATTAGACTGATTAGTAATTTCATTTCTTAAAGGGTTTAACAGCCTGATCGAGATTTTTATTTTTTTGAAATATGTACATGAGCAAGAAATTTAGTTTTTCTTTTATGGTGGCATAAAAACGATTATACCCCCAAGACAAAAAAAAAGTTAAACTACAGAATTACACAATATATGTTATATAGTTATAAAAATCATGAACTGTGAAGTCTACTCAATATACTATTTTTTTTCTTTTAAGTTTCTACTCGACAAACTAACTCAATTTCCCATGATTACATTGATACCTGTAGGCTGTAGGCTAAGAATAACCATATGCAATAAAATTATTTTTTATACCGTTCTCACAATAGCCAGCCGAGCACTTAGTGAAATGTGTTGAATAGATCTTATATACATACACAATATTATCATTTATCGTATTTACTTTACCGTTTTATTCATTACTCGTCTTTTTCAGTAATTCCCCGGGGGCAAAGATATTCTGAAATCAATGCATAAAATGATTTAAAAAAATATAATATTGTATCGGATGGGCAGATTTGTATTTATATTATATACGCATTTCAAATTTGACTAAAGGATAGTAAGTGCGCGTTATATGATTATTGTGTCTTTTAATAATTGCAGCATATACGACATAATAATATATTATTGTAAGAAAATTAATTTTGCCGCGAAATATGAAATTAAAAGTATTGGCCATAAGAGAAAATAAAATATACCTAACAAAACAACTATGATTAAACTGATATACTATTCTTGATAAATAGTCATCAACATTGACTGAAAAATTAATTTAGTGTGTTAAATGGACATTCCTCATAAATATATTAAGCATATACGTAAAATATGCTGTCCACTGTTTTATGGACGATAAACTTTTGTCGGACGCGTTTATTTCGGAAAATTGGCCGATATTACCAACGCCGGCAAATGTCATTGGTAGTACCTACTCATCGACGGCATATGTAGTGGTGGCCCAGTTTCACGTGATGATTATACTTCTTACCGAACCACGTGGTTTATTACAAATATATTTAGTTTTCAACGATTATAGGTAAATTAAATGTTAAGATAAATGCACATAAATATAACGCCGTCGTTATTTATTTATAAAAAATTGAAAAACTGATACCCTGCTTAAAATTAATTTAGGTACGCATAAGAATATTGTGAAGAAGTATACATGCAAAAGTTATTTTAATAAGAGTGGTTGGTGCTTTGGGCGAGCACTGCAACAGCAAAGACTTTCATTATAGTATACCTCCAAGCGGAGGCGAGCAGCGACTATAAATCGGCCATTCCGGGAAACATATATACATTACCAGCTCAATAATTATTGTCTACTTATTACTAAATATCGATCTCAATTTTCATCAGTCCTTGCCGGTGGGGATTTCCACATAACCACCCTATAGTCAGTCCACCCCCGCCTCGAACGGATACGTCTAGGAGACAAGAGTAAATAAATAATCTCCATAGCCTCCTCCCTCCATAGAAAAAAAAAATAAAATTGAACACTATAGATGGCCCTCATCTGAGGTATTTCGTATGATAGAGGGCAAAGTTTATAACGCCCAAGCGGTGTTGGTGTAAAACAAATATAGGTCAGCAATATATACAGAAAAATTTGTATAATATGATGTCGTGTATACCTATTACGGTATTAAGTACTAACAAACCACACAATAATTAGAATCAGCTCTTTTATTCAATCGTCACGTATGGGTATTATAAATTTACAACGCGCAGTAAATCTATATTTTTTTTTTCAAATCGAACTTCCTCGCCCAAATCGTATGTGATGAACGGGAGCTGCAGATAAGTCCACGAGGTGCAGATACCAAGTTATATATCTATACCTAACAGAACACGTCACATATATATTATATATTTGACGACGGCGTTTATTAATGAAAATTTCGTCTTACGCTTGGAATTTTAATCTTTACTTGGCTCAAGTCCCTCGAGGTGAATATTTCGATATTAATATATTATATACGGACCGACGAGACGGCGTCACCGCGCGCACGTTATCACGTAGGCAGGTACCTACATAATAATAATATTATAAAATAATATATTTCATAAAACGACAAGACGTGTACGCTGAGTCTGAGAGAGCGCCGCGCATAATTAAAAAAAATAAAATAAAAAAATTGAATTATAATCCCGCAAGAACACGGTCTAGGGGTATACACAGCTAGTAATCCGATATTTTCGCACCGTTTATATTTTTAGGCGCCTGTCATTACGTATTACTATTATTAATAATCGGATCGTCGGGCTAAATAATAATATGATACACAGTGCCGTGACGGAATTGCGTCTGAGGCAAACCCGTTGGTTTACCATCATTTTCTATTATTTTAATATAACATCGCATTATTTTATACGATGTGTATACCTACAGGGTAAACGGTTTGAATTTTTGGCTCTTAATAGTTATGTGATTTTCAAAGAGAAAATGCGTTTTTACTCGTTTTAAATGTTATTAAAAATCAAATATATTGTAACGTTCTGCAAAAAAAAAAAATATACATTTATTTTAACTCTTTAAAATGTCGGCTTATAAAAATAAAATTAAAATTATTGCAATGTGCAGTTGTTTTTGGATTTAAAGCGTAGAAAATACGAATATTGTGAAGTGTAAAGGGTATACTTAACCCAGCTGGTCAGGGTAGCCTGTGCAGTAATGTGTAGCACCTGTTATTCCCACATTAATATTTTAATTGCGTACCTGTTTTACTTACATAAAATACTACTCATATTTGTTATATTTTAAGTCAAAATGTTTATAAATTATTTTTCTTGAAAGATTGAAACATTTTATTTTTTGACGACGTTTACCGAAAATCCTAATGAACAATATTCATAATATGAATTTGATTTCTTTGCCAAAATTTCGTGTTATAAATACTCAAAACTGTACAAAAATAATTTTATGTTATGAAAATAAAAACGTTTTCTGAAAAAATAATAGCGTTGCCGGTTGAACTAATCACCCTGTACATAATAATATGTTTCATAATAATTTATAGCACATAATAATATCACGATATTATATACGAAAATGTTAATTCACGTGTCTATGGCGGTTAGATTTTTTTTCAACGTGGTTTGTAGGTCCGGGTTTCTTCTCCGACACACACACATAATATCGACTGAGTGAAACCACCGTCATAGTGTTTTTTTTTTCACTTTAATCGCATCGCATCATCGTTTTGTCTTTTTTTTTTTTAATTTTGGTTTTTTATACTTTGGCGTCATATTCCTAACGTTTTCTTTTGGCTACGGTATCACGGGTCTATTTAATGTTTATTATACCTACGTATATTTAGTAAAAATCGGCTGAATCTATTGTATTACACGTTTGCAAAAATAATAATGTACAATCAAAAAAGTTAGGTAACTATATTAAAAAAACGAACTAGCACTCAAACGAATTGTATTCCAACAATATATTATGACATTCAACGAAATTAATAGGTAGACGTACAAATAGCACAAGCTGTAGAATAGTCTACAGGTTTCTAGTCTGACATGTTAACTTTTTATTTAATACACTCGTGAAACTAATTTAATCGAATGTAAGAAGATACTCTTAAATCTCAACTAAAACTATTTTGTTTCATAAATCTGAGACAAGTCGCGCGTACGCCCAAATTCAATACATTGTATATAAGATCTATACACCATCTTATAGAGCCAGCTGGTGCTATTATTGACTTCCATTGTGTTTATGTGTTACATAATATTATGTATTGAAAAATTTCTATACTAGTCGTTAGAACAGCGTAAAAATAAAAATATGCATTGTTTAAGTATCAATATTTTGGCAACGCTGCACGATTTTTATTCACGATTTTTACCGCAAATGTTTGATGATTATTTATTGGGTGAAAAACCAGACCTATGCCTGTACAGTTGTACTGCTGTACGTCATGTCGATCAATAATAAACCAACCACGATCTACATTTTTGAAAAATTTTGAAAACTTGATAATTATAACTATTGTAATAACCAAATGATTTTGAAAATTTTTGAATTGTACATAGTAAGACATAAAAGCGATAACTTGCTGACTAACTTTGCATCGTGGTATGTAAAATATTGTAAAAGCTTCCTTGCAAATTAATCATGCCCACTATATAATAAATAATAATTAACATAAAATTATATTTAACCATACATTCATATTATGATATCATTCATCTCATTAGATCATCTAGTCCACGATAAACATTGAAATTAATGATTGTCTGAGATAAGATATCAAATTCATTAACATGCATAAACTTTAATTATTTCTATTTGAAAGTATATGTTATATATTCAGTAAAGTTTTCACTCTTGTAGAAAATATTATATTTTAGACAATGCTTTTGACAGTGTCATAGTTACTGAAGGATCACATATTGAATATTCGTCTATTTTTTCAACGGTCTAAACTTCTGAAAACAAAAGATTGATTTATCTCCTTTGGCCAGACATTAATGTGATCACATCGTCGAACTTGACCTACATCTGTAAAATTTAAATTCAACTTCTATGTGTGTAGCGATTACATAAACTATTTTAATCTGTAATGTTATCTGTACCAGTGAAAAACGATAATCAGTTTTTATAGTCTATATTAGGTATTTCGTATTTAATCAAATAAATTAATATATGAATTAATTTTTACAAAACATAACTTTTATTGAGAATGTGATTTTTTTTTTAACTTTAAAATCTTGAATTTATATTATCGTAATATTAATATTTGTACAATAGTTTAACATAAATAATAAAAATTAACAAGTAAATGGGGGGAGATGAGATGATACGAAATAATAATGCAAGAGTGGCTGGCCCTCATGTGGTGTTCAAAAACAGAAAAAAATCTTCAAAACGTCAAATAAATTATATTTTAAAAGTTGAATAGAGTCTTATTTCTTTACAACCGTATAAAATGTATGACACTGTATTTATGTCATTCGAATATATTTTTAATTCTGTAGTAGGCTGAACTATAGTTTTTGCTAGTCCTGTGTACCTTAAAATAGTGTAAACAGGTTTTTAGTAAATTAATAATAATATTATATTTCCAAATTGTATTTTCAGCATTTTTAATGATAAAAGAACAAAATACATAACGTAATGAAACTTACATTTAAATTTCAAATTTTTATCAGCATAAATCGAAACAAGTTAAACATTTCAAATGTCTTTAATGCAGTGTTGCGTAGCTTAAAAACATCTAAAATATATTTTGACAAATTAAATAGCATCATGTCTAGCAAATACTATGTAGTAACACAAATATTTGGTGCTAAAATCAAACTTTTTTTTAAACTGGTATTGCATAAATATTAAATATTCAAGTATTTTTATCTGTTTGTATTTGTTAACATATGAAATGCACTTGAAAGTTTTACTTTTGACCAACAAAATACAAACTAGATCAAATTTCCTATCAGTAAACCTCATTAAAGTGGAAGATTGAAGCAATTAATCTATTAAAAAAAGTATGGTAGAACACAAAAAATATAAAATACTCACACATCATATAATTATTAATAGAGTGTCTGCAGCTCCGCGCAATATTGTTTTCTCTTTCTGACCCACGCACAACACAGTCACACAGATAGCGAACGTATTAATGTATAATGGGTATATTTTCTTAGTAGTACAATTTAGAGGATAATTTTTCTGACCGTATCGAACTATCAATATTGTTACCCATCACTATTTTTTACCTTACATAATTTGTTTTTAATTTCAGCAGCGTTTTTTCATAATATAACAATTTCCAGTTTGTGTTGTAATTACACAATATTGTATAGGTATATTAGTTTAGGAAATTTTTCATACTTAAATATCTATAAATTGAATCAAGATTATATTTTTTTTTATATTACAGTTTTAATGATGTATATATTTTATTTTAGAAATATCTGTTGCCATTGAAAAGTGTCGAAAACTCTGTACTAATTGAACCGTCAGTGGTTGACGAGATATTTTACCAGGTAAATAAATAGATTTCACTATCATATGCTCATTTATACATATTAATATAATGTACTATCTCTGACCTTAGATACCAAACATTTTAATGGAGCACGAACAATTCCTAAAAGATCTACATAAACGTCTCGAAATTTGGGACGCACATCAGAGAATCGGCGACATCTTATTAGAAATGGTTTGTTGGGAGAAAAGTTTGAAATATGACTGGTATGAAATTTATTTTGTATGATTTTTTCTTCTATACAGTTTTCAAAAAAGCCTGTGATAGATTCATATACATCGTTCATAAATAACTGGAAACAAGCTAAAGAGGCTATCAAATCGACTTGCAATTCAAAACCAGCATTTGCAAGATATCTAGAGGTATGCAAAAACAATTAAAGATCGGGACGATCGTTTAAAAAAAAAAATGTTTCATCAAAAATCAATCACATTATCGATTTAAAATTTACACAAATTAATAAGTTATATCTGTTTGTTTTTGTACAGTCGACAGCTCGAGAACATAAAGGAAAGTTGGCACTAGATTCACTTCTCATCATGCCTGTCCAGCGAATACCCAGATATGAACTTCTCATACAGGTATTTATTTATTTTTATTTTTTATACCTAATATCTAAGAACTATATAGTTAATTTTAACTAATTATATATACATAAAATTGAATATTTAAAGGAAAGAACGTATTAATTGCTATTTAATGCATCGATGTACCAAACTACCAATTGGATTTCCATAAACTAAAATATTTTGATTAAAAATTTTTCAATAAAATAAAAAATAATATATTATTTTGTCTAATTTAATTACTGCATTTAGTAGTTTAAAATAGTAGGTTCTTACAAATTTAAAATATGCTCTAAAAATCATTAAAATATTCTATAAACATTCTATTAAAAATGATAATCATATCGTTGAATTTAAAATAATTATTAATATGTGTTTTATTTTTGTTTTGTGTCGATCGAGTCACGTTTTTATCCCTTTGAACAAATGTGTGTGAAACCTAAAAATAATAATATATATTCTAAATTCATCAGCGTTATGCAATAATTCATATTTTAATTAGGTAGTACCATACATACCACTCCACCATGAGCCATGTTATGTTAAATTAGGATTTAAGAACAGTCTAATTAGGCGAGGGTCCAGGGGCTTAGAGGAAAAAGGGCCCTACTCCAAAAGGGGTTTTGGACATGTTATTATATATAACCATTTTTTTTTTTGAAGGTTAAAGATTGGTCAAAACTAATCCGTCATGATTAATAAAAATGCATATATTATGAGCAATGATTATTAATACTTACTGTATTTTTACTGAAAAAAATGTCTCACCAACTCAGATTTTATATTTTTAGTTCCACGCCTGCGTTTACCTCTATCTAACATTCGGCAAACACAATATTACGTAACTTAATATATTATATAATTTTGGTAGCTATTTCTTACTTTTATTAATTTATAATTTACCACTAAAATATATACTATGAGCTAATCATTTCAATGTCTACCAATAAAAGGCACGCACGTCTGTTTGTCTCCATTATTTATCGCGTTATTGTTAATGTATATTTTAGTGCATTATAATATATAGATTATAACCTAACTAGGTTTTCCCTTTTTAATTTATTGAAACATTGTTTGTTTTTCCGGCTCGTATATACGACTTGAAAACCACGTGTAATAGGAGTCCATTCATATTCATAACTATCGGGTTTTTGTTTTATTCAGACCCTATTGAAACACACCGAACCAACGCATCCAGATCACGAGTCACTGATCGAATCGCAAAAGCAAGTGCACGAAATGGCCGTGAAAATCAACTGCACCGAAAAGGACAACATGGAGCTGGAGCAGATCGAGTCTTTGATCGACGGACTAATACATTTGGCGGCCACCGACCGAACATTCCTCAGACACGACTTGGTGACTATCGTTTCCGGGCAGTCGATGAACCGTAAGGAACGAGCGCTTTTTTTGTTCTCCGACTTGCTGATCGTAACCAGTATCAAAAGAAAAAGCGGGACCATACGTAAACCATCCACGTAAGAGGCACACCATTATCTATTAAGTTAAACAAACACCAGACGTGATGGTGCAAACATCTCAAAACGATTTCCTAGTTGTGTTCTATACCTACTACAATTTGAGTCTGTCAGCTATAAAAGTCTTTATGATGATGTTTTTTTTTTTTTTTTAAAAACGAGTTAGAAATCTGTAGTTGATTTTAAATTTTAACGAACTTGTTATAAACCAACAGTCTGTGTAGAATGAAATACACAAAACTGTTAAGCCTGACGTTTACTCAAAAAAACATAAAATAATATAGGAATTATATTAACTTTTTGACTAGATGTTTAATAGTCAAATATTACATTGTCCACGGGTTTATAATTAAAATTAAAATCAGTGCATTAAATACATTAATAATATAATATCTGTACAATATGTTCGGTTAAAAAATCGTGTATACATATTATATTGACTACAAATATGGAATTAAATAATTATTAAATTTCACATTAGTATTATGTTTGTTGTTCAACTAATATCGATGTATTTTGCTAAAACAACTTCTAGATCATTTCACACATTTTAATATCATGTAATACCTAAGTAGATTTATTCGATAGAAAAGTTGATCAAATATTTGAGCAGCGATAGCTATGGTTGAAAAATATTCCGTTGTGAAATAAGGAATTAATAATTCATATTGCCATTAAAAAAGGAGAAAAAAGAACCAATACAGTTAAATTATATCTTTTTTTCAATAACGTTGCCTCTTGTAACTACTTTCAATAATTATTTTAAAACGTTGGTACCTTTTGAAATAATAACGAGTGTTTTCTGATTAAAAAACCATCCAGCATTTATCAATTCATGCTCATTTGTTGTGTTATTACTTATTGTAACTTAGTTGTTGATAATTGATATGTTTATTGAGAAAGAAACTAAAGTAGCCAAGATCTACTTCCGTCGACTAAAAGAATAATTTGCCTAGTTGTATTTTTTTTTATACTTGTTTTAAGATTTTGTCAATAATACAATTTTAGAAATTTTAAAAACACCCCCCTCCCCCGAATTAATTATTTTGACATGTTTTATTTGTTGGGCTGTAAACAGCGCAGAGCTTATTTTAAAATCAACTAGTGTTGCGGTATCAACCCCTCTACCTAGCCATTATGAGTTATACTATTGTAGCGAATATTAATTATTTTAAATATCGCTCAATGTGAAAACCGAGTTCTCCCAGCTTGAAATCAACACATGACTGTATTTAATATTGACACCAAAGCTACAGATTTTTAACTGAAGCAGCTGCAACCTCAGAACTCATATTTTTGTGCTATTTTTTTTTTGTCTTTATTAGTGAAATTACATCCCGGAACCATTGTTATATAGTAGGTGCAATGAATTATTATTGCGTCCAATTTGTGTACTGTATAATTAGGGATGGTCGTATAAGCTACGTAACCAAATAATGTTCAGAAGGCTATCGAAAACATTTCTAATAAGATTTAAAATTTTAATATGTTACATGCATTTTAATGTCATACACGTTAATGAGCCAAGAAAAACAGTTTGAGACGTTTATAATAGATGTTGTGAAATGAATTCTGTAAAATATTATTATTGGACATTTTACAGGACTACGCCAAACAGCGTCGTGAGCAATTTAGAAGCAAACAAATATAAGTTACTTATGAAGATACCATTGGATGATGTTGAAATAGTTAAAGGTATAAATTAGCATTACTGCCATTCAATAACTAAAAGAAATAGTTTTTAAATTCAATATATTATTAACATTTACATTTTATGCATTTATAACTCATCATGGATAACTTTTTTACTTCAATTTTTCTACCACGATAACTTAAAACAAATATTTTGTGCTCACATTATACATTTTATATATTATGCTTTTATTTACATATTATTTAAAATTTAAAGTGTACACAAAAAGTCTGCTTAAAGTTCACAAATTTATTATTTGTTTATTTAGGTAACAGAGTAAAATATCGTAAAATTCAAATTTAATATTTTAAAGATTGATAAGGCAGCTGTCAGAACAACACTATTATTTTATAATCATTCTTGATGATGACTTATGGTTACTTTGTATACTTATTAGGAAATTAGAGTATTATAATATGTTTCGTTGTAAATAATATAAATAATTAAAATATTAAATCCTTGATGATATTTCAGTTAAAGATGAAAACGTACGGCGCATGCTTCGCGAGATGGAGTATTTGTCGGAAGATGTTTCCACGCTGACCCAAATGACGGATATGGTTTCTATGTTGCACTGTCCACACAGTCATCTGGAAGACTCGATTAAAGATATGCTTAGTGCACTCAACAAACAGCTATCAGAACGACAAGCCAGCGACACTCAACTATGTTATCTAGAACTAAACTTGCACACCAGGTAAAAAGAATATGGACGGCGTAGAGTATATACGCGTACGCTTATAGAAGCTTCAAAATAAGAAAACGATTGTTCTAAGTTCTATTTTGTTGATGAAAACTGTTAGGTGCCTGAAATAGTATGTTTAATATTAATTCTTTATAAACAAAATTCATACACAAAAATAAAACCACATTAAGTTATTATATATTGCATATTGTGTAGTTATTATACTCATAGGCGCAATTAGGGGGGGGGGACTTAGGGGGTATTCCCCCAATTTTAAAATTAGCACTCTCAAATAATGATCGTGCTTATGTATCAAAAACTTCTTCTTTCAAAAAAAAAAAAAAACTAAAATGATAAAATGCGTAGCATAAGCTCCCTTAGTTTTTTTTATTGAAATTGCGCCCATGATTATACTGTAGCAGGGGAAACGACTTTCGATTTGAGAAAAATCACAAGATTGAATGGGATGAGTGAATGTCTAATTTATCGATATTTTTTTTTTTAGGAATGGTACCGAGACCGTATCAATAATGTTTTCGAAACCAGAAAAACGAGCAAACTGGGAAGAGTCTTTTAACGAGGCCAAACAAAAACTCGGTTAGTAAAATGATATATATTGGCGTATTACTCAACAATAGCGCACCAGATGCGTCCATAGATATAAGAACTTTTACAAGACCTACATAATAATAGTATTAAATTGGTTGTAAGAGAAGTGTCTATACGTGTAGACTATTTCATGGTAGCAGGTATATTCGATTCTTGCAAACGATAACAATACAACTACAATAATGTTTAGGTTTGTCGATAAAACAGCGGTGGTAACCTCGGTGGTTGGTTGCACTATTATGTTGCTTTACGTCATCCCCCTTTTTGTATACACGTCATGACGATGCTTTTGAATGCATTTAAGACTTACACCTAACACTTGTTTTTTAATCACTGCTTTTCCTTTCGTGCATTTCAGTCCTATCCACGGACCGGAGGCCGAATGCTGATTTCGTGGGGCCAGTGCCCATACGAAAGACCCGGGCCGGTTTGCAGTTTACGTGTGCAGCGCCCGCGTTGAACCAAAGAGACGTGTGGGTTTGCAACAGTGACGGGTACGTGGGCCAAGTGTGCGTGCTGAGCCTCTACCCCGAACCGACGGTCACCTCGTGTAACGGTGTATGCAACGCACGCATACTGTGCGTTACCTCGATACCTGCACCCCAACGCATCGAGTAAGTCGCCCAGTTCTGTACGCTGTCTGCAGCGAGACAATTATGATATAGGCACTGTGATAACAATTCAATTTTATCAATTTTCTTTTCCCCTTTGGTTCGCCACCCAGTCAAGCCAACAGTGCCGACAAAGACGACCATAGCAGTAATCCAGAGATCAGCATATCGATCGAAGACTGCGCTGAGCAGACCGGACCGGACATCAAATTGGATAGGTACGTATAATGAACGTTTTGTGATCACACCAACAGCCATTTACGATTTACGTGTCACACCCAAGAGTCGTATAGGCTGTGTCAATTCTAAAAACAGACGAATGGGGTCATTCGCAACGATGATGCACCGTTTGTATAAGAGTGGCTAGAAATTTGCTTCAACAAATTAAAAAGCCAGGAATATAGAATTCAAACAAATATAATAAATTTCTGATTGATAACTATAGATATAAGACTACGAAGTAGGTCTGAAAACATGTTCTTAAAGTATTTAAATGTCGCGTTGATTTCATTTTTTTGTCATAAAAATTGAAAACTTCGAACATAAATTTCGTTCTTTTAAATTAACATAAAAAATTGTAAGATATTTAAAAAAAAATTTTAACTTTTTGAGTAAAACTGGTGCACAACAATATTTATTGCGCAGCTTTCTTATCTACTAAGAAAATGTAATCCTCAAACCAGTTGGTCGTAGGATGGAGGTAATTCTAAATTAGTTCCCACAAATTTATACTCATATTGTTTTGTCCCACAGCTCGTCGAGTGAAGAGGATGACGAAAAGGACGCCGGTCACGATCGCGTCCCTGACGGAATGTACCCCACGGACCCTGTGGACTTTGAAGGTGAACCCACCATGTGGTTGGGTACAGAAGACGGATGCATACACGTGTACAATTCAATGGACAACATTCGAATAAAACGGAATAAAGTCAAAATTCAACACGGGTCAGCTGTGCATTGTATCATGTAAGTGCTTGGCGTGGACCAATAACATTAATTTTATAATACAATTTCAATTATTATGATTTAAAACTGTATTATTATGTTATTATAAGTGATGTTAGAAAGTGAATGGCATAAATTGCTTATATAATTGAGTATTTTTTATGTTTTGTTTATCTTAATTTAATATTTAACTGTTTAAAATAGGGAATAATAGTAAAACTATTTCTGTTTAATAGATATCTCAACAATCGCGTTTACGTTTCATTAGCAAATGGTGATATTTGCATCTACTACCCAGACACGAGTAAGTATATTATGACAATACCTATATATCTGCAATATTTTATTACAATCTTTAATCTTCAGATGGTAGTTGGAATACATCGGATCCGGTGACCATCAACGTTGGTTCAGCTGCTATCCCGGTTTCCAAAATGCTGCCCGTTGGTGATAAGCTCTGGTGCTCGTGTCACAATACGGTCAAGATATTCGACACGGTCACATTACAATTTCAAGTGAGTGGAAATGATGACCTGGTTGTCCTGCAAAAAAAAAAAAAAAATTACAGTTATTTAATAACTCATAATTCACCTAGTTATATATTAATGTGTACTCAACTGCATGTGTTCGGATAAAAGCATCTTCGACAACATATGAATTTGTTTTATATTTTTCAATAATATTTAAATCCTTGTATTGAAAAAAAAAACCGATTATATTCGGTCAAATATAGTAGAAAATTCATTACAATATGAATACTTATTTTTGACAATGGTGATACCTATACTTTAGTGTAAATTATAAACTATAAAATATCAATAAGCTAAGTATAATAATATTAATTGTACTAAAAATAATAAAAAAAACTGTATCTGTTAGTAAAACAAAAGCAATTATTAAGTTATGTTTTAAATTTATAACTTTTAAAAATAGTTTAAATGATAGTATATTTTGTATTCAACGATTTACCACTATAATTTAAATTACTTTCCTACGCAAATTCTAATATTAGTATTTAAATAGACGTTTACAAGTCTATAGGGTGGAACTAATTTATAATTCTCTATTTCTCTATACGAGTTATTTTATCATTTGTCTATATTTTAGTGTTAGACAACTTATTATAAATTTAAAACCAATACAATCAATATTCAAATATTCATTGACAATGCCGGAGAACACTCTGATATCCTCTTCTATTAAATCATATGCCTTAATGAATGAAATATACATATATTGTTTTGCTGGACAAGGGCATGCTCATCAATGATACTTTACGAACAGCAATGGTGCCGAGCCTTATGTGTTTGTGTAATCGTGTGTAGGTATGTGGTAGTTGGTGATGGGCACTACTTATTGTATTCAGCATAACACGGTTCGATGTATAATGTATTTTATATGGTCGATCACTTAATAAATATATGTTGACCTATATGCACATTCTGTTCTTCTGAATTCGCTAATCGTCACTGTCATAATCGGCTAATATCACTACTTCTGCGGTGTGACATGACGTGACGATGCGCACATTTGTGATGCTCGAACACTGACCCGACCTACAATCTCTTAGCCCCCAACCACAACCCCTCCGTTGGTCATTATCCAGCCCATGACCTATATATGTACATCTCGCACGATTATTATACCTACCTATTTATTGTAATATATATATATATATAATTCTGTATTATATGTGTGTATATTGTGCGTGTACGGCGATATTGTATGGAAGCGGTTACTTACCCATTTATCGTTTTCAGCATTCTTTCGTGATCGGCGGCGACTCGAACCGATCGATTACCAACATGGTCGTGTCGGGAATGGGCGTGTGGCTGTCACTGCAGAACTCGGCCGTGCTCCGGCTCGTTCACTCGGTCACGTACGAAGTTCTAGCCGAAGTAAACACTGCGCCGGCCGTCACTAAAATGCTGTCGAGTAAGTACCTATAACATAATGTGTGTCGCATTGCGGTCGTGCAGATATTTTATGGTTTCGCGACCGTTTTATTAAAAATATGTAGGTAACATTTATGGACGACGAACTTCAATAATGGTACATTTGTTGTTTTTTTTTTTTTCTAATCGTTTTTCTTTTTACCGTTTGTCCTTTGCAGGCTGCGACGACATCATAAGGCAACACAAAGCGGCGTGCCTTAGAGTGACGTCGCTGTTGGCGGTCAAAGACCTATTGTGGATCGGCACCAGTGCGGGCGTCGTCTTGACCATGTCCATACCGGCCGTGGTCGCGAACACCGGAAAACTCGTCACTCTCCCTGTTCCTATTGGTTAGTCGATATACTTTAAACCTGCATATACATACAGCACTATAACCAGACTTATGTATAAGACATTATCAAGCATGCTTAGATGTTATTTCTAGTGCGTGATGTGTGTGGGGAGGGAATGGAAAAGTCTTAGGGTCTCGTAGAAAATGGTCGACATTAAAAAACGCGCTGATTTCATTATTATTTTCTGTCAATAGTATAAAAAAATTAAGAATCTCAATGCTTAATATAACTAAAATTAGTTGTATTAATGATCTATGAAATAAATGCATGTATTAAAAGTCATGTATTACATTTAAAACTTATAAGTAGATGTCGGATTTTTATGATTTTACATATGTGTTTCTAGTCTATGCAGTTAAATAGGAGTGAGAAATCTTTAAGATTCATGAAACACAGAATTCATAGGAATAAATGTATTTTGCATAATATAAAGCATTTTTTATGGGTTAGAGAATATTTGAGAATATTTTTGTAATATCGGCATATAATGAATATATTTCACGTATATCAGCACTTTGTTACGTATAATGTTCACTAAATAATTCTGTTTATAAATAATTAATTTCTGAGTTTTAATAAAAATTAATCTCCAGGTATTCCTTATCGATTGCGATAGCACGTAGGTTATTTCGTTAGCTAAAATAAATTTAAACTGAATTTTTTTTTAATATTAAAAGAATATTTTGCATATTTAAGGACGTAAAACATCATATATCTGGTATTTTAAAAGAATATTAGGAGAATATATTACCTAATTTATGCAACATAAAAACATCATATTTTAAGGATTTTAAGAGAATATACATCCGACCTCCACTTATAAGAATAGTTCAAATACCTATTGTATTCATTAGTTTGTTAAAAGTATTTGAAATGCTTTTTCCATGCAAATACAAATATCATATAATATTAAAATATATTTTTACAAGACTGACAGTATAAAATGAAATAATTATAACCTATACTAAAATATGTATTTGATTGTTTATTCTGTCGTACGTTATAATATTATTCTCTTTACTTTTTCACACAGGTGTGCCACACGGTCACACGGGCCACGTGCGGTTCCTGACTCTGGTCGGCCATTTGCCGCAGAACTTTTCCAAACAGCGACGGCAATCGTTGAACCAAAGGAAGATGAGCTCGTCCGGCAAACTGTTGCTGATATCGGGCGGCGACGGGTACGAGGATTTCCGGTCGACGGCCGCGTCGGAAGTGGCTGGTCGCGAGGACTCTACTAACCACCTGTTGCTGTGGCACGTGTGACGGGATGCAGATCCGGTGTAGGAGACGTAGCCCTCAAATACATTATAGTCTCCGGTTTCAAGACCGTTCGTGGACCATCACCTCCACAGATCGATATTATAAATTATTAGTTGATAACACGTTTCTCCGATGTCGGGCGAAGACGAGTGTGCGTATGCGTCGCAGTCGCAGTGTTTCCTAGTATAATTCTCGGATCAGTGCACTTGAGCCATTTAAACTTTTTTGGGATGGTGGATGGGTCGTTGGAACCAATAACTCTGAACGGAGTCGTTTTTCGTTTGGTTCAAGTCCATTCCTATATAATATAATATAGCATACCGGATCGGCGTGTCTGATTTTTGTAGATTTATCGTCGGCGTCGATGTAGACTGTAGAGCGATCCGATCAATGTAATATTATTACCATTCAATCGACGATTTATTGTATAATTACTTGTTAGTTATAAGCAAAGATCGATACTGTAAATAGTTAACATGCCTATCCTTATCCGCCCATAAAAAACCATACGTGGACTTGTATTCGTATTTTCGCGAGAGTAATCCTACATATTTAAGTATTTGCTCGTGTGCTTAGAAAAAGGAGACATTGCATGAATGTATGAATTTTAAAGGATCCCCAAGATTTTATTGCGTCAAATCTCCTAACTCTTTATCCAGATTTTGAGTGGATATTATTATTAGGGTTCCTCGATATATATATGTTATACCTTATACACGTCATGTTATTATGATGCATTTTTTCACGATTTTTCATTTAACTATAATTAATTTATTGATTATTTTGATTATTTTTTTGTTATTTATAAATTCTCATCATTATTGCCATATATTTTTACTATCGTTCTTTGTCATTTTCTTATTATTACTAGGTACTATTATTACCATAATTATTATAGTCGTAGGCTAAAATTTGTGTTAAATAAAAGTAATATATTAATATTATTAAGTTATTACAATTTTTACTAAATTCATAAATATTGTAAAATTAAATTATACTCCTTTATTAGCGATAAGTATTTATATCGAATGTAAACTGCAGTTATATTAAGTCTTAGCTAATTTTTGTTTAGTGAGAAATACGTGTAGGTATTTATTTTAGGAATATCAGGTACAGTATTCCTAATTTTTTAACTTTAAATTCTTTACTTAAACCCGTTTAATTAATGTTAATATTATCAACTAAAATATAGGTACCTAATTTATTTTTATTTTGTTTATTAAACATATTTTATTGTTTTGTATGTCTCGTACAATTTAGATTTTTAAGTTATTATGTAATTATTTGTTACCAAATTGTTATTGTATACCTAATTAATACTATACAAATTTAATATAATTTAACATTTTGGATTACATGTTGAAATTTGCAGTACCTACCTTCGACCTACACAATTGTCCAGAGTACTATTTATTTTCAATTGTTAAAAACCTGTATTTCAAAAAATTAAAAATTAAAAAAGGTCAGGATGTTGGTAAGCTTCAGTACAGGATGATGTTTAAGGGAAATATTTGGTGACGTGTTGAGGTTTTATATTTGAAAGTTACGTTAAATCGCTGAACTTGAAAAATGATTTCAAGCTTAGCTTTATTAAAATACTTAACATGCCATTTATATAAATAATTTATAAACGTATCCTTATTGCACTCATGTAAAAATTCTCTATCAAAGATGGGACAGTCTAAATTCGATTTTCTACAATTATATCTTTTCTCTCTTTGTGCAATAAAGATAAAACGGTTTCACTTATAATCGTTTTTTTTATGATTTTGAGTAATCTTAAGAATAAAACTACCTATAACAAAAATTAAAGATGATAATATTTTTGAAGGTTTGACATATCGTTTTGACTTATATTTTGTTATTATTTGTTTTTTAACGACTGTTAACGCTTTACTGTAGGTGCATCAGGTAGAGAACTAGAGAGAGTCATTGCAATATGGTTGTATTAAATTTGAACTCAATACATTTTTACATAAAAATGATTCTGCGTGAAGACGGCTTGTCAGCCTAACAATTTTACCAAATAAATGTATAATATTATTGCAATTTATGTTATTTAATTTTACTATTAGGCATTAGTACTACAGTAAGTTAAATTCATTTTTACCCCTCCCCCTTCTAAAAAAAAATTGTATTTTAAAATGTCACTGTGTGTAAATTATATATAATGTAATAATGTATTCTAAAAGTTTCAAGTTCTGACGAATAATATATTCAAATTATAACAAAATAACTTAAGTCGTAATTTTTGGTTTACTATATAATTTCGTCTACATTTTAATTTTAAATGTTTGTAAAACATAACTGTGTTAATTTAGTGTTTATGTTTTTTGGTTACACTATGAACTATTTATAAGAATTGTTGTTTTACATTTAAAATCCATAGCTATAAAAATTAAACATTTTATTTATTTATTAATCACAAAATAATTTGAACTTTAAATCCTTATGAAATTAATCGTACCTTTAAACGGATCTTTAAAATTTCTCATCTGCTATTATAATTACTTGTACTTGTACTTTGAATAAAATTTCAAGCTTTTAGACCCAACGAATAAATTTTTACTGACATTTATAGAATAAATAAACTAAAAAAATAGAAAATTAAAAATATCTAGAAATAATTCTAAGCAAGTCAAAATATTTTGAAAAAGTTTTCATGTATAGAATATGATAAAACAAATATTTAATAAAAATTTCCAATAACTAAACTTGATAATTTTTGAATAAAAATAAATTAGCAAAATTGTTGTATGAGGATTTTGTAATTTATTCCAATTTTGAATAAAAATCTCAGGTTTTTCGTTATATTTTGCTTGTTTTTCTTGAGGCTTTTTAAAACGAATGAGAACTTTTTACACTTAACCCTCCACCTGCCTCAAAAAATAAATAAATAAAAAATACCAATTAGATTTACTTTCCTGTCAGATAAAAAGCTGTTGAAGAAAATCGAAGCATTTTACAGTCCTGAAATGTGACAGAATAAAATTTAAAAAAACACATACACACATCGTTGTAAAATCAACGATGTTTAAATTGTTTTGAGAAAATATTTAAAAAGCTTGATATGTCCTATCCTTAAAAATAGTATTCTATATCATTTTTGTGACTTAAAGATTACTCAAAACGTAAAAAAAAATATTCTGCGTAAATGTGTTTTGTATATTGTTGGAAAAGAGAGAAAACAAACATTGGACTGATTTCCTCTTATAATACAATAATTAATAAAACATTTGACACTATTGTAAATCAATATTTTTTTCGCTTTACTGGTGCATAAAACGTTAAATTACGATGTAATATTATTGATCAAAACCAATTTGTAATGTAATAATGTTACCCATTATAATATTATATGGTACATTTTCAATTATTATAAACGTGAATTCACTATCGTTAACGCATATAACTCGAATCGTTGAAACGCATATTCTTTTATCTTAACAAGTATCATTCATTTAAAATTATTATAATTGATTAAATATTACTACAAAATATATTAGTAAAATAAAAATAGATTAGATAATATCAAATATTTATAGTATTTAAATTTTCACTAACTGGTACACCTCTCCGGCCAATTATGCTTGGTATATAATACATCATATTTAAAAAATGTTACCGTATAGACATTCTATTAGTTTTTACAACCACTTTTTTTTATCTATTTTATTGAGTCCTACATTTTTTTTAGTATATCATTTATTTTTTATAGTTGAACACAATTCTTGAATCTCGAGTAAAAATAAAATAAAATATTTTAACTTACGATAAATTAAAGATATTATATCGTGTTCTATACATCGTCCAGCTTGAATTTTTATATGATTGATACCGAATTATTCGATTGGATCATTTTTGTTTCTTACAGATTTGAAACACGAAAAACTATCAGAGTATTTGTTGAGTAATTTTAGTAAGTAACATGTGAATTACGGCTCTTCTCTCATACTCTAAAAAGTTACCATTAGATCATTAATAAAGTAAATTTATTTTAATTACGTTGATAACAATCGCATTTTTTATCGTGTTTGTTACTTATTTAATTTAAGGTAAAAAATAATATGATAGGTATTGAAATATAGTATAAATACTTATTACTTTCTGAACTTTTTTAACTTGAAATATTATGTCACAGTTGAAATATCGGTTGATGTAATGTGTGAATATTTTCATTTATATCGAATGTACATATACTTAATCCAAATATATGACTAATTTGAATGCTTTTTTTCTTTATTTAAAAAACACGATCTGTACAAATTCGCACAATAATTATATATGTAAACACATACATGGGGATATATGAATACTGAAAAACCGTATGATTTTCTATAAAATCCAATTGAAATCCAACCATCTGTTATGCGTGATACGTATAAAACGTTTTGTCGATAGTGATGGTCAACAGTTCCATGATTTAGATTATAGAGATATTATAAGTACCTACAGGAATAAACTGGTTTTCTAGAAGATAGGTAATTTATACCAATCCACCACTCGTTTAACAATTCCGGAAGTTTTTGGAATTTATTTAATCTTTCAATATACAGAAAGGGTATACATAAAAGACATTAAAAGTTAAGACATAGTAATAGCGTATAATAATATAATTATTATAGTCATTTTATGTAAAACCAATTTTCTAAATATTATAATCAACTTGTTGACACTTTCATTTTTGTCATAAACATCACAGACTGTACTACTGATATTAGACTTTTTTATCTATGTCTATCTGCCTAAAGTCAATAAAATATTTATTGATGAACCTCATCCAACAGATTCTTGTTCAAAAGTGGAACCAAAATACTATGTGTACTGTTGGAGACCTATACGTAAAAATAACTGTACATTGAAATTCATTTGGTTTAAGATGTTTAAGATGAAATATAAAACTGAATTTTCATCATACAATTACAAAATAACGTATAATATTAGACATTATAGTATTATAAGTAATAATGAATATTAACTTGTTAATAATACTAAAATAATTAACTATAGTTTAAAAAATCCATGATGTATTTATTGTATTATTATTTCTAGTGGAATTCAATTATTTACTAAAAATATATTATGCTTTATTATATAAATGATAATATTATATTATAGTTCCACATTAATTATTAAAATATAATATTATATATCTAAATTTCAAACATATAAAGCAAAATGCAGTGATAACTGGAAACGATCTTTTTGTATTGTTCTACACTGCTGCATAAAAATACCTAACAATTAATATTTACAAATTTGAGAATGGTTTTTGGTCCAAATTGGATGTAATTAGTACATTAGAGAGGTCAAAATTGAATGTTTCTAGTATCTTCCGAAATAATCAAGGTAAGTAAACTAAAAATAATTAAGAAAAACATGAATTTTTACGCATAGCCGTTTTCAACAAAATTGATTTTTGGTGTTACTCAAAAACCATAGATTCTTTAAACGATCGAAAAATGTTTATTTTATCATTTTCTGTAAATCTACATTCTAAAATTTTCAAAATATTTTGAACTTTGCTTTATTTATAATTACACTTATTAGGTAGCTATATTCTATAAAAAACTTATGTAAATGATAAAATTGGTAGATAGATATTCAAAGTGGATATTATACCCATCATTATATACATTAAAATATTATACTTAAAATTCAAATTATATTAGATTAATGTCCGAATCATGTAATTTGATTTGTAATATTTTCTAACCCACCGAAAATGTTTTAAAGTAAATTTTGTAGTGATATCAGTACACGGTGTTAATACTAAGATTCAACAATTTTAAGATAACTGAAACGTTGTGGAAATTGGAAATTAAGTAATTGTACATATATATTATATACATTTTGTAATCCACCCAAAATCACTCTAGATTAAGTCATGTTAACTATAGATGATGATTTTTCATGTGTAGGTACTTCATAATATTATTACTAATAACATAATACTTTAAAAATTAAAATAGATATCTGAAATGACTAATGAGTGAGAAATCCTATCTTTATTATAATAATAATTAATGGTCTAGGGCAGGATTTTTATTTTTTCCGCACGACATGCCTATAGTGTTATTGTAACTACTGCTGCAGTATAGGTATTGCTTATCGGTCAATACCCCAAATAAATCACGTTTTCCGTTGTATAGTTTCACTCATTGAATCAAAAGATTATCGGTCATTCCGAAATCAAAAATTATTTTGACGTTACCCATATCTACACTTTTATAAATAGTTGTAATAAGTGGTGTAATATCATACAGCGTACCTGTTATAGATACTTAATTCTAGTAATATATACTCGTTGCGTGTAAAATGAATCGTTATAACAATTGGTAGGTACCTAAATAAGATTAAAAAACAAAAATCAGTGAAATCGTACCTGGGTATACCTACGTGTTTTTATTAAATTAGTTATCATCCGTATGAGTCTAAAGGGTAATAATAATTATTAAAATATATTACTCAAGCACGTTATATTACTATGATAATGTCGCGGAATTCGTATAAATCAACTGGCACCGAAGTGATAAAAAAAATGCCACAGCTTTACGATAACGAGCCAAATACCTATGACACGACATAATAACATTATATAACGTGTGCTGTAGCGCATTGACTACATGGCAATAATAACGTTTGAGTAACTCTGTATAGAGGTGGTGGAGGTAGTTTTTTTAGTATTATAATATATACAGGGTGGTATAAGGACAATAGTACGGCCTACGGGTTGGTGGGCGGCGTAGAGATAGAAAAAAAAAATATCCTTGCGTCAAATAGTCAAAATTGATGATAAAAAAATGCGCGTCGTCGTCGTTCGTTTTCACTTCTGACAGTCGTAAATGATTCGATTTCGAAAAATCGTGTTGTGGTAGTCCCTCGTCGTCGTCTAACCTATATGGCTATTATTTTGTGCGATACGATAACGCGGCACGTGCCAAAACTGCAGCGAACGCGTCGAAGACTATTTACGACGACGATGAAACGCGTTCGGACGAGTGCATTGTCACCGACCGTTCAAGTACGGAAGGAGGGTGGGGGAGGTCGCTTCGAAAACGGCACTCGTGTCGCCAACAGCCGGGCGGCAGACGTCTATTTTTAAACGGGCGCGGCACAACGTCAGGTGCGATTGTCTCACCGGAAGACGAGAGAATTAAAAACGAATTCTACAGCGGCAGTAGCAGTGCCCCTCAAATGCGCCGTACGTGTGTTGTTGTTGTAGCACTATATACATTTTGTTGCGTGCTTTTAATTTTGTTCCGGCAATATCGAATCAACCTATTCTCCGGCAGTTTTTCGATGCTCCACCACTGCAGCAAACCTTTGCGGGTTGATTCGATGTATTTATAGACTTTGCCGAGTATTCTGACCGCGTGCTCCGTCACGCGATTCGTTGATGAGTAGATCTCGGTTTTGGTGAGCCATTAATCTCATGATTTCCTTCCTATATTCGTCTAATAGGAAATCATTTGTAAATATTAATGGCATACTGTGTTTCAGCCCAAGTATAGTGTCACCTCTGGGCGCTATAATCAAAAGGAGGGTATTTGTCTCCTGTTCTTTTTGCCATGTTTTTCCTTTATCAAATTGTATCAAGGCCGTAGTACAACACTCAACACTGTGATTTTCTATGATGGTATTTGCTGATGATGTTAAACTATTCCTCTGTGTTGATTCTACAGAGCATCTTAAACTGTTACAAGATGATCTAAAACCTGATATTCATTGGGATTTACACGAGATTTGACTTAGAATTATGTATTATTCCTAAAGGCTGTTTAATGTCTAATACTGGTAAAGTATAGTTCTCAAAATTATATCTTGCTTGACTATACTCTATTTCTATAATGCAGTTTTCGGACCACTAGTTCTTAGTATTACATTTGAATATTTGATAAGTGTCTAAATTTTTAGATTAGCATTGAACAACTTATATGCAAGGAATTAAAACTTCGTAGATTTATTTAGAGAATTTCAACTTATGTTTTATAGTTCTCTAAAAACCCTCTGTCATTCATTTGTTCGGTCTCTTTTGGAGCATGAGATGGTTATTTGAAACGCACTATATATTATGGTAATTAATGTCAGCTTGAACTTGAAATAGTAAAACACTGATTTTTTTTTAATTTTCCACCTTTTTTTACAAATGGATGCTCAATGGAGCAGGAGGCATCGGCGCTACAGCGTCTAAGTTTGTCCATCTTATATGAGATCTGAGTGACTGAGTTAACAGAATAATTTATTTTTTCTATCTAAACTAATTAACGGAGATTCTTTCCCAGACATCTGAAAGTTTTTAAGGTCATAGAATTCACTTTCAAAAACCTTAATCCATTCCGTGTGCTTTTTGGAAATTAAAACTACTACAATAACTACACTATTGTTAAATTTTATACGTTTACATTGTAGTTGGGTTCATCCAGTTTATTTAAATATGAATATATTTATTACATTATTGCGATTATGAAAACTAAAAAAATGGGAACAGCTGTAGAGTTGCTACATTTTCTGTACTTTTTTTAACATTTAACACTGTGTTTAGATAGATGAAACAGAATAAAATCTGCAGAGTATAATTTATTAAACTACTTATAGAGTTGCCAAATTTGTTGTAAACTATTACCATTAAACAATAAGATATTTCCTTTTTCAGAGATGCTAAAACTCAATTAGCTGCCCGGGTGATCAATAACAAAACTCACCACAAAACACTTAAACTGTTTAAAACCAAATGGTACTAAGTTTCAAACTATGGCCACATAAAGTGTCTTCACATAGTCTTATACAACTTTTACTACTCACTAATCAAAAACTAATTCGTTTAGTTCGTTCTTAATTTAAACAGTAGAGCATATTTTACACATTTAAATAATTAGACATGGAACTGTTGTTCCACTGCACGAACAAGCTACATTTATCTCCAACAACTATTTAATCATTTGAATAGGTTTATTAATTTATTTCATATTACTACTCGTGTTTAAGTTTTAAAGATGTGAATACTGAATAACAATTTTTATATGCTGACAATTTTAAATTGCTTACACAGGAGTTTCGAGTTTAAGCTTCTACTTATTGTTAAAAAAATGATTGAAATAGTTAAAAAAAAACCTTACATAACTGCATGCAGATATTGACTAAGTATATTTTATGATATTATTCTTATTAAAGTAATTCATTTTACTATTAGTAATAAAAATATTGAACATAATATTGACCGAAAAAAGAAATTGCATTTCAATTGTAATTGTCAATGTGTGTATGAAATATAATAACGTACTTTAAAATTTCAAGTACCTATGAATTAATAAATTAATAAAAAAATAATACATTTTTATAACACAACAAAATGACTAAAAGGCTAAATATTTGTGTTATTGAAGCCTCTTCATTTAATAATAATAATAACTAAAATTGTTATTCTACATTTAAATATTTAATTTCGTCCAAAATCGAACTTTTTATAGACATTATAAAAATAATTGAAAATATAAAGGTCAAGTTGAAAAATGTCTTTAAATAGCTCAGAAAACTTAAAAATTTTATCATGTTCTATATTGCTTAATATGGTCACGTAAAAAAATTATCAAAATTTAAAGTACCTATCAACATGCAGTATACCTACTGTATACTTATAATTCGTTTTTGAATTAAGTACTTACAACAAAATAAGAAAATCGGATGAATATCCAATGTCATAAAAAATGTATTTACGCCCTATTAAAAAAAAATATTTACAAGGAAACTTATATTAAATTTTCAAGTTTTTGTCAAGCAAAATTTGATATCGAAAATGGCTAATGCATGTATCAGAAAAAATCAACATATAATTTAAAAAAATATGGTGTATAGTAAATAATATTTAAAATATCGTCAATGTGTCATGTATTTACATTGAGTTACACCCAAAGAAGACAAAACTGATTTTGTTTTAAACTGGTTTTGCGTTAAAAATTCTGTTTTTCCTTCAATTTTTTTTTTTGTTTCTCGCATTGCTTTTGAAAACTACTGGGCATTTTTAACTTTTATCTCTCTTTCCTCCAAGTTTTAACTAAATATACGTTCCTACACTATGGAAAATATGCTGAATTAGAAAATCAAATCATTTTTACTTCTCTATGAGGTGTTGGCAGCCACAAAAAAAAATAATACAAATCATTGTAAAATCAACACATTCATTTCTCCAATCAGATTTAAAAATAAACTTTTAAAATAATGAGTGACTTTAAAAATAATAAATTTCATGCTATTATTTACAATACTTATCACTTTGGCAGTAAACCATAATCAGATTTACGTTTGATGAGGTGATTTATTTTTTTCATCCGTATAAAGAAACTATAAGATCTGCAATCGCTTCTATACATTGTAACGTTACGATTTTATTTTATCTACAGTTATTTGAATATTTTTAAGTTTTCAGTTGAATTTAGTAGCATATCTAGCAATAGTATCAAATAGCTAATAGTCTAATACCCTTACATATCATCTGTAGATTAAAAATTTTACACAATTTATCAAACATAAAGTTGATATTATGTATACTGACCGACTTGACTACCGCGGTAACGAAATACAGTAGAATGAATTTGTATGGTCACAGCCAGCTTTTCCGTGGTAACTAAATTTTTCCGTTCAGAGGACATCATTTAAACGTGTCACGAACTACGAATATTACGCACTCATTACACACTTGAAATATTATATTAGTTTGTGAATTAGATTTGATGGAGAAAAAACTTGTACGTGTATCTGTACACGTTAAACAATTTTGTGTGAGCCGCAAATAGGTGGATAATGAGTGTGCAATCTTCGTAATATGTGTCACGCAGTAAATCGGTACACTCTGAGTGGAGCATTCCCGCTTGGTCAAAGTTATAGTTACCTCAGAAAAGCTGGATGTGAACACACAAATTCATACTACTGTATTTCGTTACCGCGGTAGTTAAGTCGGTCAGTATACATAATATCAACTTTATGCTTGATAAATTGTGTAAAAATTTTAATCTGCAGATGATAATATGTAAGGGTATTAGACGATTAGCTATTTGATACTATTGCTATCATCGATTGAAATTGAAAACATTTAAAATACCTAACAATATTACAGTTGATACAGAATGTTAACATATTATCATTCAAAAATAAAACCAAGAAACGTCACGTGCAGCGTGTTATAATATTATATTATACAAGGGGATTTTTTTATCATGAATTTAATGATATCAAAAAGTATCAAAGTTTTTGAAAATATTTTTTTACAAAGTTTCATGTTGTTAAAAAAGCAACGTTTTTATTAAACAGTTATGTTTTTTAATATTTTTATCCTTATAATTTTTTAAGTTTTTTACTTTTTTGAATGACAACCTAGAGCTTTAATTTCATATTACAAAGCAGAATATTTTTCTAAGTGTTTTGATATGTAAAAATCGAATTTTGGACGAGTAGTTTATGAGTTATAAGTATTTAAAGTTTTGATTGGTAGAGTGGAGTGGTACGGGGTAACCCCGCAACCATGTTTTTCCACTACTCTCCACTTCACTAAATTTTAAATACTTATTAAGTTATAACTCATAAACTACTCGTCCGAAATTCGGTTTTTACGTATCAAAATACTTAGGAAAATATTCTGCTTTGGAATATGAAATTAAAGCTCTAGGTTGTCATTCAAAAAAGTAAAAAACTTAAAAAATTATAAGGATAAAATTATTAAAAAACATAACTGTTTAATAAAAACGTTGCTTTTTTAACAACATGAAACTTTGTAAAAAAATATTTTCAAAAACTTTGATACTTTTTGAAATAATGAGTGGTACATGATAAAAAAATCACCCTGTATGTACGCTTTTATGAAATATATTGTACCTACCTACACGCACGACTTAATTAAACACTTTTAAACGCGCCAATAGATATTTTTATTACACTGCCCACCCAGAGCCAGAATTAAGTGTAGAAATGAAAAAAAAAACCATTCAGCATTAGTGCGAAATTGCACTAATCATCTAATTTTAAGGTAGTTCTAAATTTAATGGTCACAGAGACGTAACGACGCAAGACAATAGCGGGGGGAGGGGACTTCGACGACCATATGCTCGAGCTGTCACCTCTCTTGATTTAAGTATAGACGTTTAAGTCAAACACAACAATATTAAAATTAAAATTAATAATATGTAAAGACATCGTTGCGGCGGTGTTATTCTGTTTTCTCTATATTGATACAATATTTTGCTACAAAAAACAATATACTTTTTGGCACTTTGGTCGAGTATTTGCGTTGTCCCGTTAAAGGTAACCATTAAACCATTACGGATCAGATTTCGTCCATGCGTTACAATCTTAAATCGCTATAACGATTTGGACGGTTCACAACGTTTTGTTTTCCGTTACAATACGTCATCACGAAGATGAAATGTTTATTCCACATAGTACCTATATAGATTATTCAAAAAAAATTCCGTTGGCAGAAGACAATTTTTTAGAATAGCTATAACAGCCAACAAGGGACAATACATGACATAATACATCACGTGCATAATAAGTATAATATTAACCAAACCACACGTACCTATATAAACTAAATTACCTAAGTGCATAGTTACATTGAATAAATATATTTTTGCAACATTTAAAAATACTGACGTTTATTTACAATAAAATAAAATAATAATGATATTATAGGGACTTATTATAATATTGTATTTGAACGGTTTGATTTTTTTCGTTTTTGGTCACAAAACATTTATTATACAATGGTTACAATATCAAACTATTACAAACAATTGTTTATGGGAACATAGAAATGGTATAGTAGTATAGTATAAATAAACAATGATGGACTAAAATATAAGTATACGCGATATACTTGTACAGGTAAGTATTATTTATATATTATCTAGAAAAAATATATAATACGATGGACACAACAAGACACGAACCGCTTTCAGAATTAATACTTAAGTAATAAACACACTAGCTTCTCGATCACCAGAGAGAGGTATATATACCTACGGTTAGGTTACCTAACCTATAAATATAAATAAGTAAAAACAAAACAAAATCTGTAAAAAAAAAAAAACAAAGCTTAATATATTGATTTTAAGCATCGGCAACTATAGCCATTAGCATTTTATAGGGGGGTTATGGTTGGTTCAGGAACACGTGTGCCAGGATTTGTCATCAAAAATCCGAGTGGTCACTGGTCACCCATCTGGGAACGAGCGACGCCGATTTGATCTCAAAACACGTTAGTGACTGAAACCAACCACTGAATCAGGCCCCAAATTTTGATAATTTCGTTTTTTATTTACATATATACTTCTCCCTAATGCTCTAAACACTTATTTGATGAATATTGACTAGGTGCTTTTCTCTATAATATTTAACAATGTAGAGTACAAAAATCACTATAATATTTTATTTTTTAGGAAAAAAAATCATATTTTTTGCATTGCATTCATTAAAAACCACCATGGGAGAATTTCAAATCACCGCGTATGGTTAGTTATAATAAATAATAATATTATACAGACATCATAATGCTAATTATACGCATTAAATAAAACTAGTCAGGCACATTTAAAAATTACAAATTGAAAAAAAAAATGACATTTTAGTATAAATTTGTACAACATAGGAAAACTAAAATATATAAACTTATTTGGTATAAAAAAAGATGAATAATTTTTTTACAAAAACATTGTTGCGTTTGTTAAGCACACGAGATTTCACGAGTTGGTATTTTAGATTCGGCGAGGGACGACTTTGGTGCATAATAGTAAAATATTCATCGTCAACCGGACTGGTATGAATACATTATTATTTTCAATAATATCATAATATGGCCGCGACGATTTAAAACGCTGCTATGGTTTGACAGTAGTTTGTCACGTACATTTTAAACTATTCGAAATTTGGAATGTAAACATATTTTTATATTGTCTAATCATGAGTTATTAACGTGCACGTTCTACTAGGTACACATGTGTATTCCCTAACTAGAATACCATACAATATTAGATAGAGACGAACGAGTTTATCGTCTGTGCATATTTTTACTGTACGCTATAATATCATTCAGAACAAAACACGGAGCATATTATTATAACATATTATCAGTATCAAGAAAGTACAAAATTAATATATATATATTTTTAAATTTTCTATGACTTAAAAATGGCACATCGCAAGAAGTCAACGGAAATAACATTATATTATGTCACATTATATACTTATATTATCATAATATTATTGTACATTTTGTGCGGAAGAATACTGAACGTTCACTGAATACCGATGAGTGATGCTGCGTAATATAAATTTAAAAAAAAAACGGTCAATATGCTTAGGTACTTAGAACCCTGAGTGGGCTGGTACGGTGTAGGAAACTATTACAGACTGGCGCGGCAACGCACTCAGAAGCGGCGGCAGCGTGTGAAGATGTTAGACTAGGCGGGGGCAGAGTTTACGTTAATAATATGGTTGCCAGTTTTTCGGTGCGGATAATAAAATATAATAATCAATATAAGAATATTATTCAATTATCATTGTTATCATTATTACTATTATATTCATGTATATTATGATAAGAAATATAATGATGGTCGCATGCATGGACGTACAGCTAAGAGGATATATTACATAACACTAAAAAAAAAAAAAACAAAAAATAGTACGAGTAATAATAGATACGAGTATAAGTATATATAGTAGGTAGGCATAATATATGATTTTAATATTAAGTTTTATTATTCGCGTTAAGATCGGATCGAACTCGGACGAAGTGGATTCGATTTCCCGTCAGCGGGGCCCGTGCACGAACCGATCGAAGCGAACACAACATAATAATAATAATAATAATAATAATATATAAAATGATAATATTATATAATAAGAAAAGCAGTATAGGTAGGTACAGTGTTTGTATAAATATTATATGACAATAATAGTAATAATCATAACAACATATAAGTGCGTTTAATGTATATATTATAATTATGTATTGTATCATTGTTATTATTATCATTATTAATATTATTACGGTTAATTGTCGTTAAAATGTAGGAACTCGTCTGTCGGAACCGTGGCCGCCAAAGCCGCCACCGCGTCGTCTTCTTCGTCGTCGTCGCCACCGCCGTCCGCTTCGACGATCGACGACGGGGCAACGACCGTGGTAACCGCCTGGACCGCGACGACGGGTTCCAGCGGCGGCGATGGCGGAGCATCCGTCTCCGACTTTCTTCCGGCCTTTGCACCGTGCTGCCGCTGCGGCTTGTCGCCTTTGCCGCCTTTGCCACCGCCGGCAGTAGGTTTTTTCGATTTCTTTTTCCGGCCGGCCGCGTCTACCTTCCGGTGGCTGACTTCGTCGCCGCCGCCGTCGCCACACCGGTTGTTGTTCTTCTTGTTACCGCCGCCGCCGCAGTCTTCGTCTTCTCTGCTGCCACTGTCCCTGTTCGCGTCGTCTTTGTTCTTCTTCCGACCGCCGCCGCCGCCGCCGCCTTTGACTTGGCACTTGCGGCCTTGGGACTTGCGGTGCTTGCCGGTGGCGTGCGGTGGCCCCATGTGCGGTGGACACGCGTGTTGGTGCCGGTGCGCGTGTGGTATGGACGCCGGCCACTCGGCCGACAGCAAAGGGCGTCGGTTGGCCAACAACCGTTCCACCCGTTCCGCCGGAACTGGTTGCGTCAACACCCGCGTGTACGTGGACAGCTTGCCAAGCGGCGCGTCCGCCTTTATCTGCACCTTGCGCGGCGTGCCCCGTTTGTTGAGCGCCAGGTAAAGGGTGCGCCGATCGTTCGTGTACTTGACGGACGAGTACGTGTTGTAATGATTCTGTTCGATCATCTCATTGAACACGCATTCGTCCTCAAATTCCTTCTGCAACAAAAAAAAAAAAAAGAAAACTTCAGTGTGACAGTTAAAATATATAACCGTTATATATATGTATATATTATACACTCCACGGATCAAAGGCTCGATAGTTATGTCGGGATTATGGTGTGGCGGCTATTTGTGGGCAATTATACCTAACCAAAATTAAAACCAACTGTGAAAATAATATGTTTATCAATATATAATTAGATATACATCGGTAAGTACCAGTTTAAACCGCAAACGGATATATAATATATATAGATCAAGACATAGGCGCCACCAGGAATTTTATCGGATGGGGGGGGGGGGGGTGCATCTTGCAAGGTATATACGTGGATTTCTAAATAATGGTTTTACACGTAATAAGAATAATAATATTATCATAATAGTTAAATACGTAAAAAATGTTTTTTTTTCAAATTATATGATGATACAAAATTATTTTATGTTTTTTTTTCAACGGCTACAATGTAACGCGTGCTAGTGGCTACGATTAAAAAACTCGATGATGACAATAGTAGCCTTTATCCTACACGACAACTGGTAAGCTTATCGCATGCGATAAAACTGACCGATTTGTAGGTATATTGAATTTACACGTGACAACTGACATGTGCTATACATTCACACTGTATGATAAAATCTGAACCAATATTAGTCGTGTGTCGTGAGTCCGTGCATGTATTTCTCAACGTGCTTAATACCAAATACGTCAAAATATAATATATTATTTTATTTCTCGCGTAAAATTATTAATATATAAAAATGAGTGACATACGACGTTTTTTGCAAAAGAAACGCAAGATAGAATCAAGTCCATCAAGCATAAATGAAGGCAATCATGACATAGTTAATTTAAGTACTAATAGTTCTATAGATATCAGCCAACAAAAAGAAGTGCCACCACTCTTTCAGCATTGAACGTTCATTCAGTACTTTAAGACGAGTCAAGACATGGAACAGAGCCACTGTGGGTGATGCCCGGATTGTGTATGATGTATGTACAATGTGTACATAGAAAGAGACTAGAAGAGGATAACAAATTCATTGAAAATTCAATTGAAGAATTTGGATAAAAACCTATAGGCGTTTACAATTAGTATTTAAAAAATAAGTACTATAATACATAATATAAATAATATAATATATAGACAATTATGTAAAATAAGTATAATCCGAGCAATACATAGTAGAAATAATGTAGATAGTTATGCAAAATATAATATTTTCAATACCATTCAATTTTTTTAATTTAATTTAATTTTTTTAATTTCTTGTAAAGCTAGGGGGTGCAAATACACCCCCTTGCACACCCGTCACGGCGCCCATAGGTCAAGATTCGATCCGTGGATTTTGGTAGTCTCTAAAGGCTACCTACGGAATTCTGCGTGTGAGATCCAGGATTGTTCGACATGCTGTTGGGCCTAATTTTTGGTGTTATGTTACGAGATGAGAGAAGGCAAAGAAACGTATTTCCGTTTAACTTAATATAAATTATATCGAAAATTATTAACGTGGAGACCGCTTATGTACTATATACATATACAGTAGGGTCTCGATAATCCGAACGGGCTTGAAAATTACCTTATCGCCATAATATGTATGTATTTAAAAATAATATTTTCCGGTAATAACATTTTTCGATTATGTGGGACAACTGGGACAAGGCATACCAAACCATAATAAGAACCAGTGTACAAAAAAAAAAAAAAATAAATAATTCAATATTTTAAATAGTAAAGTTCATAATTGTACTCATTATATTAATATTTTTATATATTCATTGTCTTTTGAAATTACGAGTTTTTACACGATTAATACAAATAAAATAAAATGTCATGATTAAAATATTAAAATTGATGTTTTTTTTTCAAGCCATATATAGATAATTCGAACCAATCGCTAATCCGAACGACCCCTTTCCTCAATCTCGTTCGAATTATTGAGAATTCAAGACCCTAGTGTACAGTTTTAAATACACCATCGATACAATAACGCAAATCATCATGAATGAATGGTGATATAACGTTATTTTGCCAGTGGGCATCAAGTCGTAACTGATGGATTTCTGTCTCGACTTAGCCTATAATCATCCCCCAAGAACCTCCCGGAGAATTCTATGCACTTTTATGGTAGAGGACTTCGTGCATAACTTATACTTTACAGCCTGATATAACAAAGGTCATTCTCCAAGACGATAAACGAAACTACAATGCAGTTTTTGATCGGTATATGATATTACTTATTATTGTCCAGAAAGCACCCCACAAATTTTTGTGAAAGGAATTTCCATTTTGTTTTACGACTCTTGTTGAAGTAGATAGGGTGGCAAAGAAGTTCAACTTCCCTTTCCGTTGGCGATGATGGTCAGATCATTAGTTTTTAGAACCCGAACGGAGCGAGGAACCAATTGGTTGTATTTAATGTCATGTGGTTGTTTATTCTTTTTTTTTTGGAAACCATATTTTGAGACATTATTAAATTAAACTGAATAGTTTTTATGAAAAATTAGATTTTATTTGAATTATTTACAAACAGTTTCCACATATTATTATACTATTTGTTTGTATACATGCCTATGTATCTTTATAGAATTAAGCTTAAGTCTCAACATAATAAAAATTAAAACCATATATTATGTCTTATAGCTATACTTTGAATAATTCGTTATTGAACGGTATGAAAAAGTAAAGATGGACGAGTATTTTTTTAAATACTAAATAGGTACCCAATTAATATAATGTATCTACCATAATACTTGAAATAGTTGTTTAAAAACAATTTAAATACTTGTACAGCTGTATGGATAAATTAATCACATTTTAAAACTCCAAACATAAACGTCCACTAATATTATGACCAACACAGATAAAAACTATACGTACCTACTAATTATTCACGAAATTATTTTTTTTTTTTTTCTTTAAAAGAAAATATTACCTGTTTTGTATAGTAATGGACATATTATTCAATGATAAACGCAATATTTAACTATTTGTCATTTGTTTAGTAATACAACTATTATGCTGCACTAAACGGTAAAACGTTATCTCTGCTTATTTTTAAAAGGTTTGTTATCGACAAAAAATATTTTTAAAACTGACGGACGTAGCTCGTGCGTGAAATTAAGCGACCTGGTAGAATTTTTTCGCACGAACCATTTAAGCGGTATGTGGGTAAGGCATATACACGACGGTGTCTCAAATTCGAAACGAGTTTGGTAAATTTCGTACCACTGCCCACTTGCACGCAGGTACACATACAACACACGTCTCTAAGTAATGTTTTGAGTTCAGTATTAATTTAGTCCACATTACTGTAGTGTATGACTATACGAGAATTCTTATTAATTCTTTGAAGAAAACTATACAGGTATATAGATACGAAATCCGGTAGCCTGTTTACGAAATTTTGTATGACGTACATGCTTGCTACAAAATAAATCATTCAATAAAAAAAAAGTACACTAGCGTTGGTATTTTTGTACAAAGGTCCGTTACAATATACTCTTCTACGTATACACATACATATCAGTAATACAAATCCGCCATAATCCATTTATAAAATGTGAATTGAATGAAAATGAAATATTTCTGTGTTATTGGATAAATATAATGTATAACAGACGAAATGCGCATTTAATCCTTTTTTATAAAAGGGCCCAAAAATTATACACATCAAAATAGTTTCGCGTACTTCAAACAGTAAGTACTGCTTCTTTTAATAGTCATTGCATGGACATAAATGAATAGTTAAAAAGACGAGAATGTGAAATTAACATCATTAAAGCTAAAAAAATAATAATAATATTAAGCAATACGTGTGTAAACAAAATAACATCGTTCTTACTAATAGCCTCTTTACACCACTTTAATTCTAAAATTACTTTAATAGATTTTCAATGTATTGATTAATTGTAAGTTTTATTGTCATTAATGGATTCAGAAATAGAATATTTGTTTATCTGAAAATAACGCCATCACTTAATTTTTGAAGTTGAGGCGTTTGAATACATGCGATTTATACTGATGTGTATTTCTCTCAACACCGAAATTGCATTGAATAATATTCCAAATAACTCAAAAGCAAATTTATTCGACATATATTATTTTTTTTAAGTTCTTTATACATCGCTGACCGTAGAATAAACGGTTTATACTTGAATTTAGGACTATTATTAACACTGTTTCGTGTGGGCAAAAATAATGAAAATTTCAACACTTCGACGGAATACAATTCTCAGTAAAATTTTTTCAACGGTTGTGTGTGTTACATTTTATTAATGCGCACTTATTTATATTATATCAAAAATACTATTAGTTACTAGTCATTTCTAGCTGTTATAATTACGTATTATGTTCTACAGACTATAATAGTTGTTGATTTTTATGCAATTAAATATTTAATATATAGTAACTATTTACTACCTTGAAGTACAATTTATACACAATAAGTACATTATTTTATTCATTGGTCAATATTCGACAGCGTTTACTATTTTATTACTTATTGTATACTTATAACACAGTGTTATTAACACTTCAGATAACATTCATTTTTTTACATATATTATGTATAAAAATGTCTCTTTAGTTATAAAAATTAATTTTCAGTTTATAGTCATTATATACGTTTCTTTTACTAGAGCCCAATAGATTTCAACACTTCCTTTTGGTATCACCTTCGATAAAAACGTTTAGTATCAATGGCGGTGTGTCAAAAAAAAACTTTTGAAATATTGGCAAGGCCCCTATGTGTCTGGCTTTCTTCTTTGGTGTTTAATTTTAGAATATATATAGGAAAACAACCCTTTTTGTAATTACGTACACTAGTTTTTGAGTAATATTATAATTTAATTATTAAGTATCATTCCTCTTTTCGAACAAAATACTAAAAACGCTTATAATTTATTACGATAACAAATTAAATTATTATACCACGTATGTAATGTTAAACATATTTGATTAAAAGGTGCTTAAATATTTAAAATTAAATAAATAAACATGTTTTTTATAATAATTGAAAAGGTTAGTTAGTGAAATAGTTTTAGTATTTATTAGTAAGGTAAAATAACAATATTGTGATGATCAATGTATCCAATTATTGGTAACGTAATCATTAATAACAATGCATACATTTCACGACTTAGGTAAAATCTTAAATCTAATTAAGTTGTTATAATATCAGATATACATTAATCGTATAGATTATAAAAAAGTGTACAAATAAAATGTTCTGTGATATATAATACTTATATAATATCTATTGTAAAAATTGGACACTTTCGTATTATTTTTAAGTTACACAATATGTTTTATATTCACGTCTTTGGATTCCTGTAAAGAGTAAAGACTAAAGTTTCATCTACTAAACACCATACATTTATAGACTATATACCGTCATTTAAAGTGAATTTTTAGTAATAACTATAATATGTCTATATATATACGTACATTGTATCTTATAATGTAGAGTTAAGCCGAGTACCTTTCAAAAACTTCCATGTCTAAACAATATTAATCTATAGCGAATAGTTTTTATAAGCATTTGAAGTAGGTATATACCGATTATTTAAAAAAAATAAAATCCTGAATATTTTACTTAAGGTGTAGATACCTATTATGGAAATCGTCCTACGTCAA
The DNA here is from genome assembly GCF_037042655.1 of Diuraphis noxia. Classification (NCBI taxonomy): domain Eukaryota; kingdom Metazoa; phylum Arthropoda; class Insecta; order Hemiptera; family Aphididae; genus Diuraphis; species Diuraphis noxia. The sequence continues at coordinate 81,823,384 of NW_028301713.1, forward strand.
ATAGATCTGGCTCTTTGAGTACTCAAAACACAAAGATTAGTGTTGGTGTTATAATAATTATACGCTCTTGAAATAATTTTATGTGATATGCATACACATTGAAACCAATAAAAAAGAGTCCTTTTTTCGTATCCTCTTAAGACTATATTTACAGAACATAAAATATGAAGTAAGTGGATACTAGAATACGGTGATAAATAAATATCTCCATAATTTTATTTAAAACACAATGCAGACACATATTATTCGTTTATACGCAGTTGCCCGTGTCGCTATTTGGTAGGTAACGAAGATAGATTAAACGGCCAAAACAATATACAATACCTTATGGCTCCTACATATAGCAATAATGTATACTGCATCTTGTCGTTTAGTTTGATATAGTACATAATATGTTTAATGTGGACTGTACCAGTTGTTGACATTAGAACATTAATAATATTCACATTACATTCGGTGCGTTATGTGCACTGCAGTCCGAACGTCTGAGCTTGGAGCCATGCTGATATCGTAAAATATGATAATTGCGTAGAAATATATAATATCTTCAAACAATGGGAATGAAAAAAGCGCACAGAACTTCGGTCCGACCTAGTCGCAGCTGCGCTAAATGGTGCAGTCAAGCAAGGCACGATTGAAACCGAAACGAGTAATGTGTCAGCGTTAAATACGTACGCCCGCAGAGAAATAATAGTAATAAAATGCCATGATATGTATTAACATTTATTAGGAAGAAAATGTTTTGACGTTAAACCTCAGCGAAAATCTCGACCGATTTAGGTATAATATTTCATTTTTATATCGCGACCCGTCACATACTGCATTATATCGTTTGTATATTTGCACGTTGTATGTTCGCGAAAAAGAAAAAAAAATTCACATGACGTATAAAAATAATCATAAATAAACCGACCTGAAGGACTAAAATTGTATTAGATCGCAATAACGACTGTGACAAATATACGGGGCGTCAAGAGCTGACTGCTGCAACGGTAAGAAAGAAAAAAAATTCCTATCTTGATGGCTAATAATATAATTGGGGGAGGGGGGGGGCGGTCTTGCGGATTTTTGCGACACTATAAAAACGAACGCGAAACAACGTCATCGCCGAACGAATGGGTTCCGCCACCGTCGCCGACACAACTACTCGTGCGGTCTCGTCCTCCGGTCGTCGTATATCATAAACGTCAAACCGGTAAAAAAAAAAATAATAATAATAATAATAATACGAAAAAAAAATAGGCGTACACGCAATAACAAACACACACACGCAGGTGGCATCGCTAGCAAAGAACTCTCGGTAGTATATATAGGTTTGAGATTCGCACAAAGATTTGCCGGTGAGATAAGTACGACACGACGGCTTCGGTGTGTCCATGCAGCGGACGGCATTTCGGTGGCGGAAGAGGAGGAGGAATAATTGGTAGCGGGAAGTAACGACGACCTGCCCAGGTGTGGTGGACCAATGTTATTGTTGTTATCATCGATGATATTACGTAAACGGAGTAGAATATTGCATGGCGATGAGGTGAAGACGACGAGAATCTCTGGCTCGATAAATTTGATATTATTGCTGCAGTGATATATGATTATAAATCACACGTTACAGCATTAAAATAATGATTTCGTCGCGAAGCGTTTCTCCCGAGATCGAGACGAATCGATAATATTATAATACATCGAAGTATATAGTTTCCCGCCGAGACACTTGCACGTGGACATTATACAGCGTATAATCCTCATTATTAATCCCGGAAAGTGGTCTCGCGTTGTCCGGAAAATATCGTCGATTACCGGTGACCACTTTATCAACCGTACCCGATGTGGTAGGTCGTGGGTAGTAAGTACACATGGTAGGTGTTATATGTGGCCCAATCAGCGTATCGTGAACAGTAACCCGTTTTCGTTACAATATATTATATTTTATCTGTATATAAATAATACGATGTTACAAAAAAGATATTATAGCGATATACACAAAAGGTGATGTGATGTAATCAAGTCTATCGGACTTGTGGATGTTCACCTCGACACCGATTTTTAAAATTTTGAATCTTAAAGATGAGGGTCTTGCCCTGACAGCAATTATTGTTAGCTCACCAAAAACGAATATTCTGTGTCATTCCAGTTGGATTGCCATTGGTCGCATATACAAAAATAGTTATCATAATCAACGTGCAGCCAAAACCACCGAACCGGTTCACTAGAGATTTTCAGGGATCGCATTAATTACTATATTCTGTATAGTAAAAAATTATTTTTCGAAATTCGTATTTTAAAGAGGTACTCTCAAAAAATCGGTTGCCATCGGTTACAGAAAATAAAAAAATTATTATAATTGTTGTATATAGGTATAATTTTAGACCTATATTATCTTATGTAAATTACTCAAATAACTGTGTTCTAAATCTGTGAAACAGAAATGGAAACAGATTTTAAGAAAGGTTAAATCTATGTGTGTTTGATGCGAGTAAATATATGTCGATGATTGTCCGAGTCGATTTTGTAAAGAAAACGTTAAAACTATAAACTCACACTTTACATATACAATAATTATATTAGTACAAAAAATATTATAAGCAAACATGTTTGGCATTATTATATTCTGTTATGGTAAATACCCGCCAAGACAGACCTACTTGACTTGCACGCGGCTATAACATATTAACTATTATGTTTTGAGAGGTCGAAATCGGCTGCAACGGCGATTGTTGAATTCGTTGTCCTTCACATCGCCCTTACTCCCGGTAAAGACGTATTAAATAATATAATATTTTACGAAACATAATTTCATCGATATATACCCAATTTCGTGCACGCATCATAATATCGTACCGACCATAATATATTAATCATATACAATATTAAAATATTACAACAATACACCACAAGCGTTTTCCCATCGAAAATAAATTTAATAACATTTAAAACTCGGCCTACGTTATAGGTTGTTATATCATTGCGGGTGTCGGACATTTTAAGTTTTGACCACCACCAGTAAATTCACTATTCGTCCGTGTTAATTATTTTATTTATGAACGAATTACAACGCCGAATTTCAAATACTGGAATTTTGTTCTTCCATTACACAGTTTTCTAACGATATGTTTTTGTTGAATCGGTTCGCGGACAAGGTGCTCAGCACTTTACGATCGGTCGTCGACTTGATAACGTATTGGGCGATTCGGCTAATCGAATGTCAGGAAAAATAGTGATATCGGCCCAACTCCAGAAATATTACAAGTCACTGATCGACCTAGCACCATAGATAATATACTTATATTATCTATGCCTAACAGCACCATAACGAACCGTAATACGAGTACCTACCTATAATGTAAATTAATGTCGTTTGCGCGTCTAAAACATATAACATGGACTCGGGCCAGCGATTTGCTAATTTATAAAAATATTTTAATGCAGCTGCATAATAAATCGCAATCATTATTATCTATCTGATTTGCTGCTAGCGCCGGTCGTATCCGACAACGTAACGAACACAACTGTATAGGATGAGGGTTAATTGGACCATTGGTTATTATAATTTAAAAAAATAACACTATTTAACAAACACGGTCGGTCGTATAAAGAAAACACACATATACATATTATACATATACCTACTATACGCATATAACACCGTGTGTAGCACCGCTCGCGTTAATACGAGTACCTATATATATATATATATATATATATGCGTACGAAAACGGCGCCCAATAAATTTTTACGAGCTGTGGTGCCTCGCGCGTCTACGTATGAGGTGGAATAGGGGAATAATGATAATAATAATAATTTCTCTCGTATATGACTATATTGTGTGGCGCGGGCAAACACACTGCTGCAGTATTTTATACGACCAACAGCGGACTCGCACCCACGATGGCCGAATAATGGTGATACATAAATATAATTGTCACTCGTCTATGCAACGATGCGCAGTAGGTATATAGATGTACACATAAAAAATAGGAACTGCACAGCACCGTCCAAACGGAACAAATATAATGTATATCGTATTATTAATGCTATGATATCATATTATATATTAGATGGGATAAAATTTTCGGTCGTACGAACTCACTCTCCACACTCCGCAGACGATGATAATATAATATGTTAACTATTTTAGGCGACAAACCTATTAGACGTGTCGCCATGCGGTAGACGGTACATTTTTATTAGGTATTACACCACTTTTGAACGAACTCGATTATTTTTTAACCGATAAAAACTAAACACCTTACATCATAATAGGATATATTTTCAAAAGTTTAATACAGCGAATAATTAAATGTTATAATATTATGTTCTAAGCGCATCGTACTCTAACAAAAATCTAAACTGTATGTTGACTATAATTATAGGTATTGTCTATCGTCCTATCGATTATTGATATGATTTTTTTAGCATTTATAATGAAAGTTTCTAATGCATATTATGCACAGGTTTCTAATCTCCATGGGGATATTTTTGTAATATCTCCAAAACGGTTGCACCAAACGATTAAATTATGAAGAACTTCCGTTTATTTGTTTGTATAGAAATTACTTGTATTGCTATGATTTGTTACGTAATATTGTTATTTTTATTGTTATTTCACTTAATGCTAGAATATCATGAAAATGATACATATTAAATTTGTAACTATTTGAAATATGGGGTACGGTCAAATTTTCTCCGGTATTATACAAAAATTCTGTTTCCTACTATTATTATTTTTTAAGTACATATTTCAGTTCATACCCTTATTTTTTTTCTATACAAAATATAAGTCGTAGTCGTTCAACTGCAGTCTATACGGGATCACGATTTTTTAATGTATTGTTGTATTCTTTTATCACTTTTTATTCAATGTATAACCTGCACTTCAGCGAGAGCATTACAGATTATCTGCTCACGCATATTCCACGACATCCGTTCAAAATAAATCGTAATATAATCTTAAAGTGTTGTAACACTATGTTGTTATGTATACAATATATATTATTGTATATAGCGATATGGTTCCTTGACGCACGATCACAACATAACACATATTAATATGTAGGTTACCTAAACGCTACTCTAAAGTCAAAGTTGTTATTACCACTGTATGACCAGTATTCATTATTATGTATTCTACCTCCGACGATTTATCCTGCAGGTAAGGGTCAACAATTAAAACGTTATAATACAATGAGTAATAAACTAATAACAAGTTTTGTACTTGATATATATATTTTTTATTTATTGCAATCATTATTAAACAATTACCGCCCAGCTGTACAGAGTTTAGGGTCAATGTCGGAAAGCTTACGTTCGATCCGAAATTATTGTGTACGTATAGAGTTGTCGTGTACGGTGTACCTTTTATAGTATCTACGCCTATAAGGCTGTATAGGTATATTTTAATATTATAATTCATAACATATTTAGCGTGGTTTAATTTTACGCATGCTTTCACTTCAGAAGTGCTTCTAATATATATATATATATTGGAGATTTCTTCATGAATGGTTCAAACAGGTACCTCCTATAGTGGCGCGGTATAAACTGGTTTCGTATATTATCCTAAACGTGTCGAACGTACCTGAAAAGGTGTGAAATATTAAGCGCCATTGTTTATCGTACGTTTTAACGCGGTTTTATGTGTTTAGGAATACGTTTTACAAGTGTTTTCGGACGTTCTGTGCATGTGACTTTTATTAAGAATGATTTCATTCAAACATTACAGTCGACCAGACACCGTCGTAGACATAAGTAAAATTGCGCGTGCCGTAGAAAAAAATATACGCATTATAATATCAAATACATAATTTTCCCGAAACGTGTCCGAGTGTGTCTCGTAAATGACAAACAAATGAACTACGGCATAGATTCGATTTTATAATATATACGACGTAAATGGTGTAGGTAGGTATCCATTTTTTTTTTTGCGACTACGCGAAATAAAATTGAAATATTACGGTGCCACTGAAATGTTCAAATAAAATATGAGATCACAAATAAATTAATACGATGGCTCGTGGCTAAACCACAACGTTTAAAAATGTAAAATGAACTTCTTGTTCGCCCAACCGCCGCAAAAACGCGTTACGTTTTTTGATTTATAGAGACATGATATTAATTATTGTACAATGTAATTCTATTATCATTCGAGCAGCTCTCTCTCTCTCTGTCTCTCTGTCTTCGCACACGACTCAATATGTATTATCTATAAATACTACATAAACTATATCGTGTCAAAAATAACGATTGATAGCCAGACGCACGCGCGCAAAAATAAAATATTACAATATTATACGTCCTCGCAAGTATTATATTGCACACGGAGTGTTGTTAAGTCGTTGCGTCATTTAACAATAAGACTTTGCCAGTTCTCGTGTCTTTTTGTCCTTGTATTGTACTCATTGTATTTTGTATTGGCCGCTGCGCTTTGGATAGTCCGCGAAGAGATAACGAAAATGCTCGGCAGTCCGTTGTTAAACGAAAAGCATATTTTAGAACCGTTTTGATTTTACGACATATGACGGACGCGTAAACTGCATTTGCATGCAAACACATTTTAACTGTTTTTTAGCAAAAGGGCACACGATAATGGTATACACTGTATCGCATATTTTCTGGTAAATGACGGAAAATCCGTATTCACTTACAATTTTCGTACTTTCCCGCGATTATCGTGATTAGAGGTTTTAAATAATTATTAGATATTCAAAATAAACTGCGTATAATTTAATTACAAAACATTTTTGTGGCCTATAAAGCCTATGAGATGTTTTTTTTTAGAGACCTTAAAGACCTTTTTATCATCCAAATTATTATACGTATATAATGCTATACAATGCTGGCAGTCTATAAAAGCAAGAAGACAGCTTTAGGCATTACACCTGTTATGAATTAAAAAGTACTTACGAAATTACAATGTTAGTAAATTATAATATAAGAAGAATTTAGGCGAGATGAACATATCAATTTTTAATCCGTTTGAAGTTATCATAACTCATAATTATAATTAAGCAAGTGTGTTACATCCGACAGAGACGTGTTTTACGAGGGGCAAGGGGGTATTTGCATCCGGCGGCGAAATTTCAAAATATTCTATAGGCGAAATTCGTGTACAAATTTTTCTTACATTTTTCAAATTTGGTGGGGAGGAGGTGAGTTATGAGACGGTAAAATATGTGTGCCCCTGGCGGAATTACACCTTAACACGGCACTGTTATACATGCATAGCTAGTTATATTTGGAGGCTCAAATAAAGTACGCTTTTAGATCGTGACTGTCATTAGTATCAATATTTTGTTTGTAAATAGGTACCTACTAACAATCTTATAAATTAATACAACAATTAAAAAATTTAATTTAATTTAAAAAAAAAAAATTACATATTATTATCATTATAACATTATATTATAATATTTCATTCGCCGTTGACCAAAGTTGTGGGAGGAAATCAAGTTGATGGAACTCGATTAATGATTCTGAGAATAATATATTTGTTCTCACAAAGTAACGCGAAAGCGGTTCCAGGGGGTAAAACGGTATATTGCCGATTAAAATAAAAATTCATGAGTAGTAGATAATAATTTTTACTTTAAGAAAGTATATAATGTAATAATAATATCTATACACGGATCTATAGCGATAAATATGCTATGTCATCATACTGTTTTATACTCATTTTATGCTAATTCGTATTAAACATAATACATTTAGGTAGGTACGTACAACGTATATATATTTTTATAAATCTTAATAAGTGTAACAAAAACAGTATTTTTTATGATAGTCAAATAAAATGTAAATAGGTACTTTATAGTAAGTGAGTTGTACCTACGTTAAAATATCATATAATTTATAGAATATACCGTTTTTTTTCTTATAAATCATTATTCATTGTGTAAAATACTACAAAAGATGTTTTTCTTAGTTATTACTTTGTACGGTATTATTGAAATGACGTAATGAAGTACCTACTCATATGATATATATATATACGTTTTTTTTTCGAATATTTTATAATGTTATAAACCTTCTTCTATGTATGATACAGGTACTTACGTATGATTATTATGAAAAATGAATTCAAAATAATATGTACAGGTATTTTTTTTTAAAAGAGAAAATTTAAAAGACACAACTTTTGACGTTGTATACAATATGAGTACATAGTAATTACATTAAAAAATTTTGTTGACGTGATTTAATATTTTCGTTATTTGCCATTTCTATGGAGTTTATCGCAAATGTATTTAAATTGGCACTATTTTTGTTAATAATTAATAGGTAATATATAAATATTTAATTTGTTTGTGACTGCAGTAACGTATCATTAATATAAATTGCCTGGGTAAAGGAAAAATTATAAATCATATATTATTATGTTTTATATGTTTTACTAAAATCTCAATTACAACAACAAAATCAATTGTGACAAAATTATCTACTATGCAATATTATAAATTGCAATATCATAAGAATTCATATTTTTCAATATAATATTGTATTTATATTTTCCCTATTAATTATGAAAAGAACGCTACACTAGACTTTGTTGTTTCCGTCTTAAAAGTGCGTAACACACCAAATTTACTCTCAAAAGATCACATCATTTAGCTTCGCTAGTTTAAATTTATAGGGAATCGACTTGTTATGAAATTTGATCGTAAGAACATCATTTGCGTGTTTGTATGAGGGTTTTTTACGGTGGTTCAAGTTTTTAGCAAGTTGTTCGTACATTATTTAACATAAAATAAAAATGCTCATAACTCACTTATTAGAACTGAACCATACAAATACAAAACCCACATACAATTAATACAGATGATGTTCCGATCATCAAATTTCATCATAATAGATAAGACTCACTCTAATATTCCAAACTAGTGAAACTAAACGTGAAGTGCTGAAAGTAAATTTGTTACGTTACATGAAAGATGGATATAACAAAATGGCTGTATAGTATCCTATATAGGTACGTGGGATGTTTTAATTAAAAAAGTGTTTGAACCAATGTCTACAAACGTTTGAAAGTTTCTCAAATCTCTCTTACTTTATTCGTCGAACTACTCGAGATCAAACGATTCCTGCTGTATCAGTCATAAAAGTACAATTCTGCTTCCGGCAGATAATAATTTGGATTTTTTAAGGACCATCACGACATATGGAGTAAGTAATACCTATGCCATAAGACTTGATCGAAAAGTTAAAAATATTTATTGTCATTTTTACATCATTAAATAACTTTAAATTTCAATTTTAAAATCACTCTTGATTATCACCAATATAGTACTCGAGTACTGTGGATAATGATTTCAGGTGTGTATATAGTATTGTTTAACACACAAATTGTTTTGTGCATGTCACTGCATTTCGACGGTCATCTCACATGACATGGTAATAATTTGGTATATTATTGCCGCCAAACGCCGATCTTACCCCGCAACAGCAGTAGGTGCAGACACAAGTGGTTGACATAAGAAATTACTTTCAACTCCCTGAAATATTATCGCGCGGGGGATGAAAACGATAAAGTATATAAACACAAGACACCGACCACCGCGGCGTGTTCTTTTTGTTACGGTCATAAATTGGTGTGAAAGACTCTGTTTGTTAAACAAACAAATAAACAAAAAAAAAAAAACCACATATATAATAAATATAAAATAAAAACCCTCAGGACAATATTTATACACATTTTGTTTTTTGTTGTACGTTTCATTTTTTTTTTTCGGGGGAGAAGAAAAACCGTAAACAACACTCCGTCGGACATCGAATGCATATGATACCGGTTAATTTGGTCGGCACACCCTATAACTGTCAAGGTGGTAAAAATTATGGTTAGACGTACGCTTTTACCGAACCGTATATTTGTAGGTGGCAATAAATACTAGTACTATAATAATACTCCGAGCCTCTCAATTAGGCGCTACACACACACGCGCGCGCGTGCATACAAACACGATTTTGTTTAGGGGTGGTGAAGAGAGGAGTAAGACGGACGGGGACAACAAGATTTTTAAACGTTTTAATTTAGACCTATAGGGTCGGATGGTATGCCTATATGCCTTTGATCGACTCCGCCCGCCCACCCCGAGTTCCGATTGACTATCTGGGAACAATACGAAGACAATATAAATTTAGAAATAAGAAGATACATACAATATTTTAGTGTATAGAGAAACGTGGCCATCACGAAAAGCGTCTCTAAAAAAGGAATGTTTCAGCATTTTTAGTAGGTACCTATATGCAACCAGTTTAAAAATTACCAAATCTGACATTGGTTAGATGTATAAGTACACACAAACAATAATAGTGCATTGTATTAATTTAATTTATTTTATAGGTAGGTACTATAATTGGACTTCGTTGAATTCTTTTAAGAGATGACACGACTAAATTTAAGCTAGAGTTACCACTTATGACACTATAATGTCTATATTACCACGTTGACGATGACGAATAATAGAATTATTAACTAATACAGTAAGTATACCTAATACAAACTAGTGGATTTAAAGCAATCATTGTTATTGTTTCTTTGGTTTTCAATGGGGTTCCGCTTTAATGCTCTTTGCATATAATTATATTTACAGTTATTTTATTATAGAGTTCTAATATTTAAATCTATATAAAGAGTTCATAATCTACTCTCCAAACAGTCCAAGCTACTTCTTATTTTGTGGAATACAGCACGCATGGGGTATTATTTTAAAATTTCTCTTTTTTTATTGACGTGCATTTTCTATTTCTATATAACATGTACGAATCAACCAATAAATGACAATATGATTTCTGTAAGGAAACATATACCTTTCAATCAAACCTAGTTGTAATATTTGTAGAAAATATAATAGCTGCACATGATATACCACTTTATATGAAGGATTTTATACAAAATGAATCGACTTATTCGTCGAGCAGTATTACCTATCATTTGAGTTTTTACAGGAAAAAAATTCAAGTATTTACTACTACAAACAATAATTCATGTTACCTGTCGTAAAAATCAAGTAGCTGACCTCAATATTCAAGTGTATATATATATATATATGATAAAAATGAATAACGATTCTGAACACAGACAAAATGTGTAGGTTTCGTGTTCAAATATTTTAACAGAAAACATTAAAATTACTCTCTAAATGAAAAGCTTCCAAAGAATTAAAAGGATATTATACATTTACTTGTTCAGAATAGTGAACACTAACAATCATAGTTACTTTTTAAATAAACTTAAGTCTTAGTGATATTACGAGTAGAACTTTTCGACAGAAAAAAGTCCATTTAAACTGTTAAAGCTTACCTAATACGCATAGCTGTAATAGGAGAAACATGGACATGCTATCACATAACATCATGTGATGTATAATATAATATGATTAAGTAATTATTAGTCCAACGGAGACGCTAAAATATACGACGACGATAGGATGTAAATCACCGGATGGTTAGGGTAATATTCTCGATGTGTATAATAAAGACGTGAGAAATTGACGTCCTCCCAATATACGTACAAATCGGCCGACCGGACAACAATATATTCGTATATTTTACTACCGACGTGCGATCAAGATTAAACGACGATGGAGCGAATAAAATAACTATTATTATGTGCCCGGGAAACCAACTATTGCCCGTCGTCTAAACCATTAATTTGTTTTTTGCGAATCGATTTCATTTTTCCCGATGGTTGTAATACAGTGTCGAATTTCTACGGCTCGTTCAGACATTACGCGTTATCACTATACTGTGTTTATAAACTGTGTGATATCTTATACATTATTATATAGGTATACATATACGTAGGTATTTATGCTTGTGTGTGCCCTTCACCATATATAGCGCGGCGATTGCTTTTAAAGCGCTGTAATATTATTATATAAATGTAGCTGCGGACTGCAGTGTATATAGCGAAAAGTGTAATCGGACGTCCCAGTAATTTAGGTAAAACGAGTTTTTTTTTAATCACGTGGTCTGGTGTTTTTATATATATATATATATGTTATATATATTTTATACTATTATTGAGACTTCTTGTAAATTATTTTAAAATAAATCTTGTTAAAACATATTTTTTTCTCGTAGCAAAAGAACAAAGACAAATTATATTATTACGTATAATATTATAGAGATTCCTATAGTTAAATATATATATATAAGCAATATAATCTATTAGCTATTATAATAGATAGGTATAAAAAAGTGAACTACCGAGTAAAACTAGATCGGTACATTACTACATAATATTATTATATATTTGATAAACAGTGAACAAGTACGTGTTGGAAAAATTAATTTTGATTACCATCTTTGATTACGCGTTTTTAAATTAAAAAAAAAAAAAAAAAGCTGTGATAGTAATAATAATAATAAATAACACGATCGCGGCTGTGCGTCACAATTATTGTGTATATAGCACATATACATGTACAGTCGGCACGATTTAAAGCACGTGGACCCGTAATGAATATATTATTATTATATGTTATTGTATAAACGCGTATGGGCGACCGCACAGCGTCGTAGAAAATATAATCACATAGCAATAATATATACCTATCTAATATAATGGGAAGATTATGAATGATTATTACATTATTATATAAACCGATTTCATTGATATGCGTATAGAAGCGGAGAATTATGTCCACTGAGCATATAACGCGACATCATTACGATCGAGCTGTGATGATCAGACAGTGCATATAATGGGTGAAATACGAACGAAATAATAATTTTAAAAAAAGTCCATTGCATTAAAGTTTACACGGTGTATCTTGTCGTGCTCGTCCCAAAAATTATGCTTTTTTTGCCTAATATACAAATATTTTTTGAAAATTTTGATGTATCCACCTGCCTATCTAATTTAAAATGCGAATGAGAAGTTTTTCAGTTATAACGATGTTTCTACCAGGGACAACAGTCCTTAATTTGGTTTACAAAGATACAATTAATGAAATATTGGAACTAGTATCTATTATACTTGGCTATTTTTATTGATTATTGTAATATAGATAGATAAATATTAATAGGTAATTTCAATTTTAAAATCACCATAGCCACAGCATATCTTCTAAAGTACATTATATTATCCTAATAGACTGAGTAAATAAATTCTCAACTAGGTAGGTAATCGTTTAAATTTTGATTTTGATACATTAACATTTTCAGAAAAATTACTCATGAATCATTGGCAGCAGAAAAGGGATGTTCTTGTATTGAAAACAGATTTCTGTATTTCCTGCACAATACACTCCAAGCAGAACAAAATTCTCAAGAATTTGAAACCATGGTCATCTTTTAGAACCTATAGGTATTTAAAAAAATTTTAAAATCAGATTTTGAGTGACCGAATTATTAGAGAATAAAAAATAGCTTACAAGTTTGATGAATTACCGTGCATAGACTTTTACAAATTCGTGGATTATAATAATTGATACACTTTCCTGTATAAATACGAAGTAAAAAACGTGTTGAAATACAAAAATATGTGCGAGTATATATTATAATATAATAGTGAGTTGTAGCTGGGTATATTATACGTAGATACGGAAGGAACCAAGTATAGGTAAAAATATTGTCAGGCACTCTGTATAATATATAAATTACACGCATGATAAAGAAAATATTATCGCAATGTAATTTCTGCGATCTATCAGTACCATTCGACAATGTAACGTACGTCAACGAAGATTATAAAATTTATATATATATACCTTAATGTATATTATATATGTCACGGTATAATGTGCATAGTAATATGTAATATCATATATTTTTAGTTGTAAATTTAATATAATATGTACGTTTCAAGTTCGTAATTCGCTTATATAATAATATAATCAACACCAATAACAATAATTAAATACTGAGATACACATCACACATAAATAAGCTACGGTGCACATTTTACAGGAAGCATTTCCACAAATTTCGTTTGGCGAATCCGAGACGACCGCGACATCGGATTCATATAATATGTGATTCGTATTATTGTTTCGCCGAGTTCAACGTCCGTACATGTATCACTAATTATAACAATGTTCGGTCGCAACATCAGCCGATAGCCACCACTGCTTTGGTACACACACACATATACATATATGTGATGTCAACTCATTGATTGTGTTATAACTCGACTTGGATTAACTGTCCCCAATTAAATTACGCAACGAAGTATGCGTGTACGCAGTGTGACGAATGAGTTTAACATGATTAAATGGAAACGGATTTTTTAAATTTTTTTTGATTATAATTATTTTAACTTTAGGTGAGACACACGCGCAATGTCGTGTGGAGGTTTTTTTAATTTATTTTTGTCTAAACGTATCGCGTCAGCAAAGAAAATCGTTTTTTATCGTTAGTATATTATAATCTCATCGAATACCTAGCTCATAATATTTAAATATATTATCTATACTATTTTGTTTAAAAAATACGCGAGGAACAAAATATGATATTGTACAACTCAATATTTACGTACTACTCACAGCTAATGCCGCTGTTTTTGTATACCTACGCAATCGCAGGTAATCTATACCTAGGCTGAAGTTTATATTGTACATCATTAGAAAGTAAAACAAAATCAAAATCCATTTCAATGATTAATCGAATAATCGATTAATCTCTTGAATTGGAAACCGACAGAGAACCTTCCCCGCTCCCAAAACGTTAATTATGATCATTGATTAGTAAATAATATAATGTCGATAATAACTCGCATATCGATCGCGGACGAATGCACACGTTATACTTATTTCTTACAATTGTTATAATGTGTGTACCGCGCCGTGATTTCGAAGCAATTATACTAGACGATAAAATAATAACACGTAGTTACTAATAACCAATAATTATGAACAAATAATAACAATAATTTACCGAAGCTGTGTTTGAAAATAATACAGGTAACACGCATGATGATAAATATTTATCAACTATTCTGCTATTCGGTACAGCGTGATACAGTCTACACACTACTCGGCTATACTATTATACAGTTAATTCTATGAGTAAATTATACATTTTCATATTTTTAAAACGATTATTTTGCGCCATAATATACCTATATTAATTTTGAATTATACGAACAAATTATAAATCGTTCATATCCTATTAAAATAAATGCCCGAGTATTTTCACCGTAAATTTATTAACGCCAGTACAGTATATTATACATCTTCTCTCATAGTAAATTCCAACAGGTAAATATTATAATTTGTTCTCCGCACTCTGTATATATTATATGATCGATAAACCAGTCTAATAGTTCATTGAAATATTTAAATTCAATTAAATTAAAATTAGTAGTCGGAATATTTAACAATTGATAAGCCATTAAGGAGTTGCAATTTTTTTTTTTTTATTAAACAAAAAAAAATTCCAATCAATTTAAAATTAAAGTGCAACGACTGACGTTCATTTACACTACTCGTAAACAGTATACACATATAGCATATTATATTCGAAACGTGGAACGATGATCATAATATATGAATATGATATTATTGATACGCGTTCACAAATTAAAATGTTTATAATTTTAAATAACTTTAATAGTTCATGGCACATTCTGATATTTTTTATCAATATCATCGTATGTATATTGGACAGAATATTATGTGCTATAAATTATAATAATATATACACCGATCAAATATCAAAATATTTTACGTAGGTGTTAAAATTAAATAAATTTTTAAAAAATGTATAACTATTTTTTTCAAACTTTATGAAATTATTAAGTACCTATGTAAAAAAAAAAACCCGAAACGTTTAATCTGTCAAAATACTACATTCTATTATATACATATGTCAGTTGCGTGCTGTCAAATATAATTTTATTTTTTACAAGACGTGCATCCTAATATATCTAACCAGAATGCAAATTATACATTTTTGGACACGTTATGTTTCATGTGTTTGATTTATAATGATTTTCATTCGAAACGAAGTTCTACAACTGTTCACTAAGATAAACCAGATACAAAATACACGGGTTTTGTGTATAGTTTAGATTAAATCACTGTCACTATACTCGTGCATATTTCTGCTAAACATATATAGCACATTAAGAACGAACGTCGTCCTAGTTACGTATCACAATATTTTAATAGATATTATATATTAACATCATATATTTTTCCGTGCTACGTGTAAAGACCCACACGAAAAGTATACACGTATCGATATTATCGAATATTATAATGTGTTATATAAAACTTGTAATAGGTAGGTATTACCTACATTTTGTTTATACGCAAGACCAAATAGAAGCGAGATCACAATCAAAAAATAAAAATCAATAAAATCGATTGGCATTAAATTACAATGATATTATTTAGTCATGTAAAGTTTTAAACACTTCCATAAGGCTTTGAAAATCGCAATTTATTATTCATTACACGGCCAGTTGACACTATATACCACACATTATTATATATGTCCAGCAATATACGAGATACAATTCAAATAAAACGTTGGTGACACATTGTACGTAAGACCAAATTCACGAACATAGTGGCGTCATATTTTGGTGTCGTGAGGTAAGTGTCAGCAGGGCGTATCCAGGGGGGGGGGTGTTAAGTGTTAACCCTCCCTTTTGCTTTTTTAAAATATATAATATTTTATGTGTAAAAACTGTAAAAAACTTAGCTGATTTATATTTAAACCTCCATTTCATAATCCTGGCTACACTACTGGGCGTCAGGGTGTTTTGTTTGAACCCTTTATTACAGTAAATGATAAGTGAAAACAGTAATAAACTAATAAATATAAAATCCAAATAACGATTACAATACGTTATATTTTTAAAATTACCTGGCAGATTTTTTTTTTAAATATAATAATAACTGTTTTAGAGAAATTTGCTTGTACAAAAACTATAAATATAAAAATAATGATAATTAATATTATGGACTTTTATTTTTTCTTGTATTTATCTTCTTCAACCTTTTCATGCATAATATATTAATATTACTAATTGATTTTTACAAAAGGTAATCAATTATTCGCTATCTTTTAGTTTTTTTAAATTGCTTCTAACCATTTGGGGGAAAAAAAAATCAAAAGCCGTATAATGTGCATAGCAGGTATTTTTATATTCATATGGTTTGGTGAAAATTCAATATGGCCGGCTTAAAACCTTGCATAATCCGAAAAAAAAACTGAAATTACGCCCCGAGTACCTTACTATATTATAGGTCTACATGTATTTACAATATGTACTTAAGTATAATAGTACGGTGGTTCGTATGAGAAAAAAATTACTGCTACAGGCAATGATGCGACTATAATTGTCACAAATAGGTTGTAAAGCTGCTCGATAAGATGTGTACAGAAAACACGCACACGCGCAATATTATACCAGCTGTTACCTATAGTATATTAATATGCTATATCGCTTTATCATCATTATTTAATTACAACCAAAAAACGATAATTCGATAAACAAACGCATTATTACGAGCAACGATCATCTTTTTTGTTTTTAAAGATTTTCTATATTGTGTATTATAATATATTGTTGTATATAATATAGGTATGGGTACAATATGACGAGATTGTGTCTGCACTATTTAAGTCGAGGCCACGTTTTGATATTATCATAGGTACTATATGAAAAATGGTATCATATATAATAATATAAATATATAATAACAATCTGTAGATTGTAAATATTGTAATTTCTAGGTACCTATTCATTATTATAATAATATGCATGATTGCCTTACCGAGCCGTAAAGTAAGCCGCATGCGTCCATGCACAAGTACATACACGTCGCTACGCCTTGGATGTTTAGCTGTCCCATGTTCACAGAAGTTCTTTGCAGGATAACTGAAAAAAAAAAAAAAAATTAAATTCATAAATATAAATGCACGCGTACATACGTTACAACTGGTACAAGTATATGATATGTGGTGTATAAAACTCATATATATTATATGGTACCAAATGAATATACATATATGTATATACCACCTAGGCGCCTGGCGCCCATACTTATTTATAAACGTGTGACACGTTCCATTGTTTAGTAAAAAGTTTTGGCATACAGATCTTATTACATTATACAAATTATTGTAGCGATTAAACAGGATGACGATTATAATGATATAAGTATAGTTATAATGAAAGTTGACAACCATACAATATGCCGCAGCTGTGTGATAATATGTGGCGCCAAAAAATAGATTTACATATTATTTTTCCGACGATCCAGAGTAACATTTAAATGCTATCGAAATTCCAATAAACATCACGTACCTAATTAATCACGAATAATTACTCATATCTAATTAAAGGCCTTGATCGATCATAATATAATGCAGTTACGTTGTGGTTTTTTTTCTATGTTTTAAATACCTATTGTTATTGTACCTATAGAATAACAATATCATAATAAAGTAGTGCATAAGTTTTTACATTGTTTATATCGCATCTTCGTAGTAATCAACATCACGATAACGCCGTATAATAATTATAATCGACTGTAAATAAAATATAAGCCGATCGACTCAATATTCCCAACTTCCCATAACAGTGATTGGCTTTAGTTGGAACATTTTTCCATAATAAAATAAATAGGACAGGTAATAAACACGAATAATAATAATTAATGTTTTCTAAATAATAGTTGCTATTGCGCTGAATTGATCGTATAATATTCTAAAAATGCATACTTTATTGTCGTATAGACTATAGAATATAATAAAATACACATATAACTGCAGTAATATAAGTTATATTATATTCAATCTGTGGTGTTTATGCCATTTCGTTAGCTATAATATCGTAGATTATGATGCTAAAATGTACCTTTATATGTATAAATAAAGTTAGTTAAAATATAAAAATGTATAATATTATGTCTTATAGTGGACATATTTTAAGCTTTTTAATGATTCATAGAAAATATTTTTTATAAAAAGTGACGGAGAGTTAAAAACAACATTATACAATAAGTTATAGGCACTATTTATAGGTAATTTGTGTATAGGAACTCATGGCAGCTTAAAACGAACTAACTCAAGATCATAGTTCATATATTATTTTAACGTAATAAAATTTAACAATAAATGTTCCCATAACCTAGCTGTTTAAAACACGAAAACATCTTTCCGTTTTGCCATTAGATTTGTCTGTTGTGTAAAAAAAAAAAATACATAATAATTGAGATTATCGTAAACGTGCATATACATAACAGCCAAATGAGTCCCTTCAATAGTTTTATATAATATTGCAGTTGTTAAAACCGGATATTCATATTAGATGGCAAAATCGTTTTCTGACTGGCCTGTATCGTGAACCTCATAAACATATTTCACTACGTAAATGAGTCCATTATAGAGAGAAGACCGCGTTAAGGCTAACGAGTCGAATAGTTATTATTATTTTTACTTGTATAAGTTTCTAACGACGATCCATATAAAAATAATATAATAATAAAATTATTATTTTTATTATCATCATTGATGTGTAACCGAAAACGTTTATTATATAGAAGGGGGCGGTTGGCGGTTGCATTTAAAGCATCGGATTCAAAAGAATAACCGTCGGTAAAAAGGAGGCGCCTGTTCGAAATCGATTAGAATATTAAATGCATTTAATATTATTATATAGTTGGCGGTCAGAAAAATAGTAGGTACCATAAGGTTCCTGTGCGGCAACCGGTTCGTAGTATGTATAATGTAATATATTATATACCGTATATGTGTGTGTATGAGAACATATTTATATGTGACTCCCAAGCTCATTAACACAAATTTGAATTTAAAGGGAAAATAATAAAACACTTATCCTTATCTGAACCCTAGAGTATTGTTCCGATCTCGAGTGGGATTCAGGAATTTTACTCAAATTGACACCAGCTATATTATATTATATGGATAGAGACCGGCACCGCTGCACACCAACCACTGACCGTGATTAATACACACACACACACATTATTATATAGATATGCATTGCAGCTTAAATTTTTATATCCAAAAACAAACTTTATGTGTATGTCCCGTCACCGTGAACAAAAACTCGTGTTTATTTGGGTATTTTTTTTAGTTATCGCCCTGTGCGAGTATTTTACGATTATGACCAAATTACACGGGCTTTCAAGAAAATAATAGAAAATACTGTATAATACAGAGGCGTCTAAAAAGTGAAATTGCCGGACGCATTGTACTCGCATTGTATACGCGTATAACGTTTTATGACCTTTATCCCGAGATGCGTTTGCGGCGGGCGGAATCGCTCCTCCGTAAACCAACGGATTTATATATATATTATTATTATATCAAAGCACGTAACATAATATATATATATATGTATAAGAATGATATGAGTACATAATATTATACCGTTGACAAACAACGCGGCGTAAGCGCGTGTATGCCTATCAATTGTGTTTATAATGCGGCGCGTTTTTCATTTTCACACAATACCGCCCGATGAGTTTGATACGTTAAGACCGCGTCCATTTATAATAATAATGTTATGTTCTCCCCTTATTTGAAAAATTTCCGGCCATAACGACTTTAAGCGACGACGCTTTCCCGACGATGCGGATTCCGCACACAATGGACTTACGAACACATCGTATGCATGCATACACATATACATGTAACATGTATAATAATATGTCGCAGTGTGCGTGTGAAGTATTCGAAAATCCAAACGAATAACAGGTAGATATATTCGTATTATCACGTTCTACGTGGCGGTAATCCGTTGAAATCCGATCAAAAATAATAATTATGACTAATGATTCTAAAGTATGCTTCATTTTTCAGGCTGAACAAACTATATGGTGATAGTATTATATACCATTAAAATTATATTTTTAAAAGCACCACACACATTTTTTACACGTACACTTATAGCGTGTACACGTGCATACATAACATTACTCATCCTCATTGAAAATACCCATTTATATAAGTAGGGGTATACTATATACAAAATCTTTAAGATTTAGTTATAGAAAACGTAAAAACATCCCATCACCAACAACTATTTTGTACATAATGAAAGTGCAATGTTGTGTAAAAATCTACTTACGAATCGCGCGAGTAGAAAAAAACGCTTTTAGAGAACAGTTTATCTTAATGTCCCGTGGATTAGTTAAATATTTTACAAATAAATAATAAAAACTTGAAAATTAAGAGCATCAATAAAATGCGTTCCGTTTAACTAGAAACTAACTGTTTTACTTCGAAGAAAACAAGTTACGACGCTATACTATGGAACATTAAAATATTTTTTAAAGTAGATAAAAACGTTTTTTATGTTTAATTACTAAAACGTTACGTTTCAAGTCAAATAATATATATCTATATGGTTCTTTTTCGTACCTCATCTACTTTTACGTAAGTCTAAGTCTATAAGAGGACACCACACTCCTAAGATAAGTGTTGTCTCTACTTTATATATTATGTACACCATGTATGGCATACCAAATTTGTGTTCATCAGAACTAATCTTAGAGTTTAATACTATATACTTACTATCAAATTTAAAGGTAAAAATATTATCTATGTTTTTACGTTTATTTTAATGATATTTCAATTAACTATTAGTCGAGTTAAAAGTATTTTTATCAAATAATATTTTCAATGAATTTTATTTTAGAGAAAAAATAATTTCTTCTCGTGTATTATTTTAAATTTTCATTGAGTCTGTATATTAATTAAAATAAATTTAATCCAATCGAAATCTATGCTCTACTATTTTAAGTATAACATTTTTTGTTTATTAATTTATAGGTCATTCATTCAATCAAACGTATTATTTTATTTTAAAATACAATGCGATTCGTATGTTTTATAACCATATTTAATACTTTATATAGGTAGGTATACATACATATCTAAGGCCTTAAAAATAATCATTCAACTACTCGTTATTATCAAATTATTTTATGATGAACCACAACTAACAGGTATTAAATGCTCAGTATATCCATCGAAATATAAGTTATTAGTTATTAAAAATCAATTCTACAAAATCTATTAAAAATTAAACTAAAAATATTTCAAGTTTCACAGATAATACATACCTACTAGTTATATGGATATTATAAGAATTTATAGCTAAATGATTATGACCCTTACGACAGATAAATCTGAACATTCTGAACATAATGATGAATGATGATATGTAAATAAAACGTATTGATTCAATACATTTGTATGTAACTATCTTTAAAATAATGTAGACACTAGACTATTTTAAGATTAAGAACGGACAATATATTTTTAAAGATCAAACACAGTTTTTGGTAACAATATTATTAATATTATTGTATTTATATATACCTAACCTTATGAACCTAACCTATAGTGCGAACGCAATGACACAAAAAAAAAAATATGTTAGGTTCATTAATATTTTATATAGATGTACACATGATAACAAACATTTTTACTTATAATTAATAATTGTAGCATGAAAAAGCTGGGAAAAAACTGTAGTAGTCCATTTTTTTCGATTTCGATTTTATTAGTTGAATTGATAGCAAATTAGGAGAAGTATTGACAGTTGAAATTGATTCAGTGAAAAAATCATTGAGTCCATATAGTTATTCAATGGAAAAGATTAGGTATACTGGTGAAGAAGTAAAAATAAATTGTTTATAATCATTATGTCTAATAAATATTACACTTAATAACGAAACTAATATGATATATTATATTAATCTCTGCAGGTATACTTAACTGGGTTATAGATAATATAGATAATATACCATATATATACTAAGGCCGCACATAAAAAAGTGTAAGTTGTTAGAGAACCCTATGAAAATGATGTTCTACGATTGGCTCTAATCTTAATGAAATAACGACTTCATTATCAATCATCTGATTTAAATTATAGGCTTTTATTTTCGAATTTCAATTTAACGTTAAAACGTCTTAAAAACATTTAAATTCAGAACAGAATTTGATAGATGATAACAGATCATTGATATCGAAGTCGTCATCTCATTGGGATTAGAAACAATCGTAGAACAGTATTTTCATTGAGTTTTCCAACAATGTACACTTTGTTTATTATTATGCACCCAGGCCCTGAATTTTTAATTTATTGGTACCAGTAAGCACCTACTCTAATATAATATAATATGCACACAGTTTTAGTAATTATTTTGCATATAATCTGTGAATTATGGGTTATTGAATCATAAAATACAATGTTGTTCATTGCTTATATAATTTAATTGTTAAAATGTTATGCGCCATGTGGCCACAAATTTCCAATATAATTTGTTAACTTCCTGTGATAGTATAGCTCGTGAAGCACTTTCTTGCCACCTGCCCCTCACCCAGTATATAATTAAATAGTCAGCAGTGCCAGTAAAAATAAAAAGTTCTCTGAAAAAATCCAATATGTTTCCATTAACTGTTTAGGACTGGTGCAGAACAATAAAAGTTTTTGCATTGAATAAAACGCACATCTATGAACAATAATTATAGTATTATACATAGGATAATATACATAATACATATAGATTATACACAGAGTCCGTCAGAACAAACGCATGTTTTTCAAAAAAATGCATATGCAGTTTTTTTATATGTAACAAAATTTAAGTTTTGAAAATAATATCATACATATGGCTCATTTGGCGTTTTGGGGACATTCCGTGGCCCCCTTATTACTCCCCTGACTTGACGACATGTAATTTTTTTTGGTTGGGTCACATAAAATCAAAAGTCTACCAATAAAATCCTAGAACCCTTGATGAATTAAAAGACGAGATCACTCAAGTGGTGAGAAAAGTTTCCGGACAGATGCTGATCGACGCGATATAGGATCGTTTCGCGAATGGCTGCATCCCTACTTTGTGGCTCAAGGGCGCCAGATGACTGACATTATTTTCAAAACCTAAATTCTGTTACATATAAACAAAAACTGCATATGCGTATGCATTTTTAATATAATAAAACATTTTTTTACTTAAATTACTTAGAGTGTAGCATCATTTTGAAGAACACGCGTTTGTTCCGACGGACTCTGTACAACAGTACGAATTAAAAAAGAAACTGTAACAAGTGTAACACGATTACAGCTCGCTTTGTGTATATTATACGATACACTTACCACGCAAGATCCCATGGGCGGGGTGAGAACAAACGAGGCGTATAATATAGTAATCCTAAATTTTCTCCGATCGGAAATCTTTAATCACCTGTGGCTAATGAGATTCGATCGTGACAACGACGTTATGTGGAAAATTAGTAAATAACGAAACGCCTTCGGTTCATCTTTTAATCGGTGCTTGGCAAACCACCTATACATCATACTCTTGCGTGATGTCTGATAAAATAATATGATACAATAATATTAATATGTTATTTACCGCAGTCCACGAGTCTCGGGTATTATTATAATATAACGTCAGTATAACGAAAAAGTATAAACACTGTAGGTAGTCGTTTGGGCCACCCCACACGTATAGGGAAGGGGGAAAAAACGTCCAAACAGACGCGTTAATAAATCGTCGATAATTAATTTATATTATGCACGCGTACAAATACGTATCTACAATATATCACAACGGCAATAATATTATGTCCATATAGTATTATTATTATTATCATCATTATTGTTGTTATGTGCACGGAGAGTGCGCGTTTATCAAGTTGTTTTCCGCCGGTCGGCGCGTGGACACGTAAACGTACCCCGCTGTAACCCGTTTGTATTGTATTTTCGGACTTGCTGGCATTACAGGGTGTCACGCCATGTTTGTTCCAACTATTATTTTTTTTTGAACATTTTAACCGGGGAGGTCGCATTTTAAATATGTTTCGGTTTACCGTAACTCGAAAGGTGGCTATAAAATTACAAACTTTGCTTTGGATAAGTATATTTTAAAATTTTTGATTCCCATCAAACGTCGACTCCGATCGTCAGTCACGCACATATTTCACGTATTCCATATTATATGACGTATAGACATAACATTATTGTGTAGTGCGTCTTTCAATATTAAACGGTTTCCGAATGCGCCACGTGAAAAGTTTTGAAAGCTCAGTTCCCGCGGAAATGCCCAGGTCCATGTCCCCGGCATCCCCACTTTGAACTTTCGTAAAAAAACCCGGGGCGATCGTTTGTACTCTGTTTGTACCGGTTTGTACCGCAAAAATCATCGTTTGTACCAAAAGCTGTAAAAAGTTACAAACGTTTTAAGTTGGGGGTGCTGGAGACATGCCAGCACCCCCACTTTGAGCTTTCGTAAAAAAACCCGGGGCGATCGTTTGTACTCTGTTTGTACCGGTTTGTACCGCAAAAATCATCGTTTGTACCAAAAGCTGTAAAAAGTTACAAACGTTTTAAGTTGGGGGTGCTGGAGACATGCCAGCACCCCCACTTTGAGCTTTCGTAAAAAAAACCCGGGCGATCGTTTGTACTCTGTTTGTACCGGTTTGTACCGCAAAAATCGTCGTTTGTACCGAAAGCTGTAAAAAGTTACAAACGTTTTAAGTTGGGGGTGCTGGAGACATGCCAGCACCCCCACTTTGAGCTTTCGAAAAAAAAACCAGATCCATCGTTTGTACCGGTTTGTACCGCAAAAATCGTCGTTTGTACCGAAAGCTGCAAAAAGTTATTAACGTTTTAAGTTGGGGGTGCTGGAGACATGCCAGCACTCCCCACTTTGAGCTTTCGTAAAAAAAACATGGGCAGATCGTTTGTACTCTGTTTATACCGCAAAAGTCGTCGTTTGTACCGAAAGCTGTAAAAAGTCATAAAAGTTTCGGACACGACTACGGCATCCCCACTTTGAGGGTAGGCATAAAAATTCAGCCAAAATATGGGGATTGAGTGACTGTAAACTTAAAATACACTTATAGAATTATATTTGAAACAAAAATATAACAAAACCATTTAAAACCCATTGAAAAATAAACATTTTAAATTATTTGTTGCAAAATAAAAATAACAAATAATATATACAGGGTGCTTCTTTTAAGTGGGTACATTAATTATCTCGAAAAGTATTTACTTTTTTCAAAATATTTTTTACGTGGTTTATAGTTGTTAAAAAACCACTCTGCCAATCTAAACTTCAAATACTTATAACTCAATAACTACTAGCCCTAAATTCGATTTTAATGAATCTAAATACTTAGAAAAATATTCTGCTTTGGAAAATGAAATTAAAATTCTATGTTGTCATTCAAAAAAGTAAAAAACTTAAAAATTGATAAGGATAAAAAATACTTAAAAAAAATAATTTTTGAATAAAAACGTTGGTTTTTTAACAAATTAAAACCATGTAAAAAAATATATTGAAAAAATTAAATACTTTTCGAGATAATTAGTGTACCTACACACTTAAAAGAACCACCCTGTATATATCTAACATAAAAATTAAAAATATTATATATAAGTAATATATATACATATATATATATATATATATATTTATATATATCTAACATAAAAATTAAAAATATTAATTTTTTCTAACAAATGATAAAAACATAAAGGTAGGTATAACTGTTAATAATTTTTAAACTTGTATTGTATCTAATGATAGGTTATTTAACAGGAATCTAAAACTAGCATCTAATCGCTGTAAATTAACATTTTAAAATATTCTTTTGTAAATAAAACATAGCATTAATTCCGTATTTTAACCCTTTCCCGCCCAATTTTTTTTTTTCAAATCTTTCGGAAAAAGTAATTTAATTCTTATCATAATAAATACAATAAAAACACGAGTAATATTAATCATATGTTAAAAACAGTGGTACCATTTGATAGAACATAAAATTGTTTATATTTAATGGGTCCATTTGGAGTCTTCGAACTATTTGTATTGGAATAACGTTTAAGAATACAATACGTAATCCAAATGGACCCAATGGGCTGGAAAGGGTAAGAAATAATAAGTTAATAAGTAACAAACAATAGTGATTTAATAAAATTGTTTTGATTTCATTTAATATTATTTAAAGTTTTGAAAACCATTATCAAATAAAAAAAACGTTGTTACTTTGCTGTATAGAAGTTGTCGAGTGACAATGTATGTATTATTATTAAACTTGAATACAGTGTTAATAATTAAGTCACTTTTATTAATACGGTAATTTCGAAGTTTTATTAATATTCTTATTTCGAATGTTCATTTGAAGAATTTTGGAAATATTTGAACTTCAAACAATAATTAATCAAATTGCGCATATTATGTATTTTAATAATTGTTTAATGGCTGTAAGCGACCAACTTATGAAAACCTTTGTACCTATTACATTTTCAAGTATTTTAACTCAGCAATACAATATATATCAATATATTTTATAACAAAAAATTTTTTTAAAAAATTGAATATTTCAAATACCTATAAATAGCTAAAAAAAATACAGAAATATTTCGAAAAGGAAATTATGTAAAGCTCATTTTTAAGCTAGGGATTCGAAATAGGTAATTTATTTTATTGATACGTTTTTTTTTTTTTTGCTTTGTTAAATTTTCATTCAGATTCTGGAGATTCTGTATGAATCTGCATAAGTTTGTCTTAGGTAAAGTCTTTCAAAAATTATTAAAATAAATACGTGAAATTTATTTGTGTTTGAAGTTCAAATATTGACGAAATTTTATAATATATGAGAATTTGAAATTTAAATTTTACTAACAATCGTCAAAATTAAATTATTTATAAGAGAAACTTAATTATTAACAATGTAAAGGTAATAAAATTAAATACACTAATAATTTTTCTTCAGATAAGTACAATGCCGGTGTAGCAGCCTCTTAAAGAATTTAAAAATAAAATAAGATTATCAATAGACTATATACATAGGTAGGACTGTCACTGCACATCAGACTAGCAAACTAGTTCTTATCTGAACCTGTCAAAGAAAACCGATAATACGCAATTGTAATTACCATACACAAAGTACCGTATACAATACATAGAAAGGTACTGATCAAAGGTTCGTATTTTTTGACCAGTTCGGCAGGACTATTGTATTCGTTGGAACTCGTGACAATATCGTATAGCCAATCGAATACGATTGTTGTATATCAATATGTACATATATTATTTGTTATTTTTATTTTGCAACAAATAATTTAAAATGTTTATTTTTCAATGGATTTAAATGGTTTTGTTATAGTTTTGTGTCAAATATAATTCTATAAGTGTATTTTAAGTTTACAGTCACTCAATCCTCATTAAAATATAATACATTTTAAAACCAAGTACATTTGTTTTAATAATTAGGATATTACCAATTTCGTTTCATATTTTATTAATATCTTATAATTTTAGAGCCCCTTTTTAAAAAAAATTACGAAAAACAAATATTAAAATCGGAGGGGTTGCAAGACCAATGAGCCTTCTACTCAAAGCTATATATCAATGGTGTTTAGGAAAACATTTTTCGAATTAACAAAAAATCAAAAAGTAACTAAGATCACAATAAATGTTGCGATAAGTGCGTAGGCTGAGTGGTGAAAGAGTCATATTTTGGCCGATTTTTTTATGCCTACCCTCAAAGTGGGGATGCCGTAGTCGTGTCCGAAACTTTTATGACTTTTTACAGCTTTCGGTACAAACGACGACTTTTGCGGTATAAACAGAGTACAAACGATCTGCCCATGTTTTTTTTACGAAAGCTCAAAGTGGGGAGTGCTGGCATGTCTCCAGCACCCCCAACTTAAAACGTTAATAACTTTTTGCAGCTTTCGGTACAAACGACGATTTTTGCGGTACAAACCGGTACAAACGATGGATCTGGTTTTTTTTTCGAAAGCTCAAAGTGGGGGTGCTGGCATGTCTCCAGCACCCCCAACTTAAAACGTTTGTAACTTTTTACAGCTTTCGGTACAAACGACGATTTTTGCGGTACAAACCGGTACAAACAGAGTACAAACGATCGCCCGGGTTTTTTTTACGAAAGCTCAAAGTGGGGGTGCTGGCATGTCTCCAGCACCCCCAACTTAAAACGTTTGTAACTTTTTACAGCTTTTGGTACAAACGATGATTTTTGCGGTACAAACCGGTACAAACAGAGTACAAACGATCGCCCCGGGTTTTTTTACGAAAGCTCAAAGTGGGGGTGCTGGCATGTCTCCAGCACCCCCAACTTAAAACGTTTGTAACTTTTTACAGCTTTTGGTACAAACGATGATTTTTGCGGTACAAACCGGTACAAACAGAGTACAAACGATCGCCCCGGGTTTTTTTACGAAAGTTCAAAGTGGGGATGCCGGGGACATGGAGCTGAAATGCCCTTATACTGGTACAATATGACGTTAAGCGGTCGTGCGGGAATGTGTACCGCAGACCGAATCCGTCAAGACACACCCTGTACACTGGTACACTTATTGGCCGGTTGATAATAATAATATTTACCTAAATATTTTTATGACCGTATACCGGTCGCATTATACCTATATCAAGATATACCTAACCTAACCTACGGGGGTGAGCCTTACCGGAGCCGAGTCGCGACAACGACTGCGGCACGCGGAGACGCACGCCAGTGGGATATCAATTAATTAACGACTTTTATACGGTCAATCGTTTGTTATACGCGCGACGACCAACCGCGGCGCGTATGCCCATTACACGACGACTGGTCCACCCGGTAAGAGATTTTTATAATAATAATAATAACAATATTTAAGTAATAAACGAAGTTTATGACGCGTGACGTTCGGATCGTTTCAATTAGGCGCACGAGTGCACGACCACCGAGCGGCAGACCGTCAGTGGCGCTGGCAGCGGAATGGTGTAGGTAACTAGAAC
Source organism: Diuraphis noxia (assembly GCF_037042655.1). Classification (NCBI taxonomy): domain Eukaryota; kingdom Metazoa; phylum Arthropoda; class Insecta; order Hemiptera; family Aphididae; genus Diuraphis; species Diuraphis noxia. The sequence continues at coordinate 81,853,128 of NW_028301713.1, forward strand.
CCACCTATAACACTTACATATATCATATAGGTTCGCGTTTAGTGTTTATACCCACCTACCTACCTGTGTGCGCTGTATGATAATAAATAAAAACGTATTAGTGTTTTTAACACGAGTCGCATAGACTGCAACAAGACAATAATGTATTACGAATAGGAAATTAGTGCGAACAAAAAAATTAAAACGAGATAAGTATGGCCGACGCCGTGATGCAGAGACGACGCAAATCGTTATTTCTTATCATATTATACACATACGGTAGTTGGCAGGGTAAGTAGAGATCAGAGCATATTTTAAGTAATTTTCACTGGGTGGCACTTCAATAAAATTGAAATAAAATCCAACTCTCCTATTTCAACAATTTTGATATAGGTTTATTAAATGTACTCTACTGAAAAATACATCTACAAGTTGTATATGGGTTTATTTATTGAGAATTTGAGATATTATTATTATATCAAAATAACCGATTTTTCAATAATAAAACTTTGATAAAATAAGTAGAACAGAGTATATATATTTCTATCAGTATCTGTATTTAAAAAAATACGTGTTAAAATTTAAAATTATATGTTTGAATCTATGGAAAAAAATGTTTGTATAAATTCTTGATTCTGGTATAGCTCTGGGTCAGGTAGTTTCCTTCTTTTCTCTTTAGATTCCAGAAACTTAGCATTTTAATGACAGCTATATTATAATAGTATACACTAGGTATACAGTCAACAAACAGGATAAGATCATTACTATTTATTAATACTAAAATTCGTCCAATATGGGCTTTTATAGCAAATTACGGACCGATTGAAAAATATTTCTCGAAGGGCCGAGACTATCCAATCCGGCCCTGGACGAGTATAAGTATTTGATATTTCAATCACAGAACAATGCTATGAAATATGAATACTTCTAAACAATTATATAAAAGTAGTATAAAATTTACCTATACAGTGTATGGTCGCCTCGCCTGTCTTTCATCAGGAGTACAGGACGAAAATTCAAAATATGTAGAAAATTAGAAATGTTGTTATATAGCACCTTATTCCCACCCAACCTTCAATTTACGGTGACGATCGACGACTTCCAAAGAAATTGATAGCATTGTTAAAATCACGTGTACTATTTTCGTACTACATCAGTACAACTATATCTATTCGTATAATTTATATTATCAATAGGTATATAATATAAACAATTCCGACAAAATAGTTGTGAGCATGTGACATGTTCTACATTCAATAAAATATTATTATTGTTTATTATATAGTATGGGATAAACTATACAAGAGTCGAAAGCTTAAAATAGTTTTATGTTCTTTATACATATATTATATACATAATAATTGACATTGGTAGCTATCGGTCGTTCGGTCGTTATGAGAATGTATTAGTCAGTGGCAGTGTGGCACGATCACCCACCAGTGGGTAGCATTAAAATATCACTGGGGGGCACTAGTGCCCCGTACTTTGTATGTTAAAATATACTATGATGGTAGAGATTGATTTCACTATATCATCGCGGGTGTTTAATATTTATCCTCTTAGTCTATTTAGGTAATTACATGTTGGCCGGTTAAGGTTTTAATCGTAGTCCTAGTGATGTTGCGAATTCCAATTTTAAGAACGGACCCGAATCAAACTTTTTTTTTAATTCAACAGCCTCAAACCAAACCTAATTAGGTATTTAAATGTAATACCCTCGAATATTGAACTTTTGACAAATTCTTTAAATAATGTATGAACACTAAACATTATAGGTACAATTCATTTTTTAATCACACCATTCACTATGTTTAATCTTTAACTGTGCTATACATATAGTTTATATACTATACATATTTAAGTGATAATATAGTGCAGTAATTTATAAGTAGGTACTATGCGCGAAGTAGTACCATATAGTAGATACTTTTACATTATAAGAGTATAAAATATACTCTTTACAATATCTAATGAATAATGGTTTTATCTTAGGGTCAGTAAACCGATAAAAATATTTTCAAGTAGAATAGCAAACATAATTATTTTTTTAACTCTCCCGCAACTAATATCTTCCGAAATAAAATCGCACGGATTCCATTAATTTCAATGACCCATACACACAGTAAACAAACCAGCAGAGCAAAAACTAAGTAATTTTCAGTCGATTTCAGCCGGATTACGAACAAACATAATATTATCATTAATAACGTTTATTACGTGCGTTGCTGCAGTTGAACGGAATATTATATATATATAACATAATTAGCGCAAGTTTACTTCAAACGACTTAGTATAGCAATAAGTGAACCACAACAGGTTTCGCATGGCGCGTACGTGATTCCTGGATTATATGACCTATACTTTGTGTGGTAATTGCAACGCTGATTCATGTGGTTCATTTCTTCAATAGAAAATATAGTTTATTTTCGAAAATGTGTTTGCATTGTATTTCGCGGATCCTTGCCAGATATGTGACATATTTTAGGAGTATTACCTATATACTTTGTTATTGCGCGATGTTTACTATTGCAGGTTGAACAGAAAATATGCCATTAAATATTAATAAATAATAATACAATGTCTAAATCATATTTTTGGCGATCAGTCGGATTGTTTTTAGTTTTTACTCGAAATCCCGGTATATTTAACCTGCAGTGTTTTGTCTATGAATTAAACTAAAAATAATGTTTGTACAATGTACGCATAATATCCTAATAAACTTCTATACCCTGGCATACGTCATAATAAAATATAAACATGCGAAAAAGTATACTCGCATGTATAAATTGGTAGAAAAAAATCTGTTAAATAATGACAACACAATATATTAAAGTAATAAAGTAATAAACTATTTGTCTTAAAGCCCACGAATGTCTAAAATATAACCTTGACTTAATTTCAATATTATATTTCCGACAAACATCGTCCCACTTTAATGGGCCGGCAAACACGCAGTTATACATCAGGTGTTATAGGTCTATTATTATTAAACATTAAATATAATTTTCGCCAACACAAATTATGAATTATGATATAGTTTGATTGCAGACGCTAATATTGGTTTTTAATCTTGGATATACATTTATAGGAAGTATACGCTTATAAAAGTCCTCGCGAAGTCACGTATCACGTGTTTCTATTCAATTATCATTAGATAGTACTCTGAAGTTTGAATGTTTCTTCAAAAGTTTAGAGTGGCTTTGTAAGAACATGTATAGTAGTTACATTTGTGTAAGTATGAGCAGTCGAATGGTATAAACAACCCTAAAATGCAATAATTATTTATTTTTGTAGATTTGAAAAATAACATTTAACAAGCAGATGTTACTTCTTATTACAAAAATTACTCATATAAATTAATAAGCATCAAAATATCAACTTGAATGAATATCCAATCTTGAAAGAACAACCTACCAGAAAAATGTCGAGCGCTTTATATGATTTACTTTATTAATTCATTAAAAGTAAAATAACAGTCAAAATAAAAAAAAAGAAACACATTATTTAATTAGTATCAGAAATGATAAGTTTTCAAATATTAATAAGATAACAGAACAAAAATGATTAATAACTGACCTCGGAGTTGAAGACCTTGACATTTATTGTACTTAGGTATACTACATATTTAATCTATCACGAAATCTAAAAAAGACATTTTGATAAGACAAAAATAAATTAATTTTGTTTATGACACGTATACTTGAAATCATGTACGAAATATGTACCTATGGAACTATACACTCCCGGATCACGTGAGCATGTAAATAGTTTTGATGTGTTGAAAAATGTATGTAGGTATTGAAAATAATTTACTACATAGGTGTACCACTTTACCTTTACATAATATTATAGAGAACGTAGTCCGAGAATAGTATAGTATAATATTTTACGTGAATAGATTAGCACTTAATACTTATAAGTTATAATAGTTATAACATATTAATAAGATTTATAAATTGTATAAAGCATTGACATTAAGCATGCTTTTATTGTATTTTCATTTAGTAATAATATAGTATCACCGCCATTAAATTATCCAGGTTAACTATCTATCGACAATATAATTATGGATATTACTATCGTAATATTGCGCTCCACCTATTTTAAACTCAGTGTAATAATTGGAATTTTATAGTAATATAATAAACCGGAGAAGTCGCTATGCTGTATAGTAGATTTTGAGTGTTTCTTGTCATTGAGTATAGGTAGGTAGACATAGCTTAAGAAATATGTTGAATTTAAAATTTGAACTCAATGATAAATCATTGTGCACACGAAAAACGACTTTGAGTGTCACTTTGTCAGTCTTGACCACTTAACTATTATCTTTAGTGAAAACATCTTATTAGGTAAATTAGAAACTATACTCATTGGAATTTTGAATCAGATACCTACCTACTAAAATCAATTTTTTTTTTTTTAATGTTCAACTAAATAATTTAAAGTAAAAAATTCCTATTTTTCTTTTTGTACCAACTCATTATAAAACAGAAGTATTTATCAGCATAATACACAAGATATGTCTTATGTAGTAAAAAAAGTACAGAAATTTGAAAATATGGTCTTTGAATTTATACAAAAATTACGAAATCAGAATATGAATAAATCCATTATTAATGGGAAAAAAATGGGATGGGAATCTCCTTGTATATTCTGTGGAAATGAGAAATGGACTTTTGAATTGAAATTCATTAGGTACATCAAAATATCAAATAAAAATTATATTTAACGATGTATTAAAAACTACAACAAAAATCAGACGTATTCAATTGAACATATTTCATGGACAATAAAAAATAAACATAAAACGATCAAGAAGCCCTACAGAAAACATACGTAAATGTAATATACAATATGATATATATACTTAATTGCGTGTATTTTGGAAGTCTATTTCAATTTTGATAGCCGTAAAAGATTTTTAGAATAGCTTCCGCTTACGATTGTTTAATAAAAATTTAACGGCATGCATATCAAAATGCTAGAAGAATTGACGACTTTAAATGCTATATTTTTAGTTTTACGATCGTATTAATTGAATAAATATTGTTTCAAATGAAATCGTTATTTCAAATTGTAATTCTTCGAATAAATTTACTGTTTTACTTGGTACTTATGGTGAATAATATTTATGGTATTTGACGTTTAAATAACTATGACGATCACAGTGCAGTATAAGCACAATTATGTATCTACTATATTACGATAATATGTAAACATGCATTTTTGGTCGGCGTTTATCGATGAGATACACGTGCAAGACGACCACTCTCGATTTGATGATTCAAAAATATATCTGTCTTTTTTCACATTGATTATAGCACTGCATCGTTTGACCATTCCTGTTGTCACAGTGATATTTCTTGCATGTCACAAAGTCTCTAACATAAGACAAATTCGAATTAGGCATAAAAAAATTCGTTCAACATAAAATTGAATACATTTGATTCCGACTTGGTTTGTTGTGCACAAAAATATTTCGTTTATCAAGAAATTTCGTTGCACGAAAGTTTATCGAAGTTTGGCCGCATATTACGCAAATATAATAAGGTCCATTTCGTGCGACGTTAAAATAACGCAAAACGTGGTGCGAATGATCCAACGCCAACACTCTCAAGACACTTCTTCTTCTGGTTTTGCAGACCAAACGTATATATGGACAATAATATATGAGCATAATATCATCTATTCAAAAAAGAATCAGCACCCATATGGCCATATGTAATACTTGCAAAGTTGCAACGTAACTCTATCAATTGAACATATCGTAATCACCTGCCCCAAATACACTGAAGCTCGCAAGATACTCCAAAATCCTGCATCACTCTTTCAAGCCTATTCAAAGATGAACAGCTGCAATCAGTACATTTTTCCATAACATCAACACTAAATACCCATCGTAAATAATAACTATACCTAATAATGTAGTAAAATGTATTCCAAAATTTAATGTACACATATATATATTTTCCTTTCTTTTCTTGTATACATTTTGATTAAAGTAGGCTAAAAACCTGTGTTGTTAAAGCCTTAATAAACTATTTAAAAAAAATAAAAATAAAAAATATCATCTACGTGCGCTGGTATTTTATTACTGTAATTTATGTAGTGTTATATGACGATTTATCGATATTCGCTTCCGATTCGTTAAACATATTATTGTGTACTATTGAAACGCAATCGCGAACTGGGCACACGCATTATGTATTATTATATGTACATCATATATAATAGAAACCATTGGTACACTTCATCGGTGTATAGGAACATTGTGCATTATTATAGGTGACAGCGACGACTCAATCGAGTGGCCCCGAACCGGTTTTCCCGACATTTGCGGTCCCGCGTGTGTCCGATCTCATCGTCGCATGCGTGCGGTCCATTACGTGCGGATAGTTATGGCCCAGTCGTGATAATAATAATAATAAGAAGAAGAATATCGTATAGAGCGTCTAGTTTATAATATAAATATATGCCCGCGAAATATATCCGATTTCCGTACATCTATTATAATACACGTATTTATTATCACGTATACATTGGTTTAAGTATATAGGTATATAGGCTTACAAATTCTGCAGATGGTTTCCAAACATTTTTTCGGGTGGCGAACATCATCGTATCGGATGTCCGCTACGCTAACGAATACGCCTAATGATACCATCGTAATATTGTGCGACTAGTTATCATCGTATATCGTGTGCATAATATATTATGTGTGTCATATGTACATAACATTATTTACTCGGTATTACGTATTAATATATAGCATTTAATTATTTAAATTCACGTGTGCAGCATACCGCATGTATAATAATAATAATACATGGTAATACACACCGTTAATAAATTATACTACAGCACGTGCACGAAACATCGTCAATAGATACCTAACCTATTCGAGTATATTTCACATAATATAATTCGAGAGTCGGAAACGAATCGTTCTCATATTATTATAATATTTGTCATATTTATATAGCAAGACTATATATGTAGACTATAGATGCTAAATGTGTTTGTCTTCATGACACTCGTAGTGCAATATAGGCCTACTTTAATATTTATGTCATTGCAGCATGCACTTCGTGAAATCGATATCTTCATGAAAATCTGTTAATTTAATGAAGTGGAAACGTTGTCTTCTTCGTGAAAAGTACTAAAATATTTCACAAAATGGTCACTTCAATTTGACATAGTCTAATAATTATTTTTAAAATATTTACCGCACACGATTAATATTATATTATTATTATTATTAGTTATTTTGTGTATACATCACCATATATAGTATTTGTTTATGCCATATTATTTAATACCATACAAGATTTTTATTTACTTATCTAATGATTCATTAAAGTAATATTCAAATTTATAAATACTAAAGATAAAAACAAATCAATATTTTTCAAAGGATATACTTGTTTTCAAATTTAAAGTAAGTATTTATACACTTTACCGAGGGTCAGCAACTGCAGGCGACCCGCGGAAAATAAATAAATAGACCACCAAAAATATTTTACTTTAGTGCTGACTTTGTTTTCATATCTGTCTGAGCAGACCTCAACATATCTTCAAACCTACTATATAATCAAAAAAAAAAAAAAATGTTTTTTCTGAACCTCTATTTTTTTTTTTAAATCATACGGTCTTCTTTAAAACTTACTACTATTCGCCAACCTTTCCTCTATTATACAATACTTTGTTTAATTTTGATTTATTTACGATATTTTAATCAGAACAACGAGTCTTGATAACAGCTATTACATTTTATACTATACCTTCAAAACAAACATATCGTTATAACTAAAATGTTTTCCAACAACTTAGGGACTCCTAACTTCCTGATACAACTTGAACAGTTTCACGCAAATCTATACAGCAATTATGCATATATCTGAATACGGAGTTAAAAAAAGAAGAAAAGAATCTACACATTTCATGTACCCAAGTTAATGTAATAATCCTATTGTTTAATTATATATTAATCATCAATAACTATATTTGTAAATCTATGTTCAAGTTTGAAAGTTGTATCAGGAAGGATTTTCATAACTAGGGTCACTAGGGAACGGATTTGAATGCAAATCGTATTTTTTCTGAATGTCTGAAAACATTTCTTTCTAAGCACAAAGTTCATTTCATAAATCAAGGAATTAAAAAATGTAACTTTTATTTTGTATTTTTAAAACTTTATTACATTTTTTGTGTTTTTAGAAATTGTTATGTTCTTAAGTCATTTTTATATAGGAATGGATAAAATTCAATGAAAATGTTATTAAAATTCATTCTAAAAAATAAAAATAAATATTTATTACGTTTTTACCGATCAAATAATCCCTAACTCTAGACGAAATTATTATTGACACTTGTAGACACATGTATATTGCATATACATACAAGTTAAAACATATATTAGTATTTTACATGTAATTAGCTAATGATAGCTATTTATCTAAATTGTAATTTCGTGTTGCACTTTTGAGTTAGGTAACTTAATGTGTTTTTTATAGGATTTAAATTAAAAATGGTGTTTTTATTGAATTTAAAACCATTTTTAAAAGTAATAATTTAAATTGAAGTCCAAAAGATTAAAACAATAAATAAATGAGGTCTGCGGAAAAAAGTTTTTGTCAAATCTTTATATTTTTGTTACAATAATACGAAGAAAAAATAATTGTAAGATATTTTAACGGTTCAGTTTTCTGCCTTCCACATTCAGAATTCGGAACACGGCCCGCCAGTTGCTGACCGTTTTTCTAGCTACATAACATCATCACACACTTAGTGCCTTGGTGGCTTGTAAAATTGTGAACCGAAAACTCGGTTTATATCGTATATAATGCTTGGCGCATATTTTCATCATGTCCAAGACTTGCGGAGGTCCAGAACGACTAGACGTGTAAACAGTTGCTTATATCATAATCATAGCGTATCTAAAATAGATAGTTGTGAGTTTGTGACAAGGAAGTCTTGACAGCGATAACAACGAGTGTGCGCGAGTCTAAACGGACCCGCGGGGCGACACGCCAGATTGGAATATATAATATATAGGTATCTCTATTCGGTAACAAATAACAAATATTAATAATAATAATAATAATAATGATAACTATAATATAAGAAGAAGAATAAGAATAAATTCCGAAGCAGGGGAAACGACCTCACAAGAAGTGACTGAATTTCAGGTATCTATATACATTATATTAATGCTGCAGCGTATTTATAATACTTTGGGAAATGTGACAGCCGTTACACTGCAACGTAGTTATATATATTATATATATATACCTAACCTAAGCTAAACAACGAATACCGTTGCAGGCTGCAACTGCAGGTCATTGTGGTTCCCGCGCGCATCATTGGCACCTAAATATTATATATTATATTATTATTATACAACTCCAACACACCACCGAGCCGGTGCAGTGGTTGTGCCCACACCGCGTTTTTTGACGGCGATTGTGAAATAATAATAGGTACGCGCTGTGTGTGCGTGCGTTGATGTGCGCGCGCAAAAAATACATATTATCATTATAATATTATATTCGCTTTTTTTTTTCTTTTTGCACCTCCTCTGGGAATTTTAACCACAGACTACAAAACCCTACAACAGTAGTCGCGTTATTTCTTTTCATTTCTTTTGTTTCGTTTTCTTTTCATTCCTCGGCTTGTCAGAGAGACAAATCTGTTGGAGTTGTGGGGGAGGGATCAAACTGCCACCTTGGACATTGTCCGGCGATATTTCGTTTCATATATATATATATATGTATTACGTATATTTATAAATTATATATTATCATATTGTATAGAAGGTCGTGTGAGACTGAACGCGCGCGGACACTCGAATCCCGCGGGAGACTAGACAGGGAGCACCGCGTGCACAATTATTATATGCCCATCATAGGTATTATTAATATTATTATGCGTCGAAAAACATTCTTCAAAGGAGAATAAAATACAATAATAAGAGTATAGCATAATATAGGCAAAGGCGATACACTCCGACATGGTAGACGTGTGTCGGCGTGTGTGTGCTGTTGGCGGCGCGTGATCAGCTCAATGGGCTGCACGTTGTTATATATTATCAAGCGACGGTCTCGCCGTCTCGGTTTCTCGTTTAACCGCCATTAATCTTGTAGATCATGTATTTCACTTTTTTCCTCTCAGATTAATCGGGCGCAAATGCACAATATTATTATTACGGTCTACTATATAGCTACCTACGGATGTCACACCTCGTCTTTGCGCCGCGTGTTTATAATAATGATTTATAATAAAATACAAAAACGAACAAAACCCGTGTTACGCTGTGTCCTACGTGAACGCGGCAAACGCGGCAAAAAACAAAACAGCTTGTATTTCGTCGCATCGCGTCGCGACGCGAAAAAGGAACAGCATGGTCAGGATAGAATTCGTTCGCACTCGCCGCGTTCGTCGCGTTTACGTAGGACACAGCGTTACGCGAATTGTATCGATATATTATTCTGTTACATACGTATATGTACCTAGTACCTACCAACTATACATTACAGTAGTACACTCAGAGAATGATTTCCACGATTGACACCCTTGCAGGGTAACTACTTCTATTTTGTCATCTTTCGATTTAGACAACTTTTATCCCTGTTTGTACGTAAATCGTATTATTTTAAGTAACCTAACCTACCTAATAGGTAGTATATATAGTCAGTAAAGATTTAATTATGTGATTTTTATTTTTTTACCTAACCTATACCGGCTGTAATACCCACTTTAATAATTATAATTAAAAAAACCGTATTTCAAGCAATAATGTTAATTTTTTTTTTTTTTGATTAAATGTGGTATATATCTTGTTTGTTGAAAAATAGCTAAAATGTTATTTAACAACGCTTGATTTTCAAAAATTAAAACACCTCATGAATTTTTTTTCTGTGTACGTCCCTGATAACAGTAATAATTATAATTATAATCACTGTATAAAGTAGTATAAAAAATCTGAAACTGACCAATTAGTACTAATTATTAGTACATAATATAGTCAATATAGTATTGATGTATAATGTCAAGCTTAAAATATTATTTTAGCTATTTTTGTAACCGCATTATTTATTTATTTATTTATTTATAAAAAATCAACGGGCCAAAGCCCTTTAACAAAGAAAGAAAAACATTATATATGAATTGGCACAATATGAAAACAATAGACAAGTATAAATAGTAAGAAATACAAAGACAAAATTTTAGTATGCATATTAAATAAAACTATAAAATAAATATTTAGGCACCATGATTTAAAAATAACAAAGTTTTAGTTTTAAATACTTGACGAGACAAAACGAAAAATTCCAAGACTGTGGAAATTCTACTGGCATTAATAATGGCTCTTGAAAAAAATGAATTTTTTCCACTGTTTGTATTAAAATTAGGTGTATGGAACGAATCGGAATTACGTGTATACCTATTAGGGATTCTAAATCCAATTAAATTATAGGTGAAGAACTGAAGACTCTTGAAAATATTAGGGGGAGACTCATTAAAACTATAAATTTTAAAAAATATTCAACTTTAGAATTTTAAAACTGAAATGGGGGAAGGGGGTTTATAAAAAATTTGAAAAACTTCAAATGTACATGATAAAAAATAAAATTTTAATAACGTATGATTACCAATAGGTACTTAATCAAATTATATTAAAGCATTTTTTTTTTTTAGAACAAATTGTTTGGGACGAGTGTTCTGTCATAAAAAAAATCGCAATTTACTTATTATTATACAGAGGACATTTGTGGTTTAAAAATTTGGTTCGGTTCGTGTTAGAGCGGTTCTGTCCGACGTGACCCGCGACAAACCGGACGTCTGGGAATATTAATGAACAGCGTGGCGTTTCCAGAACGAATGATTTACGTTACATTCGGCTAGACGCAGTGAATATCTTCTTCTTTTTTTGTTTTTTTTTTTTTTTGATTTCTAACGCTTCGACCTTATCGGCGGCCCCTGCGCCGTGTTCGTAATCCGTTCAGTGTGTATATACATTTCGATCGTAAATCTTTTATGCTAATAGTTGTCTGGTACGACGGTACGGCGCGCGAACGGGCTCGACGATCGATTATGCGTCGGACAGAGAATAAATTACTTTTTAATTGATAAACACGTAAATACTATACGGCGGTTGTGTGTAACACCTATGTCGATCGGTCGGATCCGCCGAGTATAGATATACCTAGGAAGTATGATGATTAGTAAGCGCAACGGATATAATATAGGTGAACTGCGACAGCCATCGTCGGCGGCGGAATGTTCATCAGACAATCGCGTTCTTATCTGATTTAAGATTTGCATACACACATTATTACATCAGTATTACAAATTGATATTATTTGATTGCTCTGCGGCGTCAGCTGATCACAGTAAAACGATTTTCAACAGTGGGCACAACAAGTTTACTGAAATTTAATTATCTAGAAAATCTCCGTGATATGACATCATTACCGCCTATTCGTATAAAACTATACCTATTTTAATAATACATAGCGATATAGCTATAATATATCGATACCTTTTTCTAATAAAATAATATGTCTTTCTTTTGATCGTACAACTAACAACTATAATAATATATACTCAGTTATTCAACTCGTATCACACTCATTTTAATACAAATAACATTTATTCAATCGTATTCGTATGCCAATAAACAACTTAATAAGAACAATAGTTATTACTTATTAAGAAGTTAATACTGTAAATTAATTGAAATTAAAACTTTAATGGAACATTGACTAATTAAATAGTTTTTAGGGCTTCAGATTAAACTTGAACACATCATAGTATTATTCATACACGCAAATAAAGAAGCTGTATAATAACAGTTTATTTTTCTCAGATGTTTTAGACCACAAACGACGAATGAGATGTAAAAAAAATATATTTCACACGCGCATTCTTTTTACAGCTGTTTGAGGCTGGATAAAATAAAGGTGTTTTTTTTTTTTATATAAAACTGCATGAGCATTGAACATAATATTATCTTTAATACATTGTAGCGTAATACACAAATGGCAATATAATAATGTGAGTGTAAGTTATTTAAATAAAATTGGATTTATTCAGATTTCCAAAAATAAAAGTACGATTTAACTGGATGAATAACCCAAAATATTGAATACAATACAATACATGATTAATGATCATGTACATACATTTATTATTTTAATTAATTGTTTTTTAAGAATTCATTACTTATGATGTCCGAAAATCATACATAAACCGATGCATTTAAAAATCCTATACTATTATAGTATTATCTACAAATGTATCATACAAGTATATAATACAATATTTAAAAAACTGTTTAAATTAAAAAATATTAGAATTTCTAACAATGTGTTTTAAAAATCATACTTTATGGAAGCCATGGAGACTAGGTACTGCAGTTATATTTGTGATTGATAAATAGCAATGATTCATCCATAATATTATCGAAAATCGAAATGCATTTCAAATACCATACCTATATATTATTATTATTGTTATTTTTAAGTATTATATACCTATAAAAACTAGAAATATTAGATTATAAAACAAAAACAAAAATTACTATTTGTATATTGACCAGAATAATAATAGTCAAGAGGATTTCAAACGATTAAGTCCCGTTTAACACGACCTAAATTGCTCATTCTATTCGAAAGACAATATTATATAAAACGAACGATGACATTGTATCAACAAGTAACACGAGAATGGTGAATAATTTTATATCTTAATTATTTAAATGTCTTAATTTACATATTCTATTCTATAGTTATTCTATTTTAATCGAACACGTGTATTTGTTATTTATATTTCAATATTTGTAAGTACCAGCTGGAGGTAAATTTTAATACGGCAATAGCGAACCAGATAAAATTAGCTATAGATATATTATTATGCACAAAATTTGTGTCGTAAAACGTATTATAAATTATATAGTTGATATAGTAGACTGTGAGAAAAAGTGGAAAAATATCTATCCCCGAAATTATAAATCGCGATTTACTTTTGTTATCATAGGTGCAGTACATTAACATATTATTATCATATTTTTATGCACATGCCTAATACTATAGTAAGTATGATCAGTGCACATAAATAAGTGATAGGTATCGTATATGTAGCATGTATAACGCATGTCCCGTACTTAATAGTGCTTCCTCTCTCCAACGTACACGATGGAGATACACTATGCATATATATATATATATTACAAGGTAAATATATATGCACACAAATATAATACCAACGAGAATATCATATTTGAAGAGTTGCACAATGCGTCCAAACAAAACGCATCGCAATATAATATAAAATTACTACAGAATGTTCAATGAGCATTTACACACCGAGTAAATGCGGATGTTGTCGATCCTTCGCGGAGGCATTTAGAGCTCGGGGGGTTGACCATAAATTATCGGCTGGCAAGGGTCATAAAATGCTGCGGAATATACGGCACGATCGCTCTACATAAACGAATGGCGGTCCACCGAGTCCGCTGCAGGGTTTTCGGAATGTTATTGTAATCGGGAAAAATCGAAATAACAATACGATAATATACGCATATATTATATTATTATTATGTACATAAGTCATGCACACCCCCGCGGTATTGTCAAAATTTAAACGACTCGGCTACAATACACTGATCGAGATCTCTTAGTATGTATGTGTTTATTCCTGTGCCTATAATACGTTATTATATCATTATTATTATTATTATTATTGTTATTATTCTTATTTCCACGATATAATAAAAAAAAAAAAACCGGACACGCGCGATTCCCGCAGTGTTATTATCCCGATAATTTGTCACATTCAAATGATATATACTATTATTGGTGTGTGTGTGTGTGTGTGTGATCAAACCAGAACACCATTATTGTATAATGATATACAATATTAAATACCTACTGCAGATGGGGACCTTGAAGTCTGCGCGGGCATTTTCGTTGCATATTTACTGATTTTTACGGCCATATACGAATATTTCATTGAGCTGCATAAAAACGCGTTAAACATGTGCGTCTGGCTTTCGAATAAAACGCAAGTATTGGTTTCCCTATCCGGGAAATTTACGATTCGACCTCATACTGATATACAAACGTCGCGCCGCCGAGCTAATAGGAGTCCTTTTAGAATTTCGAACACTGACCGTTTTACAGATACAGCTGCTGTTGCTGAAAAATGTCTATTCAAATACCGTCCGATCTGTATTATGCGTATAGGTAGAGGTATACCTACGTATTCTATATTATATTCAAAGCTATTCTGTTATTATTATTTTTTTTCTCTGCGCATGACACTCAAAATCTGTACATTTTCGTCCGATGATATATATACAGCTTTTATCGTACAGAACACAATTGTCTTAGAAAATAAACACATGAATATAGCCACATGGCTATCATTATTGTTCAACGACCGCCGCGTCACCTACAGTTTAAGTTTTATATGACACAGTTGATAATAATTATGTTTGTTTTTACACCACACATAACCCATCGGCAAAGCAATATTACTAGCACAGTCACCTACATAAGCATGAAGTGTGTATTATATTTTTCATTAATCGTCAATATATATCATAATTTATAACATACGATGGCTATATAATGCGTATTATGTGTATCGTCGTATATAGAATAATAATATTATTATGTACCTATACGGTAGATAAACGCATTTTTGAATAAACACAAAATATTTTTATTAACATAATTTTTCGGTGATGGTAAATCATTATAAAAATATAAACCAGATTCTAAAACACTTAGTAGATTCGAATATTAGGTGTGTTTCTATTGAAAGCTAAGCCACAAATTAATATATTTTATTGATGACATAATTCAGGAAGTGTGTAAAACTACTAGCAAGTAAATATTTATGTCTTACAGTATTATAATATATTATACGGTCGTATATCTGCAGTAGTATACAACTATGAAAATATAATAAATTATGTGCTCATTTACACACACATATACCTACATACGAATATACATATACAACATGAATTCTAGTTTATGCGATTATGCAAATACCTAGGCATTTTACACATTTCCGTGCGATGTTGGTGGTTGATGTATAATTATTATAATAAGAAAACGATATCGCATGCTGAAACTTTTGGAAACAAACTATATATTAATATTATATATATATAAGAAAATGAAAATGAAAATGAAAATTTAGGAAGTAATTTACGATAATAATATTTCATAAAATATTTTAATATCGTTGTACGTATAGTGCTGTTAAAATATTATGAACAGTTTAAAAAGTCCAGGAGAACGATGTACAGGAACTATTGTTATGTTTTTAAAGAATTAAAGCCCCCGAAGCCCCGCTTGGGCGTGTTTACCTATACATGCCTATACCTGTATTTGTATGGGTGTCTATATTCTACATTGAACTCGATTACAAGTGTAAACCCGTCAAAAAAAAAATATTCCAAAAACGATTTTGTACTTCCATTCAGATGTGATTTATTCAAATAGGTAAGACGTCGTTTGTGTTTCCCTTACATACGCAGGATAGAGTCTTATATACTTGCGCGCACGCCTGATTTATGGACGCATTTAAATGAAGTCATAACGAGATACACATATCTCCGAAAAGACATTAATCTTTATACGAACAAATTACTTTACACACCAACCCGTATTTATTTATTTTTTTTTCAAATAGGTTTGCTAAAGGACTCTAGTTTGTTCCTTATAATTATAAATCGTCATGTATCGGATCCCTTTGACCCGCACGAGTCCACGGTCCACGACCCCCAAGTCCGCGAGTTTATTATATATTATGTTATGCTCTTTTCCTAGTAGCTATCCATATAATATGTACATACCTAGTACATAATATAACATACTTAACCGGGCACCATCAGTCGCACTGGAGTGTTTGTAATAAAATAATAATAACAATAAATCCGAGACGAGTGTAATCCTACGGCGAGTATTACACGTGTAAGTCTTGTATTTTATATGTACGTATGTGTTTATACACGCACATATCGTGTCGCCAGGGAAGGGGCTGAGGGGAGGGGTTGTGTCATGTTGGGTAATCGGTGGACGACGCGAGAAGAGTGCGGAACAGAATAAAAAGAATCCGTTCTAAGTTATTGTCATCGTCACACGCCGAGATGATGGTGGGCCACTTAATAATATATATATATATGTGTGTGTGCGTGTATATTTGTATATAAGTTACCAAGTTATAACATAAGCGTAACCGCGTTTATAACAAATGAAAGCCATAAATATAAACGATGTATTTTCGGTGCAGTACGCGCATATTATTATATTTTCTAAACGAAGAGCCGCGCGCGTGCATGCGGTTCGATAACACATAAGCCGAACAAAATCGACTCGAAAATTCAAAAAATAAAAATAATTGTGACTATTTGAATTTGAGCGAAAACAGTCTGCAAACGAAACTGCAGCGATCCCTCCCCCTCGGGCCTCGGTCCTTGCGTATATAAAATTTGGTTCGTACAATATAATAATATGTTTCTCGCATCGCTGCATCGTATTGTACAGTGTAATATTTTATATTATAATATAATAAAGTCGAGCTCAGCAAGGCAATATTATAGGTTGTGGTAAGGGAGGTACGACGACACCCTGTCAAATGAGAAATGACGCTATAATGCAGTTATTCGGATAAATCGTTTGAAAATTACTATTGTGTTACGGCATCGTGTGTAGAGACGCTGAAATTTGGTTTGAACTTCGAAATATCGAAAAACGACATACGACATAAGGCGTCTAGGACATGGTGAGGATATTAAAATTATTAATAGTTATTAGTTAATTAAGAATATTACACTTTACATTATACTACGTAATAGCATAAGAGTATATGCTGACAATGCGGAGCGGCGATGAGTGTCGTTTCTCGGCATTTTGTAATATTGTTATTTATTTCCGAATCTTTCGGCACCTCTGCGCACTGAACGAGCATATAAATTAATACTACAACTAACACGTTTTATATCTCGTAAATATTTATTACTTCAGTACACTTCATACAAAAAATAGCATTGTAATCATAAACATGCGTTTGCATGCAATAGATACACACACGCTCGCCTTACCATGCTTTTATTACGGCAATCGTCGTACACTTAACCATATTGCACTCATGCAGTAAAAACACTAAAAACCACAATATATATTATGCATAGTGTGTAATGTGAAATCTAAAATCAGTTTTTACTGCGATCGCGTTATCGTTATCTTATCCAGAAAAAGCATATAAATTAAATTAGAATTCTCTTAGATTATCTATACAATTGTTTTTAAGATTATTAATATTATTGTGTAAAAAACATCGAATTCCTATATTATATTATGTTGTGTGCGGTCCTATCTTATATTACGATACGAATGAGAAATGAAGATTAGTCCTCCCCTCTTTAGCTGAGTTTTTATTTATTGATCTCAAAAATGTATCTAATATACGCATATACCTACACTGTGTAATTTAAATTTGTACCTACATCATTATATGTATTGTACAACTGTTAAATAAAATACACTCTAAAATCCTAGAAAAAAAAAATAATACTAATACAAACAAGTACGCATCAGTTAATAAGAATAAGTTTTGCGAATTCGTATATTTTGCTAATGGTTATGGGTATAAGACATAAAAATTATGTGGGCTGGGCTGTGAATCAGAATGAATTCATAAATCAAGGACCGGCCCATTTTCACAGATATATCTAACCTATAGGTTTGGAAGATCGTGTTTATAAAGTGCCTGCTCATTATGCAAATTACCTACATTATAAATTTCGTATATGGCGTGTAGTTTTAGCATTATAATTACAAATCACTTTATAAACTGTGAACACTTCTAAAATAATAGGTAAATCAAAATGTTATAATATGCAGAGTTAAATTTTAAAGACATAAATTTCATAGATAGGGTTTGTGCTACGTTTCAAACTAATAAGTAGAAACACTTTATTTTTATAATATTATAAGTTTAACCGAATTCCCACCAAAATCACGATATTTTTTAATAAAATATATAATAGGTACTTCCTACGCCTTTGTGTGTTTACACAATGTTTAAATGCTGTACGATGGATAAAACAAACAAAGTAACGTACATTATATACAAAAGTATAAATTATTTATAGAATATATCAATAAGGAGAAATGAGAAATAAATTTAAAAAACAAATATGAATGCTTCCCTAAATGAATGTTTTACAGTATTAACTAATAGGTAACTGTATTCGATTTTAAAGCCGAATCCCTCACTCATGGGGTTCGGTGAAAGTTCACGTCATTTAACATTTTACACTGAAATGATGTAAATGATAAATATAAGCACCGCAATGTTTATTTCGGTAATTAATAGAGAATTGCCCCGGGGGAACGTCCGTCCGTCCGTTGTCAATTATTGAAGAGGACTACATTTTTTTTTCATGTTCATATAATATGAATCGTACGAAATACCGGTATACATACGTTGCAGGCCACCTTGTAAGTCGTCAGAACGTTAAAAAAAAAACGTTTCACGTCGCAACTGACATTTCCCAAACCTGTCAAAAAGCAATGCCTAGAAGATAGGTTAGTAGGTACTTATACTCTTTACTTTAATAAAGCCAATTAAAACAACATATTAAATAAAAATAAATCATTTATTAATAAACGTATAAACTACAACAATTAATTTAAATAAAGAAACTATTTTTAAAATAAACGAGTGCACATTATTTTCATCGGTTGGCGGTTTGAATACTTACATCTCATCTGCTGCAGAATCATACAACCGACTGCAGTTCGTGGTTCGTTTTTGAATTGAAACAAATGCTTACGTTTCACTCGTATAGTCATCCATCTAGATTTCTACGGTGGCTAATTGATATCCAAATTTAACAAGCACTCGGTATTTTATCTCGGCGTTTTAGGTAGGCAATAAATACACAATTAAGTCTGGAGAGTTTTTTTTTTCAACCTTCCGCTAAGACACGATCGGAGCGTATACGCATAGACACGCGGGCCATTTAGACGCCATTCGAATAATAAACATTTTAAAACAATTTAAAAATAAACAAATAAAAAACGTTCCCTCTTTATATATGTTGATTTACTCTTGCTTTCAAAGAACTAAAAAACTAGTTTATGGATCTGAACTTAAAAGGACATGCATTTAGAATATTATAATAGAAGCCACTTGGTTTTTCAAATGATGTAATGCGTGGTGATATTGTGATTTTTCTCGGATAATACGACTGATGGATGTTGTTAAGATCTTTTCAATCATGGGATTTTTTAACTGATGTTAAGATCGATTTGAAGCTATATAGTTATTTGAATAACTACATTTGAATATTACATAATACCTAACTAATAAGCAAGTAATGACCAGTGAACTAAAATAATTGTCAATCACACAAAGAATGAACCATTGATTAAATACAAATAATTGGCTGGCAAATAAAGTAAATCATATAAACGCTAAAGCAATTCAAACACACAATCGTACAATATAAACGTAATATTTTCTATTATATTATCATAGCCATGAACTTTAAAGGTACAATTTAGCTTATGAATACTATAGTTAAAGTTTTTTCTTATATATTTTTAATTATTCAAAAGATTAAACAACAATTATTACAGAATATAGAGAATGTTCTTTTTGTGATAAAATTGATAAATAATTTAATATCAAATCTATTGGAAAACAATGTTTAATATTATAAAATAATTGCATAAATTATTTAAATTAAATGAATTAAGATTCCTTTTATTAGTAAATATTAAATATTTTCCAATATTTAAATTCTAATCATTTTTTTTTTTTTTACACATTTAATTTGAAACTTTTATCAACTAGTTTTATACAATTAAATACACGATTTATATTATTTTACATATATATATATATATATACATACAATTTAAAAGAAAATGTTATTATCTTCTCAACAAAAAAATCATTATAAGTAGGTATTACAAAAAAAAAAAATATGAATATGCATTAAGCGCCATACTAGATTGTAGTTTTAAACTAAATGTGATGATAACTTATGATTGCATTGACTAACTTTTTAAATTGAATTATTATAAAAAAGTAATATTATTAAAAGTAAAATATAAAAATAACTATTTTCGCGGACGAGATTAAATATTGTTTTATATAGGCTTAAATTTTAATACTATTTGATTTACTCGTTGATTTTTCTAAAGAGGAACTCCTAATTTCTTTACATACGTTTATCTAAACACGAATCTTATTATGGACATCATTCAAAATAATTACATAAAACAGAAAAAAAAATGAATTTCTAGAAAAACTATTAAAAAAATAATCATACAACATTATCTCAGCCGTATGTTCATATTAATTCTGTGCTTAATGTTAAGTACCTACACGCCATGGCAATACGCATAATATGAGAATACGTCACTATTTTTTCTACAATATTAAACAATTTATTTCGATTAGACATTGTATATAGACGTAAAACGCATAGAGCACGTTTCTAAAAAGAACATTGAACTCGTCGACATTTTTGGCAAACCACCGATAACATTATCACTTTTTATAGGTATTAACCTAAAGATGAGGTACATCTACGCGGAAATCATCAAATGAACAAGACAACAACAGAAGCACCCGTCCATGTACAGTGTAATTAACAGGCAAATAATATCTATCATATCATGAAAACGTATACATTTATCTTTAGCATACAGTAATAAATATCATTATTATTAAAATATATATTACGGTTAACGATGAGCGTACAAATATACATATAATGTTAATTAAAGGAAAGGTATTTAATTTCAAACATATGTTATGCAAATGTGTTCTCGATTTTGTTTCGAACTAACTGTAGTAGAACGATCGTGATATTGATAATAATATCGTAAACGGAAACTACTGGTGGTTACAATATAGTGGTTTTCAACTCTTAAAATATTTTAAATCTCATTACCGTTCTATACACCACATTTTGGTCCGCAAATCGTCCAGGAACTATAATACGTGGTAATATACACTCGCAACACTATAACATTATACATAGTTATTTATATATTATTGTTAAATTTAATGTACCTATACAATATAATATGATGATATTGATTCATACAATAAGTATCGCAGCAGACATAATGTACCGACGGGTATTTTTTATGACATCCGTGATAAATAGTTGTGTGGCGATTTATTATTATTTTCGATCATATTATTCGTGTTTACGCGCATTGCGGCGCCTTCAGCATATATAACACTAATAAATTATATGACGTGTGATGTATATATATAATATATGTGCATTCACGTACAGCGCGGCCATATATTATCATTTTGCTCCGGTTAATTGACAAAAAACCATTATGACGACATTGCCGAAATCAAAATTTATTATTATAATGGGATCTTTATTGGCTCCTTTGGAACGCGCGTAGGAGCGGGAATGCTTTGTGCATCGTTCATTGATGTTTTTTAACGTCCGCCAAATTAATCACGGTTGCGTCGGGGGAGGGGTAGCACTCGATCATCGACATACACGCACAGAGTATCGTATTTCGAGAACAGCGCCTACTGCAGCAAAATATTATATATTGCACAAAAAATATTACAATCGTATAATATAATATATATATTTATTACAAACAGTCGATATATAATGCTATGTCGCGCATATTCGTTCGAAAAGTTTCACACGTCAGCCGGCTTCGTCAGTGCATGAACCCGCGAAATGCGATATCTGCAGTATATAGGTAATAGGTATATGATATGACCTTTTTGCCGCAGACACAAAGGCGCCGCCGTGATGCTGCAGTCTCCGACAGACAGACTCGCGACGAGGTTGACGGCGAGTCCGCGGAGTCTTGGTTTCTTTTAACCCGAACCTCGAGATGTGGGGTGATAGCGGAATGACGAGGGTGGTTAGTTTAAATCAAAATCTGTTCATTGTACACGTCGTGTCGTCGTATCGCATATGATACGTATATATGTAGGCGAACAAGAGCTGACAAAAAATCGATAGCGAAACAATAAACGTGCCGCCGATCACAAGATTCCGATCTCTCGATCTATATGGGTCGAATTTTACTGTAAAGGTATATAAATAGCTGTATGATACACAAAAATCATTTGTCACCGTCTGCCGCTTACCGCCGCCGAATCAATCGCAATATCTATATACTATATAGTGTACACAATATACTATATTATTGTCGTATTTGCAATAATATGAGCGTACCATAATGCGTGGTGGAAGACATCACATCTGACTCCGCATCAATAATATATAATAATAGCTTGGTTTTTTTAAATAATTTTTTTTTACTTTACCATCATTTAGAGAGGCATATCTTATGGTGGAGGAGGAGAACAATGACTAATATTGTGCTCGTTGCTAAGATAGGAGGTTGCAAACTCTACTCCTAAAAAAAAACCTCTTCTATATAATATTGGAAACGTTAACTATTAAAAAATATTAATTTAATACATAATTGTATTTATAAAAATAGCTATATACCATATAGCCTCATACATAGTTCAAATAGAAGTTTAGTTGACCGCCTAAATCTTAAATAATTTAACAAAACTAAGTATCAATATAGTGGAAGTTGTGTGGTTAATAATGGTTGGTTATATAGGCCTATATAACCTAACCTAACCGTATAAGCATCGACTCAAACACAAAACAATATTTTATATTACATTATATATATAAATATAAAAAAAAAAAAAATTGTAAACCGAAAATCTATTATTATAATTTATTTATTTATTATAATTATTTGCTATTTTCTTAAAAAAATTTAACAGACCAAGTGACTGAAGTTTTTTGAATTTATATTATCATCGCATGAATGAAAATCAGCCTCGAATATTGTGTTAGGTCTGCTGCACACTTTAATTACATTTGCATATGCTGTGTGCTCCTATATTTTACCTATAATTTGTTAATGAATTTTACAAATTATCATAACGATGAACTACAATATTGTTTCATTTATCTTAGTGGGTGGTTGACAGTGAAAAAAATAAGTTATATATTTGTTTACGCATATTATATGATTTCAAAAGTTTATTTATGCAAAAGTTTTTACGTACGGCCATTAAAAGTGCTATCTCCTAAAAGAACTTGCCAGTGAAGAAACGACTAGGTACGATTAGACTTTAAAAATATTTTTATTACGAGAATACATATATCGTATAGCACGAGGTCATATAATTCCGCGTATATAATTATTGGAGAAATAATCTAGTACTATTCAAACAATTTGTCTAAAATGTCTCACTTCGAAACAATTATGTAGAACACTTTACACTTATGTTTAAATTGACCAGATGTTACTCTGCACTAATTCGATTGGTAAATACTTCTTTTTTTTTTCTTCTATAAGTGTTATTTTCCAATCAAATTGTTGCAGCTTTATATGATTATTGTAAAGGATAATACTCTTAACAAGCGGTCATAAATACCGTTACGATTTTCTAATGATTTTATTAATGCTTACGCTAAAAATAAATCCAATAAAAAATGCAAGTATATATTCGTATATACTATATAGTGCATACGTGCATTCTCATAAGTGTTTCCGCTTATTAAACTATATGTACTTGAAATGTTTGCTGTTTATAATAAATGTCATATAATTGCAATGTGACTAATAATTGCACAGCAATATTTTATGTTTTATGTTGACCAACCAACCAACCAAAAATAAAAAAATAAAAAAATAAAAATAAATTGAATGATTTTTTATGATGTGCAATTTTGTAGCGTGGTTACAATCTAAAGTGTGCAGTCATTTAGCATAATTATAATATATATTAGTTATTAGATATTAAATATGAATTTATGATGCTCTGATAACTAATAATTCTGTTTTATTGTTTCTGCAGCGTTGACAAAAAATTGTGTTCCGCGATGAATGTACGTCGTAAATTGTACGATATATTTATGATTTCAAATTAGGTATCTATAAACTATAAGTAGAAAATACAATTCTCTATAATAGCACGCAGTATTTTACTAATATTTTATTTATGTACAAATACATTTGAATAATGATTAAAAATGTGCAACAAATTAATTGGGATTTAAATTGTAAGAAGTGGCAATAATTTATAGTTTGAAGTGTTTAAATATAAATTAATTGATCAATTAGTAATCTAAAATTAAAAGTTAAGACATAAAATTACATAATAATAATAATAATAATATAGATATATTGTGTGTTATAACGAATGAGGTTATAAAATTGTATTAATTAAATAACTTTAAAAAACATGACTATTTAAAAATATAAAAATCAGTTAAATTTTACCTCTGTACATTTTGTGGTTATATGCTATTCGAAAATAAATGAGCGGCAATAATATTATTATGATCCACAAACAACATTATTTATTCTCTATATGAATTCCATCTAATATAATATGTACGGAATATAATAATCATATACTATTATTATATATTCATTATTCGTATTATGTAAACGTGTATATTAAGTATTATATTATTTATCGTATTAATTTTATTATAACATTTATAACGGTTTGTCGCAAATCAACGCTCAACAATAAAACATTGGGCCCCGGTATTGCCCTGTCGGTAAATTCAGACACTGAGAGATGAAAAAAGTCGGTTCGGCCCCATTGTAATTCGGTTTACGATTTTATGTGGAAAAAAACACGGTCGGTCTTAATTAGATTGTTGTCGTCCGCGCAGAACTGGTTGTATCGGAGCTACCGGTATGAAAATTGAAATCCTGCCACATGATAATAATATGATACGACATTGAATATACGTCGTATATTCCGCATGGAAAAATATCGTATGATAAATAATACGATAATTACCCATATTGGATTCAATATATTATGATCGAGGACTGGACGGTTTGTGCGGAAAAACGGAAAAACAACGCAGAGGATCGCCCTGTATATTGTATTTTTTTTTTCGTTCCATGTTCGACTTAACACGACCACACTTGGCGTATTAATAATGATAGTGATACGTGGCCCGCGGATTTTTGAATATCGACGCACGTTAACACCTCGAACCTGTTTAACTTCGCCGTCCGTCACCGAGTAAGCTCTCTGATATTATTATGATGTATAGGTATACGCGCATGAACGTTCGGACGGACTTGGTTTCGCATAAATCATCGCGTTATTATTATTATTATTATTGATAAATAGCTGACGGACATTTATATTCGGGTGATACGTGCGCGGTACACAAGAATGTTACACACGCACGAAATCAGGTGTGGCTATATATAGGTATATAATATAGGGCGAGATTGTAACTTGAAACACTTAGGTATGCCTATATATTATAATATTTCGTATAAAGTGTATTATCATTATACTATGTTGCTCCTATAGCCCGATATGCATTTTTGGCGGCCGGTCGCATCGCAGAATCATTGCAGCATTTGGAACCGCAGTCACGCCATTAAGTATGTTATCATTATGGATCTGTGAATTTTCACGTCGCGGTGTGTATAATATTACAGCATAGATAACTTGAGTATAATTCGCCTAAAAAGGCCGAGAATAAACCTTCTAAAAGTTATGGATATGCAACAGGAACGCACAAAAACTATGAACATTTTTTTTTTAAAATTATGTATGATATAGTATGAATATTGTTACATAAAGCGTCGTTTAATTTATGCGTTGATGTATTATATATAATGTATATTGAATTGAGTTTTTGCTAAAATTCAGTTAATATCTAATATTGAACTGTCAAATATTTTAAACGAATTCGTGATTGTATTGTGTTTTGTGTTTATACATACTAATTTATACTGTATTATAATCTTTCCCTATTTATGATATACGCCTATTCCATTGTTATATAGGTACTTATATAGAAACGTGTGCTATTCTTTTTCATTATTTATATTTTATACACATACGCAAATTCAACTATTTTTCATTAAAGTTCGACGGACGGTTTGAATTTTAACTGTACATGATATGGTGCCTAATTAATTTCATCTTTGAAAATATTGAATATTTGAATTTTGAATACAGTAATACGTATTGTCTCTTCGTGATCCTAACCTTCATAATCAACTGCCATATGTTTTGTAGAACTTTAAATTTATACAATTTAATCAGAGAATTTGGGTACAACACTATTACTTATACAATTTTCACTTCAGTATAATATTATGAACTTCTTTCAATTTATCAAATTCATACTTTAATAACCCCGCCCTTTAATATTATAATATTTATTTTTTAATAATTACAATAATGTTGATCTACTTAAGCAGGATGGTACAAATTCACTTTTAGTAGTTGCTCCATAATTAAGTTTTGATCGTGTTATTAGTGATATTTTGTATTATAGGTAAAATTTGGTTTACACACTCGAAACACGTCGACTCGATAAATTAAACTATTGTTGTCGATGTCTACCACGATGACAGATACCTATATTTTTTTTGTAATTATTAAAGTATTAAATATAGTTACCTATGTTATATATTATTATATCATAGAATTAAATATTTATTGAAATAATTATTTAGAACGTAGAAAACTTCACCCAAACTTCCGCAGTACAGTTTCCAAATATTCGCGGATTTTAATATTACGTATCTATAGTACAATACAAAACGGTAAAAAGGCGAGGAAATCTTAAACATTCGTTGTGTTTTGTCTATGTTTAAAAAACGCATTTCATTGACTGCGATAAGTAGGTATATGTATTATAAAGGTACATGCAGCGTTGGGTAAATTACTTTACAAACACCAAGTTTACTAATAGAGTCCTAATTTAGTAATTAATTACTTGTTATATGTATTAAATATAACTGCAAATTCTAACAATGCTACACTCATGATTTTACGAAATACTACGCTGTTTTAATTTTACACCAAACCAAACTGAAATGTAATTACATGATATACCTAGGATTTAAATTCTTTCGTTCTATAGTTTTTAAAAATCTGATATTATTAATAATATGCATTTTACCACATCTCCATTGTTACGTCAACTATGATATGGATTCATATAGGTCTCTAATTTTGTATGAAAACCATTTCCCGACAGTGTTTAATTTAGTAAGCACTTTGGTCTCTGCTATTGCTCTTGTATCGCCTAAGAGAGTTCAACGCAGACTCTTCCATAATATGCTTAATTAAGTGTTTATCGTCTAATGTATTATTTTTTACCACGCAATTGTACAAAAGCTGTTGAACCTATTATATACCGCTACATATACCTAATAAAACCAAACATTTTATACCGAGGTCATACAATTATGCAATACAGGTATATACAATACACGATACCACGTCCCATCTATTTACGGATCGCCGCGACGTGTTTCAAACTACGGTAGCCGTACACGTTGATAATAATATTATTCGCGTGTCGATCGCGTATACGATATAGCGGCGTTTTGTCGCGTGTAGGTATATATTTTATTTTAATCGTTTGTGGATACACTCCACACGTTTACACGAATAAATATTGTATAATAACTTGCCAAGAACCCGCGCCCATATAATTATGTTACAGTGTGCGTACGAATCGATTACTTTAATCGCGATCGTCGAGGGGGGCCTCTGATGAACATCCATGATCGTGTCACGAAAACTTCGGTCGGATATCAAACGGTAGGTATAAAAGTAATTGTACCTACCTACTTATAGGCACTATATTTGCACTACAGATACAAACAGATAGATTTGATGAATCGATTATTTCAGTTTTGACTTTGAGATGATGTCCGTGTAGACGTCGCGGCCGTCCTCGAGTATTCAATGGAGTCAATTGTTTTCTCTTTCTTTTTCGCATGAATTATCATAATATTAATCAGACACCGAAAAAAAAACATTGATGCTAAAACTGCTCTGCAATCTCAGTATCTCCCTACCTATATATTTATACTACGATACACATGCACAGCAATTTGGTGACGGAATAAAGTTATATTGTAATATATTTAGGCTCCGATACTATAAATATCAAAATACATACCTATACATGCGTATACCGTTTTGAGTGTCTGTGGAAGATAGATTAGTTTAAGGAATCGAAACAATATTATCATATATATGATATATATATATCATACATATTTCCAGTACGGTTTGATTTTTAGTTGCGGATCGAGGGATCAAGATTGCCAACCAGTTTGTCATACAGCTGCTGAAGTGTAACAATACAAATTCTTGACTTTGAACGAGTACAAATTTGATTCTATTGTGTCTATCGAGGATACTGGTCGATGATATATTATTGCGTTTGTCTTATTATTACTTTTATATATATATATATATATATATTATTTGATACAATCGGTAAACTGACTAGAAAATACGGTTTGTAGCGTTTGATCGATTCCCTTGAGATCCAACCGTTTATTTCGACTCGTTTACCAAACTTGACCAGTTATTACCAAATCTGGGAGACGCGTGCCCGCTCCATCGGCCATTAGGAATTTTTCTCGCCTATATAGTCCCACGTTAAGTAAAGGCATGCACTGTACTCGTATAATCCACATCGATTACTTACGATTGCGCAGGCTCGTCATATAATATATATTGTCATTATAGCGTTAAGAGAATTTGAAGGCATGTTATAGACAATAATTTAAAATACTTGAACATTATCATGACGTACGTAAACAGTAATTATTATACAATTCTGGATTAGACAAAATGTGATTTTACGAAAACTTTGATTACACTTACATGTTTTTTAAATTTTTTATTAATTAATTAATTGTTTTTTATTTGTTCTTCCAAAAAGATATTAATCGATTTCAATATTTTGTCTGGTATGCGCGTGATGTATGAAAAATCCTTATGCATATATTTTACTTCTACTACCTTCATAATAAGATCAAAATAGATAAGAAAATCAAAAGAAGTCTAAAACCGTATTTTATTACTACAACGAATAATTGAAGTAGTAGAGGATAACCTTACACCGCGGCTATACCATTTTAAATGATAATCAATGATTATTAATCATACATTGGTGAGTATAGGTAGTGTTGAAATTGAAACTATCTGTATTATATGTATAGTAATAAATAAAAGTGATGTGCTCAATCTTCGAAACCACTTAACCAATTTTCACGTAATTTCCACAAGCGGGTAGAAGGCTTTACAAGAAGTTAATTTTTAATCTATACGCTACTTTTTATTCCGAAATTCAATGCCTATATAAGGCAGAACAATTGTCATGTTTTTCGTCTTTAAAATACAAAAATTAAGTTTATCTTGATTATTTCTGGTTGTTTTTCATAAAAGAAAAAAAAATGTTAGTTATCAATTAATTTTTTTGTCATATATAAGAAAGTAACTTATTGAAAATATCATCGTGTCACCCAATGGCCTATGTTGCCGTGGGTTAATTAAAAATAATAATATATATCATTTTATTCATCAATCTTCCATTTTATTCCCAGGTGAAATAGAGTATAATACAGCTAGTATTAAATAATTGTGATTATCGTTGTTCAATATTTCGTAAGTAGGTATTGTATCTATACAGGTACATAATTTGTTATTTACATAAATCAAATGAAAACAGAATATAATACAACTTAGTGTATTAACTATATATATTATAACTTATAAGGTGGTTAAATGGTTTGGTACCTAAATGGTAATAGGTAGCCTAAAGACGATTTCTACCATTAATCTATACTGGTTGACTCGTTGTAGAACAATTAAAACTATAAATACTATATAAAAAAAATAATAAATACTTCTTAAAAATATATAATACTATTATTACTCCAATGAGTAGGCGCATGACGTTCTCACGGCACACAGCAGTGTGGGCTTCGACTTGTTGGTCGAGTTTTATACGTAAAAAATACATAACACTTTACTGAGATCGGTGAGAGATCAGTAGGGAGGCAAATTAAATTCCGATCATACGTAACTATATTTTTTAGAAAAATCTCGCATACCTGCAAGTATGTGTGTGGTTCCGGGCTACTTTTGTGAGTTAATATGCCACTGAAGTTATTTACAAACGCTTTTTGGTATCTATTGTGTACGTCGGACCGGTAAAAATGAACGGTGCCCACGATAAATATCCCAGTGGCGCTGTCCCTCGAGTTAAAATAATTCGAATTATGCACTTAAACAACAGTTTAGGAATTTTATTCTACGAAACACGATCTTTGAAATTACCAAACAACCGATACAATGTAATAATAATTGCCTTTTAAAAAGTACATTAACACATTGAGCACGTGTGTGATATTAAGAATATTTTTAATAGGTCATATGGTTATTATTTATCAAACAGCGCACTTGAAGGAAACTAATATTAATTACAAAATGTCCTCTGCTGCAAAATGATATATCAGTAAACAATTTTAACATCATATAGACCGTATAAGCCACATTATGAATGGTTATGAAAATTATGTAATATTATGAATCTTAATCTAGAAAATTAAACACTGGGTAATTATAAGTATCTATCAATTGCACTTTTTCTAAACTAAACCAGATTTCAGCATACAATTATTGAAACCAAACAGTATAAAAAAAATTACTAATTCATATTATTTAAACATTTTACACATTAAATTAGTCTTAAGTCAAACATTGAGAGTTCATTTAACATTTTTAATTTGATTTCTATTGTATCTTGTAATATTACAGTTAAGTACTAAAGTGTTTAAAGTTTAAAAAAAAACAATAATTAAAACCTTAGTAAAACTGAATGTTTTATACTAATATACTAAACAGAAAATTAGCCACTAATAAGGTTAAACCTATACTGTTGTTTATTTAACAGAAAGTATAACAATATATTTATTATAATTATTTATTCTTATGAGCATCAATTTAAATACATAAAAATGGATAACAAATATGTTATTCGAATTTTATAATGATATTTTGAAAGGTGGTATAAATTTAAGTGTCCATTATAAATACAAAATGTTTTTTAATATTCATTATATTAGGCATGTAGGTAGGTACCAACTACAGTAAGAAACTCTTTAACCAAACTATCGAGATAATTTTAGATACCAATTACATACCTTTTCTCATTTCTGTCTTTGAAAGTATGCCAATACATACTATATTTATCACTTTCATGCCATTCGATTTGAAATCGTTATATATTATACGATAGTTTAAATTATTTGAATACAATTTTTATTAATAGTAAGATATTCAATATTGTTAGTTGTTACTAGTTTACTACAAGTGTCAGGTATTATTATAATAAATTAATAAAATGTAAACAATTTTAACATATTATTTATAATAACAATAAGCTACAATAAATTATAAGTTGAATATTAATAATATTAAGACATAATAGCTATACATAAGAAAAAAACCTAATAGATCACAATATCCTTAAAATTTTAATTTTGTTGCTTATTTTGTTAACATATTTAAGGGCATATCACTTATTGTTTGTATCAAAATCATCATATGCCAAAAATAAAAATAGTATGAGTAGTAATTGAGTACATTTGACATGTTAGTCATAAACATCTAAAAACAAATTGTGTATTCTAAATTTAGTAATATAAAATTATATAAATGTAATAAATAAATTACTAATATCAAAAATAATAATTTTTCTTACAATAAAATCTTTTAACAATACTCGGATATTTGACAGTTAAAGAAGTACATGTTATATTTTAGTGTTATTTTGTATATATAAATAAAAACATATGTATTAATATTTTAATTGCACGTAACATCAAATATTTTGGCATAAATTGTATTTGTAACGACTCTCGCGGCCTTTAGAAACGAGTGTTAGATATGTTAAACAATTAATCCGGATTTTCTATTTTCAGCAGACAATTTTAGTAAATAACAAAACAATTTTCTTTTAACTCATTATAAATCCCATTACGACATTAAGTGGATAAAATGTCAAATAGTGTATTAATAGAAAATGGCGTTAAAATTATTTATTTAAAAATGTTCGATTGTTAATAAAAGTTATTATAAGATGATTTACACGTTAAATATACACATACGTCGTACACATAGATTTAGATTTTTAGTTAATTTATATATAACTAATTTATAATTGAACCAAGTCCAAGTGGTATCTAATCGAGATGAACGTCTGAACGTAGGTACCTATATTAAAACGTATTCCAGATGTTCAAATACGTAAATATTACCGGCATGCTCGATATCGGAGACCTCCAAAATAAACTGGTTTGTGAAAAACTAAACAAATGTTTCAATAACTCATTCAAGAATAGATGATCTGGAGTTAATGGAATTCAGAATTATTCAATTTATACTTTTAATTCAAATAAACAATATTTAAAAAATACGTTTTCGCCGCGGTCCAAGAGATAATAAGTAATAACTCGACAATAATATTACATAATAACACTTCTAACAGACTGTTTAACACAGGTAATAATAAGAAAATACGAACCTAAAATTAAAGTGTTTAACAAGCAATCCCACACCTTGAAATGCCCCCCCGGGACATAGTACTTAATACACACTAAAGTATATCTAAAACGATTTTCCGATATTCTATTTCCGAGATCATTTCATGTATCAGGATATGAAAATAAAATATATAACTATACGTTAAAAACTAAATATTATCGCTAGGTATATACACTAAAGTGAAATTATACAATTATAAATAAAAAAAATTATATTATGAACTTTAGTGATGATTTTTTTTTTTTTATTAATTGGCGCAAAATCACATATTGAGGTATTATGGTCATTATAGTTTATCCGCCGTATTATTAAATTGTAATGGGATTAATGATATTATATGATAAAAGTTGCTTGTATAATTATTATAATGTTTTTTTATTTTTTTAAATATTAATATTTAAAAAAAATACTCAGCTATCATAAATTACATAAACGTAGTTTTTCATTTTTTATTTCACATTCTTTTATAATATATCATAATTTAAGACAAACATAACATTATAAACAACACTAGTGTGATGCGCATAATGAAATAAAAGACATGGTTCGCGGAATAAAATCTTTTGACCAAGAAACCTTTAGACTTTAGAGTTATGGCTATTTAGCCAAATCTAAGACTCAAAAATCAATTATTTTTATCCATATGTTACCGATCAAAATACATCAAATGATTATCGCTTACATCTATACGCATCTACACACAGATGTATTAAATTTAAGAATAATATTTATATCAGCGTTTTCATCTCTCCGTGAGAACGTTCGTGTGACGTTTGTTGATTAGCGTCTCCAATGTCACGTCAATGTGAAAGCACCCGTACTTTTATGGGCCATAATCTATATAAGATTAATGTAACGTCAAACGTTGCCATATAAAAATAATTTGTATTAAAGATTAATACATTTAAAAACAATAGATCTATTAAATACAGGTTATTAAATCATAATATTATAAGTTATAACTTATAAGGTTAATCAATTTAAACTCTTTATACATAAATAATATTGTATTGTAAAAAACATATATCTATAATATACTCGTCGTAAAATCAAATACTATAGAAAACAAGAAAATTAAAACATATTTTTAATACCATACTTTTATTAGAAAATCAGTTTAGACGATTTGGCTATAAAGTCATGAAAACTATAACAAATATTATAATGTTAATCTATTAACGAACATTATTACCTAATTATTACAAATAAATGTGAAAGAAAAATATGATAAGTATTACTAACAAATTACTATTTATCAATATTCTTCAGATATTGAAATATTGTTTTAATAAACACATAATCGTCATACTTAATCTCTTAGAATATACTTTCAACATTCACTTTGTAAAGCACAATAATCAATAATACACATCATCTCTATGATATTTTGAAATTAATTATTTTATGGACATACCTAATAGTAGGTATAACGAATTTGGCAAGTATATGTAGCGTTTGATATTATGTTTTAGCTCACTTATTACTTATTATATGTTATATTCTTATATTATACCTACATATTTTATGCAATATGTTTAAACTATCATATGACGAATACATAACATTAAAATACTAGTGATAGTTTATAGTGAAGATCTCGTTAGAGTGGGTAATAATTCAATAAACAATATATTTTTGTAAGTTCTTAAAGAAGTGTTTGATTTATAACATGAATCAAAAATAATTTTTTAAAAGATGAATTTAAAAAGTTGCAATTCTACAGCATTATGTTTTCATAATTCATAGGACATATAGGTAGGTAGGTACCCTACACGGCCTACACAACAAAATTAAGAATATTTTAGTGCAGAAATAATTTACATTTTATAAAGTACATTTTTGTAATACAATTTTTTGTTATTAGATGGAACCCATCACGGCAACATATAGGCCATTAGGTGTGGGGTGGGACAGTAGGGATTATTTTTGTGTATTTGTTTGTGGATTTTAAAGTTGGTAGGTTATAACACGTATTTATGTATGTGTGGCAAAGATATGTTGCTGAAAATCCCGGGTGGTCACCCATCCGGCAGCTAGCAACTGTGGTTGGAACGTACGCTCAGTGCGTTTCTGCAGTTTGAGCGTATGATCGCACCTCACCAAGCCACATAATAATATCATTAAGGTAACATAATATCCAAAATATGGTGAGGATTTATCTCAACAGCCGAATGGTCACTCATTCGGGAACTTATGACAACGCTTGATACTTGACCTTAGAACACGTTTGTGACTACGGCCAAACACCACGCTACGCCAGACCACATTTTATTATTCAACATTTATTTTTAAGGAATCGAAAGTGGTGATTTTTGGTCATTGTATAATACACGTGCAAATTCAGACTTAATTCATTTAAACGTACTAATTTTAAAGTGAAGTAATAAGAATTCTAAAAACTAATTTTAATTTGTCATATAGTCTGCTTGAGATCGATTTCTTACATCTTTGCTATTAACTTCTCTAGAATTAATTAAAAGAGGGATAACGATACTTGATTCCTATCAGTTTTATATAATTGTTTCAGGATTTAGGGGGATAGTATATTAAAAATTTAAAAAGTCAATCTAAGATCTTAATAAAAATGATAACAAATTCAAAACTTTTTCATAATTCTTATCGCTGTATTCGATCAATTGTGTTACGTTGAAAAGAAAACATGTCTAAATTCGTATTTGATATTTGTTAGACATAGACAGAAAAACTACGATTCAAATCTCCTTAACTAAAACATATGGATTTATGATTTTGAATAACATATTATCGTTTCGAATGTGAATTGACATATAACTTTTATTATTTTCATATTGGTTTTTCGATTACTACCAAAGTATGTCCTTGAATGGATTGAAAAATATTATATATATTAATATATTACAAGTTACTAAATTTAATGGTTACAACTTACAAGAGGTCATAATACACATGTAACACATTATTAGTGTAATGGACTTGGATGTAAATAGTTAAAAATGAAATATGAATGAGAAACGAATTATAACGAGACAGTTCATTGAGGTCATAGAGCGTTCATCTATGAGAATCAAACTATAAAGAGGATTAGCACAAAAAATATGATAACTAATCAGTCTTCCATAATGTACATATTTTTAAGCACATTTAAAAACACGTAGGGGGTACTCAGGGTTAGGGATTATCAAAAATGAAACTATACTATTTTAAAATGACAATATGTCAACTAAAGTTTATTGATACAATGATACTAATTACGGATAAAACTAAAAAAAAAAATTACGAATGCACAGAATTGGCTTGGAAAAATGTAAACGTCTTAATATAATAAAAATATATAAATAAATTAGTAATTACACACAACTTGTATCGGTAGATATAGTAGATACACGTTCAAGTTGTTTATGCATTCATTTATTATTTAAAAAAAACATTTATGACTTAATAATTAAAATACATATCATACCCATTGACTACTATAAAAAAGTTTCAATGACAAATTAAAAATGTAAAAAAACAACTACGAAATATAATTTATAAGTAATTTTTAAAGAAATTAAAATAAAATTTATTTTAAACTAATTTGTAAATCGTTTTCAGTTAGCATGTGATAAGTAGGTAGGTATTGTATAGGTGTCATACATATTTTAAATTCATTATTAAATTTTATCTTTTCAAATATATACTTTCTTATTCGTTATGGCTAATATTAATATTAAAATTATACATGATCTAGTTCAATTTTGTAAAGATAAAATTTTAATTCATAAATACTTTTCTAAAAATGTTTCGTATTATATTAAAACTGCAGACACTTAATCAATAATATTTAGAGAAACCTATTTTTACGAATCAACCCTGATGATTGTAATATTAAATTTACTTATGTTTTTAAAATATTGAAGTGACTATAGTAAGTACGCTATTATACTTATAAGTCTGAATATTTATATTTTGCACATTGATTTTATTATTATGAACAAATGAACAGGAAATAGTGTCATTTGTCAATTATCGGAACTGGACAGTATATTAAATTGTGCAACTATTTATATGAAAAAACATTTTTCTATGTCTGCTACTCTTATAAACTGGTTATAACGTTAAGATAGTATGGTCTACATAAGATATTACAGTAGAATGAAACAGCTTCTGTGATTTCGATTAAAGTGAACACATTTATGATTTCGTATGCTTAATATATTTTTATTAATTATGTTGTTCACGCCTTCGTGCAGTTTCAATAAGAAATTAAATCTTAATGCTTAAACCTGGTCAGAATCAAAACAACAACTAAAAAATGTGTCAAATCTAATAATCTATAAGATAGTGTGATTTAATCAACAAATGAGGATTATTGTAATAATAACTATAGGTACCGTCATTCACCTACACAATATATAACTACATTGTTGTATGCATATTATTTTATTTACGTTGTTAAATTGTTCAGTTTATTTTAGCATTTGGAAATTAATTTGACCGATAGATCTTAATTTTTATTTATATTTATAAAGCATTAAAACAATTTGACCTCGACTCTATACTTTTCGCTGAAGGTTCTTGTAACCCACACGAATGTAATATTATGTACTTAGTTGAATAATAATAATAATTTTGATTAGTGTCAAATTGCATTATATTTACATTTAGCACTTATACTACATGGTAACTGATATATTTTTTGAAGTAATAACTACGAGAGTTCTAATCTATTTCATACAAAAGACAATATTAATAAACTAAAACGATTGAATATATATTATTATCATTATAAAAATGTAATAAGCTTCCTCAAAACATCTTATTTTTTATTAGTATTTATTACCCATCTGGCTAACTATACAATGTTTATAATATGTATCGTATTCAATTTCGTTTATCGAATTGGGTTAAACCGTAAAATATAGGTATATTTTTATTGCGAAATAATATTTAATAAAAATATTCAATTTTTAACATCGGCTGATACCTATAAAAAATTGTATTTAATTAAAAATATTTATAAATTTCTTACACCGCTATTACAAAGTACCTTGTATAAGTACATAAATATTTAATATAGTGTAAATACACGGTAGGGTTTAATGTAAAATTACAGTTGTTTAAAATAATTAAATGCGTGAATAAGAAAATCGATTATACAATATCAATGGCAAAAACTATAGCAAATACATGATGTTAAGCAGTGATCGTTTTAGCTTATAAATACAACTTTTGTGGAACTCTATAAGTAAGAATATATATTATGGTTTAGTAATTAATTGAATGTTATATTACTATAATTATTTTTTTGTTATTTAATATTAATTATAAGCTTATTATCCATGAACTTCGTATTATAATTGTATTACCGTGATTATAATAATTAATAAGTGTATTATATTAAACTATATAATGATTTACAAATGACAAATACCTATAAATGTTGGTATTAAAATAATAAATTATAAAGAGAAAATAATAATTGACCTACCTACTTCAGAAATAAACGGCGAATAGTGCTTATCGGGTTATTTAGTGGTGGTGTAACAATCGGGTGGTGTGATTATTGGTTATGATATTCTACAGGCTGTATTTTAAGAAGCCATTTTTTAAACGCCACACTGTTAAATCAATCTATTAATATATAACTACAGATTACATTAAAAGGTAACGTTCATTCACAATTGTCGACATGGATACTTTTGAAGACTTCTACTTTTATAAAATATATCACCTACTATCGAGCACTATTCAATATAAATATATATATATCATATAAATATATATATCATATAAATATATATATCATATAAATATATATATTATATAAATATGAACATGTAATTGAGTAATTTTTAAAAATACTTAATTAACTTCTATAACAATAAAATAATATTAAAAACATTACAATAATTAATTAAAAATAATATTTTAAATCATTCTCATATAAAAATTATTACGTACCGATTTTATTATAAGGTATACAAAATAAATAGTTAATTTATGACATTTTGAAACAATTAATTATTATTACTATTATATTACAGAATAGAAAAGAATTGTTTGTAACCAAATTGATACTTGAATAAAATTAAAATATTATAATCTTTTAGTATAACGAATGAAGTTTTTTTTAGTATTGGTAAACTACCTATTGATTTATTGCCAATGGTGGTTCATTCAACATTCGTTTATTAACAAATTATCTTTTCATCATCATCCGAATCTAAAGAATTCCAGAGGACAATGAACAGAAGCCGGTTCTCTTTACGTTTTCACAAAATTCAACTATTTACGTTGAATATTTATACATAGATGGATTTATATGTGTATACATATATATGTGATGGGAAAAATAAAATTATTTTCGAATTCATTGGGTGACCTTGATACTCAAATTGTACTTTTTTTAATCGGACTGGAAATTTGTGTTACAAATACCAAAAAATTTAAATTACGTTGATATATAAAATACAAACATTGAAATACCTATGTGATATACTAAATTTAGTTCTTTGTTGTATACAAATTGTAATTGATGTTTACATAATTATTTTTCTGACATCATACTTCAAATAAATAGTAGATCACTCATTAATTCTAATTCTTATCAAAATACATATTTTAAAGAAGATAAAAACAATTATATAATTTATATCCAAATAATTGATAGTATTTTCTGAAGTATGTATCATTGTATAGTATGGCATAAAATTATTTATGATGTAAACAAGTATATTTAGAAACAATATAGATTTTAACATCCAAAAATTATTGAGATAACATTAATAATAATTAAGCATAATAATTCAAATTTAAAATAAAATACAAGATTAAAAATAAAAACACCATGGAAAAAATATTTTAGCAAAGGATGAGTATGAATGGCGCCTATCCATAGACATACTTATATTTCAGAACAGTCGACAACACAATTTAAGTTGAAGAAGGTAAGACCCAAATGCCAGAATTGGATAGTTTACATTTAACGGGTATGTCGCAATAAAGTTTTGTGCTTAAAATTGAAAGGAACGATAAAATATAACTCTCGAACAACGATTTTGGTTTCTTAATGGTGTTATCTATAAAATTCGAAAAACTTCCTTTGTTTATTTATTAAAATCTATTTCGTATCGAAAGTTATTTTTTTAAATACGCTTACGCAGAAAGGTAAAAAATGTTTTATAGAATTCAGTTGTTTAATATTGATAGGTAATTAAGAAAATAAAAATAAATTACTTTAGAAACTATAAAAATAAATTATAATACTTTTTAAAAGAAAATATTCATCAGGTTTGCCCACACACCCCTCCTCCTAAAAAATTTACAGAGTTGCAGAGGATAAAGTGACACAACTATTGAAGTAAATACCTACCTATAATTTTTCCAATACAGTTAAGTTAATAGAAAAACTTACCTAACCTAATCTAATATGTAATATGAATCAAGCGTTTAAGCGATGTTTAATCGCTAAATATTTTTTAAAAATTAAAACAATAAAAAAGTTATGCTACATGAGTTTTAATTGAAGAAGTAGAAGTAACTTAATATTTTTAAAATAAGATATGAGAATTGATAGATCACTGAAACTTAAAAGTTTTTTTTAATATATGAAAACAATGATAAATAATTGCACTAAAAACATAAATTATTACGTAATATGTTGACATTTTTGTTTGTTCTTCACAAAATTAAATCTCATGTATTATAATTACTATACATTGATAAAAAAAATATATATGATGATCCATTCTCGATATACTAATTGCAATAATTTAATAAAAAAAAATAAGATTTGTTAATAATTATCTTATATCCATATGACCATATAGGCGACATTTTAAATTTATACAAAAAAATATTCGCAAAATATTATATAATAACTAATGAAAAATTAAATTAAAATAACACAAAAATATTTTGATTTAAGTTATATTAAATAGTTGTGATGTTACAAATGTATAAAAAAGTGTAAGCCAACAGCTTAATGTAATATTGTTAAATAAAAAATTTAATAAAAAATATAAATAGGTATGTTTTCATACTACAAATTATTCTAATAAATAATCAAGATTTATTTTTGAATTATAATAAACTGTTTACATAAAAATTACTACTAGTAATTTTAATATAAGTAACTGGAACTCTATATATCTTATATTAAAATGTAATTTTTATTTTTATTTTTTATTGTGGACAAAACAGTTTATCAGATCTCCTACTTAATATTCATACCTACAGCCAAGTTTATTATTTACATTTTGATTGAAAGATATTTATTTAGACATTAATGCCAATATTAACATTTTATTTTCGTTTTTATTTTAAGTTTAAACACGTATCGTTTATGCTATTATGGAAAATTTTAGTTGAACTGATGTCATATTAAATATTGATGTATATAATGTTTTAAAATACTGTTGTTAAAATTGATTGGTAATATCTAATTTAACTTAATTGAATTCTACTCACAAAGAGATGATCAGAGATCGTAATAATGATGTATACCATTTGTAATGATTATTGATTACTTTGTTTAATATTTTAATGTTACTATAATTTCAATTTAGCCGAACCAAGATTTCTTTAAATTACTCACCTAATATTTTAATTTAATTCAGTTTCTGATAAAATATCCTTGCACTTTTAAAAATAATTTTCTTTTAACATCCATTTATATCGATACTGAATAGGTAGCACATGGTCAATGACATTAAAAATTAACGTAAGACCTTGCATAGACTTTATTTATTGACATTCCTACATTGAAATGTGAAATATTCAATCCAAAACGACGAATTTAGACGTGTTAGTCAAGTTACAGAACAAAGTACAATGTTTCTTATGAGTTCGAAGAAAAATTAAATTTGAGCACCTACGTTTCAAATATTTTTAAAATATATAACTATAACCTAGTCATTTATTATAATTATTTCTTTTTTTTGCATTTAATTAAAATATTAGGTTCATTTTTATATTTTATTGTAATATAATATGATTACAAATTGTCAATGTAATCTCAACCCAATGTAACTAAAACTTTATAACCCAATGGCATATGTCACCGAGGGTATATTTCGTTTAATAAAAAAAAAATATATATATAATATATATGATTAGGTACGTGATAAAACGTTAAATTTTGTAAAAAAAATACTCTTTAACAGGTATAAATTATGATGCATTATTTGTTAAATATTTACAAAGCTAAAAATGTTAAAATCGCCAAAATTTATTTTTGTTTCTGGATCGCCTAGAAATCATCTAATAGTTTTAAGTATTATAATTTTATCTGCGTAAGCATTGGTCAATTCAACGACGGAAATATATGATATATACATTATACAATAATATTGTTGTACCTATATATATTATAAATTCAGATGAGTTAAGACAAAATGTAATCGCTTTAGACATAAAATAAGTAATCGCGGTGTTTAAAACACATTTAAACTCACACACACACACACACTTACGATCAGCTTGAAACTTGTCAAATTGAAAGATATCGATCGGTACCTGAGGCGTCGGTACCGAAAACAGGAATATTCGTTTCCACCGTGTGTGCAAGTATATAATATAGCCGTATAGGCCGTGTTATTATTATTATTATAGGCCCATTAACCGTGATTATATCCGATTAATAAATAATAAGTTCGGAACGTCGTGTGACTGATAATATTATACCTATCGCAACACAACGTTAAATTTGCACCTCGGCGCTGCGGCGTTTCGATGATATGGCGCGTATAATATTATACTACAGAGTAATAACAACCGATCGTTTCGTTCGATACACATTTTACATAATGGTATATTATAATGCTTACAAGACGTACTTCGATTAATGGGAACGTGTGGGCACTAGAGATTTAGGATTTCCGACGATGACCCGACAGTG
This sequence comes from Diuraphis noxia, assembly GCF_037042655.1. Classification (NCBI taxonomy): domain Eukaryota; kingdom Metazoa; phylum Arthropoda; class Insecta; order Hemiptera; family Aphididae; genus Diuraphis; species Diuraphis noxia. Next base: position 81,896,437 of record NW_028301713.1, read on the forward strand.
CGAACGCATTTAAATCGCACGCATTATTTCGTTCGTGGAATAAATGAAGAAAAAAAAATTGAAAAAAAATTTTTTTTTAACGTTGCCACTACTCATCTTGACCGACACGGCGATATTATACGATAAAACATATAAAACGGAGGTTGTGCGTATATTATATAATAATTATTATATCCTATATAGACTGCAGGTAGGCGTAAGTATATATGTAGGTATTATATCATTATTATTATCATTTTATAATATTAGTATTTCCGCCTTTGGTCTTTATAACATAATACTAATAATAATAATAACATCGGACTCACCATAATCGTTCGTATCCTCGGCCGTGCTGTTCACCGTGCCGTCCGGGAACACCTGCAGGTATCTGTTTTTGATGAACATCTTGATTTTCCTGGCGGTGCCTGTTATGTGCGACAGGTTGGTCGACGACCGGCCGTTTCTGGCCGACGAGCCCGCGACCGCGGCCACCAGTGCCGCGTCGTCCACCCGTTCCGCGGCCGCCGCGACGCCGTAATACGCGGCCCGGTCTCCGAGTGCAGACGTGCCCGACACCGCGCCACCGCACAACACGGCGTACAACGCCAACACACTGACCGTCACCACAACACTCCGCCGGTGGCCGCCGCCGCTGTTGCTGCTGCTGCAGTGCGACCGTTTCACCATGACTTTAGGCCATTGCTGGGTGGTACCGGGCAGGGTACCGCCGGGTCAGGGTCCGTCGCGACGGACGCCGGTGCCCGCTTCGCACGGCGTCTGCATACCGCCAGCGGGCGGGCGGTTTGCGGGTGTCGACGACGGAAGGATAATATTATTAGGTACGTCTGCGGCTGATCAAATGCCGAAATATCGTTTCGGCGTGTTTTTACTACACTCTGGGGTGGACCGACATAGCCGCGAACCGTTCAAACGGCGATTACGCCTCAATTTTAGTAATCCAAAAGCTCAATAGCCAACTTTTTATTTATTTATTTTTTTCCAAACCAACGGAAAAATATTTAAACTGGCGGAAAAACTGCGTATGAGTATAATATAATAGGTACGCGGTCGGATCACGTCCGCACGAATTTATAAATGCGTTAGAGGTCGAACGCGCGAAAACGTAAGTAATAAAAAAAAAAAAACGAACAGATAAATTTGCACGAAAAAAAAAGGTCACTTTTGCGTCTCGTTTTTCGTATATGAATATTATATTTAAATTACTATCGTTTTTACTCGAGAAACGGCCGGCCGGTTGGTCACGTCGTGTGCCGCGTCGTCTTGTCGATCGGATCACTATTTATTTAATTTTTTCCTCTTTACGTCTTCTGCTCTTTCCCCTCTAATAAACTGCGCGACGTGCGGTTGGTGACTGGCCGAGAGAGTGGCGAACGCGAGGAATCACGGAATCACGGAGACCCGCCAGACGGTATTCAATTTGTCGGCCAGACCATGTGACCCGGCGCGCGCGTGCGGCCCACAGATGGAGCCACTATAGCCGGTCTAGTGGTTCGCGCGCGCCGCGCCGCCGTTACCGCGATGCTCGATTAGTATAATACTATTATACTATAATAGTATGATTAGTTCTTATTGTGGTTGCGATATAAATGAATAATTACACGATTAGTGATTATCGATGAGTATATTAGTAGATTAGTATAATATATTAATATTGTATTGAAACTTGAAATCTAAACGGTCGTCATGAGTAGAGACGTAGAGTACGGACTTCGAAGCTCTAAAAAGTAAAAATCTGTAGAAAAAGCATTTAAAATAAAGTATTTACTAAAAATATATCTAAAGCCATAGGCTTCGTTACAGGGTAGCGAGGGGTAGCAATTGCTACTCTACCATTTTTATTGGAGTAGCAAATTAATAGTTATGATACCGGTACGAAGTACAAGAAATTTATAAAAAAATACAATTTTCTTGTATTTTTTTTCTTCAGAAAATCACTATACAAGTATAATATTTTTATATTACTACTATTTAATAAAAAATCTATTTCTATGACAGAAAAAAATGGTAATGAATAATTTATTGATTAATTAGTTTTATGTTGAAAAGTTTTTTTTTTTACATTTCACATGGTCAATGGGGTGGAAGCCAGAAGGCAATAGCTGTAGACACTGGCAAGAGGGCATTTGCCAGGGGTGCAGTTTTACGAAAGGTGCTATTTCATGGAGTGTCATTCTCAATCCAAAGATGATAATTTACAAAAAAAACTTGTCATTTAATTTCAACTTACTTGGATGAGGGGGCACAAATTTGGTTTTCTGCCAGGGACGCTACTGGTTTTTGATACGCCCCTGGCTACCCTATGACTTTACTCCAAATGACGTCCCTGTATACAACCCTTAAAGTTATTACCAAATGGACAAATTGGTATGGTAAATAATATTATTCGTATAGTCTTATATATAGTAGACAATAATGTTATGTTCTGTTTGTTATTCTGGCGGCAGCGACACGGCACGCGCGAGCGGTCGACGTTTACGTATTGTTGTACCGCGATAGTGTGTTGTGATTTTGTTACAATAATATAATGATATAGCACTGTCCGTTTCTTTTGGACCTCGTGCATGATGCTTTTCGTTGTTGTTGTCGTCACTTTTTCAACAATCGTTGGACCGAGAATAGTATGGTAACACGGTTATGACAACACTAATAAAATCGTGGTATTAGGCTGCAAAAGGTACCTACGTGAATGTCTGTATAGTAGTATAGTTTAGATAGTTTAGTACATTAATATCGATATTATAGTGTATACTTATTATATGCATATACATTATACATCATAATTAATATACTATAAAGGTGTAGGTACGTTGTTTCTTGTTTTCTCTTACAGTTATTCACGCCTAATTTGGTATTATTATTTTTTGGACACACATAATACTCGAACGTGTTCGTTAATGTCGTACACTCGTAACTATAATACCCTTATTGATTAGTTTAATACATTTTAAGCAAATTTAGTTATCTATTTTAAATGATAATATCCACTTTCCTAGCGTAAGACTAAACAAAGAGATACATTTATTTAATTAAAAACATAAGATTTGTTACTTTACAAACCAACGATATCACTTATACATAAGGTCACATAAGGATGAAATGTAAACGATACCTACTACCACGGTAAGCACCTATACTACCTACCTATATTTATTGAAAATGTTATGCTACGACACTTGTGTTGTTATTGTTGTATGATGAGTAATGTGTATTTTACATAATGTTATAATTGTGATGTATACACTCTGCAGCATCGGCGTAGCCAGGATTATTTTCGGGGGGCTGATCAATTTTTACATAGCGGTGCATTAAATACCTACTAATACGGCCGAAGCTATATAGAAAACTAACAAAATAAAGATGACATTTTAAAATTAGTAAAATACAATTTAAGACTTTTTGAGCGAAAATCATAGACCATTAAAATAATTTTTAAATTTTCCTAACGTTTCGGGGGGGGGGGGGGGGGGGGCTACGCCACTACTCTGCAGAGTCGAATTTCGAATAGTGGAGATACCAGATATTCAACCCTGGGCGTAAAATTATCGCAATCACCAGGTGCGAACATTTTGTTTTTATTTTTTTACACAACATAATGGGGAAGAAATATTTATTTATTTTTTATTTATTTATTAGAATAAGCCTCAGCAGCGAAGGCCACTAGCTGACGTTTGACAATTAAAGGAAAAAATATTAAATCCATACGAAAAAAAATTTACCATACAGTGGCACCTGTAGTCTTAATAAATGTCCAGTGTCCCCTAGCTCTTTAGAATTTATATCAAAATAGTATTGTTCATTAAACTGTTCAGGAAAGCGAGGGCTGAGACTTTTCATTATACTATACTCGTACTAAATTATAGAAAACTTAAAAATGCATTACCAAACTAATTATTTTTCATTATTGCATTTATAATAATATAATTCTATTAATTCTGAATATAATTATCAGTAGTATTTACTATTTTGAACAGTATATTATACTATTTAGAGAGGTATAGTCCTTACTCCTTAAACTCATTTATTACCATTTGGAGAATCATAATTCACGCTAATTAGTAATTATACGCTATTATACCCAATATAAAATAGTAGGTAGTACCTATTAAAAAAAAAAATTAAGCAATCCGTATTTTGTATTATTATTTATTGTCATATTCCCACTTATATACGTGACACTTATCAAAGATCAAATGAATGATATTAGTTTTTATCACATATACGTGTACCTATTGGTACAGTAGTACAGTACTTTACTCAATAGTAAGTCATCGTTTATGACCAACGACCGTGATTATTGCAGTTATTTTGACAAAAATATTTTAAGTTGCCCGCCATCACTAGCCAATCATCAACCTAACCAAATAAGAATTATCAAGATAATTTTCCAATTAAATGTTATAAAATGTTAAATTTGCTGATGAAATATATATTAGGTTAAAATAATGTTTAGTTTATGACCTTAGATAAATAAATAAAAATGTACAAAACCGGATAACAAAAAAATGTACGTTTGTAAAATTGCGAATTTATGAATGCGTTCCGTAAGCTTTGTAAAATAAATGTTCACGAGCAAAACGATCAGCTCTCAATAAGTTTAATCTGATTAATTGCACGTATATATAAAATTACAATATTGATTGTATCTTTTTTTTTTTTTTGCTTTAAATTTATAAACGATGAGTATCTTATAGTTTTTTTTTATGAAAACACTAATGAAGATTGAATGGATTGCCTCAGAAGTTGTAGGAGTTGCATTTTTTTTTACTTGCTTTTGATCCATAGCAAACCAGGCTAGAAATCTCTCTTAAACAAAAAATAGTTCATAAATGAAAATTTAAAATGCATTATTTTATTTTAGAAAAAATTGCATATTTAAATGTTTTTAATTGTTTTCATATATTTTTATGCAAATTTTTTCATATTTCATACATTTTAAAGTAAAACGATTATTTTTTAATTATAATTTATAATTTTGTACATGCGTCAGTGGCGTACACAGGTGGAGGGAGATTTTCAACTCCACTTGGTATTTTTAACTATATTTTAATTATTTGGAATTTAAACCAAAAATCTATATCTGAAATATTATCGCATTATTATAGATCGATCGATAAGATGAACAAAAGTACATACAAATGAGTATACATTGTTTACCATTCACGTGTTCAACGCCGAGGTGTTTTATTGTGTTTAGTGTTTACCTACTTGTACATGCGCGGGCGGGAGCGCTCTGCTATTTATTTTACACACAGTCACACACACTAATATGAACAGTCAAACGCACACATTTACAAAACCCACATGCATGCAATTTAAAAATCGCCTTAAAAACTGCTCGGCACCGTGACCCTTAAGGGTAAGAACTTATCTTTACTTAAAAGAACTAATCTGTGTGTTTCGTTGTCCATTGGTATTTTACAATATTTTAATTTTTAAGCTATAGGTTATGAGTAGGTACATATTTGTATATTACAATTAAAAAATGTTTACTAATATTCAAGCGTAACTTGTTAAATAATATAATTAATACAAAAAACTAATGAAAGAACACAAATATAATGTTTTTATTTTTATTAATCGATGAATAGTAAAGTTTGGAAAAATAAATTTTCTGTGAACTTTTCAGAAGATAAAATAGATATATAATTAAATATCAAGAGGAAATGTTATTATAGCTCTATGTTTCAATAATTCACTACATTGATTACACGAAAGTGAATATCTTAACACTTAAGTTAGTACTTGAAACCTGTTTTAATTAGGTATAGGTACCTTAGTGAAATCCTTTAATCCTTAATAAAGTCGTATATAGAATGTAAATATATATTATAACAGTATGTTCAATTTACATTTTGTAGGTATACTGCAGGTATAGTGTATGTACTTAATATCCACTGAAGAAACATGTATTGAATTGCAACAATAAAAAAGTATGGTAATTTATGACGAATTGCAAAATAATTTGTTAAATTTAATGGATCATTAAAATTTAATACTTCAAATTTTTAACTAGTTTATTGATGTTTAAGCTGGTACTAAAAGCTTTGGTGTTTATTTTAAACTCCGTTGGACTTTAATATGTAACCTATCATGATCGGAATTTTAATATTAATGAACACCGTAACAGTGAATATGCGCGTACTACGATGTTTGAAAAATATATATCATATATCTCATATTATGTATAATACTTATACTACTCTTACAAATTGATTTCATTTTAGAGTATAATATTACCTATAATGTAGTATCTAGTGTACAAACAACAATGTAGGTATATCAATCATTGGCGTTTAACACAATAATATATTTATATATTTAAATCATTATTATAAATGCACTGATTTTAACATTCAAACTATATATTGTATCAACTAAATGTTTAATTATTTTAAGATTCTTATTCGTTATAGGTATATTTAAATATATTTATTAGCCCTATCTGTTGAATGGAAATCGAATGTACAGTTGATAATTAATTGAAGTGGTAATTTTTTGGTATTTTACTTGTATTTGAACAATCTTATCTTTAATTTGAACATAGATATACATGGGACGCAGGCACTGATATGTACAATAATATCTGTGGACGCAGGTCTTTACTCTTTGATATCATACTAAACACTGTGATAACTTTATCAAAAAACTATTATTATTATTATTATTAGGTACATTGGTTACATGTATGTTGTCAAAACTAATTTTACGTTATAATTAATAATAATTTTAAAACTCTGATCTAAAATTAGGAAATAAAATACATAATGATGTATGAAACAAATATTATGAACACATTGAATAATTTATAACTGAAATATGATATTTAATTTGCTGACATTTAGTACCAATAAAAATTTTTAATTAATTAAAATTAATCGTAAAAGTGATGAAAAAAATGACACGCAAGTATTTGATAATATAAAATTTATACCTATAGTTATATTATCATTTATTTACTTATACCTTTAATAAATGTCATGTTACTTGACGGTATTAAAAAAAAAACACTTATATATTGTTAACTTTAAACTAACTATATTTTTTTAAAAACCTTTAAATTAGTTTATTATTCTATCAATAAAATTCACGATTAATTTCAAAAAACGCAGCTAATGTAAACACATTAATCTCAAGTATATTATTACCTGATATCACATTTATTTTTATCTATATAAGACCTTGACCAACACTTGTAGTTTGTAGTAGGAAAAAAACAATCAACATTAAATAAAGAAATGTGTAAACTGTAAATGTACGATATTTATATTGATCAAATATCGATGAGTCTGCAAAAGCAAATCAAAATAAAACAAAATATATGAAATATTACAGACTCCAGAGTTAGGTGGGTCCCTGCATTTCTATATATTTAATATATTTGTGTACCTATCTAACGGTAAATCGTCAAAAATTCGTAGTGATACTTATATAATATATATTATATGGGCTAAAGCAACAGTGCAGCATATACTAATAATAACCGTCGGGAGTACAGACTGTAGACACGATGCATATAATTCAGAGGCAATGATTGCTACAGTGTCTAGTTGTAATTAATTATTATTATGACGACCCGTGGCTGTGATGATAATATAGTATGCGCGGATCTGCGAAATATGTGATGACGTCGTAAGAATAACATGGTCTGTGCCCGGTGCCGGCTACACGTTTGGCCACTGGTCTATAATACTCCATACCAGCGGACGTGACGTCGAAGAAGAAAAAAATTCGCACACATGTCGCCAATCACGTACGCAAATAAAACAATAGCCAGGGCAATTGCCTCCCTCTCCGACAATCGTGTTATTTGCAATTTGCAAATTGTTATCCTTGATAAATCACGTGCCTACACACGTGGAAACCACAATTTTCAATGCGTTAGGTTTCTAATAAATTGATCATTTAAAAAAAAATTTAAGACGAAATTATTTTTTTGTAATACATAAGCTTGAATTTTCCACTAAAATATACAAATAATTTGTATACAATGTGTAAATCGTATAAACAAATGCACTTACATATTATTTAAATTAAATACTACTTATGCCAAGTCACACAATCACAAACAAAATATTTAACGAATCGATAGTGAGCTAACGGTCCCTGCTTAAACAAGATATTATAACCTGGCCCACAATGATTAGTTCATTACATTAATGAATGTTTTACGCAACACGAAATAAGTATATAATACTCCTATTAATGATTCATAATCCGTACATAATATACCTACACGAATTAATAGCCCACGTAAAAAGAAATTAGTATTGACTTGTATTTGTACATATCTGCGATCGTAAATCATCAAAATTAATGAAAATATCTTCCTTATTGCTTAACTTTTTACTGAATATAATGAAGGTAATAATTGTTAAAAAATTAAATTGTAAAATATCACATTTTATCACCTTCTTTTTTTTATTAAGAACTATCTGTTTAAAAATAAATTCAATATAGACGTATACATTAATTGTTATTTATTTTATTTTTATTATAAATGTTATTCAAGATTTACCAATAAATTATTATATGGAACCAAACAAACATACATTTATAATTACTAGATCAGCTGGTAATCATAATGTGGAATTAAATAGAACATAGCACCTAATTACAAATTAATAAATACATTATATTAAAATAACTATTCAGAGTATAAAATATTTAAGCGTGTTAATTTTTTAACATAAACACTATATTTAGGTTATCTAGGTATATATCTAGGTACAACTTATATCTGTAGTAGGTATAATATGTAATTTACAAGAATAGATTATGCATAATATACTAACTATTTACTATTAGTTACCATTAGCCAAGTGGGCATGTAAAATATTTTATTTGTACCTTACTTATATGCACCAGAACTATAAGACCTACTAAGTTATAAAATCATATTAAAATATATGATGATAAATGACTAATATTTTTTAAAGAACTATCTACTCGAAAAGTTTGCTTATTTAAGTAAAATATATATTTTATTATTATTTATTTTTCATGATATATTTGTTTGGCGGGAACCATCTGAACAAATTTATAATTTATATTAATAGCGTAATTAATTATAAAATTAGTAAATTGAAAAATTGTTTAATATACTTACATTTAGAGTTTCATCATATCATAATATTTCGTATCTATAGCTATATAATTAACACCTTCTAAACGTCTGACTACCTAATTAAAAAGAGCTTAAATCCAATTTATAGATCCTAAGCGGAGTGATGAATTTATTGATTTTACAATGTTGTGTGTGTGCGTTTTTTTTGTATCTGTGTACACAATAAGTTGTCGAAATAATACTTCGATTTTCAACTTCAGTAGCTTTTTGGGTTGAAAAGTAGTGATTCTAGTTGATGCATTGGAAGATAAAATTTCGAAATTTCCAATAGCTTTTAAAAGCACTAAGAAAAACCAAACAAAAAAAATTAAGGAAAATGGGAATTTTTTTACATAAAATCAATTTTTGAGAAAATCGAATTTTGATATTGGCGTAACTCTAAAACAAATTACCGTAGACACATGCAATTTTCACTGAATGTTTAAACTGGCATAGTTACATAATGAATATGATTTTATCAATTTGGAATTTATTTTATAGGTATCTACATTTTTTTTTTTTTTTAATAATAACAATATAATAAATTAATTTAGTATAACATATCCTAGACTGATAAACCGTCTCCACTCAGAATCGTTTTTCGTATACATTGATATTATATAATTTAATTCAAATTTAATATCACACATTACAGTAACCCACTTATTGTACAACAGATATCCACTTACTTAGATACCCGCTTTTTTTTTAGATGGAAATTCTGCCAGATTAACTGTTTTAAATATTTTATTAAAATTAATTAATTTACATTAAAAATATATACGTACCAATATTTTGAAATTAAAATAAAATTATATACATATAAAAATAATATGTTATGATCTAAACTCTAAAGATCTTAATTGTTCATTATAATATATTTTATGGTCATAAAAAATAATATAAATAATATAAATATATTATTCTCAGTAGTACCTAATACTTATACGACTATGCCAATTGAATGCTAGTAGAAAGAAACAGTAAAAATAGAGTAGAAAGTAATTTTTTAACGTCAAATTCTCTTGGCATGAATAATTATGTAAAGTTGGACATTAACATAAAAGGAAATAACAACCAGTATCATAATTTAATTTAACCAACTACTCTTTCAAAAAATAATAGATCACTTAAATATGATTAAATTATATACCCATATATTTAATATATCAATATTTAACTTAATTTATTATGGTAAATAATTATAAAAAAATGAGCAGTCTTCAAAAATAAACTCCTACATATTTACTAGTTAGTATAGTTATTACGAATCTTAAATATTTATTTGATTGAGACATTTAATTAGTAAATTATAAGTTTATTTTATAATTTATTAGGGTTTTAATCAAGTAAATTGTTTAACTAGAAGGACAATTACATATATAATATCTAGAGATATTCATTAACTCTTATTAAAGTCTATAGTCTAGAGTACTGAATAAGTGAATGACAACTTTTTTTTTACAAAAATGTCTTTTGAGATTATGCACGGAGTGATAAATGTTACATAACAATGTGCGTATTTTTGTATTTTTTTTCTGTCATTACTTTTTAAAGCATTATCTATATTAACACTGCTTCAAGTTTCAACCCTTTATGGTGGGCCATAGTAAAAATTCAAATCTAATTGGCATACTTCGACTTTCGAGAGGAAGCTACACAACAACCATTTGTTGTCTGCATTTTAGAAACGCGAAACATATTGCGGATGTACCTACGTTCAAAAAATTACGTTTAGATCCGTGATGTGAGTTTAAAAATTAGAGTAAATTGACCTACTGTTATGGATCTTGATGGTAAGAACATAATTAGTTTTTGAAAGAGAGTTTTTTTTATGATAGTTCGATTTTAAGTTTTGCGTAAATTAAAAATACTGATAGCTCACTTAAAACCTAATCCATCCTGAGGAACCCACATACAAACATACCAGATTACATTCCATTACCATCAATAGTATTATAAATATAATAGATTTTTTTTTTCATTTTTTTATTAAATAAAGTCTAACTGACGTATGTCATCTCAACTTAAATATAATAGATAGATTCACTCTAATTTTTGAACTAACAGAGCTACATGTGATTTGACGAGCGTACATTTCCTATGTTATTATATGCAATTGTAAGACACAGAGACAAGAATGTCCATTTAAGTCCTTTTAAAGGTCAAAAATGTAATAATAACATGTCTATACAAAACCAATTTTTTAAAACATCGCCTTTTTTATTATGACTTATATAGTTGTAGAGTCAAAAAATATTTTTACCGAATATTTATATTAGCATTTACCATATAGATAAACAATAATGTTCAACATATTTTATGATTTCCTACTTTTTATCTAGTTTATCTTTAATTTATAAACGATTATAGTTTTGTTTGTTAATTCTGAAAATTCTTCATAATTTATTTTTACAGATAATATTTTTAAAAAAGCTTTGCTCAAAGCCACAAATATGTTTTATGAGTGATTGTAGTTCATATGTTATATAACAATATTAAATACCTACTTAAATATATAATAACGGTTTATCCTTGGATTTTTTTGATAATTTGTTATTTTTCAATAATATATAGGTAATTAAGAAATTATAGGAATATTCCACTATTTCTACTATTACATACATTATCATAACCCATCCACACCACGCAATTTTCTGCTTTCGAATTATTTCGAACAATTTTAAGGCATTTTAAATTTTTAAATTTCCAGTTGTAATAAAAAATTTTAAGTCAGTAATAAAACTTTAAAATTGAGTACAAGACACATAGAATCGTGTATGAAATAATAGTTGTTATCATATCAATGCAAAAATATTGAAAATAATTAGGCATAATTTTTTTTAACCATTCAATAATGCTTCAAATTGTATCAACTACCTATTATAGGTAATAACTTATTACTAATAAGACTTCAAAATATATTAGTTACAAGATTTTTCATAAGTATAGACATATAGTATTCTTAGAACAATTAAAAATCTCAAATATGCATATACATACAAATAATACAGACATTTGAAGTAAAATGTTGAAAAATTGAATTTATCAAACGTAAAATTAAGAATTGTATTTTAGTTATCTCGTTATTATTATACCTAGTTGAACAAATTTTAATTAATATTAAGTAGGCATTGAAATACAGCACAATGCGGCATATTGGTATTGACTTATAATACTTAAATTAACAACATTAATATGCTTTGATATTGTCATTGGCATTGTGTTTAGCCTATCGTAATACTATGTAATACAATTAAATCATAATAATATATCATCAGAAATAAAGCCTGGATAATCTTCGCTCAAAATCGTCAATCAGTGTTTCGTTTAATTCAAGTTTAACGCATCTATTACAATGACCTACTCAATGACGAATCACTCTCAAATTCTATTTTACAGCAGAGTAACTTTCCCAGTTTAAAAAAAAAAAAATTAATTTCGTAGTAATTAAAATGTTTATGACATAGATTTCTTTGTAAGGATTTTCACAGTAACATATATTATCACACTGTTTATTTGCCATTGAATTCATCTATTGGTAAATAATTGTTATTAACAATTATATTCTATCTCTTAGTTATTTTACCTTACATTACATCCAAATTCCAAATATAAATAGGTGACTTTTTCAAAGAATAAAGCATACTTTGAAGATTATTTACGCGTAAATATCCAATTTTGTGAACATATAAAATGCCAAACACAAGACAAAATTATTTTCAATCTACAGTTTAATTATATTTTTTAATTTCAGAGTTAATAAGTTATAAGAAACCATTCATATTAACTGTTTAAGCTTTTCAAAAAAATTCAAAATTGTTTTATCGAAATATTTTATATATCTAGTTTTTTAATTATAATATAAAACAACTAAAATAAATCAAACCATTGTTTTAATAATGATATTAAAATATTTACAAATTATCGTATTTTTATTTATATTTTTCCAAATTATTTTAAAAAGTGATCAGATTTTCATATTTTTACCTCTCAAAAGAATTTACTAGACACACTTTTATCGAATAAAAATCTCTTTCGAAGTTTATGATCAAATCATATTTTTACTAGAAAAAGTTCCTTCGGAAACACACACAACAACACTTATTATTGTAAAATCAATAGCTCCGCTCAGAATATAATAGATTTTATTTAAATTGCCAAAATTCAAAGTCAATAAAATGTAACTAAATATAATTTAAGATACAACACATACCTATAGTCGCTATTATGCAAATCATATTTAAATACCTACACCAATTTATTACATTTATCTAAGCTGATTAGTTATTATAATTATTATACTACAATGATTAGAGCCTAGAGGTGTATTTTCTGATTTAAAATATAAAAGGTTAAAAATATTATTCATTTAAAATTACATAGATAAAAACTAACCAAGTACCTATAACCTATACACTATGCAGTATTCACGTATATTATACAATCTCACATTACATTTTTATCAACCAATTTAACGGGTTTATAGTTTTTACTAATGTTACTTATTGGGATCATTTGATGTTAATAAAAAAAATAATTAAGAGGACGTTTCACCCGCATTTGTTGTCTCCGTCTTACAAGTGCGTAACATTACAAAAACTTTTACGCGCGGGAAAGAACCGAGAAAGATACAGTTATAACTAAGAAACGAAATTTTCATCACATAAAAAGAAGAATTTTGTCTGTGCAATATCGTTTTTATTTTTTCGATATCAGAACTACAAAAAAAGTTATTCATGCTTAAAAAACGCAAAATTAATGTATTATAAAACAATAAGAATTTTTGTTGTATAAGTGATATCGAAAAAATAAAAACGATATTGCACAGACAAAATTCACCTTTTTATGTGGTGAAAATTTCGTTTCTTAGTTATAACTGTATCTTTCTCTGTTCTTTCCCGCGCGTAAAAGTTTTTGTAATGTTACGCACTTGTAAGACGGAGACAACAAATGCGGGTGAAACGTCCTCTTAATACTCTTATTATTAGTTATTGCATGTTATCAGCTAATAAAATACATTGATTTTAGAATTCTTTTTTTATTAAATATGAATGATAGTCATATGAATTTAGTATTTTTTAACATTTTTAATTATTTAATTATTTTGGTCCCTTTACAATGAGTCTTTATATAATCAAACAAAATATCTTCTTTACCAACTCTGCATTTCATAATTTTGGACTATGGATATTATTAATATAGGATATTCAAATTTCAAATATGTAACTTAAAAAACAATGTTTTATATTTTTTATAAAAACCATTTGTTTATTATAATTAATAATGCTTTCTTTTTTCCTCTCATTTAATGACTTGTTTTCAAAAATAAAACTTTTTTTTTTACCAGTAATATACAATCTATGACATCAATAAAATAAAAATATAGGCTAAAATTACAATTGACAGGTAACATTATTTTAATGAAAGAAGCCACCTATTGATTACACTTTCTATGATGACTTAATAATTATATTTAACTATTTTTGTTTTATAAATATATATATATATTTTGTTTTATATTTAATACTTACGATTTAGGCGTCTAGGTGGAGGCCAAATTTTTGATAAGTGGATTTGAATGATAATTCAAGTAGTTGTAAAATCTTTTATAGAAACATTTAGATTCATCACTTATTATAGTTATTGTTTTTAGTTTTAGGTCTGATTGTAGAGAAAATGTTGAGATGTAGAGAGGTGTATTAGTTAATTTTTTTACATCAATGTTTTTAAATGCTTGAATTTTGTTCATATTTGATTTTTTAGCGGTACTCCATATAGCTGCAGACCGTATATCCACACTGGTTTGAGTAGACTTATATACATTAAAAGATTGATGCCCATGGAATTGTATTTTTTATCACAGCTTTTATCACATATTTTAAAAAACCGATTTTATGTTGCTCATCGTTGCTCAATTCATATTATAGTAATTTATGTCTTATTAAAATCACAAATCAAAAACATAATATATGAAGAAGAATTCTTCGCCTTTAAATACGAAATCCAGGAGTCAGCTAATTAGGGCATGATTTTACATTAAAATGTAAGAAATAAGTAGAATAGAGTATTTAAAAATGTAGATCAAAAAAATAACTTATTGACATAGACAATTTGTATTATAAAACGTATTATTATGTTAGTTTATTTTTATTTAAGTACTTGCCGCACTTGGTACTATTACCTATAATTTTATAATCACAGTTATAATTTTACTTAATATTAATTATTGACGATTTTAAATATTTTGAAAAATATATAAAATATAGTCAAAAAATCAACCATAATAATTATAATTATATAAAATATATTAATATTGGTATCAAAATATGTTATTTTATTTTTTTATGTTTAGCATTTTTGACATAATATTGGTTATATTTTTATAATGGTGCAGTTCCTATACTCTCTTCTATATTTCGTTTGCATAATAAAAATAAAACAAAAAGTCTTCTGCATGAGGTGGTTTATTTTCTTTTAAACACGTCATTTCATCTAGCACTTTATCCAATATCCAGAAGTAGAAAAACTTAAACTATTCTATCACAATATTTTCTAAACTCGCTATCTTGTTTGTAAGTAGTAAACACATCTAGTTATTGTACTTTCCTATGAGTTAACTGATATTAATTATAAAAACATTAATTTATTTCAATGTAATTAAGAAAAAAATTTTTAGCAGCGTTTATTAATTACGGCCTATTCAAAATCCAAGTGTAAATGTTGATTTTGAAGCTGGATACAAATCGTGAGTTTGACATTCATTTAATATTATACTAAACAATTGCTCATAATACGTAACTTGACTTTTGTGCTCAATAATACAATACACAGCTATAACAAATACTGATTTTTTTTGTTTCTTACGCTAATCGACGAATCAGACTCTGCTAATAAAGACAACCCTATATCGGCTATATCGGTGGCAAACATAATGATTCTATCGCTGATATTTGGCCCACTTCGTGTAGTAAAAATCCTTTCTTGTCCAGTTATTCATATTTTTTATAATAACCTATTAAATGTTAAGTAAAATAAATATCTTCTTTAAAAAATAAATTCTATTTTATCCATAATATATTATAAGTACCTACCGTAGGATTATAGGAAATTTGATTGTTTTAAGTTCGTATTTTATTGTAACTAGAAAACATTATTCGTGAGCAGGAACTTAAAACTTTTGAAGTTTATTAAATTATTATATCTATAGTTGTATGAACAATACACACAATGGCATTTTAAAATGTATAATGTCATCGGCGATCGACAAATATTATTTCAACTTACTGTACTACTAATAGTTAAACAAACTACTTATACTCGTATTATATCATTAAATTTAAATTTAAATAAACATGGTGAACTTCTGAAGTTAAATTTGCTGTGATACGCACTTAGAACATTGTTTTAAAAAGTATGAAATACCTTCAATAATTATTTCTGTCAAACACCTTGCCACCTTGGTTTTTATGAATTTGTATCATCCCCTCTATGATTTCGAATAGTCCTTTTTAAATATTCATCTTTCTTCAGCAATTCGGCTGACACAGCATCGAGAACATTTAGTACCTATTGCACTTGAAAAAATTTAACTAGATACATAATTGGTTAGTTGGGCTGTTGCTTTTATGATTTTTTGAATTTTTACGGTGGAGACCATATTTTCATTTGCTTTATATATGTGAACATGTTGAATGTTCAATACACAATAAAGTTGGATCATCATCATTCAAAACGGTTTTTTAAAGTGCATTGACATTTCATTGAACTTGATTTTGTCCATCTCCAACAAACCATATTTTTACATTCTTTATGAATATTGAACAAATGTTCATTATATGAAACTTGAAATTTTTTATTGATATTTTGAATTACATCCCATTTCTAATCCGCACTTCTAAATTTTAATTCAAAATAGTTAATCGATAAATTACAAAAATGAAAAACTGTACTGAAGAGAATTTAAATACAATAAATTAATTGGGTACCCGAACCTATAAAGTATATATAATTTTCAATTGAAAATAATCAACACGATAAATTACGTGACATAACATAAAACTATAATAAAATATGGGTAGGTTATTATAACAGATCAGGTCGTTAATAAAATATAATAATTAATAGTTATCTTCATAATATTCAAGATAAAATAAAATTTAATTAATTTTATTGGGAATATATCATGCTGCAATGTGTGCAAAAAGTATACATAAATATTGTATTTAGGTAGGTATTCAATTAGATTTAACCTACAAATTACTGTAGGAAAAAACCATATGATAGGGGAGTTTTGGGACATATACTATGTAGGTATGGTATATAATATTATGTAAATAAAGATTCTAATCAAATTTCCTAATGAAAGATAATTTTTTTAATTTTTTTCCGGGTCTTTTATCTCTTATGACGAGGCCTTTTTTCCGAATACCCCGCTATTTTACACATATAAAATAAAACGTATAAAAATCATATTATAATATTAAACCTATAAAAGTATAAATATTATGATTTATGTTTAGAAACATAACAAGTTTGTCATAAAAGTTGGATTAGCCGGAAAAATTTTTCGTCGGCTTTCGTACACGACCAACGTCTTTGACGGAAATATAGTAATAGTATCATTGATTATAAATAGTACCTAAATAATAATAATAGTAATAATACCTTGGTATTTATAATCAACTTTGTCCAATTTCACGTAAAATAATTTTTTGGCCCTCATAGGTACCTACTTACATCTTCTACAACTGCTTTACGCTTATAGGCTGAATTGATAATTTGTCAGTCAATTAGACGTCTTTCGATTGCATTATGGACCATATGGTCTGCTTTATGCCTTTATGACTACCTTCAAATTTGACCAGTACATATTATTTATTTTATGTAAACATTTTAGCAGCGCACACTCTTTTTCGTAGCACGTCCACCGAGTAATGCCGTTTTTACGCTATACGCATGTAAAAATTAAAATTTTTTGTATATTAACATAATATAATGTACACAGTATTGTTTGTTATTCCTTCAATATTTTCGTGACATCATAGAATTTTGTTTTTAAATTTACATTATCGCAGACCACGGGTTCAATTTTATCGATGATATAATAATAAATTAATAACGCACAAGGAGCTCTCAACGAATATCTCAAATAATTTATCAATTCCTTTGGCGGAAATCGGGATACAACTTTGGCAAAAAACAGCCATGGTGATTAAAGACGAATCAGAAATGATTATTTTAGCAGAAAACGGTTACGCTCAACCATTATTAGATAGGTAGAAGCGGCACTAAATATTTTAGTTACCTATAACTATGGGCTATCACAGCATCACTAAAAGGTATAACCACAGATTATGTATATAATATATATAATACATTTTTATATAATCTGTGGTATAACCATTGATTATAAATTTTGTTTTTTTTATTTATTATAATCATAAAATGTTTCAGCACACATGGTGCTATTACAAGTAATTATTTTTTAACAATTGATTCAATTATACTAGATACATGCATTTTTTACATTGATAGGTTATAAATAGGTACTTGTATTACCTACTAATAGTATTAATCAAATAAATAATATGTATTGACTTATTAAATATAATGTTCAGCAACACCTACCATTAAGTCCTACGCACGCCTATGATTACTATTAGTTATTACTTCGTGTAGAGTAATCTACGTTATTGCGTTTATATTTTAATTTATAGGTGGTAAACTGGTAATTGGCATTAAGTTATGGTACCTACCTTATACCTACGTAAGTAAATTAATGCAACTTGACGATTGACGTGTCAAATACTCAAGTAGGCAACTATACTCACAACTCACGTAGTCACGTGTGCCTGATGTGCAAGTGCCCGATATTGAGTGCCCAGTAGTAATAATAATAATATTAAAGTTATTAATTTATAATTATTATAAAAAAAAAATAGGTAGGTTCATAACTTTTTTATAGTTAATTCTGTTTAATATTTAATACTTTACTATCGCCATCTAGTAATTATTGGAATGTATCAAACAACTGCCATATGTTTTACTATCATAATTTTGATCTCAGAAAACTTATCAATTTATCAGCACAGATGTAATATTATCATTATATTATTAACTTTTTAACTTTTTTTTTTAAATTATTTATTTCCCTTATGAAATTTAGTAAACAAGAAAACTTGACTTATTAGTTATTAGTTATTACATAATTGTTTGATTATGATTATTATATTATATTTAGTATAATTAATGAACTTTCTAGAGCAATGAATTCTTCTAAAGTGTTGAGATTTAGGGCACAGTTAACAAAACTGCATAAAATCAATAGTGTTCCTGTTGGTCGTAGATTTTCTACGGGTTCTCAAAAATTACAACAATACTCAAAGGTTGTTGGGATCGCAGGAGCAGGAATTTTAAGTTTCATAGCATATGGTTTTACATCTGACTTCAAAGTGTATGCCTATTCAAAGAAAGATGTAAGTAAAACCTATTACCATTAATGTATTTCATTAAATTAGTAAGTATTATATAGGTACTTTTGTTGATAGTGCATCTGAAAAACATTTTGTTTTGATACACGCATTCGGGCACAATCATAATCTATAACAGAGTTATTGTACCAAATCATTTTTCATTGAGATAAGATACCTAATTTATTAGAATTACACTTTTATGATTTACCTATATTACATAGGTACCTAGTTTGAAGACACATCATATAATTATTCATAAAATATATAGATACCTATAATGTAAACTAAAATTTTTTAACCTTATACTAAAAAATAACATGACAATGGACATTTTTCATAAATTAATAAATATCTTACTATCAATGGCACTGCCAAACATTAATGTCTAGGAAATAAGGTTAAACCATTGGCCAATTATTGTATATAAAAATATTTTTTAATGGCTATGAAATTACTTTTATTTTATTTCCTTGTTTCCTTGACTGTCAACAATCGATTTAATAATCCACCTCACAGGTATAAACCCCGACTGACAACTACAGTAGATACTATAAAATATTATATAATGTGATATTGTTATATGATATAGATTAGCTCTTAGCTACTTACCTATTTTTATTTATAAGTTGAATAACACATAGTAACGTATTTGAGTAAAAAAAAAAAAAAATATTTCTATGAATATTATGTGATTCTCAATTTTTTAGCCTTTAAAATCCTAAATATGCTAAAAAAAATGTACTAAATTGTAAAGTATACCCTTTTTTTTTTTTTTTTTTTTTATTAGCTATTAGTATACAACTATGACAGCTCGACTATTACAGAGATGATACATAAAACACATTATACATTAAACATTATAATACATATTAAATAATAAAGCCAGCATCCAATATAAAGGTAATTATTAATTTAATGGCGGTAGTAGATTTTGTATTAAGTATGGAGTGGATATTTAAGGGGATATCAAGAGTCTTAAGTTCATTAACTAAAATAATGCGTTTGAGTTGTAGGGCAGGGCAGTCAAGTAGAATATGGGATAAGTCACAAATGCATTCATTCAGGTGAAGAGTACAGAATGGAGAATCATTAAGGCCAAGTTTAAAGGAGTGGCTGGGTAGAAGGTGATGCCCTATGCGTAGCCTATTAAATTGTACTATATATGGTCTATGTAAGTGTAGGTTATTGAACCAGGTTTTTTTAAGGATATTTGGTGTAATATTTCTGTAACTTGAGGCGAATTCAGCAGGTAGATTGTTCCAGAGAGAGAACCAAATATTAGTAGAGTATAGTTTTATAAGAGGTGTGAAGTCAGAATGGGGGAGTTGATAAATGGAAGGAAAGATGAGATTGGATGAAGATTTAGCCAGGTGGTCTGCAACTTCATTACCATATATGCCTGTATGACTAGGAACCCAAAGAAAGTGGATGTTATAGTTAATTTGATTTAATGTAAAAATAAGAGACTTGATGCGAAGAATAAGTGGAGACAGATGAGAGTTAAATGGGTTTGAATTTAAGGCTTGGAGGCACGACATGGAATCTGATACAATTAAGTAATTATTGGGGGGGAAATTTTGGATAAGTTTTAAGGCTTCGGTGATGGCATAGCACTCAGCTGTAAAGGAAGAAGACGTAGGGGGAAGGTTATTGCTAAAGGAGAGTTGTAGATCAGGAATATAAAACGCATATCCAGCGGAGAGAGGGGAGACTGATCCGTCAGTATAAACCGCGATGAAGTTAAGAAAGCGTAAAGTATACCCTTAAAATACAAAAATACCATTATATGCAAAAATATGTAGAATATAATTTTGTTTACACCATCATTAGGTTATGAAACAAATTTTGGTATCAACTAGCTGTCTTTTTGACCAACTAATAAAAATATGCAAATGCTTACAAGTTTTGGCCTTAGTAATACCTAATAACAATATACAAGTTGATTTTATTAGCCAATAAATAAATGTATCACACAAAACTTACATTATTTGTTAGAAAGTTAGATGATGAGCTTTTCATCTAAACTTTACTAGTTAATGTAGAACTACCTTATAAACTTGTATTATTTGTATTTGTCAACAAAAGAAATTTACATTGGTTTTATTTATTGACAAATGACCGTACTGAAGTGTTATAACTTATAACTAATGACTTATGCCTTATTCAAAAAACAATAGTAACAATATTTTATGATAATATCAAAATAAACATATTTGTTCCTATTTGGCTATGCATTGCTATAATGTTGGATTTTTAATGAAAGCATATAAATAAATAAAAAATAACTACTGAAGTTCAATTAATTAAATATTTGTATATACATATACTTATATTTATAAGTATATATATATATATATATATATAGTATATAAATCATTCAATCTACATTAGTACCTACTTAATTTTTCTAAAAGAATTTGTCAAGCTTATTTATTAAATGTATACAATGATTGAATGATGTATGTTTTTTTTTCTATTTAAAGAAATATGGCTTCAACAACTTAGGTTATTAGCCTGACATTAGTTTTTACATGATATTTTCTTAAGATTAGTGTTATGTTTTTTTTTTCTCTATGGCCAATAAGTAGTCAAAATAATGCTAACTTCAATAATTTTTTCAATGCACTCAGAAAAGTTTCGTGCACAAATGCACAATACAATGATTTCATTGAATTCAAATTTAACACGTCCATTACAGTGATTCTCTAGGCACCAAATGTACAGATGAGCGTTACCCACTATACGCTCTTTTTAATTGAACTATTTATGTCTAGTCCATTCATAATTATTTAGTTTCATTTTTTTAAATAATATATTATAAATCAGCAGTTCCCAAACTGCACCGCGAGCACTTTCTAAAAGCACCGCGGTTTTAGGCTCATAAAAAATAATTTAAGACGAATAGATTTTTTTGAAAAAATCATTATTAATGAATAGTCTTATAGTTTATAAGTCTTTCATGGTATTCACAGCAGAACACCGTGGCTATATTTGGTCCAAAAAAGACACCGTGGAAAAAATGTTTGGTACAAATTATTTTCATGAAAAATTGTGTTATAAAGTAATATTGATAAATATTCCAGCTCAAAGAAAATTAGAGATGAAAAATTAAATGCCTTTCGAAAATAATTTTCTGCAAGGTTACTGTTTGCTAGGCTCTTGGTACATTGTTATTTATTATACTAATATAGTAATATATTGTTAAACAATTATTCACCAACATTTTAATATCGCTGCAGAATATTATTTTGTCAGTATAATTTATTTCAACTTAAAACAAAAATTATATATTATATTTTAGTATTGTAAATTATAAGAATAAAATTGAAATTTTTTTTTTTAGTGGTATATGGATAGTTCAATATAATATCTATAACTAAATTTTATGTAGATAAATTCTATGTTTGTTGTTCAAAAGATTTCAAGATATAGATATACTGAAAAGCATGTGCCGTCGGACATACAGCAATCGTAGTTGGAATATTTATAAGTGTTTTTTTTCAAGAGATTTTTCTCGTTCTGTAAGATTTTATGTATTTACACATAATTAAAGATGACGATAACGATATAACAAAATCAGTATGCCACGGGTAACAATTTTTGATTAACCAAGAAAAACAATGACGAAACAGCCGACAAAAATACCCTGTGGTGTCTCACCAACCGGCCATTTATAACACTGATGTTATCTAAACGTGGCCGGTCTACCCCTTTGTTGTTACTTTATTGTTCAATGTTTAGAGCTACTTACATAAATATAGTAAAACACACTAGTAACAACTATTGCGCCCTGCTAGCACATTAATAAAAAAAAAAGTTTGATGTCAAGTTAAACATTTATTGAAGAATGTTTATCTAAATTTTATTTCATGATAAAATTAATTCCATCATAATATATTTATCGATATATATTGTACGTTTTTAATTATGCTAAAACTTGAAAATACTAATAGAGAGTTTGTCTTTTCAATCTTTTATTTATTTATTATTCATCCACAAACAAATGACTATCGATGTACGAATATGCCTGCTTGATAAATTATTCCAAATGGCAAGTATCTATCACTCAGAAAAATGTTTCGTATTTTAAATAAAAAACGTATATAAATTAAAGACAAATGAGTATGATTTCGGGCCTATGATACTAATTCATTAAAATAATTACAAATATTTCATAAAACCAGTTATTTGCGTTGAAAACTTTACCTTACAACTATTATTACTTGGTATCTTAAAATAAAAACTTAAAACAAATGCAGTAAATACCTACAACCTAATCTATTACAAATATTAGAATATTTTTCATGTTATGTTAATATCTATTACTTTTCTTTCTTAGAATTATTATGAGTTTGTTATGTTCTATGACAGTTCGTACCGATCATTTCGTCACCATAAAAAGATAAGTTTATGAACGTCTCGTACCCGGTAAACGCTGTGATAGGCATTTGGGAAACATCAACCATAGGATATTTGGTCCTATGGTTCAAATATACTTATAGCTACCTATCTGACAACTTATGATCGTCATTTAATGTGATATTACAATATATACAATTTAAGTTTTTTTTCACTAAAAACTAATCTATCCTCGTAAAATCTTTATAAAAATTTTTATCACGAATTTACGTCTTCAGCAGCCACGCTTATTACTCATAGACCATAGTTATTAGTTTATTACTATTATATTATTTAATGTTATTTAAGATATTTATCATAATACTATATATATAACAGAAATTCAGTATTTTAGTATTTACAACGTTTGATTTAGTAAATGAGATTACATTTAGTTATGTAAATTATATTTATAAATTAAGAGGATAATTGTTGTCGTTTCTCGTCTTCGTTGAGGGCTTCTTTATTGTTACTCACGTGAGAAATAGAAATTATTCGCACCCCCCCCCCCCCCCTTCCACGCCGCCTCATATAATGTTGGGCCTCTATACTAAATGTTTTTGCTGATCTTCTAACCAAATGTAAACAAATTTCTGGTAACCAAACATCCTATATTAATATTTTCAGGGGACAAGTGTTCATTTTTTTAATGTGAACAAAATGTCCTAGATTCTAGGTATATACTAATATACTTATTTAGATCGATAAAGTGATAACATGTTAAATCTACTAAGTTAAAAAAGCAACACTATAGTCCAGACTAATAATTATACTTCATTTAATAATATTGTACGTTTTGTGGAATATTATATTGCTTTATCTAATTTTTATTAATTTAATGCTTTGTGTCAGTTTTGTAACATATTGACAAGTTATCTTAAATTCTTAACTTTATTAGTTCAAAGATTTAGGTATATTGTCATTATGATTCATTAATAGTCTATATTTAAAAATGAAGAATTTTTTATTGCCTTTAAAATAGTTGTAGGTTTTATATACTTATTATAAGTGACAAAGTCCAATATTTTATAGTGTCAATAATTAATTTAATCTAATAAAAAAAATATTTTATTTTTATTGGCTTTTATATTTATTAAAAAACTATGCATTAGTCAAATATTATTTTATATAGCACGCATAGGTACCGGGGGATTTTTAATTTACCTTTAAAGTCACTTATTAAGGCTCTAACCCAAAAACCAACCCTAGCCCGGTGTAACGATGTAACAAATAGCTTATCGTCATCTCACTGTAACTGACAACTGTAATCATAATATACCTATGTAGTCGCATATTACAAGTAATAATAAAAAGGTAATTTCAAATACTTATGTAGTATTACATAATATATGACACTAGTACCGGAGTACGACATGCTTATTATACGTAATACCTACAATCTATACATGGCTAAATAATGTTTTCCTTGGATAGTTGGATACCATCTAAAATTCGTGAGATCGTAAATATTCATTGTTTTAAATGTTTAAATATGGCTTCGGTCTTTGAGCAATAAAAACAACCCTTTGTTGTTCTCCTTAATAGTCTGTTGTCTTCACAATATCTTTTATTTTAACAGCCCATTAGATTTATTTCCAAGATCATAGTCGTGTGAAACTAAACATCACGTACATTTTGACACCATGATTGATTGTTCAATCAATCGTCGAGCTATGTTTTTTGGTAAAAAAGGGTAAAAGTGTAAAAATGTTTAATTTAAATTGTGTCTTGATAATTTATATACCCTTAATATTATTGTTCTTATCAAGAAGTTTTAACTGTTGAATCTTCTTTATTGCTCTCGTATTTTTTTTCGGCTGAATGTAAATAGCGTTGAAAGGTGTCCGAAACAGCTGTATTTTTTCCGAGAAAGTTTGATAGTCCATCTGTTTTGACGCATTTGTTGACAAACGCTTGGAATGACCCACGTGTGTGAAATAAAATCCATTGGTGAAGAAGGAAGAAATCGATCAATTTCGTTCTTATATTTATTTACAACTAATTTTAAAAATACTTTTTGGGATGATTGTTTGTTATTTTAGCAGCTGCTACAAGGGTCTGTCATCACAGGTTAAGGGTAAACTATACTCAGACATAGATTTTGACCTTTCACAAACCTATTCAATGAATCTAATTTTCTTGATGAATAAATAAATAATATAACATAATATTAATATGGTAAATCAAAGATGATATTCGACCTAACTACCCTAACTTCTGGACAATCGTCACTTACTTAAATAAGGATTACTTTCATTATAAGACTTTTTATAATTGGTCACCTGTTGATAAAAAAAACTATTTATTTATCTCAGCAAAAATGATTTTAAACCTTTAAAATATTACTAAATGTTTACAATTATGTATTATAGTTATAAAATATAAAGATTTTAGGTACAATAATAATAACAAATTGTAATGTTTTATACTTTACAATAATATTGTATTTAAATATGTCTTATTTTCTTGTAATTCACAAGTAATACATTAAACAATTATAAAAGTAAAATAAATTGTAAATATAAATATGCGTACGAATTGTTTTAATACGTTCTATTAAAATAAAAGGTATATGCGTTACTACTTACTTGTGTAATATGTTTTGTTCAATTTGATTTGTATATGTATATTCAGTGGCGTGGCGAGGTAAAAGTTACATGTGGGCGAAGTAGACTTAAAGAGGCCCTTTTAAAAATTTTTTTAACTTCTGTCATATTTCTCTATGGTTAATTATAAAACCCTATAGAACGCGAGGCCCTTTGAGGTGTGAGGCCGTGGGCAATGGCCCACACCGCCCACGCCTAGCGCCGCCACTGTGTATATTAGATCATCATCAAGTTTTAAAAAGTAAGAAGCACCTACTGTATAGGATAGGTACTATGGAGGCTACGTCCTGAGAAAATAGTGCATTTTGGAATACTTATATATTATATATTAAAAGTTACTTAAGAATAGTAATATCAATAAAATTATCTGATATCCGCTAGATAATATTCTTTCTTTTAAATTTTATAAGAGGTAAATTCACTCTAATTTTAGAAATAACAGAGTAAAATTGTTTGTTGAGAACGTACAATTTGCCATGTTGAACGTTTATAAGACAGAGAAAACAAATGCCCGTATGACGTTCCTCTCCTAATGCTTCTATACGAAAAGATTTGGGTCTTTTGGTTTATCAAATAATTAATATTAACTATAATATTCACTCGTAATACCTATGTATTTTCATTGAAATCAATCCATGTACAAGAAAATATTATGAAACATGTAGAAATTTAAAATATAATTCGTTGAAGTAATTTGAAGATAATGTAATGATATACATTTTAATGTTAATTTTTTCTTCTAACTATAACAGGTAGAAAATGTGTAATGTATGATAAATAATATAATACATGTAAAAAAAAAACTGTAATTGTATTTAATAGTAATTAATAATTATGATCTTAAATAATTTATTTTCCAATTATTATTCATACAACACTATCCAACACAATATACCTAGTTACTTTTTAGTTACCTGTTAATATTATATGTAGATTATTGTTGATTTTCAAATCGGTAAAATTATACAATATAACAAAAAATATGTAAAAACAATTTTAGAATTTGATTATTATTTCACAATTACAATTTATTTACATTATACAGAGAGAAAATGATGAATATCTAAGCGGTCTGCACTTGACATCACGTGAGAAACGTTTTATCAAGTTCGCTTCAGTTGAATATCATGGACAACTTTATATGACTCCGCAAGACTTTTTGGAATCATTCGTTGACGAGCAACCTAGAGGTACAAAAAAACTTATTATTTCACTTAAATTTAAATATAGTCTATACTGATACTATAAAATTAAAGAGTTTGTGTGTTTGGAATGTTTTGTCTGTCATTATGCTGTACCATGAATTTAAAAAAAAATCTTAATCGCGCAGTATGAAATTTAAAACTTAAAAATAGTAGGTATAAATATTTAAAAATGTCATGATGTATATAGAAAATAATAATATAATATATGTAATGGTGAAAAGTTTTAAGTTCTTATGATTAATATCTTTTAAACAAAACATAATAATAACTATAAGTACATTTGTTGGAGGAAAATCTGTTATTTTTCGTAAATTTTAGTTGTATATTATTTACTGTATACCTATTCACTAAAACATGCATATATAATATAGGTTAAGTACACATTTAATTTCTAAATTTGTGTTTTTTTCTAGCTCGGCTTCAGAGGCACTTGATGGTAGATAAGGACTTGGATGAAATTCGAAATAAAGTGCCTGAGCTAAAAAATGGATCTTCACAACTTTTTCGAACACTCAGAGACAAAGGAATAATTTCGTATACAGAATATTTGTTTTTATTATCCGTGTTAACCAGTAAGTAGATCAAAATTCAATTCGGCTTCGTAGTATCTTTTATACTAACTGTGAGTTTAAAACCGTTTGCAGAACCACAGAGTGGATTTCGTATAGCATTTAATATGTTTGATACGGATGGTAACCATAGGGTTGACAAAAACGAATTTCTGGTGGTAAGAATAATATTATTGCACATATACCATAACCACCAAAATTATTAATTATTATACGTAATATAGTACCCAAAAGTATTTTATTTTTAATAATACAGTAATACAAAGATTAAACTAATTCAGGTTTTAATTTTTCAATTGATTTCAAATAAATTATCTACAAAATGTAATTAAATTATATTATTATGTTATAATAATCAGTGATCGGAGTCTTACTGTATTTTTGAAACATTGAGTTATACCATCCTGCATGTTTTCACCATTTTCATTTATATATTTTCACTTTTATCATTTCTGGACGTAACTATACTTTCCTTATAGTGGTTTAACGTTCATATTGCATGCACTGATATAGATATGTATTTTATCTTACTATCATAGTATACAGTTAAAATGATATACGTATTGCCTTTATCAATAAACTAGAATAATATATTTTTTCACCCTAGTATAGCTAATTGAAATGAGTTCAATGCCTCAATTGTATACCTTTTTCAATTTAGTTCTTTTGCATTTGAATATAAATCTCATACCTAGTTTATTCGATTTTATTAGACAAATTGACTACAAACAACAATACATAAGTTAAGTGATTCGAATTTATTTATTTTATCATGCAGGTAACTATATGTCTATATCTGAATCAAGCGACAGAACGTTGTTCAATCGTACAATAAATATAAAGGTTTATTGTTCAATGTTTTATTGTTCTCACTAAATATTTATCGTTTAAAAAAAAAAATATATTGGGTTTTTTAATGTCGCTGTTCACATTACTTTTATTTTATTATTTATTTTATGTTTTATCAGATAACACGGCTCCTAGCTGGAAAACCAGCCTTCAGAATAGATCTTAATAAACATGCTAAAGAAATTGTGAGTGAGTTGTCTATATAATATGGTTATTATTTACTATACTTTTTAAATACGGATAATAGGGTGGCATCTGGTTAAGAGTACTTAGTGGTAGTCACGGTTGAATATGCCGCGATTCATCGTATAGTATAGTACCTAAATAAAAAATCTGAAAGAAACCTTTAAGGAATTTACAACTAATCTATTCGTTGTGGAACATCTAGTATATACATAAAATTATATTAAGATCGCATATTCGCATATCACATAATATCATTATTATTATTAAACAATAATTACACTTAATTTATAATTATTATTACTGCCGAAATATTTTACGTATGCATGTTAGCCTATACTAATGGTGTTTATTATTCTACTGAAAAGGTAAACATGGAAAATTAGAAATAAGTTTAAAAAATATCGAGTCGAATCCAAAATAAATAATTTACTAATTTAAGAGTTTAAAATAAACGTAACAACTTACTATATATTAACAATTAAAAATAGTAAGTATGTGTGTCTTTTTTTCTTAATGGAAAAATAGATTGCTTGATCAGCTATATGATGAGCTATAGTAGGTTAGTTACCTATACACAGTTGTTCTATACTAAAAAATAGTTAAAACGTTAGAATTTCGTAAATTTAATTTTATAACTCATTACATTCAGATAAAGTATTTATAATACCATTGATTATAAATACTAGTATTTATAATCAATGATAATACTTATATTATGAGTTATGACTTATTTTAATAATAGAATACTAATTTCTTCTTATCACAAATTTTGTATTTTGTAATCAATTATTATTATATACCTAACTGAATGACAGCAAATTATACCAAATATTAAAAGCATGAAGTTATATTTTGTAAATTACGTGAAAAAAATAATGAAAATAAAAACCAAATTTGTTCATAATTCTAAGCTACCTAATTTTTATTAATTTTTTAAAAATGTTTTGGAGGTTCCTACACCAATTTCAATTAAAATAGCGTTGTGACTGGTGGGTTATCAAGATGTGTAAGGGAAGGTTAGGTTAGGAATGGTTGGATGTGTTTTCGTGAAATGGTTTATAAAGACAATACATAATATAGTGTATGACTAGTGAATGAATAGTTAGAATTTTGAGGTCAGAGTGAAGGGAGACAGGGAGAGATTTCTAACGTACCAGGGGACATTTGTAATGATATTAGTGAGGCAAATTAAATTTACAGGAATGATTGAAATATTTTAAAGTTTGATGTTTTACCCTACATCAGAATTCCGTAGGTCATCGATGGGTGAATAATTTGTTTGTAGATATTATATATATATATAGAGAGAGAGTATAATATTGAGTGGAAGATTTGATTTGAGGAAGTGCCTATGTTGTTTTTGAAAATTATATCGTTATTTTGATTCTTGGGGGAATTGTCGTACTATTAATTAATAGCAATCTATATTTTTAGTTCCATTTTCTGAAGCTGATTTTTTTCATATAAATTACGTAAAAATATAAAATAATCAATCAATATGTAATTTGTTTATAATCATTTACATTTTTAAGTTAAGAAAATTAAATACTACTCTGTTTGGTACTCCACTCATCTTAAATTTAAATGCGTACAGGTAATAAAAAGTTATCAATGTTCTATAAACCATATTCATAAAAAAAATTAGACAAAAAGTAAATAAATACCATGATTTTTTTGTTGTCTGTACTTTGTGTTGCCTGGGTAACTGGAACGTTAATTTTGATTTCTCTTACTCACTATATAAATGTCGTTTCTATTTATATTGTATTAACTGAACAAATATCATCCCTATATATTACAATAACAAAGAATAAAGAACACACATCACTTTTCCCCACTACGGCACTACCTAAACAATTGGTATTCGTCTTGTTGCATGCCTGCATATATCTGTTCGTGGTTCGTCGACGTAATTTGTACGCTTTTAATAACAAAATTTATAATAAACCTAAACAGACTAAACTATTAATATGTGATTGTATAATATACTAGAATAATACGTATAGGTACATACAATTTACTAAGTGGATTATTGGACGCATGTATATAGTTACAATAGTAATACCTGTCTAATTAATTATACTTACGACTATAATATGGTGCTTTACAAACTAATAAGCATATAGCATATGAGTATAAAATATTTTATTTTACATTTATATGGTATTTAAATATTAAGTATCGTATTCAATAGGGTACATTTAGTTAAAATATTAAAATTATGTTTATAAATTATGTATTTAAATAAAATAGTTGTTGGCATAATATGTAGTTACGTTGTACCAAGTCTACTATTTAAGCTAAAAATTATTAAAATATTGAAAATCAGAAAATTTATATTATGGAAGAATACTTTCAGAACCCACGGACTAGGTACCTAAAATCCACGGTTCCCATATGTACGTAAAGGAATATTTGGGAAAACCAAAGCTCTATATTTTATAATTTTATTAATAAAGTGGGTAAGACTAACTACTTAACATTCAATAATTGAACAAGTTCAACTTGGATAATTGCTCCATTATAATGGATGGGCTGGTTATAATAATGGTCTCTCTCACATAAGATATTTCCATGAAGTACAAACAATTGTAAATCTCGATATAAATCAGGATTTTTTTGATACTATAACAACTAAATACCTAAAAGTGCAATAATAATTAAGTTTATGTAGCGTCTTTTATGATTAAAAATAGTTGTAACGAAAATTGTGTGCATGGCACAACCCCAGAATTGCTTCTGAGGTTTTATGTTGTATTTAAATAAGTTTCTTTATAAATGTTTGAAATTTAAAAAATGTAAATTTATAGCCGTTATAACCTAACAGTGTGTCCCGAAACAATGATGATACCTATCTAAATTCTGGTTTTGTAATAAGACTTACAGAAATAAGAACTACAATTATTTCATTTTTTAATTAATGTTTTGGTAAAAAATTAAAAAAAATACATTTTTTAATTTAATTATTTCC
This sequence comes from Diuraphis noxia, assembly GCF_037042655.1. Classification (NCBI taxonomy): domain Eukaryota; kingdom Metazoa; phylum Arthropoda; class Insecta; order Hemiptera; family Aphididae; genus Diuraphis; species Diuraphis noxia. The sequence continues at coordinate 81,928,802 of NW_028301713.1, forward strand.
AGAAAAATTGACCATAGTAATTTTGTAGAGTTTATTTTTCTGAAAATATTAACGTTTCAAAATTTTATTTTCATTAATTTCCTGATTTTTTTATTTTTTTTTAGTATCGAGAAAAATTTCGAAATATTTAACACCGTAATGTTATCAAACATGTGACCCGCCGCGCCGTTCGCATTCCCATACGGCCGGATGCCGGTCGAATACTTTTCATGTTCCTAAATCCTAATAGTTATAATCATATTTTATTTCTTCAAAACTAGAAAAAATATTAAAAATCACATTGAATTAGTTTGAATGACGATGTATGAATCTTAAAAATATAATCATTGTGCTTCGAGAACTATAAATTCACCTGTTGCACATATCCATTCTACCCTTAAAAAAAAAAATGTATATTATATTTGTGAATTGATAATACATTCTTATGAATTAAGACGGCACAGCGTCGCCATAAATTTGTCTACCCTATTATCCGGCAAAGTAAAATTAAACAATAATGTAAATTGTGACAAACTGGTGAGAGGTACAAAATGTTACGTGGCTTAAAAATTGAATGGGTGCTTCGATGTATAAATGTGATATTGCAGTTATCCCAATTATCTACGAAACAAGCCGCTGTCGTTCAACGGGTGCCGGATGAAGATTCAAACATCATTAACCGCGCTGCTGATGATTTGGTCGGTTTTATTTTTTTGTTTACGTATTTATTTGCTTTGCTTTCTACACACACACACATCACACTTGTGTCTATAATGTGTAAATTTTATGTTTGCGTGTTGCGCTTACGACTTTTTTCATTTATCCAGAAAATATTTTTTGTTTAATAAACATACTGTACACAATTTTGATTCTATACACTACACTACTATACTCACTTAATAATACTAACACAATAATTTGTGCACGAATGACATTTGACGTTTGATTTTAGATGGAAAAAATCTTCAGCCAGTCTTGGAAGGACAAACACGGCGTGGAAGATGGCAAGTCCGACACAAACAAAATAGACGCTGACGATTTTGTGGACGACGCTCAGGGACTACAAAAAAAGCATTTGGTTGACACTACGTTGATCGTCCATTTTTTCGGCAAAAAGGGAGACAACGTATTACTGTACGAAGACTTCAGAAAGTAATAATTATTCAATGATTAATATGTATTATATTTTACACCGTCGCCGCGTTGTGCGTAATAAAATCCAAACTGTTGGTATTTTTTATAAGATGAGATGACAGGCTTTAAGCAGTTTAAATTCGTTCTCTTCGTAGGTTAGGTTAGGTACACATGTACCTATGTATACAATAATCCTCCCGCGGTTTATTCGTATTTCAATCGGACGCTATTCTGCCGGTTCTGTATAAAAATAAGTTAGTTCATGATCGAGATGTTTTGAAATATACTTCCTCCGAATAAAACAGTTGTGGAAGTTTTTTTGTGGTTGTGGTGGGGGGAGGGGGGGGTATAAATTATTTCATCATATTTTTAATTTTTTAGCTTAAATTATTTGCTCATTATATATTTTACACTACTACACTTGGTATAGATTTTCATAAAAACAATTTTAAAACACGTGAAAAATCACTCTGCATATGTTATCGAGTAGACCATTACTATGTACGAATCACGAATGTATTACATTTGAATTCTATGATAAATCACACGAAAATCATTATGAGCAGATTATATGTGTGTCTATATATATTTAATTTATTGATGTAAATATTCAGTACCTTGAACATTTTCCTTCAAGTAAAAAAGAAGACTCGAGGATAATGTTCTTATCCAAAATTTGATTATGGATCGATTTGCTATGTCACATGTTTGTAAGATTGAGACGACAAACAAATACGAAATATGGATATTAAACTCTTAAATACCTAATCATATAACTTATAATATGTGGAATTTATATGGTATAATAGTCATAAAGATATGATTTATATTTTTTGTTAGTTTTATGGAAAACCTACAAACTGAAGTACTTGAAATGGAGTTCCAACAGTTTGCCAAAGGAGGAGACACCATAAGTGAAATGGATTTTGCCAAAATATTATTAAGATACACTCACTTGGATACGGATCTGTAAGTTTTTTAAATTAATTTTATGCACTATTATGTATGATTTTATAAGTTGGACACTTGGATATTTATATTTACAATAGGTGTGATACATACCTAGACCGATTGTTGGAGAGAATCAAAATGGACAAAGGCATTCCACCAGGCATTTCATTTGACGAGTTTAAAGTTTTTTGTCAATTCTTAAATAATTTGGAGGACTTTACTATAGCTATGAGAATGTATACACTGGCCGATCACCCAATATCTAAAGGTAATATATTTTAGCATAAAGTAATAAGTAATAAAGTAATAACATATTTGTATCTGAATAACATAAACAGTTAATACAAATATGAAATGCTGAGGTGCTAGAAATCACTTAATATACTAATTAATATTAATTACATATTTCACAAACTATTAAATAGTATAATTTTAGAAGTTGTGGAATTTTTTTAATCTGTTTGTATTGTAAAAAATATACTTATTATATTACAGTTTAAACAAAAATATTGTCAATTTTTTATTACTTTAGAAACTCAGTTAAAATGCACTTGTTTAATACCGATCATAATTTAGATGAAGAGACTCCAATACAATAATATTTTTATTTAATTTACAGATGAATTTCATAGGGCTGTTAAGATATGTACAGGAACCAGTTTGAGCAAGCATCTTGTGCATACTGTGTTCGCCATATTTGACGAGGATGGTGATGGTCAATTGAGTTATAGAGAATTTATTGCCATTATGAAAGACCGGCTGAATAGAGGATTCAAGGTACCAATGTGCTATAATATTTCATTATACCATTTATAATTGTTTTAAAAATATCAAAATTAAATTGATTCAATTTAGGTACTTTTTTCAATGACTTGAGACGAATTCTTATTATTATAAGTCCATGACATATTTTTTTATAAATAGTGCTATTGCTGAATTAAAAATTCCAGTATGATTTAATGAACATTTATTACAATAAATATTGGATAATTATACAACTATTATATACTATTTAATAAATTAAAATATGTGTTTTAATAATTTATATTGGCACTTTGTTTTAGTCATACACCAAAAATGAAGGATGGGATGCATTCAAAATTTGTTTGAAACATGAAATTAAAACTCCTAATTAATAATAAACTTTAGGTTGAATTAAGTTTCATTTAATTAAATGTTTGTGTCTCTTTTTAATTACTTGAGTAACTTATTTGTTTTTAATCCATAAATACTTACAATAGATACTTAAATTAAATTTTTTCATTGATATGACTAATGAAAAACTACATTTCAAAAGAAATATAACACAAATAAATTGTATTAAGAACACTAAACGAAATCAAATTTTTTATGTATAAAAGTACAGATTATTGTTAATTGCATAGGAAAATATATTACACATGCTTGTTTTTTTTTTATAAGTACAATATTCATTATTAATAGGATACAGTTTGTACATCCACTTATATATTTGTCATTTGTCATAATTGTTTATATAATTAAATATTTTTATTATAGTTATAAGCATTTGTATTAAAAATAAATAAATATTTCTAACTTATATTGACATATACAATACTCTTATTAATTTTAGAAGGCCATTGATTAGCTGAATACTTGAATAACGTATCTTAACATCCAGGAAGAATACTGCAACACACATTTAAAATTTTATTGAATACAATATAAATATAAAATCAACATATAACAAATTTATGTTTAACTGAATTTGTCAAAAGCATTCAAATTCATCTTAGACTATTCTAATAACACAATATTGTTCAAATGGAAAGAATTATTTAAAAAAATACTTGATAAACATTACTTTATCTATGTCCATTTTATAAATTGTAATCAATTGCTGCCTGTTTGCATTAATGAATTGTGATGTGAATGTATAACATACAACCTAATCTTTTCATTAATTTTTATCAGCAGACTTGTGACCATTCTAAAATGGGCCTAATCGTAATTTTTTTTTTTTATTAAGTATTTAAAAATAAAAGCATGTACCATCACTGTATTTCCAAAATGTTTTTAACTTAAATAAATATTTAGACTTACCGAACAAAATCTCCAGTTGGATTTGCAAATTTGTTTCGTACCAAAAAATTTGACAAGATACTAGCAACTTTTTCCGGATCATCTTCTTGTACAGCATGTCCAACTCTAGGTAATACTTGCATTTCAAATTTACCTAATGGTGTAAAATAAAATAAAATATTTTCTAATTGATGAACAATTCAGAATAATACAAATAGACATTTAATTAACTTTTACTATGAGTGATCATTCATTAACACAATATTATGTTACCTTGCATTTGACCAACAGTCAAGTCTTTGTCCATGCGATCAATATTAGCCAGTAATAATAATTTTTGCGCATGTATTGATAAAAATTTTTTAGAAAGTCCTTGAAACCATCCAGGCCAATGTTTTTCTGTCTTACACAAATCAATTCTCCATGTGTAATTACCCAATGATATTTCATTCTGGAAAACATAAATTCATATAAATTAACATACATGTACCTACAATATTATTATTCACTAGTTTAGTTCATTAATTTTACGATATACAGTATGCAATTGTATTTTTAATGTTGGAACTAGAAAATTTCATTCAGTTGTTAGGTTTGCCATGTCCGTTTATATTTAGCGAAATGTAAACAGACACTGACCCAACGGCTGAATGCAATTTGTTGATCCCAATGTTATATATAGAATGGCTTATCTGTATTTTATAAAATTAATGGTTAGTTATACTGACAGAAAATGAAGATGCGCCAAATTCTTCATCTTCTATAATAGAATCAATTGAATATTGGGATTCTGAGACAGCTTCTGTTAATACCGGAGTCTCAATTATTGGTTCTTCAAATTCATCTGTACCAAGTTTACCAGTGGCAGTACTAAAACCATAATAATTAGTGATGTTTAAGTAAAAGTTAATGTATATTATACAATTACTTTTTTATCTGTCCTGGAATAGAAACTCTGGCAGATTCTTCGTTTTTTATATGACCATTCCCCATTCTAAATTTGCAAACAATTACAAGATACATACAATTAACACTAAGAAGGTATAGCTTTCTATTAATAACTTTTGAAAATGTGTAGAGTTAATATAATATAAATATATAATTAAGCTAAATATTAATTAAATATAAATTTGCTATGTTACGTGTTGGTAGTCTGAGACAACAAATACGGGTGTTGCGCCCTCTTAAATCTAAATCTTAAACATGATATATTATGTACATACCCCCATGAAATTGCATCTGTTAAACTTTTAAACGATTTTGGACGACTTCTTAAAAAACTTTGCATACTAGTTAATGATTCCATTGCTGAACCTTCAACTACATCGATAACAACCAAACCAATAATTGGCAAATCTGATTCTGCTGTAGAAGCAATATTTACAGCAATAGCTCCTCCGAGACTATGACCCATTAAGACTATTGATGGCATTTTGTCTGGATATGATTTACGTAGTAAACTTATGATATCACTGCAATACATTTTAATAAATTCAGTTAAAATATTCTAAACATAAATTTTAATATATTTCAAAATATAGCACCTAGTAAAAGTTGTCATGGATAAATCATTATCGTCTGTTGTAAATGAATTCCCATGTCCTCGAAGATCAATTGCTAAAACTTGGCATTCGCATTGTTTTACTAAATGTTTCTAAAAAAAAAAATTTACATTACAGCCATTTGAAATACTTGAGCACAATTTAATATAAAATAATAATGTTGTATTAAATATTAAATTATAAATCATGTTAATATCTAGATAAGTTTGAGTCATAGATTAAAATTGTTTTCTTGTTTGAGTAGTAAAAGAATTTAATTGTGTTTTCTATTATTAATACATATTAGATGAAGAGTTGAAGAAAACAAGTTATAACTTTATGAAATGTCATTTAGGTGGGTTAATTTTTCAAAGCAATCACAAGAATACGTCTTAGTATACTCACTAACATTAAAGTTGTTAACAAAATTAAGTATTTAAAGACTAAATTAATGTGTTTGCATTGCTTAATGTTTACATGCATATCTACATAATATATAAACACTGTACACAAAAAAAAAATAGGAACATAATTACATAAAACTGATAAAACTAACATCAATTTAAAACTACCAAATGATGATATATGAATAAATTATGAGAATGCTTACAGAAAAAAGAGACCATGTGAGGGCATTAAATCCTCCACCGTGAAGCAAAACAATCAGCACAGATTCAACATTGCCCAGAGAGTAGGTTGCAAACTTGTTTCCATCAATGTCAACAAAGCGTTTGTGTTCAAAATACTCACTCCAAGATATGGGAGTTAACTCTTCATATGAACGATTCAATCTAAAACAACCAAGCATATCCATTGTTAATACACTAATGATAAAATATAGCTACATTTCGTTTTACACTTCATACACATACCTAGTTTTCCTCTGAGGCGGTTTTTTAAAGTTTCCTCCGAGTAGCCCAAATTTACCAATATGAGACATGGCGAACTGTAAGTACCTAGCTATGAATCTGTATTGACTTTATTGGTGTATTTTTCTTTTACATGTCTTGAGCAACGACAAATATTGATGTGTTTTCTTTTTTTTAGGGTATTGGTCCAGTGAATCTAAGTAACAAAAAGTAGAAGTTCTACAGAAAAATCTTTCGTATGAATGAGAAATGGACTCCTGACACTCCTGTGCAGTTTATACACTATAAGCACAGTAAACAATTCCGTTTCAACATCTAAGTTAGTCAAACTCAAACAATCAAATCCTATCCTATCAATTCTATCACTATATACTATCAACGTACATAAAAAAAAACATAGATAATGTATTATCTATATAAAAAAAAGAATATACACATGACGGTCGTTATCACTGGTAAACACTTTGAGTGAATCTTAGATCATATACATGATCTAAGGAGTGAATAATATAGGGTAAATCGCTATCATATTAATTATTATTGTATTATATTTTGATAAACTAAGTTAATAGGTCAAAGTCCTACACCCATATGGACTTATAGACTTATAGTAGACCCCTAGGGATTGTGTACGTTACTGACGTTACTGTTATCCTTCTTCTTCTTTGGGGTTTACTAAATATTGACTATTATTATGGGTCATACCATTTGAATGCCCGAAACACCCGTGGAAATTATGTTTTAAATTCTGAGGGGAAAGATGAACGTATTTATTTTACAATGGCGTGTTTATTATTTATTCTCATGTTGTGTCAGTCATCTCTTTTTATAGTTATAAAAATTATAAGATTTTAATTTTCGATGGTGGTATCTGGTAGAAAATGTTATCTGGTTAGTACTTCGGACTACTTTGAGGCCTTGGGGGGACAAAAGTTCAAAGTTCTCTGTAGTTTTGGAACAGATGATATTGAATTGAGTCCAGTTTGTTATCTTAATATCTTTGAATTGAGTCCGTATAGTTAAAATGTCATAACTGCCTGTACCTACCTACTTACTAGAAAGAAAACCAGTAACGCTATTAAAAAGAAAGCTGTGGATGATATTTCTGAACGGCCATCAAATATTTTAAATTACGAGTTTAAAAATGGTGACATTTCAACTCTCACAACAGACGAAGTTATTTTTATATTAGAAAATTCGATAGTAGGATTTTCAATAAAAATCAATTTAGATGTTTTGTGTGATATAATATGTAAAGATATATATATATATATATATATATATATATATATATTGGCGGGGCTGATCTAAATCTTAAAACATATATTATGTACATATTATTAAAACATCATAAAATGTGTCTAGATAAATCAAAATTGAATTTATAGTAGAATTGTATATCTGTTACGGGCAAAGTATAAAGTCAGGCATTGTGCACAATGTGACCCGGCACAATGACCCAATGCCTAATTTTCATGGGCAAAGTTGGAATAAGTTAACATTACCTGGACACTGTAGATTAAATATATTAAAAATTGAATAAAACATTTTACAGAATACTTAAAAAAATTGTTTTTCGCAGACATTTTCACTTACATCACTTTTTTTTCGTCTTTCTCGTTTATGTTTTCGATGACATCTCCGACCACAGCCTAGAGGTTTTTCTAAGTCTTCCTCTGATTTTAAAGTATGGAGGTACAGAATATGAACACAGATAATATCTTTAAATTTTATAAGAGGTCAAATTCACTTTAATTTTGAAACTAACGGGGCTAAACTGTACGACGGACACAACACATACGGGTGCGACGTCCTCTTAAGATTACGGATATAGGTTCGTGTTTTCGATATAAATTTGTGCAGCATGCTGTATTTAATTTATTTTGCCCACTTGAATCTGGACAGGATCAGGGTACACTTTGTCAAGGCAATCTAGTACATTGCCCGGTCAATATAATATAGGTATGACCAATTTGAGTATTAAAATAATGATTCTCATTGTATTATATAGTGCACGGATTTCCTACTTTACCCGTAACATATCGATCATAAGCAGTTAGTGTGTAGAAAATGTACAATATAATGTTACAAACAAATAACCTGAGTATATTTTATTAAAATATTTATTTATTTATTTTTGATTATGAATTAAAGTGTGTGGCTTTGACACGTCTCGTTAGTCTTTAGTTTATATCACTGTTAATCAGAGGATCTATCTCCCATATTTCCAGTGAGTTGGACCTTTGGGCTTCACGAGGGTGCCAATTTATGTTTGCACCGAAGCGCTGCACTTGCATACACCCAGGTGGATATGTTTGTCAACGTTTAAAGCTTCGTTTGACAAAAAAAATAGTCCGAATTTCTCCGTTATCAAATGTTTCAAATTTTTATCGCTTTAAAATTTCCTCATTGTTTTGTGGGATACCTATAACCCACTATACCCAGTACCTACCCGTTCAGCGTTCAGATCATATCTTGTCGGACCAACGTCGGACTAATACGTCATTTGAATCAAGTTATGAGAATGAGATCATGTCTCATAAAGCTGATGGAAGTTTAATTCCCAACTGAATAGGAATTTTTAGGAAATAATTTATTTAATTATTTTTCTTCACCAATTGTCGTTAATAGCAGTGTTAATACATGGGCAACGCTTGGGATAATCATCATTAACCACGTGTGTTGACCTCTTTCCCAGATACCAACACACGAGACCGGGCCTACAAATCGTCACTATTAATTGTATTTATTTGATAAATTAATAATGAATTTACGATTAATAATTTCAGTAATGAAGTATTTTATATGTAATCTACAATTACAGTGAATTTACCACTTAAAAATCGTAAGGAAATAATTTAATTACGAAGGATTTTATTGATATTATTATTCTTAAGTAAGTTATGATCATTTTTTAAACTATTATTTGTTTGTAAATTTTAAAATGATCATAGCTTACTTACAAATAATATTATCAATAAAATCCTCCGAGGTGCCTTGCATTGTAACCTTGCCTTAAAATGTTATTATAAGAGATAATTGCACTTTTAGTTTAGAAATTTCAAAGTAAAATGTATAATTGTGAACGTACAATTTTCAATGTTGTACGTTTGTAAGACGGAGTGAAAGACGATTACAAATGCCTGCAGTGTACTCAGTGTAGCGTCTTCCTGACAAGCCTGTCAAGGAATTTTATATATACCTAAAATGTTGTATGATATTCGTTCGAATTAAATTTTAATTACAAAAAATGGTCATCAAATTTATATTTATATATAATTTGATATTGAACATAAAAATGTACAGTCAATTATATAGTAAAATACTAAAATATAAAGCTAGGTATAATACTAAAATTATCAATAGTTACTTAAATAATCATCTAATTTATTTATTGGCATTCCCTCATGAATGCAACCGGCAAAAAATATCAGCAATTAATAATAACAATTCTGGACTTTGATCAAAGATCTACTTACCCATCTGATATCCTCTTGTACAGTGAATAATAAAGACGTGTTCAGTGATTAAAATGTCTTGACGGCAACAGCAATACTCCACCAACACACAAGGATATGCTAATATGCCTCGTCGGTCTGGCCGATTCTCAACAAGATGTGCCCAAGCGTTACCAATACTCGAGCACCTTTGTATACATATTAAATGGATCATATGATTTAGATACATTGGTTTAATTGATTAAAAGCAATTTTTAATATTACAAGCTTATAAAAAGCTTTTATCGATTTTATGAAAAATCGAGTATTTTGAAGTTTTTTTGAACATGACTCCCATTAGAAGATTGAGTGACTTTTTTTAAAGTGTCATTACAAAAAGCATACAAAAACACTCATTTTTCAAAAAAAAAGTTTCAAAAAATCGCTGGGGGCTAAACTAGAATTATGCCATTTATTTATTTATTTATAGTAATAAGCCGGACAGGCCCTTGAAATGTAGATAACATGTATAACATTGAAAAAAATAATTATATATAATAAAAAATAAAAATAGTTAGATACAAAAGAAATTGGTTAGATGTAATTGGTCCCATCAGCTATATAATATCATCATACACAAAACGGGTTCATTATACAAATAATTTGTTGCACAAAATTACGGACCGGAAGAATAAAAGTTACGGAAATTAGCACCGGGAACATTAAAATTTATCCTCGCTGACATATCTGGAGCGTCAACTACTCCACTCAAGAGTTTCGAATGTTTCGATGAGAAAACTAAGTTAATACGTTTATTTTTTTATGACTAAAATAAAACAAACAAGCCATTATTTTTTAATTGTTCTAAAGCTTTAAAAATGAATTGGTTGTTAAAACTTATGTACTTTATTGAGAACTAATTCAATATAAATTATTATACCTGCTAAACATTTTTGATGTGAAACATCTTTATAGATGCGATAGCGCAGTCGGATTCATGGGATCAGCTGTTATTACGACCAAAAAGCGTGGCTTACTCGACACTACAAGGTTTCGACAGTAGTGAATAATGGTCCATTTGTTTTATATTTGTGCAATAATAATTAAAAACAAATTAATTTCAATTGAAAATGTTATTTTAATTATTTTTCCAATATAAATATTATATAAATAAGTATATTTGACCGTGATGGTCGGTAACCATTTTTTTTATACTCTCTGTAAATAAGTTTCACTTTATTCGTACCTATGTACTATTGCAACACGCTCTTTTTTTTAAAAAACATCCGTAAAAAAACTGATGTTTTGAATTATTTAGCATAAAATACTGAATAGCCAATTAAATATTATGATATGTCATTATTTGACATTAGCTAATTTTTTGAGAGGATGTCACTATGTTAGCATAATATGTTTTTGTTTTCTCTTTTAATCCCACGTAGGTACTACGCAAAGCTAAAGCAATGTTTGATTTATAATTTTTGAATGATATTAGGTATCTAGCGATCTAAAGTAAAATTATTTATTACAAACATTATAGATGTGAGTAATTTAATGATATCCATTTAAATTTACAATATTTTTATTTTTAAAGTGTAATATAAAGTTAAAAAATAATAAAATATAAAACAGATGGGTGAAATCCTCAAAATTATTATTGTCTATAATTTATAAGATAGGTGATAAGTACCTACTATACCTACTTTATGATTACTCGTAAATTGTGAAGTTAAAAATAATAATAACCAGTAATCACAATGCAAATGCAAAACCAACTTTTAGTAAAATCGAATTTATTTGTGTTTGTGTACCTAACTATTAGATCAATCATTATTATACAATATATTAAGAAAGTTTAAGGTTGCACTTCTTAATTTTTGTAGAACACCGACCCCTGATGGCTGATGAAAGGCTTTTAGAAATCACTGACCACTCATCAATATTTTCTATCGAATAACTTTTTCTTTTAATACCTTTTACCTTTTCTCATATTATTAGCATAGTCAACAATGCCGTAACTAAAGGTCTAAGGGCTTAGTAAGTCCCTTTCCTGAAATATCAAACTATTACCAGACTCGACAGTTCCTACCGTTAGAACTTTAAGCCTTGCAATACCATAAAACAATCTTACCTAGAAAAGCTTGGCTACGGCACTGATAATCATTATTAATCAATATTTTAACACTAATTGTGACCCTGATCCCTTGCATGAGTTTTGGAGACCACCAGAGGGCCTTAGCTTAAGAACCACTGATCTAAACTCTTAAGTGTGACTTCAATTTTTTACAATGTCTATTTCATCATTTTCCATATGTACATGATGTAACTATTTTGGAACTATTGATCACATGGACTTTACATCTATACAGTAGTCTGTCAGCATATTATGCTATTTATATTATTTATAGACTTTTGAAATTGTAAAGTGTCGATAAATAAAGATTCATCCGCTCAAAAAGCTTAACAATTTTACATGAAGTTCAAATTAATTTCTCATATACTGATTATTTATATCATATTTTACTCATTAAAATCGCTAAAATTTGTAAATAATTTTGTATCTTTGCCCTATAAGGATTATTATCATAGGATAAAGGCTTCAGTTAGCCACATTACCACATCTAGTGGTTTAATAGCCTATAATCGTAACAAATATAAACAGGAATGTAGTATTTAAAAATATTTACGATTTGTAGTGTAAATAAATATAATGAAAAATTCTTCGCTGGAAGCAAGTCGGATGGATGTTGAAAATATTCCTTGCTCCAAAGTATTTTGGGAATTTAATGACAATGTGGTTGATAGAGAGGTTTCCTTCGAGATTATTACTTAATTATAGATTACTTTAGTAACAATATAAATACATAACTGAAATATATTGGCTATCAGTCAGAATCATTTTTTGTTGGCGATAATTTTTCTTCGAATTTAAATTTAATTATTCATATACAATGACAAACTGACAAGTTAACCATGCACTCAGCACCAACTTATCAATGGCTATTGTATATCCAGTAATCCAGTAATCTATAGTGCATACATATAAAAATTTAAGATATTAAGTTATTACTTATCTATGATTCAGTATTTATAATTGTGAGCTGTGTTCAACAATTATTAATAATATTAATGAATATAGAATTCTTTACATAAGTGAGTACATAATGCACACATTTTATTGCTTAATAACTAATGACTTTAAAAGAAAATTTTTTAATTTTTTTAAATTTAATAAATATTAATATTGCATAATAATAGTAATTTTACATACAACATAAGAACCTAATATAAATCGATGGTTGAGACATATCCACAAATAAGTCAATTATTAATAACATAACTAGGTATTCTAAAGTAAAATAATTATTAGTATTATTGTTATGAATTGATTTAATTATGAATACTTGTTTATATATCTCATATAGTATCACAAATAATACATAAACTATGTATCTATACTCTTGTAATGCAATATACAAAACATTTTAAACCTAAATATTAAAATAATTTAATGACAAAAAACAAAATTAATTTAACAAGAAATAGATGTTTCTTGAATGAAGGTTTTTATAAATGTTTAACAAACTTTAGTAGTTTTTGGCAATATTAAATAATAAATAAACATTTTTTTAAAACAGTGTTAATTCATTCAACTTTAGCTCTTGTATCCATTTTGGCATCTCCTTCATCAATTGGGCGGCCTCTTATACAATGTGGATTCATTTTTCCATTCACTGCATCTTCAGTGACATGAACACTAACTACATCAGATCCAGGTATTTCAAACATTGGGTCCAACAAAATGGATTCCTGCAGAAATTGTAAGTAATATTTCATATAAATTATTATTGAACTATTACAAAAAGTTTATTAGGTACAACAGTCTAGTAAAATTATAATATGTAAGCACATTTTTTTTTATTGATTTGACTTTTATACTTAATTGAAATAATTAAGAAATTAAATTGTGTTCACTGTATTTTTTAAATAAATGTTAAAGCTTAAGTTACTAATTATTCCAGTGCTCAAATGTTATACAAAATAAGAATTTAGAATTAAAATTACCACAATAGCTCGTAATCCTCGAGCTCCAGTTTTTTTTTCTAGGGCTTGTGAGGCAATAGCTTTAAGTGCTTCATCAGTAAATGTTAATTCAACTTTGTCTAATCCAAACAGTAATTTGAATTGCTTGACTGTACTATTTTTCGGCTCGGTAAGAATTCGTACAAGCAAGTTTCTATTTAAGGAGTGGAATGGGACCAAAACTGGAAATCTACCCACAAACTCCTGTTAAAAAAAAAATAACATGTATTAAATATACTATATTAAAAGTATTTGTAATAAAACATTAGATTTTATTTTAATTTATATTTTAACAACACATCGTTCATAACAAAATAAACCTTTATTTCTGTCAAATTACCAGAGAATAGCAATGTTAAAATACTTAAATATTAATAAATAGTTTTGAAGTACTGATTAATGATAAATTCTATCAATTATAAAGCAATATTTTACCAATCCAAACTAAAATTATTAAAGAAGCAACATTATAGTGGCATAGTCTAGTGAGAATATGGTAAAGACTAGGAATAATATTATAAAATTAATATTGAATAAAAATAAAATATTTATACAACAAAATAAATATATTATTTTCCTTTACCTATTCCTTTTTACATAAATTAAAATTGTGTACTTAATAAGAATAATTTGATTTAAAATGTTTTATTATTTCTAGTAATTTGTGAATAATTTAATTTAAATAACTATAGTAAATAAATTATCAATAGTTTAATCAAAATATAATGTAATTCAGTAATTTAGAATATTTTATTATGATTATTTCTATTATATGAAAAAATTAATATTTTAATAATATATTAAAATCCAAATTAAACTTTAAATAGGATCCCACATCAATAAATCTTATCAATATGTTATATTAATTTTGGTAATAAATATATAATTACAGGTATCATTCCAAATTGAATTAAATCTCTTGGTTCAACTTTTTTTAATAATCCATCTCGTTCAGCATTTTCCTTTTCAATATCAGTGTATGAGTTTGTTGAGGCAACACGATCAGCTTCAGCAGCAGCTCTTCTACTTCCCATTTCATTATCAATTTCTGCTCCAAATCCCAGACTCTGAAAAATTTATAAATTAATTCCAATTTAAGATAATATAATATGAATAAGCTGTTTATTCCTTACATTTTGGTTTGTCCTGCGACTTATGAGTCTATCCAGACCAGTAAATGCACCAGAAGCAACAAATAAGATATTAGTAGTATCAACTTGAACTGTTTCATTTCGAAGTTTTCTTGTATTTTTTTCTGGTACATTAACAACAGTACCTTCCAACATCTATAAGCATTACAATACATAATATAATATTACTGTTTTTAAAAATCAGGATATGATGAAAATTGCCATACAAAAACTTTAATAATATTATTATATTTTTAAAGATAATTAGTTAAGTATTATGTAATAATATAGTTTATAATAGTTGTATATTAGTATTTGTAATCTCTCTTGATCTTTTCCTAGTACAATGTTCAATTTTGATGAGAAAGGTATTTATTAATATTAATAGTTTATGCAATTTATTGTTCTCAGAATAATCTTTATTTTTAATATTTACAGTGCATAGCTCATAAATAAAGTAAAAAGTAAATTTATAAAAAATATGATAAGATAGTAAATCAATATTAATTTAGTTTTTTAATGTTTAAAAATGTTGAGTACATTTTCATTTTAAATTAATGGTTGCTTATATTCAAATACATCTTCTACATCTAAAATGTCATGACTTTTGAAATACTATACAAAAAATTGATATAAGTATAATCAATAAATATAACTAAAACATAAATGTCTAGTTTCTTGAGTAATAAAACCTTTTTTGAGCTGGGAGGAGTTACCCAAAATGAAAAAATAAGACTCTACAGATGGTTTTTTTCATGTACACCGGAGAATACAAGAGATTAAAACAAAACAAATACATTTTGCAATAACTTTAAATAAACATTGTTAGTTTATTTTTAAAACATCTATTACTAAATATTGATCCACCAATGTATAAATTAATTTAACTTTTATTAGATATTTAATAATTAATAATTGAAAATTACTTTCAACATTCCTTGTTGGACTCCTTCACCTCCGACATCCCTCAATTGATGAATTCCAGGCACAGCACCGATTTTGTCAATTTCATCCAAGAAGATTATACCTAAAATATTTTTTTTATCATATTAAATATTATTGACTTACAACTTAAATTATAAAATTGACTAAAATTATAATATTTATAATTATTTTTGCAGCAATTGATGTTAGATTTATTGTAAAATAGAAGTGCCTTTTAAGTGGTTGGATAGTTTCTAAGAAAACTGTTATAAAAAGTCAATACATTTTTATTAAATAATGATTAGTTCTAAAAACAATTATGTAATATTTCTTTATAAATGGTTTAATACAGAATATCTTATTTTAAATTTTAATAACTCTATATTTAAAACCATACATATACAGGGTGATTCTTTTATCAAACAACACTTATTATTTAAAAAAGTATTGACTTTTTTGAATGAAAAGATAGAGTTTTAATTTTATATTCCAAAGCAGAATATTTTTCTAAGTATTTTGATTCATAAAAATCAAATTTAGGACGAGTAGTTTATGAGTTATAAGTATTTAAAGTTTAGACAAGCGGAGTAGTGGACAAACATTTTGCAGGGTAACCCCATACCACTCCACTCTGCCAATCTAACCTTTAAATACTTATAAGTTATAACTCATAAACTACTCATCTAAATTCGATTTTTAAGAATCAAAATACTTCAAAAAATATTCTGCCTTGGAATATGAAATTAAAACTATGTTGTCATTCAAAAAGGTAAAAAACTTAAAAAATGATAAGGATGAAAAATATTTAAAAAAAATATTTTTTAAATAAAAACGTTAGTTTTTTAACAACTTGAAACTGTGTAAAAAAATATTTTGAAAAAAGTCAATACTTTTTTTAAATAATGAGTGTTGTTTGATAAAAGAATCACTCTATATATGCCCTTATTATGTGTATATTGTATTGAATGACAATTTTAAGTCCTGATAATTTTTGGCATAAACATTTTACAAATAAGTTTATACAATTATATGGATAAAACCTAATATTCAAGTAATCAAGTATATTAAAGCACTGTGGTTTAAATACTCAAAAAAGACTAGTATTAAACAAATACAAATATTAATTGATCAAAACAAAAAGAATCTTATGTCAGCAACTTAGAAAATTAATGAAAGATTAAGGCATTAAAGACAATATACGCACATATTATAAAAGGCCTAAAGATTAGAAGTTCTATACAATTATACTGTATACATTTGTAAAAAATATTTTATTATACAAAAATAAATTTTAAGACATCAATAAATTTATCCATATTTCATATCATAAACTACATAAACACGTGATAAAAAATATAAAATAAATTAATAATAAGAAATCACATGTTAAATGTTTAGAAGAAGCAAAGCTCCTACACAAATTGTTGGTAGTTCTTATTTTTATAAAGAAAATTATTGTATGTAGAAGATATAAAAATGAATTACTACTTACACAATACATAATGAAATATATTAATTTTTTAATTTTATATCTTAATTATTTTTATTCCAATATTTTAATAAAAATGAATGGACAGAAAATGTGTGGTATAATATTATAAAGTACAATAAAATGTCAATCATCAACAATGTATAAAAATTTGAATTCTATCATTTTTTTTTAAATTGTTTTTTAGTATTACATTTTTGAAATATTTAATAAATGTTTCGAATAAAATGTTTGGTGCAATTTCAAAATTTTTCATTTTTTATGTCTCATAGTAATTAATTTATTGTTAAAGCTCTACGCTTACATTCATTATTATTTTTATAATGTACAAATGTACATTTTGTTTTGGATGTTCTATAAGTAAAATAATAGGTTTGAAATATTTGAATTGTTATTTTATATTTTATATCATTTCATTTTCACATGCAATTTTTAATTTATGTATTCAAACATATAAACAGGGTGATCCATGAGGCGTAAAACACTCAATATTTATAAAAACTATTTACTTTATTCAAAATTTTATATCTATGCTGTTCTAAAACTATATAAATGTTTAATATTTTTCACCCTTATATTTATTAGGTAAACCACTATCAATTTTTGATTTTTAAATGGCAATCGGCAACCTATATTAACAATATCATAAATTAATAAGACTATTTTTTTAATGAATTTTCACGTTTAAATGTTCATTTTTTGTTAATCCGTTGACGAGATATAGTCTCCTAAAGTTGGATAGTTTTGGGGTGGTGTTTGTGTACAAATGTATTATACCATGACAGTACCACGGCCGCAGCAATTGGGATTTTTGTACTCTAGCATAAAACATAATACGCTTTTCAAATAAATTCAGTAAGTACGATAGTTAAGCCTAAGTTGTGCCCCAAAATAGGTAAACATATTTAAACAGGACAAACACCACCTCGAAGCCATTCAACTTTGGGAGACTATAACTCGTCAACGGATTAACGAAAAATGAAAATTTATTAAAAAAATAACCTTATTAATTTATGATATTTTTAATATAGATTGCCATTTAAAAATCAAAAGTTGATAGTGGTTTACCTAATAAATGTAAGGGTGAAAAATATTAAAAATGTATATAGTTTTAGAACAGCATGTATCAAAAATTTTGAAAAAAGTAAATAGTTTTTATAAATAATGAGTGTTTTACGCCTCATGAATCACTCTGATAAACACACATGCATTAATTCCGTTGTTGATGAATTTAACGTGTATAAGAGCAGCAGTGCGACTGCTGAGATATTGGTCTTCGACGACAGATTTTGTAATTGCCCCTCTCCCCACATTTATTTAAATAGAGGGAACAAACTGCATTGCTTCAAAACTATTTGGGATATTGTTCAACAATTATAAAGATAAATGTTTGGTTATACCATTGATTATAGAATAGACAGATAGCCCATGCAATGTTAATATTTGGTGACCATGCGTAGGATGCAACCACTATGGAGCGCTAGTGTAGTTGGGATGCAAGGAGGTGGTACCCCCATCATAGATGTTTGCCATGGATATGCGGGGAAGGGAAGAGGTGGCTTATCGCGAAGTGCCGATCTAAAAATAGAGTAATAATAAGAAACTGAAGATATACTGAAATGATTGGAAATAATAATTTTATTATATTATCATTTATTACTATCTTGTTCATTGTGGAACAACCGCTTTCCGAATTTTCTTGTTTTTTGAGTTTTTAGTTGCATTTGCATTTACAATTAAAAATTCTTAAACATGTCTGGAAATAAATGCCAATATTTAAATTGTGGAAAATCAAAGAAAATGTTTCCAAATTTAAAAATGTATCGTTTTCCAAAAGATGATAGAAAAGAAGTATGGATAATACATTCAGGTGAGTAATTAATTTTAAATTTTAATTTTTCTGTACCATTGCGAATATTTATAATTTTTTTTACACATATTTTTTTATATCTACACAGGAAACACAAGTTTGTTTTCTGTTGATCCAGATAAACTCCACAATAGGTACATTTGTCAAGAACATTTCCCACCCGAAAGCTTTGTACAAAATTTTACTCAAAATCGTTTGATAGATACTGCTATTCCCTATAATTATCAATCTAAAACACAGCCATCTACATCATCAGGCATTAACCAGAATGATGAATCTCAGCAGGAGTATAATATAATGTCAACCCCAACTAAAACATATACACACTCAAAACCAGACATGGTAGAGTTAGTTTTTCCGAGCCCCCCTTCAACTTTTTCTACACCTCAAAAAATTAAAATAACAAATATAATTGACATGCCTAGCCCAAATTTAAAAAGGAAATCTGATTTGATAGAAATAGATACACCTAGAAAAATCAATTTAAAACAAAAATTAAAACTAAAAAACAAATTAATTCATAATAAAATAACTCAAATTTCAAAATTAAAAAAAAGAGTCAAAACTTTTAAAACACATAATAATGCTAAGAATTTAATAAATATGCATAACTTTCCATCAATTAATTCTAAGGCAATGGTAACGATGCAATTAAAAGATAGGAGTCGTCCGTGGACATTAAATGAAAAAAATTTAGCTTTAAACTTATATTATAAATCACCAACAGCATATAAATTTTTACGTTCACAAAAAGTTAATTTACCTGGGCCATCAACTATTCGTCGTTGGATTGGTCAATCAAAATTCTTACCAGGTTTTAGTAAATTATTTTTCAGTCATATACAAAAAAAATTTGAGTCATCTGATTATAAAGAAAAAGCTTGCACTGTTTGTTTTGATGAAATGTATATAAAAGAATTTATAGAATATTCCAAAGAATTTGATTTTATTGAAGGTTTTGAAGATTTAGGTCATTATGGGAGGACCAATAAAAGTGCTAACTGTGTTTTAGTATTTATGGCTCGAGGTATTTACTCTACATGGAAATTTCCAATTGCATATTTTCTTGTTCATTCTGGAGTTAACAAAACAATTTTAAAAAATTTAATAATTGATGTTTTACAAAAGTTATTTGAGGTTGGGTTGTGTCCCAAAATTATAGTTTGCGATCAAGGCACAAACAACCAAAGCACTTTAAAATCATTAAATATTTCAGAAGATAATCCATTTTTTTTTATCAACAACAATAAAATTTTTTCTTTGTTTGATGTTCCTCATTTACTTAAAAGTATTAGAAATAATTTAATTAATGCCTGTTATATAAAAGATAATAAAATAATCTCATTTGATGATATAAAAAAAACATATGAGTTGGACAAACAAAATCATAAAAGTAAGTCTCTCATCAAAATAACAGATGCACATATTTACCCTAATTCTTTTCAAAAAATGCGTGTTAAATTAGCAGTACAATTATTAAGCAATTCCATGGCCGCAGCAATCCGAACTTGTATACAAACAGGACAACTTCAAAGTAACACTTCATCGAATACTGCAGATTTTATTGAGTTTATTAATAACTTATTTGATTGTTTAAATAGTAAATCTTTATATAGTCATAATCCATACCTCTGTGCATTAACTGATCTAGGTACTGTAAAAAAATTTTTAATAGAAGCTTCACAATACTTCACAAATTTACAAAAATTAAAAAAAGGAAAATTATCTCAACCTCCCTGTTTTAAAGGGCTTACACAGACCATTAAAGGTGTATTGCAATTTTTTGAAGCAGAGAAATCTAATGATATTGTATTTTTAATGACTAATCGTTTAAATCAGGATGTTTTAGAAAACCTCTTTAGTATTTTTCGACAAAATGGTGGTTATAACAAAAACCCAACAGCTAGAACAATCAGAACTTCCATAAGAAGTAATTGTATTTTTTCTTTATGTACATCAAAAGCGACAAATTGTGAGGAAACCCAAGAAGATGATAATCCAATTATAATTGACCCAGTTAGTTCACTAAATAAAATAGATTTTAACAGTTCAAAATTATCATCTGATTCCGACACAGAATGTAATTCTAATTTATCTCTCTGTTTTTTTTCATCTGACGAGGACTCAAATAATACTGATAGTAATATTGATGTCACTTTAGAAGACTGTTCTGTAACATATTTCGCAGGATATTTGGGCTATAAATGTATGAAAAAATTTAATTGTAACCAATGTCAACTTGAACTATTTGTTGATAAAAACTTAAATGATAAAAAGCAGTTGCATCTTCTTAATAAAAATTATACTTCAATTGATAATGAAAGTGGACTTAAAGCACCATCAAATAGTTTAAATAATGTAGTAAATAAAATTTTAAATATTTTTGAAAGCAATTATAAAAACTATTTGCATAAAAAGAAAATAAAATTTCAACTAATTGAGCGCTTAAAAAATAATAATACAATTAAAAAATGGCTTGATGAATCATTGACAAACTGCATAGATCATAAAATGTACATAATTGAACAACTTTTAATTTGTAAAATATTTAATAAAACAAAATTATTTTCAACTACCACAAAATTAGCAAAACTTTCTAAATTAAAAATATTAAACCATATTTAAATAAATTAAATACATTTTTTCTTGTTCTGACCTTGTACCTATTTGCATAAAACAATATAGAAGCAGTCTTAACTGTCCTTTTTAGGACAATTCACATCAACTACATTAAATAGTTCTTTTCAGGACTAAGGATCAATTACATTAAATAGTTCTTTTCAGGACTTTGCTTTGATTTTTAAATAGTTCTTTTCAGGACTATTTGCATCAATTACATTAAACTGTCTTTTTTAGGACAATTCACATCAACTACATTAAACAGTTCTTTTCAGGATTAAGCATTGATTTTTATTATATTAAACAGTTCTTTTCAGGACTTAGCATTAAATTTTTAAATAGTCTTTTTTAAGACTATTTGTTTCATTTTTATTAAACGGTTCTTTTCAGAACCAACAAACATCACAATTTACTTTTATTCTAATAATTATGCTTCAATATAAATGTATAAATGTATTTTACCCTTATTTTGTGTTTTTTTAATAATAAAGACAATTTTTTTATTCTTTAAACCTAGTATTTTATTTCTAATCCAGTTTAGCAATCTTGGTATATCTTCACTTAGAATCGTTTTTCATCATATTATATAGACTTATAGTTGGTTTCTAAACTTAACACATTCAGTATGTACTTATAATAACAAAACACAACTATTATTTTATTTATAAATTATATTAATAATTTAATTATGTATATTATTTGTTGTTATTGAGTTTTTATTCATTTTAAAATTTGAACACAAAAATACAAAACAATGTATTTTATAAAGTATGAAAATACAATAAAATTAAAAATTACAATATGGTTAAAGATTTGCTTTATTTTTAAAAATGGTAAATCTAGTATAGTATGTAATGTTCAATTAAATATTTCCGCCCAAAGCAGATTTTACTGAATCGTAACATTCCAAACATCCAAACAAAATTGATCTTTCGTAATGAAATTAATTAATTGTTGCTTTCTGTAGTAGAATTCGGCATAAAAATTAACAATTTTGTGAATATACTATTTAGCGATTGTGGCAATCATAGCGCAATGCTCAGAAAATAATAAATATAGGTTTATCCATGATAAAGTCATTAATAGGCTTATCGCTTTTTCTGTCACTACCTCAAACCGGTCTAGGAATAATATTATATTATTCGCCGTCAGTAGTAATAATATAAAATTAATTCATACAACGCTACCTACCGGCAGCTATCATAATTAAAATTGTAGTCGCCGAAAATCCCTATAGCATGGTCTATCTGTCTATTCTATAATCAATGGTTATACCTATGATAAACTATTTAAATTATTTATTGAAAACAAAACTATATACCAATTACCAATAATTTAAGTCAGCTGTTTCAATCATGTTTAGAAAACACAAATAGCTAAATTTTAGTTCCAACAGAAAACATCTTCAAAGCCTTCTTAAAAAATTTCAATTGTTACTTTGATATAATCTATCCAATGGTGTTTATTTAAAAATGTAAAAACAATAGAATAATAATAATCTATCAGCATGACACATAATGCATTGTCAGCATAGATTTTACTTATTATTACATTGTTTTTAAATATCTAACCATGAATCTTATACATGTTTAATACATAATTTTTATATCACATAACATTCAGTTACGTTATGAAATTATATATAGTATAATTTTGAGCAATAAATCAGATGACTGGTAAAATATGATGCTTGAATACATGGGTATTATATAATATTATTAAATACCAATGTACTTGGTGCTATAAATTATAGTTAATACACCATTAGCTAAAATATAATTTTAGTATTTTCAATAACTAACTCTTCTTGATGTAAGAACAGAAAACTAACAGGTAGAATTGGTAGATGTAAAACTAATATTTTAGAAGGCAGAAAATACTGATAATATACCTAATCTGAAAATTAAATTGTTGTGAAATTAAAAGATAATGACTAAATTAAAGCCACGTTAATGTGATAGAATTAAGACATACTTTTATTTTATGTCCTAAATAATAAACATATTTTTTTTTAAAGATCTTAAAAATTATTGCTATTATAACACTAGACAAATAAATAATATAAAAAAATTTGTATTTACCAGTTTGAGCTTTTTCAACATCATAATTAGCGGCTTGTAGGAGTTTCCCGATTACACTTTCAATATCTTCTCCTACGTAACCCGCTTGTGTCAAATTGGTACAATCACAAATTGCAAATGGTACATCTAATTGCTTAGCTATTGTTTGAGCCAATAATGTTTTTCCTATTTTAAATAAATAAATGAATAAAATATGGTCAATTTTATAAATTATATTGTAATAAATATAAATTTGAAATAATAGATATATATGTTTTAATATTATACTTCTGTAAATAGTATTAAAGTGAATAATTACAAACCACATCCTGTAGGCCCCAACAATATAATGTTACTCTTTTCTAACAGCGTATCTTCAAGTGTTGAATTAATTCTAATTTCGTCTTGATTGTTGTTTGTATTATCCATTTGTGGCATTCCAAATATATGGTTGTTAGATAAATGCTCTAAATTATAATGTAACATTATAAATTTTTTTTATATTATTTATACAATTTTTTAAATAAAGTATATCATATTATTATTTATATCTAAATCATTATTTAAATTGTGTATTTAAAAAATAGTTAGCATCATATAAGATAATGATAAATAATTTTATTAACATATTACTCCTACCTTATACTATTACCTCTTTATAATATATAGTGAACCCCCTTTAAGAAAGAAATCTTTTAATAACAAAAAATAACATCACTCTCATATAAACTAAAAAGCTAAATATCCTTCATATTTTAGTCTGACTATAATAGAACTTCTTTTAAAAGGAAAATCTAGATAAATTAATTGTATATTTATAAAAACAAAGTTATATTTTGTATATAATCATAAACATTTAATTTATATTTAGTTACCTCTTGAATTTTGTAAATTATCTAGTAACCGTTGATCAATTATATCATTCTTTTGTGGTGTTGTAATATTATGAATTATACGTTTACAATGATTGTAAACTGCCACAGCTAACACCTTTTTAGCTAACTCTTGACCAATCACATACTTATTAAGGTTCAAAAAAATCTGTATTGAACAAAATAATTAAAATATATATATTAAATATTAATTAATTTAATAGCAACCAAACACAATTATTACAACAGTATTTACCTAAATATAAAATTATGTATATTTCAAAATACTTTATTCATTTTTCTTAACTATTTTTTATTTTTACATATCTGAACTTTGAAACTTACATACTAAACTAATAACTCATCATAAATTTATCATAATCAAAAAAATATTTAAAATAATAATAATAATGTAATGAGTATACCTATAGGTAATATATATATATAAATACTAAATTATAGGTTAAATTTTGAAATTAATTTAATTTGGGTATGATTGAATACATAAATCAAAACTTTATACTCAACCTCAACCAAAAATAGTTTTTTTAATTTTAATTTTAAATGACTGCAATACTGTAAACACTATAATACAATGACTGCTAAGATAGTAAGTGATATAGTAAATATACCTACTGCAATAGTAACGACAATGAATAATGATTTTACTATTTTAGAAATAATTACTAACTTCTTTTGGAATTGGTGGTGGTTTATATTTGTTTTGTTCTTCAGTTACATCTTTTAAATTATTTTCTTCAGCAGAAATCACTTTGAATATATGATAGCATCGCTGACATCTCAAAAATCGATTAGAAGCTAATATACAAAAATATAAAATATATTTTGTGCATAATAATTATTAAATGTCGGTAATATATTACTTAAAAAGAACTCTAAATTGGCAGTTGTACACTTTGGACAAACAATTCCTGTATGACCTGTGTTATCACCCTTGCGTCCTGTCCCAGAGTTATCTGCATTCCAATAACTATGGGATGTCTGGAAATGACGTTGGTGAATAGCGTCTCTTTTGTGATGGCTATGGGTTAAGACACCTTCAAAACACAAGGACAAGGTTAAGAAATAAAATATAATCTATGCTTTTTATAATCTACTTACTCAAGTTTCTTGGTAAATTCAAATAACTAGTATACAATTTGGATTGTATACATTTCGAACAAAATCTGGTCGCCATTTCAAGGGCCTGTGTGTCAAAATAAAACAAACAATAGGATTCATTTTTTTTTTTTTTTTTTTGAACACAAGACTGTAGGTATTTGGCAATTTAAATTAAAATCATGTTTAGGATCGATGAAAAAAATTATAGTTTTTAAATCGAGTACTTACATGAAAGAACTTCTTCTATAAACACGTCGTCGTTCTGGGTATAAAACGTTCCCAGTATGCACGCCCCACAAGAAATCCTTCGAGGTCTGAAGCCAAACAATAATATTACAAGTACGACGGACCGGCGACTACTGAGTACTGACTAGTAAGTAGTAATCAGTGAGCAATGACTGCCACTGCCGACTAGTGAAATGGTGACTATAAAGTATAATGTCCGTGGAATAGGTATTCCGTATTCACTATTCGATATTGTTATTTGTTAGTTGTTACCGTGTTTTGTTTATTTTGTTCAACAACTAAATACTAATAAATGATAATCCGTCGAATGATAACGAGGTCATTAATCGATCAGCTGTTGTGAGTTAGTGACCGTCAGAACTCTGAAAGTCAGAATCAGAACCAGATATTTATGTTCCGTGGTAGGGAAGGAACCATCTTTTTTAATTTTAATATTACTGATAATTTAAAATGTAAATCGTATTCGTATGCATAAATATATATTATATCGATATTGCAATTTGCAGTAGGTAGGTAGGTACAAGCAAATACTATAAATGACAATACGGGACAACTAGTGTCAAAAATCGCGAAATAAGTATGCCCCCTGATAAAGTAACTAACGCGCTCTAGGATTGTAATTTGTAATATTCAGCTATATAGGTAACAGAAAATTTTGATCAGCTGTAAAATACCAAATACTATAAATCATTTATAGTATTTGAAAATACTAAAACTAATTACTAAATAGTAAAAGTAAATACATATTACATAATATTTTTATATTTAAGTATTTAACATTTTAACAGTTATTATATTATTATAATATAATAATATAATATACAATAAATTTATTTACCAAAAATATTCATACCTATTACATACAAATACAACAATACAAGTAAAATAGGTACTTACATTATTATAAATGCATTATTTTTTTTAATTTCTTACTTTTCACTTGTTTAAAAGTTGGTGTATTATTACATTTTTTTATAAAAGAATTGATGGTTACATTCAAAATTTTATCAATGAATAAAAATCTACAATTTTGACAAATATTGGGACATATTTTTATGTAACATTCAATTTTAGCCAACATTCTACTCTTTATACCATGTTTGTTGTCTATCAATAAATTTTCTATATTATTATTGAAAAGACAAACTATTTTTTCAACAAATTTTGAAGTGCCCGGAAGTGGTAAAAGTAAGTTACATTCTTCGTATTCTTTCATAGTTATAAAATTGTTTTTCATCGTTATTAATTGGTCTTTATCCTTTGTAGCCAGTTCATTTACACATTCTATGTGGCTTAATTTTGAACTAGCCCAACCAGCTATGTAAGCTATAGCATTTTCTTCATGAATACCCAACTGTATAACTTTGATGTTCATGTCACTTAAATTATCATCAAACCTGGAATCTATATCATCAGGTGAAGAAATATTTACTTCTTTTTGTTGAAATTCAAATTTAAACTTTTTTTTATTTTTAAGTAAATCAGCACAGCTTATTATTTTAATTAACTTAACCTAATTAATCTAACTTGGTTTTCTATTAACTAAATCATGTAATTATGCCATGTAGGAATGTAACCATTAGAGGTATTTAAAAAATGCAATGTGTTTTTAAAATGTATTTTTTACAATTCAATTAGGTATCTGACACACTCATAATTTATTGTTTTAATAAATTATTTATTCTAATTAATCATATTACTGGTTACAGAATAAATAATATTTTTGACCAATTATTTCTATGAAAGTATGAAATGTATAAAATTATAAAAATCTTAATGAACTACCACAGGTTATATAATTGTATTTGTATAGGTACAATCTGTGATACCTCCTTGAAATGGCCAAAAAATCTCCTTATAGATATTTGACTATAGTCAGTGGCGTAACTGAGGGCTGCAGACCATGCGTTGCGGGGGGCCCACAGTAATTTGAGACCATTGGTTTAAGGGTTATATTTGATACAACAATATATTAGGGGCCCATTTTTTTATTTTTGCGTGGGGCCCAAAATTTTTTGTTACGCCACTGAGTCTATAGTACTTACCTGAGTAATTAGAATAACTATACACTTACTAATTATCATCTGATGGAAATTTATGAAAACTTAAACCTCGATTTCGTCGGCTGTTATTTGTGCAACTCCAAAACGAACAACTTTTGTGTGAAGGCATTTTATTTTTTATTTTAAATTATAAATTAAATTCATGAAGGCTCATTACATAGAAAAGAGATATTATATGCCTTATATCACATATTTATTATAAACATTTATGTTTGTAAAAATAAATGTTTATTTTGGTTATCGGATACTATTTATAGATATTTATATTTATATTATATTTATAGATTCCTTAAAATAAAACAGAGAGCGGGTGTTTTTAGATTCTGAACTAAGTGATGAATGTATTGATTTTACAATGATGTTTTTTTTTTATTGTGTATGTGTGTAAATCATAACTTGTCGAAATAATGTTTTAATTTCAAACATCAGAGGTGGTTACCTATAGCAAAGTAGGAAAGTATCCTTGGTACATTATAGAGGTCAAAAGTAAAAATTTTCCAGTAGTTTTCAAAAAAAAAAATCGGGAAACGGAAATTTTTACGCAAAACCAGTTTTCGACAAAATCGATTTTTTATATGACATATGATTTTTTTTATTTGACTTTATCATTTTTTTTCAGTATATTTTGTTTCATGCTTTTCTCAAAATGTATGAAATTTTTATTTTTTCACCCATTTATTTAATAGTGAAACCATTATCAACTTGATTTTCAATTAGCAACCCATATTTAAAGTGTCCTAAATTAATAAGGTTATTTTTTTTTAAATTTTATCGTTCGAATTATCATTTTTGTTAATTTTTAGCGAGATATAGCTTTTTAAAATTGGGCGGTCTTCGTATTAGTATATTAATATGAAATTCAGTATTTGACACATAGAGCGCGTCCGAGTATTTTCAGGGGGCTATGTCGTCTACAATTATCATTGTTTGTCCCGTATTGTCATTTATAGTATTTGGTACAAGTAGTACTTGTCAGTTGTCAAGTACCTACCTACCTCTACATTTGAGTAGGTAATTATTACAGTTTGCTTAACCACCGCTAACTTATAGATAAGCTTTAAAAGTTTAAAAATTAAAATAACACGATAATATTACATTTTTACCGGCATTTCATAAAAAGTAAAAACTGGTTGCCTCCAATTCAATTCGTCAAACTTCAATGTATTCCCTTGACGACCCCGACACTACATCTTTAGAACACAGAACCCATGCCAAGCCTTCAAGGCCACCACAGCTTTGTTATTAATTTGCCCCACTACTCACTAATAAACAATATCTATTATTGTGTAATATTATTATGGTTTAAAAATAGTGAACATCTAATGGGCAATCGTTATAGTTCAGCGCATTGCGTATTTAAATTTAAAGCTCGACACGCCTACCATTTGGTACTTTGCACTTCTCCACTGTGTATATAAATAAAATGTAATATACAAATAATTGAAAATGTGAATATGTGATCATGATGTGGACGATAGTTGTACAACAATCACTTATCAGCGTCTCGTTCCACATACATATACCTTAGATTTATTATACGATACTATATGATCTTCACATCTAATTAATGGTAAATCAAGTAAATAACTCACTTAGAACCTCTCAAAATCTGTTATTCAAATTGAGTTAAATTTGTTGGATTGTACAAAAATTATTTTATATTTAATTTTAATGTATCTTATATGTAATTATGAATACTAATTTAGAATTATTGTTATTTAAAGTCAATAATGGATAATGATATAATATTATATTAATAATACGCGTAATAACTTATATGTACTTTGAAAAAAAATAATAACTAATATTTCCTATTCGATGGCATCGGTCAGTATTCGTGGCTACATATTTATTTATACGACCGAACGGGACGTTGAATACTCCAGAATTATATAGTTGACCCTCTATTTTTTCCTTAAACAATAAGTGTATTCAAATTTTGATTTTTAAAGTATACCTTAGGACCCTATGTTAAAATATTCATTTATATATTGTTATTAACTATTAATTTATTTTCATGCAATTTTGGGAGTATTCTGTGGCACTACTGCAAACTTCTTATTAATTTTTTAATGAGCAATGCCACCAGTAAGGAGGCCAATGATATACCTACCTATATTATAGTTTATACAAACACTGAATTATTTAAACCATGAAATTACCATTTATGATTTACGAAATATTCTACAAAAACATAAAAAGTATGAACCCGCATATTATAATTTTTTTTTATTGTTATTCATGGTTAAGCATCAACAACTATGGTTATTAGCTTACAACGATATAAATATTACTTATTAGTTAAATAACAAATATTATGATTATTAATTTATTATATAAATATCTTTTGTTGAAAGTTCCATAGATACTTATTTTTGTCTATCATTTTCATTTTTCTTTAAACGAAGACCCAAACTACACTACGAGTATATTATATTATTTTATTTTTTGTCTCGTAAAGGTACATACTATTTTATTTAAATAAATAAATATTTCACCACCATGACACCACATAATATCTCATTGGTTTTTATTTTATTTTTTACGTATAAAATAAATCTAAACAATATTAAAATACAAAAAAAATCAATTATACATATACATGGCACACAGCTAGCTTACCTAAGTACCTAACCTTTACACACAACACTCAATAATTGTCAATAGAGCGTACACCCACGACCCACTTGATACATACCTACTTCCAGTAACATCTGATCGGTGATAGCAGTGTAAAAATTATGCTGTTACGGTATTATCTATCAAGCGTTAATTATTAATTATTATATCATATATTCACACAGTATATGACATACAGTATTATATAACTATATAAGCATATCTCTAATATATAGATACATAGGTTCATTATTTAGGTTTATTATTCCAGGCAATCGACGCAATCGACGCATTATACTTATACAATACTATTGTCAATATCTAATCACAATTCAACCTTTTAAAATTGTTAACCATACACTATACACATAAAATAGGTATATGTATAACTAGAAAATGTTCTTTAAAAAAAAATTGAAATGATATTATACTTATAGAAGCCGGAAGCATCATATTTTAGGTTTGTTGTCTGTAGCCATACCTACTATTATATATAGCCTATAGGAGGTTATCTTGTCTCGGAGTGTCATGGGAGTAGAATATACTGACATTCGATCTTCATAAATTTTTCTAATACCTACCTATATGTATTTCCAAAAAACTATGAAAACTTGAAAATATCTACTAAATATAATCCAATATAACGGAAATATGCTAAAATATTGCTAAAATGTGCACAAATATCTAAAACAAATTTTTTTTGATTAGATTTTACAGGTTATGAAACACAAAAATTACTTTAATCAAACAGTTTAAATCTATACGCCCGTTAATAAATGTTTTTGCATGCAAATCTAGACATTGGTAGTATATTTATAACTTACATAGGTAATAGCTAGGTTCAATAATGGTCTAGATTCTGTTCCCGATTAGTAAAAATAAGATTATTACATAAGGGCGTAATTAAAGCCATTCAGTAGTTTGGTGTGGCTTAAAACCACTAAGAGAATGAATATATATAAATATAATGACATAAATATACACAATACATTGGCTATTATAGATGTTAGAATTCCAAAGAATAAATACGAAAACAATAGAATACGGTTATACCTAATAATTGAAATATCGAAGTATGTAATCAATTTAAACAAGATTCGAAGAATAGTTTTATAATATTTATTTTAAGGAAGGTTAGAAAGATAGTAAAAAAAATATGTATAATGTGATTAAAAAGTTAAAATAATGGAGGCATAAACATGGTTGGCTTATTGGGTTTCCCCACCGTTAGGCTTACAGTATGAAAAAGTTAAAAATTGTTATAAGACATGTAGATTGTAGGTTTATAATATGTTTAAGCATATCGTATGCGTATTTATTATTATAATCCCACATAACCCCACTCCCCCGATTGGAAATTTCAGTGTGGGTCACGCTTGAAAGGGATATGAATGACATGATCTATCCATGCAAGTTCCCACCACTTTAAACGGTTTAAAGGTTTAAACTTTAAACAGTTTAAACACATAATGTGTATTTCGCTCAGTAATAAGATATCATGATAACATTTAAATAGGTAAAATTTCGCAAAAGTTATACATTGCAAAATAATTTGTGTATTTTAAAAACTGGTTTAAATAATATTTGAACATATAAATATGTCTTTTGTAAGTTTATATAGATAGGTATGATTCCCACGCATGACTCCCGAGAGCAATTCGTTATTATTAATAGGTACCCATATCATTACAGACGTTAACATATTTACCTATTAAATACTGTAACTATACAATTGTGTACTTATTCGTAAGTATATGGTGAACTTACTTATACTATAGGTAAAGATCATATACTTTATATTTTAGTAAATACTTATTATAAGGTATAACCAATCAACTTTGTGGTATACGAATTTAATGTATATTGGACATACCACATATACCGATATAAGGTTGAACTTTAAATTCATATATAGGTAACATAATATATGTAAATAATAAATATACAATATATATATGTATATATCACTATATCACTCGACAGTAGCGTATATAGAAATAATTTTTGGGGTGGGCTATAATATATATAGCGACTAACAATAATTATCTAGCACCTAGAGACTACAATATAGTTAACAGTTAAGACTGTAATTTCGGGAGGGGCTGCAGCCCACTAGGCCCCCCCTTATATACGCCACTGTCACTCGATATCTTTATTATGCATATGAGCATATGTGAAGTGTGTACATGTAGTACGTATATATATATATATATATATATATATATATATGTATATCACTTATATAAGTGATGGTCATTACACGGCGTTTTATAAATTATTTACATAGGATCATATACGTATAAGATGTTATAGTATAGGTACTTATACAAACGTGTAAAAATTAAAATAAATATGCAATATTGAATTGTATAAGTTATGCACAAAAAAACTTAAATCATTTCGTGACGTTTAATGCGGATTCTAAGGGCCTAGCCACACTATGCGTTTTGGCGGGTCCGGGTAAAACGCATCCGGTAGACCGGAACAACAAACCATATAGTTTCTAATTATAGGTGCCACATTAGAACGTTTTGTCGGGACCGGTCGATTCCTGCTGCTGACCGACCGCAACATGTTGCGGTCGGGCGGGAAACAAATCGGCAGGACGTATCATCAAAACATATTGTTTTATATCGTGTATGCCACACTGTGCGTTTTGGCCGCTGCGTTTTTTTGATTATTTTAATTTTGTATATTTTTAAAATATTTAAATAAATATTTAAAAAAAAATGGTTTTTGATACCGATAAATTCATTTCGTGCATTCAAAGTAACCCATCTATTTGGGAAATGGGTACTAAAGAATACATGGATAAGTTCATTAAACAAAAAAGTTGGCTCAGTATTGGTGAAATCATGTATCCAGATTGGACAGAAAAAACAGAACCCGAAAAAGAAAATAAAGGTAAGCAGAATATTATGTTATATATTTTTAAATTTTTACCATAGGTAATTTGCAATATATATTTGTAGTATTACAAGATTATTAGTAATTATTTTTAATTTCCATTGGGTATAAAACTTTTTCAACCAAATAAAAAAAAAAAAACTAAATCTATTACAATTTTAATTTATTATTACTAATTTACCAATAATAAAATAATAAGGATCTTTTTAAATAAGCAGTTTATAATACTTTATACTGAAAATCTACGGCACCAGGGCCCATAAAATAGTCAGCAAAGTAATCCCTCACTTCAATGCCTTCTGAACGAGTTCCTGTTCCACGAGCTTCTATGTCATCCAGGCTATGGGTTTCAGCATCTTCAAAATTGATTCCGTCTCTCTTACGAACAAAATTATGTAATATACAACACGCTTTGATGATAATGTCAGTGAATTCAGGTTCCACTTGTATGGGAGTATGCAACACACGCCATTTATTTGCAAGAACTCCGAAAGCACACTCAACTGTCCGCCTTGCTCTACTCAATCGATAATTAAATACACGTCGAGTATCAGTTAGGTTACGTCCAGGATATGGTCTTAATAAATTTGAATGTAGAGCGAAAGCTTCGTCCCCAATAAAAACATATGGCTGTGGATTGTTGTTTGTGTTTGGTAAAGGATTTGGTTCAGGAAGATTAAGTTTTTTAGCATATAACATTTTGCCGAATGGGCATTCCTTAAATATATTGGAGTCCCCTTCTCGACCATAAGACCCAACATCGATTGTGATGAATTGTAAATTTGCATCGGCTACAGCCATGAGTACCACAGAAAAAAACTTTTTATAATTGAAAAACAATGATCCAGAATTACTAGGATTTTTACATCGGATATGTTTGCCGTCAATAGCGCCTAAGCAATTTGGAAAGTTTGTTTTAACATTAAATACACTTGAAATCTCCAACCAGTCATTCGTGGTAGGCACAGGCATCTCTGTTGGCTGTAAAACTGTCCACAATACTTGACACGTTTCTTTAACTATTATTCCGATCGTACTCCTTCCAACTCGGAAATCAAATTTTAGAGCAGCAAAATAGGTGCCAGTTGATAAATATCTTTAATGAAAAAAAAAATTACATATCGTTTAGTTTTATAGAATAGGTAGGTGCCTACCAAAATTTAAAATAAAATACTGATATAAATAATAGATTCTGAGCGGAGCGAATAATGTATTCGATTTTCAATGATCTTTATGTATTTTATTTGAGTCTGTATATACGATAAGTAGTCAAAAAATGCTTTGAGTAGGTACATTATGCAATATTTTCATCAAATGTCTAATATTAAGCATTTTATATTATACATAATAATATTTTAAAAATATTTTGACACTATTTAAGTTATTTAATACGCATAAGAGACTATCGATTTTGATTAGTTGTTCTAAAATTATTTTTGTTAAAATTTATTACATAGCCACATAGGCGTAGGTATATAACAAGATCATAAATTGTTATTGGTGTAATTAAAAATATAAGTTGAGTATAATTTTACAATAATTTTTTATAAGTGTCTAAAATTTGAATTTTGCCAAATTCGTGAACAATTGCAAATTATTTAGAAATATGTATATTACTTTTCATGTATACAGACTAACTAAAAAATAAAAGTCTTTGTAAAATCATCGTTCCGATCAAAATAAAAAAATTAATAACAAATCAACAATTTAAAATATGTTAGATAAATAATAAAACAATTGACATATACATATAGGTATTCACTATTCAACACAACTTAAAATTCTTTTATTAGGTATTTATTAAATTTAAATTATTTTATTAGTTTTCATTAAGTAATTATTTTTATTTTAATAAATTATAGTTAAAGAAATGAAAACCAAATGGCGGCATATTCGTGATCATTACTCAAAGTTCTTAAATCAGGCGAAAAGTGGCGATAGCGCTAAAAAAAGAAAATATGTGTATGCAGAATCCCTCTCATTTTTGCAGCATACAATTGAAAAAAGAAGGTAACAATATATTGTTTAAATTTGATAGGTAGTTATACTTTTTTTAAAGAATTACAATAATTGTTAAAAGTTATAATTATTAAATAATATTAGATACAATAACAATACTTAATCATGTTTTGTTTCAATATTTTCGAAAACCAAAATTCTTCAATTTTAATATTAAAATTAAAATAAATATATTCATCATTCCATTATAGTGCTTATATTTTCTTCAATAGTACCTAATCTGATTGGAAAGTGAATGTAGTTGGTACTCTGAGGGGTCAAAAGTAAAAAATTTTCAGTAGTTTTCAAAAGTACCGTGAAAAACAAATGGAAAATTAAGGGAAAACGGGAATTTTTACGCAACATTGATTTTCGACAAAATTTTGTTTCGATTTTTCAGTTTCTACACACCATACCGTTTTCAAAATATTTTGACTTATTTTAACTGTTTACGAATATTTTCAGTTTCCAATTTTAGATTCTGAACGAAGTGATGAATGTATTGATTTTACAATGATGTGTGTGTTTTTTTATTTTTTTTGTCTGTGTACAGCATAACTAGTCGAAATAATACAATAAAATATCGAAATAAAATTTCAAACTTTAACTTTGGGGGTGGTTTCAAGGTTCCTGGTATATTGATAGAATAGCAGTTGAAAAATATTGAAAATACATAAGCACGATTTTTTTTTTAGAAACATTAAAGTTCAAATCTTGACAAAAATTATCAAAATCTCGAAAATTATAAATCATTGTAATAAAAAAAATTTAAAATGTTTTTATAACTAAAGATTGAACATTTTAAAGATTTTCATAAATAATTCATACTGTAACCAAAAAATCTAAAAAATATATAAACACATTTCTTTTTTATAGACATTTTAATTTCAAATTTGGACAAAATTACATATTTAAACCAAGAATCACGATTTTAGTTATTTTGTTATAATTTAAAAATATTATTTATTGTTACATTATGAAACTTTTAGAGTATATTGTTATATTTTATATAGGTACATGCAATGGCATTTTAAAATATAATGACTGACCGTCTTCGCTCAGAATCGTCTTTCTTATACAATAATATTATATCATTGGATTCAAATTTAACACAATCCATTACAGAGACTCACTTGTAACCTACTGTACAACAGAGCGACATCCACCTACCCGCTCTTTTTGTTTTTAAATTTTTTTGTAACAAAAAAAAATTTACTTTATATAGAACGACGGGTAATTTTACGGAAGATCCAGAAGAAAACGAAGAAGGGGATCTCAATGTTGAATCAGATGAATTTGAAGGGGATGAGGTGATTATGTCGACTTCAAATTACCCAAAACATAATTATTCTAAAACCTCAACGAAGTCAAAAACAAAAAACCAAATGACGCCATTTCAGAGAGCCCTTTTAAATTCGTTATCCACTTCCGCTTCTGAAGAAGACAATGTTAGTTCTGATCCAGATAAAGCTTTTTTATTCTCTTTGTTACCGGATTATAAGAAATTAAATTGTGACCAAAAAATGGATTTCCGATTGCTAACATTACAGTTTTTTAAAAATATTTCGACACAAACCAAAGAAACTCAACCTACAGTTTTCCAATGCAATCAAACTCCGTCAAATTTACATCAAAGCACTCCATCCACATCATATCCATTTCAAAATCAATCATTTTCATATTCACCATATAATCTTGGTTTCCCCGATAATCAACCTCTTGTCCCTCCAATTTCTTTATCACAGTACGAAACTAATTTCAATCCACATCCACCGCATTCCCTAATTAATAATCCGTATACATCTTCTTCTTATCCAACGACTTCTGAACAATCCGAACGCATTCAAAATAAAGAACAAATATAATATAAATAATATGATGTTTTTATATTTTTAACATTCGCATTTAAAAAAAAAAATTTAAAAAATAATAATAAAAATTTTTTTTTTTTAATTTCCTATTATATATCTAAGTCAGATATTTAAAAAGATACTTCTTTAATACAATTAAATTTGTATTTTATTTACTTATTATTATTTTTTGTTTTGTTTTATATCTAAGTTAGATATTGAAAAGGACACTCCTTAAAATTATATTTGTAACATTTAATTATTTATTGTTATTTTATATCTAAGTCAGATATTTAAAAGGATACTCCTTTAATATAATTAAATTTGTATTGTTTATTATTATTTTTATTTGTTTATATAATATAAGTAATTTTTTATAACCATATATAAATAAAAATTATATTCACAACAATTATTAGTATTTTCTTTCATAATTTATGCAACTAAATTTATTATTGATGTTTAAAATTTAACTCACCTCAATGTAATTGTGAGGCGTTCTTCGGCACATATAGGATTACGAAATGTTGTGGTAGTTTTCGTTATGTGAGGCCGTACATTTTCCAATAACTCATCAAAACTCGAGACTGACATTCGATAGTATTCAAAAAATTTTTCCGGGTAACGCCTTATATTCTCAAAAAATTTTTTAAATTGTTCACTATTTTCTCGATCATTATTCATTGGATGCACCCAGTACCTCCGTTCTACAGGTTCGTCTAACAAACCGAATGCCTCAGCTACAGCAACAACTTTAACCCTTTGCCGATTCATTCTTAAATATAACTTTTAAGCTATATTACATATGATTAAATATAAATTAATGTATTTTAAAAGTGTAAAGCTTACGAAATTAAAATATAATATAATATAAATTACTTACTTGTAAAATAATATCAAATTGTTTTGATTTAAAATTAAGCAGTGTCTGAATAATATCAATATTTCTCTAAGTATTCAATAATTATAGTTAAATCTTAAATGAGATGTTAAGTATCAAATGAATCATACGTCAGTCCTATACAAGCATTTGAACTGTTGTGGTTCATGAAAAAATGAAAAAAAATGGTGGGAGAAGGCTGTTTTGGCAGGAACAAAACCGCATAGTGTGGCATAGTGAATACCGTCCGGTCAAAACGCACCCGATTTACCCGGACCCGCCAAAACGCATAGTGTGGCTAGGCCCTAAGAAATATTAATTAGATATATAAAACAGATACAACGACGAAATGCACGATATGGGATTGAGGTACATATATTTTAGAGAGAAAAACTGAGAAATTCGCTTTTCTGCATGCCTGCAGTAAAGTAGGTGTTGAATATTATATACTTAGCCAACGAGACATTGAGTACCTACGACCTATCTACAGGTCACAGCAATGGATCATGGTCCATTAATATGTTAAGACTTACCTATAGAATTTAATTAGATATTACAGCCGCATACGCGATGTGTCCGTCTTACTATAACGTCAAACTTCAACATCAAATTTGTGTTCATCAGTTCCAATAATTTTGTGTAATAGTTTTTAAAAATAGAGCGAAATGTTTTTTTAAATAAAAATACGCCCAATACAGTAATACTTCCTTATAATATGACATGCTCGATAACTATTGTACCTACAGAAAAGCGGTGAACAGTCATCACTTGTCCATCTTTTTGAAATTTTTGTTGCGTATAATAGGTAAAAATATTATTTAACTATATAAATATGAAATGAAAATCTTTGTATGGGGTAAAATTTGAAACTACTTATTGGATTTTCTTGATTTTTTTTTACAACAAAACTACAAAAGAGTACATTGTGGAGCCACATCGCACATACATTTAAAGTCTTACGTTTATTTACGATATAGATAAAACGAATTTATCTCAATATTAATACTGATTATTATCTAAATTCGTTTATTTTAATCGTATGCGTCTTATAGTAGTTATACCTTCAGATATTTGATAAGTAAAGGTACACATAAGAATATTTCATCGGTTTCTCATCAGTCGTCATCGTCGGTTCAAATCACGATTTAAGATATACTTATGTAATTATGTATTTGTAGTTCAAACAAAAGAATACAAATTTTAAAAGTTGTAAGTTTAGTGCATGAACTAAGAAATAAAAGTTAACGGTAAAATTATGGTGCAAAAATCTAAATGTATTTTTATAATAATTGATAAGTGATAACTGATATGCATATTGCATATGCATGAATTGAAGATTTATTCCTTTCTAAAGCTAATTTCTAACATTTTATAAATGATACCTATATATTAATTTATTCCAACGCAGTTTTACGTACACATAGGTAGGTATACGAATAATTTATAATAACATTTAAGCTCGTGATTATTATATTGGTAACTCAATACTCAATAACGACCATAATATATAACAATAATTATATAATACGATTTGTGATACATAATTATATCATAGAAGTAATTATTAATTATCACTATAGGAAACGGACTTTAATGTCTGAGAAAAATTTAAAAAATGTCCTAAAAAAATACAACAAAATGCCTTAAAAAAAATGCTTCAACACCAAAAAAATTTACTAAAAAACGGCTCTATGAGTACCTTCTTATAATCGGACGCCAATTACTTTTATAACGCGTATCGTAACGTTATCTAGATTATTTGATAAGAATTACGTATAGCCGCGTATAGAGAATAGATAGATACAATCAGCCGGTCTTCGTAAAAATAACTAATCTATCTACGAGACAATAAACGGAACATTTAAAACAATTTACATTTAATGTACATTTTTATAACTTATAATTTCAAGCAATACACATTTATAAAAAATGATCTAAAATGTAAAAAAATGCTTTAAAAAAAATCCAAAATAAAAGTTTCATTTTTAAATTCCCAGGTTTATGAATCGAATTATATACTTGGTAAGCATTGCCATATGCTACCCATTAAAATATTTATTTTGCATCAAATTCTGTTCCCTAATTATCAGGAATATACGACCATACATTGGGAATAGTGACACGTAGGTAGGTATACCTATTATGTACTTAATATAAAGTTAACCGCGAACTTCGTTTTCCAATTTCCTAATGTATTTTTACATCATTGCTTTCATATCTAATGAGTAATATTATATTTGTATTAATATAAAAATATAATACTATAGGTACCTATATACATATATATATTATTATATTGTGCCGTGTACAATACCGGCTCTCCACAAGGTGAGCGGAGCAGTATAATAAATAAATAAATAATACGGCGAGACGATTACCCAACTATCCACTTTACACCACGCACTCCTCAACTATAGGTAATACCTATGCAGTGTACAAATTTTTTTATACTCAAGTCACCCAGTCACTGCAAGCATTCGTTACACACTACACAATACACATTTAGTATAGTTCAACACTGGTTTCCCACAGTGTTGTACTGTTGTGGTACTTATTTATTTATTATATTCATCTCGCGGCTTGTCATAAAATTTGTCGTCGTCATTCACGTTAGCATTGAAAACAGTTGAGTCAACGTATATACAGGTGCCAGTTCATCATACGAACATAATATAATAATATGTATACTCCGGGCAAGTCGTTATATATCTGACTCGATAAAACGTAATAATATATTATTGTGTATGAATGTATAATGTGTGACAAAGTTTCTCGTGGACCTATTTTTTCATAAGTAAAATCTGTAGACCGAATAAGAAAAAGTCCAAATAATATAGACATATAATATGTCCGCCTAATTGTTAACATATTATAAGGAAACTAAATGAAGGATTTTGATTTGATTTTTTGATAAATACCTAACTTAAACTATTAGTCTAAATGTCTAAATAATTTTATTCAGTAAGGAAAATTATAATTTATATAGGTAACTGCAGTTTGTAAGTTCCTACGACTAATATCTAAAAATTGAATTAAAACAAATTACCATTTTATGAGTGAATATCTAATATTTCGTCAATATTTAAACATTAGTGAAATTGCACTCAAACTCTTTTTTTTATAATTCTTGTATATACGACATACATGTATATTATGGTACCTTTAATTGAATTTTCAAGCATTTTTACCCAAGAAAAATTATTATTTCATACATAAATTAAATTTTTTTAACATTTAAAATATTTATCTACAGATTAGTAGCACGACAGCAAAAAACTAATTAGTTACGAAATATTTTGAAAATTAATTCATGTCTATTAAATGCTAACATGAATATTTTATAAACGTTTGAAATCTCTATACAGTTATACATTTCTGAAATAAAAAAAAAAACAAAATCTATTTTTTGTCAAACATATTGTCTGTTGCTTAAAAATTCCTGTTTTTCTTAACTCATTTTTATTTTCCCCAATTATTTAAAAAAAATTCTTGTAGATAATGTTTTTATTTTTATTTTCCAGTGTACTTACTAGATCTATAGTTTGCTACCACATAAGCCGCTCATGGACGAAAGCATATTTTTTATTGCTCCGAAAAATGTGACAAAAAAAAATGATACCTCAATGTCAATGTAGAATCTAAAATGAACATATTAAAAAATGTTTAATTACATTATGATTATGCGTTTAAAATAAAAGTAATAAAATAATGAAATTGAATATTACTTAATATTATAATATTAATCAACTATAAAATAATATGTAATAGTTTATAGATTATAAATTATAATCAAAATTAATAAAAAATAAATATATATATTCCTACATACGTGAGGTTATTTTATTAGCATCTCATTAATATAATTATTATTATAAATGTATAACTTTTATTAACACTTAACAGTTAAGTAGATATTTAAATTGAAAATGTACGTCGAATTGTAATATAAACAACTTTAATTACTATTGTACCTAAATTATAACTACTGCAGGCTACCGTATAGTCATATTCATATACTCATATATAGACTACTTTTCTCACCACAAGCTATTACTTACATGCTACAATAAGTAGATATCGTCTTGCAGGGAATGTTAGGTATAAAGTACCTTACCTATTTCCATTATTTATAAAAATTAAATAAATATATATATATGATTTTAAAAAATCATTTATAAAATACAATTGAATGCCTAGTCTGCGTTTACACAAGTATAAAAACAAAAAAGCAAAATGATTACCTACTAAATTGCAATAACAACAGAAGTCCTGGTATATGTTTACTGGACAACCTTCTTTGGTTGTTCCATTTTAAGTAGGTATATATAAGCATATGCAGCTGCTATTTCAACAGCACTTGCTGCAAGGTTGTGAAACTGAAACGTTAAAGAAACACCACGTATTTGCCACCAATAAAAATTTGCTGTTCAAACAAAACATTAACTATC
Source organism: Diuraphis noxia (assembly GCF_037042655.1). NCBI lineage: Eukaryota > Metazoa > Arthropoda > Insecta > Hemiptera > Aphididae > Diuraphis > Diuraphis noxia. The sequence continues at coordinate 81,971,936 of NW_028301713.1, forward strand.
TTTAAAAGAAAAAAAAATAATAAAAATACGCCAACTTACTATTACTATAATTTGTATATAGGTGCCTACCTATTGGAAACACTTATTATTATTATGCATAAGCCAGTAAGGTCAGTATACAGCAGATGGACGAAAATGAAAAAATATAATATAATATTAATATAACATAATTTTGACTAATGTCTACATATGGTATCTAAAAATGAGTACAATCTCTCATCGGCTTCATCAATTTTGAATATATTTATCTAAAATAAAACTCATTTGCGTACTTTTCCAAGCATACCAATAACAAATAATGATTGATAATATAATAGGTACATATGATGTACTTAACCTATGCACTGTACTTGAAGATATTTGTAGAAAAAAAGATGAAAAATTGATAGATAAATTGAGTACAGTATATGAAGGTTATATAAATCGTACACAAAATTCATATACCTATTAAATATTTAACTAGCTATTACAGATATTAATTCACACAACGTTGACCTTATTCACTGTTTATTAAGTTTAAAAATATTTGTCTCAATGATATTTTTGTATGGTCAGTCTAATTTTAATGTAACATTAAGTTCGATCAACAACTCGAACTCAATATTATAATATAATAAAGGTAAGTATTATATATAAATAATTGGTCATAACCATGATATAATATACTTTATTATATCATGTTCATAACTATATATACTATAAAACTATACACTAGTTTGAATATTTTATTAGTATTATTATATCAGAAAACTAAAGTTTTAGATACACCTAGACCTAGGTAATTGATTTAATAAGCCAATATGGTAGGTACCTATAATTTAACGAATATTTTGAATTAACTTGTATTAACTCTTCTACCAACTGGTCTGGTTTTTGATTTTGACATTTGACTTATAATAATTAATAATACATCACTGTAACGAATCTTGCAGTTACAGCACCACAAAACCCCGCCGGCGTTATATATGCTCCGTCTATTGTCTATTATAATAGATAGACTTATAGTCTAAGGCAGCGGTCCCCAAACTGTGCACCACAAGCTAATTTAAGGGGCGCCACAGCTCGTCCGAGAATGAAAAATATGTACTGTAGTTAGAAAAGACAAAAAATTATTTTACGTACAATATTACTTAGCATACTATCTGTACCTATATCTAATATTAAATATAGTGTTTCTAATATGTGTCGAATAATTCAATAATAGATAAAAACAGATAAAAATATTGCCAAACTTTCCAAAAATGAGCAGCCTCAAATATCTCATTAATTATAAGTTTTTCACTATCAAAGCAATTTTTTTTTCACTTTCGACTATAAAATTATAATTTGTTAATAATATGTAAAATTATTTAAATCAGTTATATGAATGAAAACTAGTATTTTTTTTATCACGTTCCTCGTGATATTCACAAAAGGGCACCTAACAAAACTTGTACAAACAAAAGGGCACCGCCGGCTAAAAAGGTTGGGAACTACTGGTCTAAGGTTCATCACTAAGGTTAGGTATAGTTATTGTAGTATAATGATATCAGGAGCGTATTAAGATATTTTTTTTTTTTGGGGGGGGGGGGCTGTGGTATTTTCTTCAACTGAAATTTCCAATTCAGCCTATATGAGTTAGAAAATTTACATCTGAAGCCCCCTCAGCCACCCCCATAAAAACGCCCCTGAATGATATCTTGTATAACAAATACTATAGAATCGGTAATAAATAATTAATGTTTTCATTATTGTTTTTGGATCGTTTGGATGCAGATCGTCAGGAAAGTGAGTGAATTATTTCATTACTGGGAGTCTAATGAGTCTAGAGTGACTGAGTGAGTGTCTATTTGAACACAAAATAGGTAGGTACATACTTCAAAAATGCCCGGACCTATTAAATATTTCAAGTAGGCCAAGTGATTTTTAACTAAAAATTACATATATTAACAACTATAGGTTCATATACATAATGTATAGTATTTTATATAATATGTATAATCTTGTATATTATTCTCATTTCTCATATAATATATTAATATTATATAGGATACCTAGATATAGTTATTAATGTTATTATAAGATGAAATTTTCGGTTTTAAATCACTTGGCCAGTTGGCTTACTTGAAATATATATATAGGACATAGGAAGGTAATACTTGAAAAAATACATATATTTATATGTATATAGGGTGTCCCGTGAAGATTTACCCATTGCGATATCTCCTGAGATAACAAATATACCATAAATCTGTTTTTTTTTTTTTTTATTAGACTCACTTAGACAAGAGTTACAGGTATTTAATTTTTTTAATTAACTTAAATTTTTCGGTAAGAAAGTTAAAAAGTCATTTTTTTATTTTTGAAAAAAATTAAGATACCTATTTTATAGAGTTTATTTTGCTGAAAATAGATAAAGCGGCAAAAAACTGGTATTTATCCGGGCGACGAGTATCCCTCTACGGTAATGGGTACATCACAAGACACTCGGTATATCAGAAAATAGAAACTTCCATTAATAGAATGAGATTTAAATAATATGTGCACTTTGTTTGCCCACTAGTAGATATATCTGATGAAGAGGGAAAACCAGGTATAAGGTTGTATCAGTAAGTCCAACATAGAGACCATCCAAACTGTCAAAACATTAGTCTTTATTGACTCAATTAATTTGTACTATATTGTCGAAGCACACCAGTACAAAAAAAAAATGACATTATTTTCAGAGATAATGTGTTTGAAATTCAAAATTCGCTAAATATTAAACATTTAATGGGTAGGTTAGGTTAGGAGCATTTTAGGTATTACTAGCATTGATTATAAATACTATAGATTGCTCACTGGGCGGTTTTTCGATGGTCTACAATAAAACTCTCGGTAGATGGCGATAAGAACTAGAAACATTTAATAAATTCGTATTTCATTTTTAGCCACTGTTATATGGCCGAGTGCGGTGCCGGGGTTAAACAGGTTTCAGCACTGAGACGGCCGGCATGTTGACGCGCGACGTAGCGTTATAAATAAATATAAATATTTCGTTCTAATTATTAAATTAAATATATTTTGAAGACAAATAAAAATGTTATAATATATTTTAATAACAGGGATAGAAATCATACGATACCTTTAAAGTTTAAAATTTTTTTATTAGATATGGTTATTATATGACATTATACATGTAATATATAATTAAGGCAGAGGAATCGTAGCTCTAAAAAACCTTTAAATATGTAAGCGCTTATGCTCTAAAAAAACCCATAATGTGCAATTAAAATATGCACTTAAAATTTTTTTCTGTCCTAATTTTAATCCTAATCGAATAAAAGCCCGTATGGTGTACACACGTATCTGTGGTGGTGATGTCGTAGGTGTAGTGTACGATAAAATCGTTATCGCTTCTAAGAAAAATGTGTGCCCGAGCACAGTCAAAAACCATATTAAACGACAAAAATTAAAAATAAATACATTTTTATCCAAACATTTTGACTGTATTGTTTGAAATAAAAATGTCACTGTGGAAAAAATCTATTCAAGTAAAATATGTCTCAAAAAATATATAATAGCGTATAAAAGTGTAAAATATGCCCTACAAACCAAAAAAACGTAAAATATGCATTTATATGCACAATACAATTTCAAAACTAGCTTTGTGGAAGCATGAAACGTATTTGTTTCACACTCTGCTATTTTTGTGTCTGTGCAAAAAAAATATGTAAATGCTACAAGTCCTCTGCTCTATATATAATGTATAAATTATATTACAGTTAAAATTATTTATTTTGTAAAATACGTAACTTATCTGCCTTTTGTACTTTTTTTTTCCAATCTTCGAATTTTCTAATTTACATTCTTTAAATATTGTTGTTCTAAATTACAATTCAATTACATACATGTAATGACAATAACATTTTAAGTTCTGAAAGTTTGTATATTTTTTATTAATTTGCAGCAATGCTTTTTCTTTTAGTTGGTGTAAAATATTTTTTCACTTTTAATTTTAAATTCTGAGCGGAGCGATGAATGTATTGATTTTATCATGATGTGTGCTTTTTTTTGTGTCTGTCATCACGTTTCGGGGCAGTAAAAGTGCTTCGATTTTTGACTTCAGTACCTCGTTCGATCAGAAAGTGAATCTAGTTGGTACTTTAGTGGGTCAAAAGTGAAAAATTCTTAATACTTTTCTAAATAATCGAGAAAAACAAACTAAAAATGTTCGATCATTATTAGTTTTTTTAAATTAATATCGATAAAAATGTATTTGTTAGCTTGAAAAGCTTGAAAATTTAATACAAGGCTCTTAACATATTGTTACAATAGCGATTGAAAAATAAAATAAATTCATAGTCACAATTTTTTTTTATAAGCATTCAAAGTTTGAATTTTGACACAATACGTAAAAATCACGAAAATTCATAAATTATTTTATGCTAGAAATTCATAAAAAGTTTTCCTTTTATATCTAAGATATGAAAATTTAATATAAGGCTCCTAACATATTTTTACAATAGCAGGTGAAAAATAAAATAAAAATATAGTCACAATTTTTATTCACAAGTATTCAAAGATTGAATTTTGACAACATATTATTATGTAAAAATCACGAAAATCACGAAAATTCGCAAATTATTTTAAACTAGAAATTCATACAAATTTTTCTTTTTAAATCTAAGATTTGAAAATTTTTAATAATCTATAATATATCCTAGACAGATAAACCGTCTTCGTTCAGAATCGTTTTTCGTATACTATGATATAATATCATTGGATTCAAATTTAATTCCATCCATTACAGTAACCCACTTGTAATCTACTGTACAGCAGAGCGACATCCACGACTTACCTGCCTTTTTTGGAAACGTTTTTTCAAAAATGTGTAAGCATATTGTTACTATATCCAAAAATTCATCAGTTGGAGCTTTGAGTCCCTGTGTTGGTTCAATATCATTGTAGACCCTGAATAATATCAAGAGAATCGTTTTGTCATTCAAATTATCCTTATTTTTTGATAAGTTACAATCTGTACATCCAAATTTATCCCAACATTTTTTCGCCAAATAACCTGCAAAATACGAAATAGAGCATACTTCTAATGATGTATTATCTGTAGTCTCGGCTGTAATCGATTTTTTTGACGAAGTACTGCTTGAATCTGAGTCAGCTGTATTATACTCAGTGGTGCACACTGGGGGGGGGGGGTCAGGGGGTGTCGACTGACACCCCTCAGGGAATTGGTGGGTGACTGGGTGAGTGTGATTGGTTCTGGGTGAATTCCGATGTTATTTTGATAAATATTTGTTTAATTTAATATTAATTGTACAAAGAGTATAAACTCAGATTTTACTTGTGGGGTGGATGGGTACCGCGAGATATATATTTTCGACACCCTTGTGAAAAATCTACTGTGCGCCACTGCAGCCCTTGCATTGCAAGTTTCTTCTGAAAAATTATAAGAATACAGAGGCATATTTTTTTTATTAGCGTTTGTAATTCAAATATTGATATAATTTGTCAAAATCACAAATATTTGCAAATTGTTTTGTAGGTAACAATTTATAAACTATATTGTATAAAAAGCTACAAATTTACTGCAAGGTTGTCCATATGTTTTTCTTATAATAATTATAAAATAAGTCGAGTGTAAGTCAATTAAAAAAATTTTACGAGGCTTTAAATTTTAAATTTTTTATGAATTTCTAGGATAAAATAATTTACGAATTTTCGTGATTTTTACGTATGTTGTCAAAATTAAAATTTGAATGCATGTAAAAAAAAATTGTGGCTATATATTTCTTTTATTTTTCAACTGCTATTGTAAAAATATATTAGGAGCCTTGTATTAAAGTTTAAAATCTTAGATATAAAAAGAAAATTTTTTATGAATTTCTATCTAAGATAATTTGAACATTGCCGTAATTTTTATGTATTTAGTCAAAATTTGAACTTTAAATGCTTATAAAAAAAAAATCGTGCCTATGTATTTTTAATATTTTTTAACTGCTATTGTTACAATGTGTTAGGAGCCTTGTATTTAATTTTCAAATCTTAGAATTAATAAGAAAACTTTTATGAATTTCTATCTAAGATAATTTGAAAATTGCCGTAATTTTTACGTATTTAGTCAAAATTTGAATTTCAAATGCTAATAAATAAATTGTGCTTATGTATTCTTATATTTTTTTAATTACTATAAGAATAACTTATGAGAAACTCTGTATTAAATTTTCAAGTAGTTTGATAGGGCCAAAAAAATTTTATCGACACTTCTAAAAAAAATGTTCTGAAAAATTGAAAATTTCAGTTGTCTATAAATATCTCAAAAAACTCAAAATATTTTGAAAATTAAATCATGTAAATAAAATGCCAATATAAATAACCGGTAAAATTTTCAAGTATCTATGACTTATACTTTTTGAATAATAACAAATATTTAAAATCATTTGAGGATAAATCGTTATTGTTACTATGCTATTTCGAAAATTCAAACGCACTTAAAATTTTTCCTATAATGAAGCTTCGAGTTTTCTCTTTAACTACTTGAAGGAAAACTTATGGAAAACTTAGTGTTGTATTTTTAACTCTTAGTTATAAACACAAACAATTTTATGATTTTTCAACTTCAAAATTACTTGCAAATATTCGCGTTTTCGACAGATTTCGTAAAAATTTGAACTATAAACGCTTATAAAAAAATTGTGACTTACGATTTTTAATTTTTTTTAGCTACAATAAGAACAACTCATAAGGAACCTTGTATTAAACTTTCAAGTTTTTTCGGTCATCCAACATTTTTTTTACCGGTACTTCAAAAAAATTGAAAATTTTAGTGGTCTATAAATATCTCTAAAAAAATCAAACATTTGGTGAAAATTTCAAGTATTTACAGTGATTAGTTTTTGAATTAAAACCATATAAAAAAAATCGATTTGGTCGAAAACTGGTTTTGCGTAAAAATTCCCGTTTTTCCGTCATTTTTTTTTTTGTTTTTCTCGATTTTTTTGAAAACTGTTGGAAAATGTTTACTTTTGACCTGTATAATACACTAAGGATATTCACTTTTCCATCGGAATCCACCCCCAAAGTTTGAAATTGAAGCATTATTTCGACTATTTATGCTGTACACAGACACAAAATCAAAAACACACACATCATTGTAAAATCAATACATTCATCACTTCGTTCAGAATCTAAAACCTGATTGTAAAACCAATAGATGCATCGTTCACTGTTCACTCAGAAATGAAAATTAATACTTCCTCATTGAGCATATACGAAAAATAGTTTTGTTAGATATAATTTACTACCTACTTACTCGTATCTTAGTACCTTCTCGCTCCTACTCAACATGCCATTTAAGACATTGAATGTTGCTGTTATTATTTCGTTAGTTTTTTGGTGTATTTTTTTTAGCTATCCATTCTATAATATATGAATTAGTATAGATAGTAATCATTATTTTTTTCAATCAGTGTAATTATCTAAATTATCGTAAAACTAATTGTATAATGTATCTATATACCATATATAATAAGCTGTGATGCTAATATTAATGTATGTAACTACTTATTATCTGCAACCAAAAATATTTATTGAAACTAATGTGGTTGTATCATGATATATTTTTATGAAAACTAATAATGACAGTCCTGTTCATTTTTAGTTATTTAGCTTTTACTTCTAGAGAAGGAAATAGGTTCTAACTTCGTTGTATTTTCTTGTGTTGTTTATACGAAATAAAATACATCATAAAAGTATTATTCATTGTGTGGCACCTATTTTTTGATAATCGACTATCAGTAGTATTGACTAAACTTGAAGCAGTTAACGAAAAAACAACACATCTGAATGTGATTAAACCAATGAAAATGAAAATGTATGTATACATTTATACATTTCCCACATACCGAGGGAGTCAAGTATGGCAATGAGAAGCCCATGTTCTACTGAGTCAAACGATTTCTTGAATTCAGCAAAATATAGTGTTAACTTGACTATTAGCCACAAAACTGTTAAGTATATAGGTGGTGAAAAAAATGCTGCTAGTGATGGACGATGGTTGACTTGCCGGGGTGGAATCCATGTTGAGAGTAAATAATTATGAAATCGCGGTTTCTTTTGATACAGGAATATACGATGGAGTTTGGCCATTATGGTAACGGTAAGATAGAAATATACGTCTATAATTGCAAACGTCAGAGTGGGTCTGCGCCGGCTACATAGGTCACCCGGCGTCGGTGCTGGGAACAGTACATGCCGAACATGGTACCGGCCAATCGCATATTATTTATAATAAAAGAATAAAAAGTATAATAAATTGTAATAATTATAGTGTTTTAGAATTTTATTGCGTTTAACCTATACTGATTTTAATCGAATTAAAATTATATTTTAATGTACATGCACGAACCAATAAATTGACATAATTTAAAAATTAATTAAAAATTAATATTAGGTACTTACCTAAAACCGTTGAAGTGAAAAAAAATAGATGATGGCGTTTAATTTAATGTATATGCTGAACACTCAAAATAAATATCATACAAGACAATGTTTGTTACATTTCATTAAGTATTTATAGCTGATTATACTTCGTAGTTGGTATAATTTGTATTGTTTGCACATATAACTTTAGTAAAACTTAGGTAAATTAGGTAAACTATAAGGTTTATTTTGAAGTACATTTAAATTATTAAAAAATATTATTGATTTCTTATAACCTTTTTGGATTTAATTTATCTAATCCTGGTTGTGAAACCAGATATGATTTTACAGACATACAGTGAGATATTCAAGACGTTTTTCAGTTTTCTTGTCAATGTTCTTCACCCACAGGCATAGGCGCAACTAGGGGGGTGCTTGGGGTTGCTGAAGCACCCCCAGATTTTTATTTAGCACCCCCACACCAAAACCACCAAACATTTAAAAATCATGAAAAAAATGTTTTTTTTTTGTATTTGACGTTTATTAGGAGAAACACAAATTGGTTGTGATAATTATAGTTATATCATATATTAGGTACCTATGTAAAATATACAATTATTGTAGAATTAAGAATATAATTATTATATAATACAATATTATATAATTATATCGTTGCAATCATAGATAGGTATTAAATTCTTCAATCAGCTGTAATTTTAATGTCATTTAAAGATAATATGAAGGTTTTAGGCATAGAGTAATATTATTAGTAATATTACTCTATGGTTTTAGGTAACACTGGTAACAGAGAAGTGATAAATTGATAAACCCAGTAGTTTATTTATAGAGTATTGTCACTTTGTAGTTAATTCGATCAGCCTAATGTTATTGTTCGAGTTTTCCCCCCCTCTGCGGCCTGCGCATTTGGTATTTGTTTATTAGAAATATTTAGTATACACGCATTACGCTACCTAATAGTTAGTCATTATCTAAACCCACGTGTACGGTTTTAATAAAATATTTCGTTTATTCATTTTCTTATATTATTAATGTGAACTGTAAAGTGTTGATTATTATAAGTTTCAAAATGTTTAGTATTTTTAATATGAATAAAAAAAAAAACAAGAAAAATAATCACTCTACAGAAGATGAAAATATTTATGATCCTGGATTCTCTAGTCAAAGTTCATCTTGTGAATTGAATTCAAGTATTATAGCAGCACTTCCAGGTATGTATATAGTAAATTAATTGAGATGCTCTGCTCAGCGCAATAGTGGTCTATCTTACTAAGGATATTTTCTTTAAGGATTAAATTTTTATTTTTATTGAAAACAATTTATACCAAAGTAAGCCAATTTTTCATTTATGATTTATTTTTACTGCATAATTTCAAACAACAATGTATTGTTATTTAGTTTTTTAGATTTTATGAAATAGGCCATTATACTTTACTTTATTTGGTAGAATTTTATAATAAACAAGTTTTTTCCATGTATTTTTGTTTTAAAGAACTTGATGAATTGCCACAGTCAAATTTAAACATTGCATCAAATTCTGATTTAACCGACTTAGGTACATTGGATACTGGACCATGTCGCCCTATTCTCTCTGTAAGTTACTTTTTATAGTCTTTTAAGTTACTTATTTATTTTAACTTTATCGGCATAAAAATATATACCTTCTTAAGGACATGATGATGAACAAGATGATCAAATTAGTGCTTCAGATTCAGTAGAATTGTATTGGAGACGCACAGTTTACTTTCCTATAATTGACACTATTATAAATAACTTAAAGTTCAGATTTTCCGAAGAAAGTCTTGAAATGGCTAGTTCAATTGATTATTTTGTGGAAATGGACTATGAAAAGAGTCAATACTTCATAAATCATTATAAAGTGTGTTATATCACAATTCAAGTGATTTATGTATGTAATTATAATGATATATATTTTTATTTAAGGATGTTATGAGTATCAACTTGGATTTGTTAAAAGCGGAAATGCTTATTTTAAAGAACTGCCTGCCTTCTAGTAATAATCATAATATAGATACTATTAAAGATATTTGTAAGAATGATACATTTCCAAATGTATTTAAATTGTTACAAGTGGCCCTTACCATTCCAGTGAGTTCGGCTACGTGTGAAAGAAGCTTCTCGTCAATGCGTCGTTTAAAAAACTGGCTAAGAGCCAGTATGGAACAACAGCGGTTCACAAATTTATCAATTTTAAACATTGAAAGAAAAATTATTAACAAAATTGATTCTTTAGAAATATTAGAAAAATATTCTACTAAAAATAGAAAATTATTAGTATAAAATAATATTATTATGTTAAATAAATATGTATATGTTCCATTTAAACTTTATTATTATTTTTATCACTTAAACAAATTATATACTACTCCTAATGTATTTATAAGGTATATTATAGGTTTTATACTTAAATATTAGTGTGCTTATGGTTTTATAGTGTGAATTGGAATGATTATAATAATTATAAAATTGTTGTATGGTAGGTGTTTGGGGGTGTGGGGGCTTGCCCTCACGAGTCTGTGTCCTCTGGATAATTTTAGCACCCCCAGTGTTTGGCCTTTAGTTGCGCCTATGCCCACACGTAGTGAAAAATTTAATGTTTAGGGGAAAATATCGAGGTTCAAATTCTAAACATATGGATGTATTGATTGGTATAAATCATAGTAAAATTAATAGTTAAAAAATCAAAAAAATTTAAAATTTGGATGCTAGCCACCAGGGTAGGAAATAGCTTTTAACGTGCATAATATGCAATGATATGCATAACTGCATATAATATTCCACTAATAGATAATCAATAAATAATATATTTTATTATACACATAGTGGTTTTTATAATATAGTTTAACTTCTAAATACATCAGTGATGAAGCTTGTACATTTTATGGCTGGATAATAAGACACATAAAATATTATAATGGTACCAAAATATACACACCACATATATTTTATTGAATGTCATAGAAAATGTATTGTTCAATATAAAATAGCTTTGGATTATTTTCATTTTTTTGTTTATTTTAATAAATATCAAAATATTGCTTTAAATAAATAAATAAAAGTTGCTAAGATATAGTTGCCATTGAGAATAATAAACTGTTTAATTTATACTTTGGTCTTATTTCATTATTCATTATATCTTTGGCTGTCTTAGCGTGTGCACAAAAAAATAAAAGTTTAATTTTGTCTATAATATTATAATAATTTACTAACCAGTTAATTATTACTATTAATTATAATATCATGCCGAGCATTGTTGAACAGAGTATTACAGCATCCACCGAGGCGATTGTAATGGACAGTTCTCCTGCAGATCTGAAAAATGACATGACCGGAGAAATCGTATCGGAGAGTGATACGGCAGTGACCTGCGGTGACCTGGCTGATCGGCAATCAAATTTAATACCAAACATCGCCAAACATTTGGGTTCGGATAGCTATGAAATTGATACTGGATTACTGTCTTCAACCTTGATACAGGAACCGGAAATAATTGACTCATGCCGATCCGCGGACGAGTTGATGCCAAATACGGCTTTTCCGGTCGAGGAGTTAAGTGGACCGGCTGTAGAAATGCCAGATATCGAGGTACAACAGTCCTCAAGTTGTGTTTTGATGCCAAACCCCTGTATAAATGAGGTATTTGTTATATTATATTATATTATAAAGTTATATTATATTTGTATTTATAAACACACGCTATTTTTCCCCAGGAACCCATAATTCAGGGATCCGATGATGCAAATTCAATAACCACTGTGGCCAAGCCAAAGTGCCGTTCTGCTTGGAAAAGGACCAAGCATTTCTTCCGAAAATTGTTTTGTTGTGGTGATGTCAAGGTCCGGCGTTCTAGTTCTGGCATACTCGTCAAGCCGACGAATTCCGCGGGTGATAAATTAGATTTTAGTTCACTACCAGTCATGGAGGAACCGGTATTAACGGATTCACCCCAATTTCCTGAGGATTTTCTGCAGCAAACGACATTGAAAGTAGAGGAGTTCAACGACCCGATTGAAACTGACGTTCAACAGTCCGACTGTGAAACTATAGGCCCACAAATGACTTCCCAAGTAGAAGAGATTAATGGCCCGGTCGAAACAGACGTGCAACAGTTCCACTGTGACCTTAAAGTTCCACCGTACGAGTGTTTTGTTTCAATGTTGATTCCCGATGTGGAAACGGATTCCGTGGGTGATAAAGTCGATATCGGTTTGACTTCAAACACACACGAACAGATATTGATGGATTCACCCCGGTGTGCAGATGAATTACAGCAGCAAGCGTCTTTGCCGATCGAAGAAATCAGTGGCCCGGTTGGAACAGACGTGAAAAACTCCAGCTGTGATCTTGTGGGTTCTGTGTCAGATATAGTTACCCCCGAAGCTAAGCCCAAACGCCGCACACTGTGTAAACGCTTATTTGGTTGTGTTTTTTAAATATATTCGTCTATAATCATATTTTAAATACAAATTTTAAATTAATAATCGTATATTTTTAGTTAAGGTTTTAAAAGGTCGTCAACGCATTTATTTTTATCTGAAGGTCCAAAGTGAAACATTTAACATTTTATGCTTACAAAAATGATTCATCAATCATTATTGTAAAGATATAATGTTCCATGTTGCGTTTTGGACCTTCAGATAAAAATAAATGCGCCGACATCGACCATAATAATCATATTTCATTTTATTATTTGTTATCCATACTATTGATTTTATAATATACAAATAAATTGGACCACAGAAGTTTTTGGTGATTAAAATTTGTCATATTCTTTATTAGACCTATCGGATGATAGCATAATTTTAATCAACAAAACTCTTATGGTCCAACTCATTTGTATATTATACAATCAGTGGTTATATGTTATACTGTTCAACGTCGAATTGGTTTTCTTCAATGCTTGCTTAGTGTAACAAACCCAATAATCTGTCATTCGTGTTATATTTTCTTAACATTCAACGGTTCCTACATTCTTATACAATATACAGAAAACAAGTAACTGATAAAACGATACAATATGTATGAAGTATGATTTTTTCGAAAATATTATTTTTAACATAACAATTAACAATTTTCTGAGGAAAACGTTAGAAAAGAATATATTTGAAAAAATCAAATTTCGTACATATTGTATCGTTTTATCAGTTACTGGATTTTCTGTATATTGTATAACAATGTAGGAACCGTTGATTGTTAAGAAAATATAACACGAATGACAGATTATTGGGTTTGTTACACTAATCAGGCATTGAACAAAATCAATTAGATGTTGAACAGTTACGTATAACCACTGATTTTATAATATACAAATAAGTTGGACCATAAGAGTTTTGTTGATTAAAATTATGCTATCATCCGATAGGTCTAATAAAGAATATGACAAATTTTAATCACCAAAAACTTCTGTGGACCAATTTATTTGTATATTATAAAATCAATAGTATGGATAGCAAATAATAATTATTAATATTTTCGAAAAATCATATTTCATACATTACGATACGATCCTATAGTACTGTTTTATCATTTACTGGTTGTTTTGTATATTACATATGAATTTAGGAACCGTTGATAGTTAAAAAAAAAATGACACGAAAGTTACGGTTTGTTACACTGAGATGACATTGAAAAAAATCAATTCGACGTTGAATACAGAGTGTCCCGTGAAGCTTTACCCATTGCGATATCTCCCGAAATAATAGTGATGATATCGAAATTCTGGTTTTGTAATAAAACTCACAGGGATAAGAACTACAATTGTTTCATATTTTAATTTATTTAATGTTTTGGTAAAAAAGTAAAATATATTTAACTATTTCCAAAAAAAATTAAAGATAGCCATTTTGTAGAGTTTATTTTTCTGAAAATATTTTCGTTTCAAAATTTCATTTTCAGTAATTTCCTGATTTTTAATATTTTTTTTTAGTTTCGAGAAAAATTACAAATTATTTAACACCATAATATTATCAAACATGTGACCCGCCGCGCCACGCGCATTCCCATATGGTCGGCTGAATACTTTCCGTGTTCCTAATAGTAATAAATTTATAATCATATTTTATTTCTTCTAAACTAGAAAAAATGTCAAAAATCAGGAAATTAATGGAGATAAAATTTTGAAACGTCAATAATTTCAGAAAAATAAATTCTACAAAATGGTTATCTTTAATTTTTTTGGAAATAATTAAATAAAAAATTATATTTTTTAAATTATTTACAAAAACATTTAAATTAATTTAAAAATAAAATAATTGTAGTTCTTAACCCTGTGAATCTTATTATAAAACCAGAATTTTGATATCTCCATTATTTCGTGAGATATCGTAATATGGGTAAATCCTCGCGGGACACCCTGTATAACCATTAACCATTGATTTTATAACATTCAAATAATAGGAGTTTTTGGTGATTAAAATATTATAATAATTATCGTGATGATGAATGCATGTTGTGATTAATGTCAGCGAATTTGTATTCTCTTTCTGACCCACTCAAGATATTATGGCTATAAATATGGCCATTATGCCATATAGGTGTAAGTCGAAAAATGTTAAAATAATTATATGATATAAACAGTGGCGCCGAAGTCCTAAAAATCTAGTAGGGCGAAAAATATTTCAAGAGGCCCAACATCTTAATATCGGGAAAAATGGCATACCGTGGAGAGGAAAATGGTCAATATGAAGCGGTCCTATCTCTTAAATTTTCAAAATATGTCGGGCTATGGCCCGACCTTAATATAGGGTTCGGCGCCACTGTATATAATATATATATTAAACATTATGGTTTTTATTTCAAGCTTTTAAAAACTAAAAAAATAATGCAATGAAAATTTAAATATTTATAAAAAATAGTTATTCCTTAAAAATGGTCTATTAATATTACTTTTGATACTGCAGGTATCACATTAGAGTTGAAAAACCGCCTTAATTTGTGCGCAAAATAAAATAAGAACATTTGGTTTAATATATTGTAGACGATGGTAATAAGAAAATAAATATAGCCGAGAAAGTATTATATATTAGATTCTGGAAATTACATTTTGAAACTGGAAACATTTAAAAACAATGTTTAGTGCTATCTGGCCGCCTGAAGTTAATATAAAAAAAAACTTAAATTATATTTTTTAATTCTTTATATATATTATACATATAATTTTATTAGAAATAAGCCTTGGCAGCGGTAGTCATTGGGCCTGACATTTTAGATTCTGAGCAGAGCGATAAATGTATTGATTTTACCATGATGTGTTTTTATTTTTTGGGGGCAGTAAAAATTCTTCGACTTTTAACTTCAGTACCTTGTTAAATTAGAAAGTGAATCTAGTTGATACTTTGGAGGATCAAAAGTAAAAAAATTCTTAATATTTTTCTAAATAATCGGGATAAACAAACTAAAAATTAAGGGAAAAACAGGAAATTTTCCGTACAATCAGTTTTCGACAAAATCGATTTTGAATTTTGATGTAACTTTAAAACGAATGACCATTGATACATGAAATTTTCACCGAATGTTTATATAAGTATATTCTATCCACCATGGATTTAAAAAAAATTTTGACTTAAGTTGAACAATTCATAGGTATATGCAATTTCAATCATTATTAGTTTTTTTTTAAATTAAAATCGTTAAAAATTTATTTTTTAGGTAGAAAATCTTGAAAATGTAATACAAGGCTCTTAACATATTGTTACAACAGCCGTTGAAAAATAAAATAAATTCATAGTCACAATTTTTTTTTATAAGCATTCAAAGTTTGAATTTTGACGAAATACGTAAAAATCACAAAAATTCACAAATTATTTTAAGCTTGAAATTCATAATTAAATTTTTTTTAAACTAAGATTTAAAAATGTAATATAAGATTCCTTACAAGTTTTTCAATCTTTATCAGAAAAAACATGTCCACCGGAAATGCAAATTAAATTTTTATTAGCATTTGAATTTCAAATATTGACAAAAATTCGTCAAAACCGTGAATATTTGCGAATTATTTTGTAGTTAAAAATTCATAATATTGTTTGTATTTTTATCTAAGGTTATAAAATTCAACACTAAGTTTTCCATAAGTTTTGCTTCAAATAGGTATTATGAATTATGATAACTACATGCAATGTTTTTGGAAAAATTGATTAACCATGCCTTATGCAAAATGTGTCCTAATTGAAAAATAAAATATTTGTTTCAAAATAGAATATCTATATGACGATATTTAAATATAATATATCCTAGACTGACAAATCATCTCCGTTCAGAATCGTTTTTCGTATACAATGATGACTATTATTGCATTCCAATCTAACCTACCCTAGTCAGAGGTTCACCCCACCACCTAATGTACAGCAGTACAGCAGAGCGATACCCACTTTCACGCTTTTTTTTTATAAATGTATGCAAAAAAAAAATAATACCTAATAATATCTTGTAGTTTGGTTTTTTATAATAAGACACAAGCCTATACTACTATAATAGCAATATAAATATAATATATTACATGCTTGATAGACCGTCTCCAAACAGAATTGTTTTTCTTATACGATGGCTTAACATTAAAATATATATCCAACTAAAAGATGAAGTATACTCAACACTCAACAACTATTTTTTTAACTCTCAAGAATAACAATATTTTTATGAAAATTATATATTTTATATTCTGTCTCTACTCTACTTGTCCTAACTGGACTGGCTATCTATTGAATAATCAAATCTGTGAAGACTTTGTCTTTTGCACTTTAGTTTTTCAACCATACCTATGTCTATGTGTAGTATTAGGTAATGTTCTTTTAGAGCTTCTAAATCAAATTAATTTATTTAAATCATTAGAACTAAGTTTTTGGTGTATTTTTGTAAATAATGCTTGTATGTCATGGGATTTTTTTATTGATAAAAAAAACATAAACAATTAAATTATATAAATATATTATGTAAGCAATATTTCAATTAAATATATATGTATAAATATAACTAAATTAAATTAGATTCACATTATTAGATTTTAGATAAATTGTTTTTAGTTTTAATAAACATTAAATACACTGTTTGAATTTTTTTTAACATTACATTATTTATTGAGATTAAGGCTGTGATTTTTAGGTTCCAGTATTATGAATTATAATTAATAAATTGTATAGGTATTACATGATAACAAATACATTACACTTATACACACACACACACATATATATCATAAATATATATATATATTACAATAAGTTTAAGTATAAATAATATAAATTGTAATAAATGGTATTGCATTAAATAAAATAGTACAATATAAAACAGTGGAATATTTTAAAACCTTATAGAACTAATTTATCGTGGTATTATAAAAATAAAATTATCACAGTTTTTTAAAAAAATTTAATTCTAAACATTTATCGTACTGCGTTACTGACTATACATTAAACAAGTTGACCAATATAATATTAAATAGATTATATGTAATATAGAATATATATATTTATAATAGTATAGTTACTTAACGTGAAGTATATTAGTATAAGTAATATTATATAAATGAAAGTAAATAGTAATTAAATTAATACTAATATTTAGAGTTGTTCATAATTTAAATATAATCTAACTCTATGCATTCTAAAACCAAACATAAGAAATTATAGTTTTGAATTCTGCTAATATGGAGAAAAGTCTTTTTTAATCAATGGTGGAGGTACATTACTTGTAGTAGAGTTTGAACGACCCTCAGTTAAGTAGCCGCCAACACTTTGTACACCTAAAAAAACAATTTAAACATAATTAGATGGGTAATTTTTCATTTCAAAATTAATCTAGTCACGGGCATAACGATATTAAACTTCTATGGTACCATAACGTACCCATTAAATAAGGCATTGAAGGTGCACTTGAAATGAATAGATCATGATTTTGATCTTTGTAAGCAGACCATGCAGGAAGCTTATCCAGTTGTGCTTGGACTAAACTACCATATGACAAACTTGAAGACATTGTCTTCAATGCTTTTACAATCTGTGCTTTAGCTCTGGCACTCCCATTGACTCCATCTAACCGACCATCAAGCAATCCAACTAAATATGATATCAAGTCTGCGTCTAATGCCTAAAATTATTATCATATTGTCAGAAATTACCTATTTATTTTTATAAATCATAACTGATATTTTATACCTGTTTTACAAGGTTATCTTTTTTTGCCGCAAACATTCGACTGAGTGTTTCAGATGATACATAAATTAAACTGGAATTTTCTTGCATTGCTTTTTTCATTGGACCAATGCACTCAGTCTGAGATATGCATCCAACACATACCTAGTTGTAATTAAAATATAAATATGTAACAGATGTATAATTACAATTACTGTGTAAATTACTAAATATTAGAATATTATGTAGGTACATTAATACATATCAGAATAAAAAATTAGCATATTAAAAAAAATATATCATTATACAATATACATGAGATAATGGCCTGGTTGAGTGTTATTATTTCAATTCATAAAACGTTGACTGCTATGTGTACATTATTTTGTGCACGGTAAAATTGCCATTCATAGGTAGGTATTTTTTGTAAGCTTGCCATAAATTGGTCAAAATAAGAAGTAGGTTATCATAGGAACAAGTTATGCAATGAGTTCGCTAAAAATACAGATATTGCCTTAGAGGCTAAGAGATTTATATTTCTATTTAAAATTTACAGTTTCGTGTCAGGATTATGTACACAGAAATGGTGAGTTCAAAAATATCAGTGTAAATAATAATGTACACGAAAGCAAGTTTGGCAATTTATTGCAAGTACACAAAAATGTACACATGGCCTTCCGGGTAATTTATGAAAAAAATTAGGTGCCAGTTTTAAAAATAATTATGTATAATTTATATGAAATAGTATGATACCTCATTAAGTGATAATTGATGCAGTATCAAAAGCACTGATTTTGGTACATCAGGATTGGACAATAATGATAATTGAAAACAAAGACGAGGAATGTGACCTAATGCTGGAACTTGGTCACTGAGATGAGGTTGTGCTTCTAATAATTTAACAATTGACGTTGTAATTATTTCTAATTTATCATTCTGAAATAACAAAAGAAATTATTGTAATTTGAAATTTGCAAAACAAAAATACCTTAGTTTTAATTTCACAAAAAATCAATATCAAATAAGTATATCTATATAATTGGTTTTATTTAGTCAAATACCTTTTCTTTTGTCATAGAACTAATACATGTATCTAGAAGTTCAGATAAAAATTCTTTTGGTCTTCTAACATTCCAACCAGGGTTATTATTAAATAATCTTAAATAGACCCCAGCAACAACAATTTCATTTGTAGGTGATGATAAAACTATACTGGTGTCTGGTAATTTGATAACACCTTTAGGATTTTGTCGAAGTGTCATGTAATGCCTAAAGTAAGACAAAAATTATAATAGGAACTAGATTATTTAAAATAAATGTATTATTACTCTCTAGATATTTTGTTCACATTTCCAAAAATATGAATTCTTGATTTTTGATTCCAGACAAGTTCAGGATTTTCCTGATCATTATCCAAAAGTCTAACAGTAGATGATGGTAAATCTCTCATAGTATCTACAATTGCTAATGGTAAAATTTGTGCCAATGCTAGACGCAATCTTGGGCCACTTAATTTTTCAGTCATTAAACGACTCAAAAATATTGCACTTTTATCTCTTAGACCAGATTCATTATCACCATTACATAATAAATCAACAGCAAACAAATGTCCTCCTTTATTAAGTATATCTTTTACAATTGTTGAGGATGTTGATAATGTGATAAGAATATCTAGGATGATCATTTGGTCTGATGGTGTTGAATATAAACAAAGTAAAACATAAATCACTACTCCAGAATTAGCAATATCTGTGATACATTCATTATTTTTAGTTACTGTTAAAATAATGTTCAGAGTACAATGTTGTACTATTCGAATAGTTTCAACACGTAATAAACTGAAGAGTAAATTAAAGTGACCGATACAACTCACTTCAAGACCTATAAGAAAAAAATTGTTTTAAGTATCTCATCAACTACAGATCTATTGAAAATAAAACTTACCAGGATTGTTTAAAATTAAATTATTAAGTGCGTTTAACACCATTATAAAACTGTTGACTCGTTTTTCATCTAAAATATTATTAAGTGGATTATTGGATTTTATGTATTCTAAGAGATCCAACAAGAATGCTTTAGGGTTCTGTAAATATATTATTAATTTATGTAAATCAGTATGTAGGCGCTTTATACCAATATGGGTTCTAAAATTATTCTTTAAATTAAATAAATTCAAATCAAGTATTTACTTTGATTGTGTATTGAGGTTGTTCATTAAATACTCTTATAAATATATTCCCAACAATTAATTCATTTCTGTGACTAGAAAATGTTAAACCAATTGTTTCAAAGTTAATAGATTCTTTCTGGTTACACATAGTATCCAGAAAATCATTTAGTTCAGCTCTAGTACTATTATCCCAAACCATGTAAGGTGTTTCACAATTGCTGCCAAGTGTTTTTAGTAACTAAAAGTGTATATAAAATGTAAATACATTTAATTTAAATAATGTAGAAAAAAATAATACTTGATGCGGATTTTCTTCAGAAAGCTGTTCTGCAACATAAGGAGTCAGTAATTTTTCAAACAAAGATTTGGCTACTAAGTTTTCAGGAGTAGATAAATCGCCTTTGTAATATCCACCTAATCTAGCACATGCTTTTACTGATAACTTAGATAATCTATTAAGCACTTCCTATAAAAAAGTAACATTTATTCTTTAGTTTTTGATAACTTTAAGGATGAAATGTGTTTTTATCTTACTTGATTATTAGCCTCTTCCGACCGTTCAACTCCACATTCTTCTAATGTATAATCATATGAGAACATGTATGTTAATAAATGCCAAATCGCACCTTTATGTAGAAAACTCATCTGAAGATTTGAATCAGAAGCCATTGCAGAAATACAATCCACAGCATCACAATGTAATTTTGGCAAATTCTACAAATACAGTTAAATTATATGACATTTATATTGAGCCCATAAAAGGAATTATGAGTATTGACAACTGAATATTGATTTTTAAACAGAATTACCTAAATTAAGTGACTCTACTAATATCATAACTGAGAAGTTACAATTGAATGCAATATTGTTATTTTTATGTTCTTACAATAAAAAATAAATAATAAATATATACCTTGAAATACAATATTCTAGTGATATCATCCACTAATTGAGGCATTTGAGAGAATGTATCTCGACACATGGGAAATTGAGATGCAACTTTAAAACAAAGAGTGCAATATGTACAAACTAATACTGACATTTCTGTCTGTGTTGATGATTTGTTTAATACAGAAACACATCTTGAATAGGCTCCAAGTAAATCCTAAAATAAAATATAACATTTTATTATGATAAATATTAAATTCTTTATCAAAAGGATTATTATTCATTTAAATTTAAATTAAGTATTTCAAATAAACTCATTTTTAGTTGTATAGTGAAAACTTTACTTATTGCTAGTTTTGTAACCATTTATTACATTTAAAATTTGAATAATCAAATTTATCATTTCGGACAACAATAATAAATTGTAAAATAAAATATCTATGTAGAACTAATTTGATTCTGGTAGTAAATGCCCGTAAGTTTATTTTTTATAAGTTTCTTATTCTGATTCCCTGTCTGCAGGCCAAATAAAAATTTCCAAAGGCCACCATTTGGGGTTCTTGACTTCCCTGTCTATTTTATTCTTGTTATCATGCTAATGAATAGCAAGATAATTAATAATATATCTATTTTACCATGTTACAATAAGTATTTAAAACAGTAAATACACAATAAAACACCATATGAATATTCAGTCTGGTGATTTGAGATAAAATATTAATATATGCCTAAATAGGACTGAAAAAATAAATGTATTTGTATTTACAACACACAAATACATATTTTACTAACAATAAATCCTTGTTCACGATTGAGCTCCTCTGCATTCAATGCTGAACAATTTACTGTATGGTATGTTAGCTCACTAGCAGCTGCAAGTAACATGTTACCTTTAGAGAATAATTGTTCATCACTTGCTTCTAACCTTATGGTCTGAACTAATTGTTTGTATCCAGCATACTTATAAGGTTCAAGTTCTGTAAATGTATAAATAAATAATCTATTAATCTGTTAAATATTTTAATCTGATATAAAAATACAAACCTTTAGAATAACGGTAGAATAAAATACTTTGAGTTTGAAGTATCAAAAGAATATTATTAGGATTAGGACCATCATGTACCCACAGACTTCTACTGCAGAGAAAATCATATGCCCTATTTGCCGCAACAAATATTTCCTAGGAAAAATAAATTAATATATAGTATTATTCTTCTATTAAATTCTCATGATAAAATCTAACTTAAATTGCAATAAAATATAAAATAATATATTAGTTTTTTTTTTTTTTGTTTTTTTTTTAAGGGGAACCCGCGGCAACATAGGCCATTGGGTGTGGGGGTGGTACGGTAGAGTTATTTTTTTATATTTTTTTGTAGGTTTTTGAGTTGGTAGGGTTGTAACACGTGTTTGTGTATGTGTGGCAAGGATATGTTGCTAAAAGTCTCGGGTGGTCACCCATCCGGGAGCTAGCAACTGCGGCCGGTATGTACGCTCAGTGTGTTTCCGCAGATTGAGCGTACGACCGCGCCTCACCAAGCCACATATTATTGTTTTATATTGTTGTTAATAGAGAATAGTAATTTTTAAGATCTGTATGGTACAAGGTATCAATTATTTATCAAAGTTTATTATATATATATATTAGTTTTTCTTTTTTGAGAACTACGATTTTTAATTTAAATCACAATGGCTGAGACTCGTTTGTGCACATAATAATATATTTTTTAAATTTAAGGTAACTTGTTAGCGCACAAAATTGTGAATAAAAAGAAAACCAGCTTGTATATACAATTTTGGGTTTACAGGGTATCTGCACACTCTTAAAGTAAAATGTTTATTTTTAATCCTAGTTTTCAATCAGTTTTTATTTATCAGTAATGTTATAATCGCGATTACCAGAATTATTTATTATATTTATTTTATTTTTATACTTTTATTAGAATAATAATTTGATTGTAAACATTTTTTGTTTTAATCGACAAAATTGTAAATAATGGCTTGTTAAGGCAGTTATGCCAAATTAAATAGATTAAACAACATTTTTAAACCTGCCAGTCTATGACACCAGAATATAATTAGACAGAAAGTCCTAAGTCTTTATAAAAGGTGAAGGAAACTGTTGTTTGAGTATAATAATTTTTTACCATCAGTAATGACCAATTTGAAAATTTGGAGAGGTACGTATGTAACATTATACATGATATTTGTCTCTGAAAAAAGGTTTTTGTGTTCGAAAATTGTGCGCAAATGAGTTGTAAAAAAAGTAAATGGTCGCAAACGAGTTGTAGCCATCACTATAACTATTTTTTATAGGAATTGTTGATATTTTAACCAACAAAAAATAATTAAAAACTATAATAATGTTTAAGTTTAACCCTAGAATTTTGATGTGGTAAATAATAAAATAACAATCAATCTTCCAGTTATTGATTTTAGATAATTGATGGATATGTTGAGATAATAACATGATGTAATCAATGAGATAATCTTAGATTACTGATTAGTTATTCATGAATCAATATTTTAAATAAAGCATTAAGTAAAAAACAAATGTTACTACCAAGAACAATTTTACTTTGAAACATAAATTATATAATTCATCTACTATCGTTTTCTTTTGTCTAATTTGTATGCGTATTTAGATATTATCGCTAAATAAATATCATACCACTTATCCCTGTTCTCTACAGTTTTCTTCCATTAGATATAAGGCTCTATTACCATAATAATATTAGTTTCCTTGACATAGTCTTTCTACCTTAACATAAGCTTCTCTAAAGGTTTTATTTCTCTTCAATTACTAGTTTAAAAAAATATTTTTGTATATACCTTGCAATACCAGTATTCTATTAAGAATCTGTTGAACTATATTGGACATTTGAAATTGTAACTATTGTTCATTATTATGAAGTAATCTCCTACTTACTTAAGGAATAATACCTAATATCGAGCTATATATTTTCCAGGGCACTTTCTAACAAATTTCAAAAATCTTTATTCTTTCTCCTCAATGGTCACATCTCAGAACCAATTAATTGATTGTTTTAATGCCATGTACGTCCTCATTTAAAGGCTTTTTTTTGTAAGAAGTCCTTCATTTGGGAACTTTTAAGTTTATACTCTAAGTACTCTGATTGTATTCTTGACAATATTACTGTTTTTATATAATTTTGTCTAAATAATCATCTCCAAAATTTTTTATTTGGTTCATTAAATTTAATGTTGTTTTTCTAGATATGGTTTCAATTCCTATGGCTAACAACTAGATATTCAACTTTCCTTGTGGGTTTTATGAATTTTCTCTTAATTTTTTCACTATTTCTATATCTAATGATGTAATTTTAATATATGAACATTTTTGAACCTATTATCTATTGTTCCAGAGTAATAACTTAAGTTTGATCCAATTCATCAATATATATGTATATATGTATATATTATAAATATATAAATATTAATTATTAATCTTAAGTAATAATTTATTTGCATTGAATTAACAAAAAGTAAATTTAAATGCTACTTACTCGTCCTTTAGGGTTTTTATCAGGGTGATTAGCTTGGGCAAGTTTATAATAGGCTTTTCTAGTAGTGGCTTCATCATAATGATGTCCTCGTTCTAAGCCTAGAGACACATATGCATCATCTATAGACATGGCAGGTGGCTTTTTTTCTACTTCATTTTTCCAAGCTTCTAGTACATCTTTCAAAAGTGTTATCTAAAAGTAAATATAAATAAAAATGAACACAATATTATTATTATTAAAGTTAGCTATTGCTTAAAAATTCTAAGAATATAATCCTACTGGATCATTAATTGGCCAGTCTGGAAACCTTTGAACATCACACAAATGCCTTAAATAGAATATATTACAAAATAATTCTGATTGCAGCTGTGGGTAACGCACAACAGGTATAGCACAATATTGGTAGTATGCTTTATTATTTCCACGAAGCTTGGGTGTAAAATCAGCAATATGACATGCAATTTTTTCAATTAACATTCGTCTCATTTCAGCATTCCAAATAGCTTCTGGAGTATCAAATTCTCCTAAAAATATTTGAGCAAATTTTTCAGGGCCATGGTTTTCCAAATAAAAGACCATTGCTTCTGGCAGTAAAGGTCCAAGTACACTTCTTTGCATAAGTTCTCCACTTTGCACCTATTAAATGTTAAATCAATATTATAAATGCTATAAAAACATTTAACTACATAATATTCTTACCTCTTCATTTCGAAAAGCTTGACAAGTATGGGTAAGCCTTAAAAATTTAGCAATTGGCAAAATATTTGAACCTGTATACATCAGCAAAAAGAAAAATACTCCAGTCATGTACAACTTAGCTGCATTTGGGTTGTCTGATGCAATTTCACACAGTAAATATGCAACTTTTTCAACGAGAATAGGATCGAATGTTAAAAGAAGTTGAACTACATGAGGCAGATGAAGAGAATCAGTTAAAGCTCTCCTGATACGTGCAATTGGCCAAATAATCGCTCCATCATTATCTCTAATATAAAAACGATTATAGAATTATTATCAAAGTTTTCATGTGTTCAAAAAAAAAACATCAATAATCTTGACAGGGTCAAATATATCAGTTAAAAAAATTCTAAAATCTATAGTAATAAAGCATTAGCTAGAGTCAAAATTTAACATCTTGCAATTTGAATAAAGGTAGTTGAATTAAAAATATTTATAATTTAAATCATTGTAATAAACTAGAATATAAAACTTAATAATACTATTATGTTTGAAAATTGGTGTTAAAATTATTACCGGCTGGGATAATATTGACACATTTTTATCAACATAGAAAGTATAAGAGACGCTAGGTCAGTTTCATTCATATAACTTTGATCTTTTGCTAATACTGTCCACTTGAACTGACTTAACTTAAAAAGAGGTTTCCATCCCTCTAGTCCAGGAGTCCAACATTTTGACATAGGTTTTAATATACCTTGTTTGTATAAATCTTTCATCTAATAAATTCAAAATAATTTAATACAAAACATAAGATGATTTGTTATTGTTTATACCTCTTGAAAAGTAATAGGACCATTGGATTTATCACCATTTCCAAGTCCATAATACCACTGTTTTTCATTATCGAGTAACATATCTTGGCCAGCCTCTATCACATTTGTTTGTGTAGGAACAACAGCTCTTGTTGTATGTAAATGTGCTAATGTTAGCAAATCGACCAGAACAGTTACACCTTTTGATTCAATTATATCTTTAACATTCTGTTTATTTAGTACAAGTTTGTTAAGAAATAAGAGCAACCTGTCTCTTTCAAGTTTTTCGACAGTCTAAAAATAATAATAATAATAAATTATAATGGAAATTGTATAAAATTAATACTGATAATTATAGTATTTAACAGGTTTCATAGTTTAAATATTTAAAAATTCTTTGATAAAATAAAAACATTTTTATTTTACTGAAGGAAAGCATATTTCCGATCAATAATTAAACTGTATGGGTACATTAACTGAATAGCATTACAGATATAATTGGGTATAAAAATGTAATTTTTATTTATTCGAAATGATTTACCTTTTCTAATTTTACAAGAATATATTTGGTATCAGTAAATGGTCCGATTTCCTCAAAATATTGTCCATAAATCACAGTCATTGCTTGAAGACATAAACATTTCATATCTATTTTTAAAGCTAATAAAAATCGATGGTACAGATCATAAAAAAATCGGAATCTGCAAATATTTGAACATTTATATAGCTTGGATAATATATACATTTTTTTATTTCTTACGGATTTTTTATTGCAAAATCTATACTTCCGTCTAAAAGTAATCTTAAGTAATAACCATCAATACAAACTTCATCTTGTAAACTAGGGTATTGCACTTCAAATTCATCATGATTCCATGCAATTAAACTATTTGTGGTAAGTTGGCGATCTGAATTAAATGCTTGAATTTCTTTTTTCAAAGCATCATGGAGTTCTTCTCGAGTCTATCATAAAGTTAACCAAAAAATAAAAAAAATATTGAATTATATAGAAAAATGATAATCTATAAATAATGAAATCTAACACAATAAGCAAATGTGATATTATGGAATAAAATCAGACATGAATAAGAAAACACAATTAATAGGCCCCACAGACTTGTCTCCGTTATACAAATATAATATACAACATAACAAATCAACACAGCAGAATTAACTTTGGATTTTTAACTTTAATATGGGTAAATTGACCTATTATTAAATACATTACCTGGGTGTGGTATTGGCTTTAAATAATATTTAAATGTTAAAGTGAATAACTATAAAAAGCATTTTTAAATTGTTATATTCTACACATTTAGTAAATTACAGCAATTCATATTAAAATTTAAACAAAAATTAAAAGCCTCTGAGATTCTCTAGATCAGTGGTTTCCAAAATCGCGACATATTATTATTAGACATTATAAGTCACGGCTAATTTTGAATAAATATTGTCTAAATATAAATATAATCATTTTATAATGCTTTTTTTAATAAAAAAAGTCCAAGTTGTGGTGGCACACACACCTTTCAAATTTCACGGCCCACCCTTTGAGAAACACTGCTCTAGATAATATTTGTGCCTTTAAGTTTGATAATAGGTCACTTCACTTTAATATTAAGGCAAACATGAAATTCCTAAATACATTGAATGTTTTTGTAAGACAAATATATGAATTCAATATTCTTTTAATGACATTAAGGAGATGCATGCCAAGGGTTACTGTAATTGTTTATTAATATGTCATAGTTATTTTGAACCTTTACTGAAGCTTGTTACAGAAGCATATATAAAAGAAGTTATACAATTTTTGGAGTACAATATTTTAATTTGTTGAATTTTATTTTGACATTTAATTTGAATTGGCATGTTCAAGGGTATTACCAAAATGGTTATGGTAAATACATATATGTCATATCTGCAAAATATCTGCTTCTCACAGAATTTTAAATTAATGTTAATAAAATAAATAGTGCATACACATAGTAGCATGCAAGTAAAAATGGTAAAATATTTAACACACAGTGTTAATGAGTACAATTTATTGGATTCAGATTTCAGAGTGTTAGACATCTTATTGTTGACGCTTATAAATTGATATAAGGACTTTTCTGGAGGCCACATCTGTGAAGAATTTCTAGACACGCTTATGTAAATACTAGGGTACAACAGTAGATTTGTTCAATTATAGAGACTGATAAGCCAAATCAGACTTGGATTAGTTATTTTAAATTAAAATAAATCACATATTTTTTTTAAAAAGTTTATTCTTATATATTATATCTGAGCTAGAATATAATTCATAATAATGTATACAGTGATAATTAAAACAGTACCTGATGATTCCATAATAAACTAGGGGAAGTATGGTTTTTATTGAACTTGTAATAAAATAATTTCCAATTTGCTTGACTTTTAATTCTTTCTCTACGTCTTCTTAATACAATTGGACGGACTTGCAATTTGTCTTCTTTTCTTTCCAAACCTAATGATGCTCCCCAGTGACCCAAAGCAATTTCTACTTCTTTCTCTAAAGTGCGAAGTTTTCTTTCTAGCGCTGCCAAGTGGGGATTTCGTTGATTTTTTGTTGCATGATCTTGAGCAAGTTTTAGATTATCTCTAGTAATTAAATAATCTTCATTTTCATCCATTTCTACAGATTCACTTGATTCCAAAAATCTTATTAAACCTGATGGCTAAATAAATAAATATTTAATATTAATACAATTTTCCAAAAAAGTGTTTGGGAATCATATCAAATTTACCATTAGTCGGGATAATAAGTCCATAGCAATTGTATTATTAGTGACCCACAATCCAACCAAGTGCCTGGAAAGCTGTCTATGTACAAGCATACGTCTATTATCATCACGAGTAAATAACGCTGTTAATAAATGACTAGGTAATGCTGCTTCAGCTAATGCTAATTCTTGCATTCGTCCAGATATTTCAGCATCACCTTCTTCTATTATTGCTCTCATAACTAACCCTGCACCTTTCACCACAGTTAATGACGGATGCTACAGAATAAAATTAAACAATTTTATTCGGTTTTTGAGATTAAGTAGTTATATAATTATTTAAATTTTAACTTCATATTGTACTATTAATTATTCATAGTCGATAATACAAATAGAAATATTAATTACAATATTTAAAAATACAAATGAAATATTAGATAATCAAAAATCATAAAGAATTTGTTGCTTATTCATGTACTTAAGGCAATTCGATCCTGTCCCTGTTTTCTACCAAAAAATATATATCCTATTCTAACTATTCCATTTATCCTAATCATTAGATAAAACTTCTAAAAAAAATATTCGAATTATTCAAGGAGCATTCTTGAAAATATTTTCCACTTTTTTTTAAAACTGCACTCCTTGAACCCTTAAAATGAGATTTTTAATATTAAAAATTAAAAATGTTGATAATATATTATGTCTAAAAATTTGTTTAAACAATTTAACTGTCGCTTTCAAATAAATTGTATGGCAAATTGAAATATTTTTTTCAAAATTTTATCAGATAAATAGTAAATAGAAAATATGATTTGAAAAAGATTGATACTTTTGACCAAAAAAAAAAAAAATAGTTAATATTTGTGTGATAAATTAATGACATGTATCACTAATGAGTAATAACCACTTACTATGCACACATTTATACAACCCACATAGAAAATTGCCTATAATGAACTCCTTATAAATTAGTCGATATTGAATCTCTTTAATTATAAATTATGATTAAAAATGTATGTTTATAGTTAATTTTTTAAATTATTAAAAAGTATTTTTATTTATCATCGTTAAAATTTCAAGATTCAGTATACATATTTCTTTATAATAATTATTTTATTTTTGAGAAATAAAGCTGAGGCACTATTCAGATATAGACATTAACCTTTAAATATGAAATTATGTACCTGAAAAAGTTGAAATAAATATCTGCCTCGTTTTGCCACCAATGCTAATAATGTATCAAAATGTGTACCATCAGTTGTTTCACTATAGGGCACACAAAGTGCAAAAGTAAGGATATCCAGCATAGCAGATACCACTAACGCACCTGTTCCACGTTTCTTAGAAAAAAAAAGTAAGTTATGTTAAACTTAGATTAAGACTCTACAGATATGAAACTTACTATATGCTCCACCCACATATCAAGCAATGATTCTAAAAAACTAGAAGTAGCCAAAAGGGACGATTTATTGAGCTGTTCTTGCCGTATATCACTGTCACGATGCATAGGTTGCATAAGAGTACATATCATATCTAAAGCAGCATGAGTTATAGCTTCATGATCTCTTTTTAATGCTCGAGTCACTTTTCTTCCAAGTTTGTCTTTAAGCCTAAAAAATAAATAAATGTTAATTTTGTAATAAACATTTATACCTTATAGATTTTAATATATTGGTACTTGTTTTGTATACTTTCTATAACAGAATAATGATATTTGCTCTTCAGTTTTAGGAGTGAATCGACTTGAGTTGTAAACACAAAATTGGCTTAATCAGAGCTATAGGTATAATTTTAAAATCTTATTACATTTTTGTTTTGTTTCGTATGGCCCTATGTCCGGGAGTGGGCACGAAAGCCTAGTTATTAAATTTGAATATTTTTTTTACAAGTATTTTCAGGAAACAAAATACTAAATTTCTATTCTTTTTTTTGCCGCAAGTAGAATTGAAAAATATTTGCAGGCTAATGAGTGATAAAGTGTACCCTGATTTTTGGGACACAGGTAGATATAAATATTTACTTATACAGTAGAAGTTATTTATCAGGAATATGGATAATTGATGAAGTTGTGTTATTGAAACAAAATATCTAGGAATGGGCTTACTACAAGTAGAAACAACTGCTTATTAGAAATAGGTTAATTGACACATTTCACTATGGTTCAAAAGTGTTTCTAATAAATGACTTCTACAGTTTTTGTGACTTATTATTTTATTCTTATTATTTCATATTTTTTTTTCATTCTCTAACTAAATTACTTATACCAAATAACTATGTAAATTATGTGTTATATTTTATTATATTTGATAAAAGTGTTTACCCGTTGATTAATATAAATAATAGATATTTAGCCTATGAAGCATCTGCTGCATACATGCGTCTATCTAAAATTACACCCTAAAAGTGTATGACTATATTATTGTATAATACAATGTTGATGTTGAAAAGTATAAGAAAATATTTTAACTCCTAATATTAGAATGATAATGATAATATAAAATACAGCATGTAGAAAAGAAATATAATTTTATACTACATACTCTGGTAACATGATAAAAGTAGAAAAGCCTGCTTTAGTAGCAAATAATCTTCTTAAAGCATGAAATTGGGCCTCTAGTTCATGAACAGCAATCTCGTTCTGATCACCTTGATGAGCAATTATTGATGTAAGAGCCATGACTATTAATTTTTCTTTATTTTCAGTAAATAGTTTCTATAAATTAAGAAAATTGACATTTCAATTCAATGTTAGATTATGGAAATATATTAATTTTCAAATGAATTATCTCATAACTGCAATTAAATTAATTACCAAACACAAAAATTATTTAACATAATCAAGACATAAACTTATAATTAATTATTTTACTAGATAAATAAAAAACCTAATATCATACAATATTTTTAAAGCTTAATTCACTAAAACAAGTAACAAACTAGTAATTTGATTATATCATATTATTATATAATAAAAATATAATAAGAAAAAATATAATTTT
The DNA here is from genome assembly GCF_037042655.1 of Diuraphis noxia. Lineage (NCBI taxonomy): Eukaryota > Metazoa > Arthropoda > Insecta > Hemiptera > Aphididae > Diuraphis > Diuraphis noxia. The sequence continues at coordinate 82,004,314 of NW_028301713.1, forward strand.
GTAGTCTCACAGTAGACCTAACATTACATTTTAATTTATTAAGTCATAATCAATTTATTTGTTAAATGAAATAAACATTTTTAAAGAAATTTAGCTAGTTTTTACATTTAGTAGTAATAAGCTCAGTTTTCATTACATTGTTCACAAGCTTAATAATTAAATTTAAATTTCTTGTAATTAGAAAAAAAAATGTAACTATATGACGTAAGGTCTAATAAATAAAATAAAAAATGCAAACTACATAATTGTATGCAATATTTTCCAAAGTAAAAATATGATATAAAAATTAAAATGTCGTTTTTAGAAATGATAGTAAATAAGTTATATAATGTAAAATATTGTTTTTATTTATAGCTGTATAACTTACATCTTCAGAAACAGAATGAATTAAGCCACTGTACTCAATATTAGCATTAAATCTATCCAAAACTTCAGCAAATGACTTTCTAGGTGGAGGTTCTTTAATACATTTTAAATGGTTAGATTCAATCTAAACAATAAAACAAAATACATTTATAACAAACAATACTTAGAAAATTGAATAAGCTACCTTACTTCTTGATCAGGCGATACATTAAAAGGTATAAGTCTTTTATCTCGAGGAGTAGGAGAAAGTTTTACATGTATATGATGATTTCCAGATGATCTTACACTATCTAATAAAGTAGCCAGAAGGGAATCTCTATAAATTTAATAATTAATATTAGTATGTAAAACATTTATTAGGTGATTTTACCAAGTACCTATTGGTAGCAGTGTATGAACGACATGATGAATCTGCATACTCAATACAGAATTGTTGTGCATCAACTGGATCTCGTATTAAAGCAAAAACAGATGACAATGGTCTTAATGTGACAACCGTATATGTCTGTGGATCTCTCTCCAGTAAACAAACTTCACTTAAGCAAAGTAATCTCCGTTGTGGACATTCTTGATGTCTAGGAACACCAATTTTTTTTACTTGAAACTCGCAGACAGATGTAACATGTTCATCTGAACTATATCGCCCTAGTCTTTTGGTCAAAAAATCGTCATGCGTTATACTGTGTCGGAAAAATTCTATAGATATTTGCAAGTATATCATAGCTCTTTCTTTGACTTTTTGAAATATTTCTTCTCTATTTGAGCTGATGAATAAATGCTAAACAATTTTACCCTATTAATAACATAAATAATAAAACCAAAATGTTTGTATTTATACCATTCTTCCATAAGGTCGTGATATAATAACAAAACCACCTGGGATATCTTCAACATGTTGAATAGCTTCAATGTCCTTGTAACGATAACTAGCAAGAACTTGAGCAGTTGCAGTATCTAATTGATCAATAGAAATAGGAGTGACATTTATAGTCACTGGAAGTCGAGTATCAGACCAATGATACTTAAGAGCTTCATAATTCTATAATCATTTAATATTCACAATCAATAATTACAAATCTAAATTTTTAAAGAGGCAATTATAATCTTTTGCTTACATATATTTCTTCTTGACCACGTTCAGAAAATTGAAGTCTAAATTTGAGAGCATCAGTTAATAAATTTGAACGAAAATCAGTTGAAAATTTAAATTTATCAAGTTTATTTTTGTCTCGAACAGATAACACAAAACCACCTGCATTTTGTGGATCCACTTGTATAGATATTATTTGGTTATATGAGTATCGATTGGTTATTTCTAAGCTATTTGGATTATAAGTAGTGATACCATGAGTACCAATACTAAATATTCTTTTATATCTGAAAAATTATAGAATATTAGAAGTGGAATAAACAAAATATATTGCATTACAACTGTTACATACTTGCCCCTCCAAGAGTGTTTCGTTACAAAGTAACAAACAACATCTGTGTTATTTGGGATGGGTATCATATTATCATCTAAAACAGACAAATGTATTGTAATAAACAGAAGATGTCATAAAATAATTATCAAGTTATTATATACACATCCATACAGGGTGTTCAATTCACACAATGGTCATTAATTCATTTATAATGTAGTTAGTCTTTTTTTTTAGACTTAACATACAAAAAATTACAAAAGTATATTTTATACCTAAATTAGTAGTTGTATTGAAAATATGTTACCAATGTGGTACTAAAATTGATACAATATGGTTATAAAAAGTAAATAAAAGTGTAGATATATAAGAAAATAATGGATAATGCATACAATTCAAATATAATAGGTAGGTACATACCTAATTTATATTCAATACTTGAAACGAAAAAAATTACAGTATATTTAAACTAAAGATTATTTACATTATTATTTATTTGTAGATAAAATGTATTATGAATTATATGCTTATTATTATAAATGAGTACTTTTAACTATTCTACTAAAAGTATCTACCTAATTTTTAAAACAAAAAACTAACTGTAAAAACAATAACAAAAGAAATTGACTATTCTTTTAGAGTTGGGATCATTTTAATATGCTGCTTAATTAAGTTTTTATATTGTTTTACTTATTTGATAAAATAAAATTTTAGTGGTAATCTATTATTTTGTGTTAAATAAAGATTTTAAAGTAATATACAATAAACATTCAAAATGTTTAAAATCAAAAACTTTGAGCATAGTTTACAAAAACAATAATTTTTAATTACATAACAATTAATCATAAATCACTATTTAGTTCAATTGGTGTGTAGATTATATCTGATATCTTAAACAGAAATTTAAATTCAATAAAAATAAAATTTAAAAAGAACCATCCAATATGCTGAATGGAACAAAAACTGATATAGTTCAATCTACCTAATCAATTGCACACAAAAGAACATAAAAAAAAACATAAAACTAAATACAAATAAATTGTCATACTTCCTGGCATTGAAATGTTTTGAGAGTACAGCTTCCTAAATCATTGCAGAGCAAAATATTAACTCCTAATTAAAATATGTCAAAAACAAATTTGACAAAGGTTTTTGCTTGAAAAACGTTGAATAGTACAATAGTTGTTAGCACTTGACAGTTCGTAGCTTCATTTTAAGTTAATATTAATTTTTTTTATCAAGATATAAACTTTTAGGCGACAGTACACGACGATTGCTGATTGCTGATTGATCATTGATAATAATATTTCAATGCTACCAGACCACCAGACAGTAAAATAAACATTTTTATCACAGAAAAATAAACAATTATCAGGAAGATCCGTGCGTTATCATTATTGTCACGATATTTCATGCAAGAAAAAAATTCAGGCAAGCGACGAATGTGTCAAAAACATAGATAAGTAGGTATTAGTTAATTTAAAATTTAAATGTTGTTTTTTTCTATAAATTAGGCAATTAGGCTTGTGAGTTGTGGACGTTGTGGTGTTGTGGATAACGTGGATAGTGGATTCGTCCTCTCCATCTGCTTGTGCTTGAAGTATTTTTTTAATGGCAGTTGTTAATGTTGTTATTTTCACGTCCATATTGTCACAGAGCAAGGATATTACCTATAGGATATGATATTGTATTCTATTTTGATATTATGTACAAAAGTTGTTAAATATAAATTATAAGGCATCTTAAGACAATACTCTGTCAGCAGCTGCAAGCTATAATTATTTAGGTCTTTAAAGTGCATTTTTTGCTTCTTAAAATACTCTTGCATGCGGGCGTCCACGTCTCCATTTCGATTGTGTATATATTTATATAACTGTAGTACAACAACTCCAACATAAATTTTAAGCTGTATTTAGTCTAGAATAAATGATAATTTCCGTAGGTATGTCCGTTTCGGTGATCGGCGTCCCTTTCTTTTTTGAACTATTTTGATTGAGATCGACACTTCACCAGCGGCGGATTAAATATTATATAGTTAGACAAAATCGGTCAAGTTTTATTTGAGTAGCCAGTAGGTATACAAATTGCAATCATAGATAATCAATTCATATTTCTGTAAGGTATAATTCTTTATTTAAAGCTACGTATGCAATGATTTGATGCATAGGTACTTTTATACTTTCTACCCAAGTAACCAATAAGACAATAACAATCATTTATGTTTAAAATAATACTAATTTCTTCTAATTATTTCATATTATTTCTATTATTTGTAAAATGCAATCGATAACAATCATTAATAAACAAAAACATTTTCTATTTCCAACGTAAATCTTAAAATTGATGTAATATACCTAACCTAAGGTTAGTAACCTTGTATGAGTAAATTTTTAAAACGCAATTTTTAAAAATATTTTCTTAGTAATCCCTAAATCCCTTACAAGGTAGTACCATTGATTATAGAATAAAGAATAAACTAAAATATTATATCTATATGCATTGGAGTAGGATGAATGGATGAAATGGAAAGTTTTGGATCTCCCCCCTTAAATTGTACATGTGAAAGCTCTTCCATACAGGCGATTCGTAGTACATGATCCTCCCAAGTCCCAAGTTTCAAGTATCTCCGAAAATTTTATAAATTACACAATAGATAACCTGCAGCACTCTATTATAACATTATCGTTATTTTTATTATCAATTATTATCATTAACTGATAACACGTTAATTTTGTCCACGATTTAAGATATACAGGTTACTCAACGACCCTATGCACATTGCACATACACACCGTAAATGGTGCGCTTAAATGTTGGATTTAAACAGCTGATCAACTATGCGAGAAAAGCTACTATAACGCTCTAAGCGTGGATAAAATCAACCAATAACCTGATAGTAAACATTTTCAAACTAATATTTTAGGCGGGCTTTAGAATATTTTGTAATTTGTATGTATAATATTTATTATATAAATATAGAATTTATAATTATCAGATATTAATGTTTATATTTTTTATTATACACTTCCTGATTCCTATATCCTATACCAACATTTATGTTTATTATTTAGATAATAAAAGATATTTCATAATTCTCTTGTTTTCTAAATCTAGTTTTTTATTTGAGTATCTATTTAAAAACATTATTATGGTGTTAAATAAATGCTGTGTAAATGGGTGTCACGAAAGTTCCAAAACAAAATTTGGCGTCCCTATTAAAGATATTGCTGTATGGGAAAAATCTTTAGGTACACAACTGACCAGTGTCTCTAGAGTGTGTGCTAAACATTTTAAAAATAACGACATAATTAATACTTGGGTGTCTGGCAGTGGCAACAATAAATACTCTGTAAGTTTTTAAAGAGCTTAAATAAATTGTTTTATTAAGGGTTAAGTATATTTTTTTATATATTTGTGACTAGATTTGTTTAAAAAGACCAAGGCTGAAAACTGGAGCTGTACCAATTAATATAATTACTGATCATGAGACAATACACATGGAAAACCAAAAGAGCAAAAAATTAAATAGGACTAAGAAAAAATTATCAAAGCTTGTTTCTTGTTGAATAATATAATATAGTGGTTTTTATGGTTATTCGTTATTACTTATTCATGCTAATCATACTTCATAATTTACTATTTAGTATTTAATAAATTTATTAATAATAATTAATACCTAATTGACCATTGAACATTGAACACGAATACACAATTTAAGAATTAAGATATATCTTAAATCGTTAATAACTTAATTGAATAGGTATTTGAATTTTGATTTTTGAATATTGATATTTGACATTTGTTGATAATTTGATATTATTGATAATGATGTTCTTTGTAGTACCAGGATAAATCACTAAAATGCAAAAGCGCTAACTGTTATTCTTGCTATGACAATATATAGTTCCCACAGGCAAGTTTTCTCCTCCCTCCACAACCACAGCAGTACCTATGAATATAATAGCAGCCGCACTCGTGCGTACGTTTGTATACAAAACGAAACACAATAACAACAAACATTATAGTCCATGATACCATATACATACACACCTGATGAAACCTCGATAAGTCGAAGTTTCGAACTTGAAGATTTGTTTAAAATGTAAAAAATTAAAAATGCATTTATTTACCAGACGTAAAACATGGTTTAATTTTTAAAATATTTCTGCAATACTTACTACCTATACCAATACGTCGTATTGAATTTTGAGTTAATAAGAATGCTATAATGTCATAATATTTAATAACAATAGAATACTATATGCGACATTTTTGGCAAAAAAAAATTGTACATCGTTTAATTTGAATGTAACACATCCATACAATAATACAGTGGCCTAGGTACTCAATGACGAGGTACCTACACTCGACACCTACTATACAAGAGAGCAACTTCCCTGGGTATTTTTTAATGATCATATTATGTACAACATCCGACTGACTCACGACTTCGTACCACGCTATCTCAAATCTGTCGTCGACCAACAGGTATTAGTATTAGTGCATGGCGTGGAGTTAAAGACACTATAGATCGTGTCGGGTGTGCGTTTCGCGTGTACACAACGGTTGGTACAATATCTTATACTTATATATACGATATGCGTTTATATAGGTTAATAAGTACTGTTATATTATGTGTACACGGTGATATTGATTTCAGTCTTAGAAAAATAAAAATCCTTAGGAACTATAGAGTTATACTATTATCATTATCCATTACTGTTTAGTGTTTACTATTATTATAGTATTATTGCAATGGGCGGCAACTCGACCGCATTCCGATGCCGTTTTCGTGTTATCTGCAGTTATTGCAATAGGTACGACGGTTGCGGAGAGGCACAGACGAGAAGTGTGGTGTCACGTACCTACATAGCGTGATCCATATGAATATTAAATTATTAACACTGCTTGACTCGTTGTCGTTTTTTGATGTTGCTTTAGTGTCGTACACTTTAACCAGTGAAAATATTCCAATAATTCGTGGAGCTATAATGCAGTACGGTACAATTGATGCAGGGCCGAACTGATCGCAGAACCCATGTGTCTCAGCACGTTGTAGAGAATCATGTCATGTGTGACATGATAATATTATTATGTTTATAATGCAGTCACGCTGACGTTTAGTTAGACGAATTGTTTAGAGCAGACAATATCAAATGACAGCACGCGGATAAAGTTTATCTGAAAGTTATTTTCTAGATATTTGACTTAATGAGATTTTCATTAATTTTAAATTGAATTTTAAGTTTTTAATCTCACCTTTACATCCTTTAAATAAACACAGATATTTTATTTTGATCCCCTCCCCCCTAAAAACTCCCCGAATTCTTAAAGTTATGAAGCTTGTTTAGAGTCATCAGTCATGTGTGTGTGATTTTAAACGAGCAGTCTCCCTCTTTCCCTAATACTAGAAAATTTTCTATTACTGTACATTTCCAAATCAGAAAATGTTATTATAGACGTGATTATAAATTAATTGTATTATATTATTATGATGTAGGTTTATGTACCATCTCGACTGCGTAGTATGTTAAGGAGTATTAGATAGGCAATTCATAAGACATGTACATTTAGACGTGTCAATGAGTAGTAAATAAACAATAAATAAACATAATAATATTATGTATTAAATCCGTTATCACTTACAACTCTCGCACGCTTACGCACATGTCAATACATCACGGAACATTAAATATATTTTTGTCACTATAAAAACTACTAAAACAGTTGAATAATGACTTACATAAATTCGAAAAAATGGTTGAATTCATAAGAGTTTTAATTTCTAGTCCAAAAACTGTTATGGTATTTTAGAAGTATTACATACTTTTTATTTACTAGTTACTACCTAGTGACTCTTACCTACTAAACAATGTTCAATAATAATCAATTAATAATATGTCTGTGTTTGAAGCTATAGTGTTGGGTAAATGGTAAATCCCTATAATAAACATGTTTGTTGTTTAAATTCCTCCACGCTTCTAAAAGTCATTATCCAACCTATAATATGAATAGTTATTTTAATAGTATTATATTATGTATGATTATGACGGTAGATAGTGTGTTGATTTGCTATCAACATGCCTCATGGTTTAAGAAGACCGTTATTCTTTAAATTTAAGATTAGGAAGTTATTGTATTATTATTATTATTATTAATTTGTTACTACATAAATACTTTACAACAATGTATTGTTACGACATGATGATGATGGAGATAACCTAAACATTTAATCTCCATCGCGGCGACGGCGCAACAGCCTCGCAATAGTGCAGTTTATTACGCATTATTTTGAATCACTTTTGTTTTTAGGGCATGTTTTACTCTTCGATACTTAATTTTATACTTTTTGAGTTATATTTAACTTAAATCAATTTTTTTCCACACTGACATTTTAATTTCAAACAATACAGTTTAAATGGTTGGATAAAAAATTTTTTATTTTTATTTTTGTCGTATAATATGGTTTTTGGCTATTCACGGGCATACGTATTTTCTAGAAGCGCTCGCAGAGGAAAATGATTTTTACTAAAGTATGATTATTATTATTATTATTTTTTTTTTTTTGGTGTCAGAAGATTAAATATAAAATTAAGGAAAATTTATCTTATTGTTTATTTAGCTATGGTACAAAATTAAATATTTAAATTAATTGTTTTGACTTATTTTACATGCTGTTTATTTTAATAATAATTATTAAAGAAATTTTTAAGTGCATAAGTGCTTGCATATTTAGAGCTACAAGTCATCTGCTCTAATTATAAATGTCGAAGAAAGAAAACCCAATATGTGTTAGTGGTGTTACCATATTACGTGAATTTAAACATCGAATATTACTCTTAGGTACTTACTAGTTAATGTTGTCGTATGCCATACATCTGACAAAAACAAATTTAAGATCACGATCTCACATTCTCAAGTAAATATTTTGTACAATTATTCTACTAAAACCATATAATAACTTAGGAGTTTTATTTATAAATTAATAATAACTGTTCGTATCCTATAACATCAATATGAAACCAATATCAAAAAAACTTTGCTCGGCGAAATAAACCGATCAAAAAGTCCTCCCCGACAAAATTAATAATTTAACATATTTATCCTTTCAACCACCATGTAATATACCTAATACATAATAGCTATTACATTAAATTGTTATACTATGTTTCAACTCAAACAAGACTTCCATGCTTTCTAAGTTTGAAAAACACGTTCTAAGAACTAAATACGTATTGTGATAGATAATAATATATACGATACAAACAAACACAATACGTCGCATAAACGTAACAAGGTAAGAAAACCCTACCTTCATTGGTACCGAGCCTAAATTATTTGGCTTATTATGTTATATATTTCTGTGGTTTTTTATATTCACTGGCAAATGTCAATTCATATTCAAATTATATTTGCGTCACCTATACACAGATATTTAAAAAATAAGTTACATACTAATACGATAAAACAGGTGCCGGCATAGACCATATATTTATTTACCTTAGGTTTATGAGTGCCGGTGATAAATATAACTTACTATATGACTATACAGCGTGTTCACCGATTTAAGGAACACTGAATTTCTCAGCCGAATTTGTTTGGGATAAATCGATTTTTTTTTTTTACAAGCTGGTAGTATATTAATACACATTTTTCAATACATTTCAAAAATGTTTGAGAATTTGGTCTGCACATGCGCAATTAAAACTTTTTTTTTTTAAATAGCAACACCTATTTTTAACACCATTTCGGATAGGCCTATTTTTTTGAAGTAATTTTCATGTATCAACTATGGCTCTAAGTTCAATATTGACTGAATAAGAGCCATGTCAATTTAATTAAATAATACATTTTTAAAATTATTTTTAAACATTTTTAAACATTTATAATTCATTCTTATTGGTTACTTTTTGAATATTTGTACAAATTTTTGTTTTAGAAATGTTATAAACACGACTAACATAATATGGATACAAAATTATTTATTAAAAACCAAATTTGTACAACTGGTACAAGTGAACAATAGTTATTTTATAATTACACAATAAATTAAATAATTCAGTACGAGTTCGACCTCCGTCCAGAGCACACGTGTGTTACGCATTTATTAGCTTGCGATAGCAGTATTTATTATTACATGAACACTCTCCGGGCAGGTATGTAACATCTTATCTGTATCTGTATTGACCCTCACTAGCTAGCCAATTAAGCCGCTGTCGCTCTACACAGCACACCGATAATATGGCTTCGGCTTCTTTATCAGTCACGGATACCCACAAACAAACACAATCTACATCTCAATTAAAAACTAACACTCCTAAATCATTCACAGAAACCACTGCAAACACCACCTTTCCAAAAAAAGAACAAGCTATTGTTCTAAACACCATTAACGACATAGCCCAAATTGAATACATAAAAGCTCTAGGAAAAATCACTCCAACCAAAAATATTACATTTGCATCCCGTATTTCCAACAACCGTTTTTGCGTTTATTTTACGGACAAGCATATCGTCGATGAATTAATGAAAAATCATTCATATATATCAATAAATGAACATCAGATACCATTTCGTCGGCTGGTCAATCCGGCAAAAAGATTCATTATCTCGAATGCTCACCCGATAATCCCACATGAAATAATCACCGAACATCTATTATTAGAAGGCATCAAGACTATATCTCAAATAACTTTCCTTAAAGCCGGTTTTCATGACGACCTGGCACACATTAGTAGCTTTCGTCGCCAGGTATATATACACCCCGATGACATTGCTAATGTACCCGGTTCAATCGTCATTAATTTTGACAACACAGACTTTAGAATTTTTTTAACAGACGATACATTGACATGCTACGTATGTCACCAATCTGGACATACATCTTCTTTCTGTAAAAAAAATAAAATCAATAATCACGACAACACTAGTAGTATCCAAATTCCCTCTAAGGATGAGGACAGTGTATTACCTAATTCCTTAAGTTGCACTCAAACGATATCTACATCAAACGAGAATGAAAACGTCACCCAGAACAAAAACCTCATACCCAACATCTCTCAAAAGTTAACCCTTATCGATGAAAAAACAAATGTTATCCAGACCTCCAGTACTTACTCAACAGAACCACTCGAGCCTACTAGTGCAACTTGTATCCCTAATGAACCAATCAAAAGACCTCCTCCATCGCCAACTAGCTCTTCATCACCATCAGTCACACCACACCAGATCGATCAACAGAATAATGAAAACCCGAAACAACTTAAAAACATAAGAGAAAAACTATTAGATTCAAAAAAAACTAAAAGTAAAACACTCGATTCATCCAAAAAACTCAAAAAAAGCAACTCGCTCGAAAATATTCTCTCAAAACTCAGCGAAGGACTCAAACCCGCCGAATCCTTCTTTTCTAATAATATTGAAATACCTATATCTCTTGCTCAATTCTCTTACATAATGGAGAACTTCAGTAACAAATCCATCAATATCAATTCCCTGTGCGAAGAAGTCAATGTCGACATCCTCACACTTCAAAAAATTACGGAACAAGTTAGAACAATGATAAATGATAGAGTTACAAAAGCAAAGCTCACCAGGCTACAAAACCTTCTATTCCAATCTCTCCCAATACATTAGCTATGACAAACCTCCTATTCCAGACACCAGTAAGGATCCCTAAAACCATAAAAAAAAAAAAAAAAAAAAACTATCAACCATGACCTGTATTATACAATGGAATGTAAACGGATTCTACAAAAGATCTGTTGATATAAGCCGAGTTCGTTATGGATTGCCCCACATTTTCAACCGCACGTTTTATTCTCAACAATCCAAGGTCAATCGAAGAAGCTCTCAATCAACATAACTCCGACAACATTCTTAAATTTTTCAAACAAATAGATATAAACAAAAAACTGTAAATATTAGAATATTTTACATTGTATAATAATAATAATAAGACAATCTATAAAGACAATGTCAACTTTTATATTGTATAACTATCATTTTGTAATTATAGGCTAATAATCCTAGTAATTGAAGCCTTTATGTTAATAAAAAAAAAAAAAAAAATTAAATAATTAATAAATTGTTCAAAGTTTGCTCCGTGGTTGTCGAAGCATAATTTAAAACGCTGTAGACATCCTCTATTGGTTGCTGACATTATTTGGTTTTCGGTAAGGTTATTACACGCAACCACGATTTTATTTTTTAAATCTGCTAGATTTACTGGTGGATCTGCGTAGATTATTGTTTTAACTTTTAAAAAAATCGAGTGGAGTAATATTTGGAGATCTTGCTGGCGATTCAATGGGGCAATAAGTACCATTTTCCCTCATATGCCCGATTTAAATGGCAAACTTTAAACAATTTATTTAATTTATTGTGTAATTATAAACTAACTATTGTTTACTTGTACCAGTTGTACCTAGTCAATTTTTAATAAATAATTTTGTATCCATATTATGTTATATTAAGTCGTGTTTATAAAATTTCTAAAACAAAAATTCGTACAAATATTCAAAAAGTAACCAATAAGAATTAATTATAAATGTTTAAAAATAATTTTAAAAATGTATTATTTAATTAAATTGCCATGGCTCTTATTCAGTCAATATTGAACTTAGAGCCATATAGTTTATACATGAAAATTACTTCAAAAAATAGGCCTATCCGAATATGGTGTTAAAAATAGGTGTTGCTATTTAAAAAAAAAAGTTTTTATTGCGCATGTGCAGACCAAATTCTCAAAAATTTTTGAAATGTATTAAAAAATGTGTATTAATATACTACCAGCTTGGTAGGTTAAAATCGATTTATTCCAAACAAATTCGGCCGGAAATTCAGTGTTCCCTGAATCGGTGAACACACTATACACGATATCACGAATGGTAGGATAAGAAATTTTATATTTTCTACCTCTTTCATATTAACTTTATGTCATGATATTAATGTCATAAGTGAACAATTATTAAACTAAGTGTTTGTTTATTTTAAGTACAATACACGATAAATATTTATAATTTATATACCTTATAATATATAGCCTACGTTTTACTTAAATATTATCATACAATTTAATATCTTTTATTTTCCAACTTTATCTTGGTTGTTAAGTAATATAGTCAACGAATTTAAAATCAAGTATTTAATAAATGCCAAAAATATATAAAAAGAAAATCCCTTGAATTTGGATTACATCCCATATTATACACTAATGAATTGTACATTATTCAATTTGAAAACATTTAATATCACATTAAGTAGTTATGTATTATAAAAAGTTTGAGTAAAGTCGAATGGCACTTGGGTTAAAAAAAAAGATTAAGTACAAACTGCACTTAAGATCAAAAAACTTCAACTCATTTCCCTTCTCACTTACAAACTTAGGACTAACAGTTTTAGCAGTTTTATTTAGTTTTTGCTAATTAAATATAATTATGTTAATATAATATACATATGGTGAGATAAATGTAAAATAATAATAATAATAATATATAAAATTGAAAAGTGTAAAAATAATTAATAATTACTAATTAGCATGCTAATAATTGCATTTTACACGGAAAAGGAAGTTAGTGTTTGACAAACATTTAAATTATCTTTATTTTTTAAACATTTTTGTACAACAACCTTTTTTGAACCCGAGTGCAGTTAGGCAGTTACCATTTTTTTACCCAAGTGCAGTTCGACCATTTAATTTAAGTAAAAAGTGCTGGTTGAATTTCCGGGAAAGTGGAATAATTAAAGATCGGATTTTTGTGCAGTTAATACCTAAAAAATGTTCAATTAAAATTTAACGATGGGGGCGCAAGGGGGGCAATTACTCCGAGCAGGCAAATTTTAAAATGTTTTTATGGGATTTTTGATAATTTTCGAGGATCAATATAAAACAAAAAATATATAATTATCCTAAGGGTGGCATATTTTAATTTGACCCGGGACGGAAACATGGCTTAATGCGGCACTGCCAAATATAGATAAAGAATAGAGAATCTAACGCAAAAACGTGTGTGTGTTTTTCAACGTTTCAAATTTTGTAGGATGGGAGTGATTTTTGGTAAAAATAGAATGTATTTAATAGTTGGTACTATTTGAATAAAACATTTCCGATACCTATCAAAATAATTGGGAAAAACAAGTGCAGTTTTAAGCAAAATCGATTTTATTGACTTAATAAAAATTAACAATTTTAGAGACTTGAATTTTTCACCGGATATTTATATGTTCGTCCTCTGGACATGTATTAAACGATTTTCAAAGTATTTGGTCTCTTTTCGTGCTATTTGTAGATAGGTACATAAAATATTCAGCTTTTTTAGTGGGAAGCTTTAAAAATAAAATACAATTTTCATGACATAATTGCACTGCTTAAAAATAAATAATTAACATCAAAATGATGGATTTATGTTAATTCATTGTAATAAATTGAATTTCTATATAAATATACAAAACAGTAGTTCTCAACCGGTGTGCCACGGCACAATACTGTGCGCCAATAGATCGACTAGGTGTGCCGCGAGAAGTTTCTGATATTTGAAATTATGCTGTTAAAAATATTGAAAACAGTAATATATTTCATTACATTTGTGTTAGTGTGCCTCGAAAACTTGTGATGTATGTGCCATAAACCAAAAAAGCTTTAGAACCACTGATATAAAATATGGTAAATTTATTTAATAAAGAATAATTGGGGGGTGTGTGGAACTGTGGAGCGAAGCCCCTAACGAATCTATATTATGAAAATTGTCTGGACCCTCCCCATGAAAAATTCCAAAATACGCCACTGATGCAGATCAATTGAAAGTCACATATTATGGAGTAAATAGACGGTCAAAGAAGTGGTGGCACAGGCAGGGACGGATTGGAATTTTGGACCGGCCCGGGAAAATAACTTTTTAGCGGACCCATGTTTAGATGGTAAACTAATATGTATATTTATAATTATATCAATTCAATACTACTTATTACAATATTATAAATAATCTAAATTTAAAATAAAAACATTTTTATTGTTCAGACTACTGTTCCATGCCGACTTGCATTGTTAAAATTCGTCGTCGTTACCCGCCGACAGGCGACAAAACGAAGACGGAATATCAGTTTATTTGTAGATTTACTGTTCACGGAGATTGTTTTATTTTTGATTAGAATTATTGCTATAACTTTAAATTATTATTCAGTTTTTGTTAAATTTATCCTGTTATACAATATAATAATTAATATAATAATATTATGCGTCATAGACTTTGGTAATATTTATTATTCATATTTTGGTTATTGACTTATTGCTTTCTAGTTTGCAATAATTGATATGAATAAAATTTAAAATCGTATTTATGAAAATCTATAAATTTTAAAATTTAATTTGCGACAGGTTACAGCCGTAGTTTGGTAACGCATGCAGCGGCCCCGTCAACTAGTTAGCACGCGGCACATCGGGAATTTCCCGATTTCCCGATGGCCCAATCCGTCCCTGGGCACAGGCTTTTCTGGGGTATGATTGATATACTATTTGTGAACTCTTATATAATATATAAAGACCTGAACGGACCAATTACTCTATTAGAAGGTCTGTTCCAAATGATGTAAGACTTGGAAACCACGTTGTACACTGGATTAAATATGTAAATAACCGAGTAAGATGTGAGGTATGTTCAATGAATCAGATACGTCAAGACCACGTTAAAAATGTACAGATTGTAGTACATATATTTGTTGTAATGAAAAAAAAATTGTTTCAATATATTTCATGGTATAAAATAATTCTTTGATGTACATTTTTTAGTATTAAAAATAAAATAGTAATCATAT
This sequence comes from Diuraphis noxia, assembly GCF_037042655.1. Classification (NCBI taxonomy): domain Eukaryota; kingdom Metazoa; phylum Arthropoda; class Insecta; order Hemiptera; family Aphididae; genus Diuraphis; species Diuraphis noxia. The sequence goes on from NW_028301713.1 coordinate 82,019,913, forward strand.
GAATAAGATTTTAAATATTTGTTATTATATTAAATGCATATGCATACTTTGATCAATTTTTATTATTTAGAACCTAAACATAATATTACAATTTTTAAAAATTATCTCCCAAAAATAGTTTTTTGATTTGTATTGATTTTATGTAAAAAAAATAATGTGCTAAATGACCAACAGTACATTTAGTACCAGGATTAAAATGTTTAAACTGACCAACGGTACCTATAAGTATCAAATATAATTAACTCAAATTTGGCTAAAAAATGTTTTAAAAGATGTACTTATTTATAAATAGGTAAATTGTCATGTTTTTATGCAAAAAAAAAAAAATGGAAAATAAATTTTATTTCTTAGTCTGGTCAACAAATGGTTAAACATTATTAGTGGTACATGATTGCAAATTATTTGGCAGCAGTTATCTTGCCGTACTAAAAAATATATTAATTGTAAAAACTAAAAATTATTTATATCAGAGATATTCAAACTTTTTCATCTCATAGCTCTTCTGTGTGTTCACAATATTTTGACAGCTCCCTAATCGTTATGAAAATATATATTTCCTATATGGGTTGATACAGTGCGTCCGGTTGGACGACCCGCGTCGTGAATAAAAAGACTGTTGTATTCAGTAATTAGTTGTTTCTATTGCTATGTATAAAATAATTATGTTTACAATTTATAGGGTCGAGAAAAGTGTCGATTTGTGTCGACCAGACTTAATTAAGTGAGTCGACACAATCGGAGGCACTTAGGCGTATGGTCGGGCTAATGCCGGACCCTATCTTTACAATATTAGGAATGTCAATATGCGGTTAACATAACATATTAACATGTGTAGGCTAGGGAGTCGGCCGTCGTCGGTGCAGACTTAAATCAAAGCGGCACTCCGACGGCGAACCTGGCTCGGGTCGGACAACTTAATTAAGTGCCGATGTAATCCAGTGATGGCCCTGAAAAGGGCCCTTTTAATAATCGCGTTAGCGGAACGGCGATGGATCAGCGGTTGGCGATGTTGTCGACGGTGTGGTCTGCCGGGACCGTATCGTCGTTGATCTTGGGCATCCGACGCTTATAGCCGTACAGCGGCGTCGTCGTCGGATGGATGTTGATGGCTGACCGGTAGCGGCGATGTTGTCGACGGCCGATGCTTGAGCGACGCCGTGTAGCAGCGGTTCGTCAGTCTTCGGCGATTGGACGATGTTAAATGCCGTGTGGCGGCGAAGTATTCGGTCCGCGGCGGCTGGGCGATGCTAATTGCCGTGCTTCGGCGTAGTGATCGTTCTTCGGCGGCCGGTTGTTGATAATTGCCGTGTGGCGGCGTAATTGTCGGTTCTCGGCGGCGGACGATGACAATTGCCGTGGAGCGGTCTGGTCGTCGATCGTCGGCGGTCGGTGGTCTGGTCTGGTCTGGTGTCTGGTCTTGGTCCTTCTTCTATCTTGTGATGGATGTTGATAGTTTGAAGGTTTGGAAAAGACTGACTAAGTTATCGAAATCGTCCGGTATATATACCCATTTCGATAACTTAGTCCGTCGCTGATTGGCCCGAGCCTCTGTTGTGACAGATGAAAATCACACCGTTGTGCTGCCGTTCGCCTTTACTTGGTGTGGTTTTCATCTGTCAAACCGCTTCGTTTTTGGTCAATTAGTGGTCTTGATAAAGACCTTTTTATGTCTCGGTTTATTCCGTAACAGGGTGATAATTAAACTGACTTGAGTACTACAAATCAAAGTTCAAATGTCTTATGTTATGTATTCCGTTATTGATTCCATAACCGCTTTATTTATTATAAATAATATTCATGACCTATATTAATTTTAGTTTCCAGTGTTTTGACATGGCTCCCTTCATCAAATCTTGTGATTTGTGAACAGTTTAACGGTGCACAGTTTAAATACCTCTGATTTATATAATATTTTTCTATCACAATGGGATTTTAAGAACGATTAGTCAAATTTTAATTTTTTTAGCTATTTATTTATTAGTAATTATTTATTCATAAATTATTAATTTTCTTTAGCTTCTAGTTAATGTGCAGAATAATAAAAGTGTTGGTCTTACAATGATAGTTATTTTGTGTTTGGCTGTCACCTTCCAGAAAAGTAAAAATGCATCTATCTTCAACTTTAATGTGGTTTTTGGTAACAATCTGGAAATAGTTGGTACTTTGGATAGAATTAACTCAGTATAAACAAGTTATAATCTCTTTCTCATACCTGGACTCTCATTGTCTACTGTAATAACTTATTTATTATATAAAGATGAAGATTTATTTTGATTTTTTTAGATTTTTGTTTTTTGATAAATATTTTTGCAAAAATTTAAGTTTTTTAAATGCTTATTTGAGTGCTTATAATAATGTTTTTAAGAGCTTTCTAAGCGCATATTTTAATGATTTTAAGTGCTATAAGTCCCGAGCGCTGGTAATAAGAAATACAAATTTTAAATCCTTTTTTGTTTAATTTTAAATTTTTTTATTTATTTACTTATCCATTGTTATTACACATAAATTTACCTAACCTATTTACCAGGTTTCCTCATCACGTGGTTTAAATGGCGTCAATTTGACTTTACCGCTAGAGCAACAAAATTCAGGGACTTCATTTTTAATCTTAACATTCATTGGTTCAATAGCAACTTGCTGTGAACTGTAATCGATTTCCACGTTATAATTAAATGCAGCTCGATAGGGATGGAACGCAACATTCATTTGTGGTCGATTTTGAATCCGTTCATACCACGTTTCACATTGTCAGTTTCATAATATGCTCTTGTATATCTTTGTATTGTAGCTAATCTAGTTCCGCGACTTAAGCTTGTACGTCTAATTGCTGGCATTTTTAAAAACAACCTTACCAAAACACTTCGAATAAATGATTTTGTGTTTTGTTTATTTAAATGATTTCCATTGATCACCAACAAATATTATTATTATTTAGTTTACTTTTCACTGGACAAATGACGCCATATCATTATTAATTTTATTTTTTACCGGGCTGATAGCTCCACTGTAATTTCATCACCACCACTATGTCATATTTCTCTAACCCGCGGTAACTTTCTCAAATTATTCATCCATAAGAACCTTCTGACAAAAAAATTAGCAAAATTAGTCCAGCCGTTCACGCTTGATGCTTTGACCAAGGAAAATAGGGATTCATTTTCATATATACTTTATAACAATTTGGTTCCCACCCAGCGGTTGTGTGATTACTGATCACTAGAGCAAGGACTTTCATGCACTAAAAAATCATCAAATATGCATTTAAAAATATGCACTTATGCATCAAAAAATTAAAAATATGCGGTTAAATATGCCCTTAAAAAAATTAATTTTATTATTATTCTATATAAGTTTTAACTAGATTTATATTATTATTTATTAAATTGATTTGGAATCTGTTTTGAATGATTGATGAATGTTCTTTTTAATTATTATTCTGCACCTAATAAAACAAAAAAGGTATTTTAAAATAATTGATGAATTATTCTCAAATATTTACCTTACCTAAATTAGAATTGCACTGAATTATTAACATTTCTTTGATATTTTCAAATAGCAGAGAACGTCTTTTATCTGTCAGCAGGTTCTTATATTGCGAAAAACTTCGTTCGACGTCCACTGACGTGATCGGTGCATATTTGTTAACCTTAGTTCATGAAAAATATTCACCAAAGAGCTTGATTTTTGACAAACCATCAAAATATGCACTAAAAGCTTAAAATATGCTCTTATAATCAAAAATATGCCCCTTAATCCAAAAAATGTCCAAATATGCAAAAATATGCACTAAAAACTTTGAGTATTTCATCATAAACGTTATGAAATGTATTTTTTATTTAACAAGCATACAATAAAGTTAACCAGAAAAAATATGCAAATGCATGAAAGTCCTTGCACTACTGATCACCATGGATATTATTATAATTGTTATTTATTGTTATTTATTTATTAATTGTTACATTTTTATAAATTTTAACTTTTTTAGTTGAGAGGAAATTTTCAAGAAAGTAATTTATATATTTATAATATTTGAAAATGAACAATAAATTGTCCGAACCAAATTGTTTTGAAAACATTAATAGTATGGACTTAAAACCAATATTTCTCAGTAATTCCGATTACGAATTTTGTAACGATAAGAAGAATATTGATGATCAACTAACTATATTATACGGTTTGGACAGTTTAAACACAAATGACACAGGTACAGCACTGATCGATATGAATTTTAATGAATACTATGAAAATTTAAATGTTGAAGAACCAATATTAAAGAATGAACAGTGTAATTGTAATTTTACCGCTACGTGGCAGGAACTTAACCAAATTTTTAAATTAACTGATGAAGAAATACTCAAGGGATCTACATTCCAATGTAAGTTTCCAGAAAATGTTTGTTATAGTTTACCGACTGACCTAACTAATGACAACCAAAATGATAATTTGGATGATTTTCAATTTGATGAGGAATACATGAATACAAAATTTGATGATTTTAAAGACAATGGCCCAAATAAGGAAGCAATTAAAGATGAAAAACAAAAACAACCAATTATTGTTAATGAACGCAAAGTACAACCAGCTATTAAAAAACCAATTAAACCTGAAATTAGACAACATAATGTAACAAAAAATGACATCACAAGGTCTAACGACGTAAAAGATGTTGACGAATTTATTGGTTCCAAAAACTCTGACCAAATAAATATTAAAAATATAAATCAAAAACAAAACTTACAAAATAAATCAAATTTATCCAAAAAACAAACTACACATAGTACAGAAAGTAATTCAGTAGAAAGATTAAATAATAAAAATGAAAAAAACATGATGAGGAATATGAAGTATGTATACACATTTGGTGAAGATTACCGAGGTGGCGTCAATTATGGCCATAAAAATTGTGTTGATTTTTGGGTGCCAGTTCCACACAATAAAGGTTGGATTAATGATACATTTTTGGAAACTGTAAGTTGTTAAATTTAAGAGGACGTTTCACCCGCATGTGTTGTCTCTGTCTTAAAAGTGTGTAACATTGCAAAAACTGTTTCGCGCGGGAAAGAACCGAGAAAGATACAGTTATAACTAAGAAACGAAATTTTCATCACATAAAAACGAGAATTTTGTCTGTGCAATGTCGTTTTTATTTTTTCGATATCACTTATACGAAAAAAATTCTTATTGTTTTATAATACATTAATTTTGCGTTTTTTAAGCATGAATAACTTTTTTTGTAGTTCTGATATCGAAAAAATAAAAACGATATTGCACAGACAAAATTCTCTTTTTTATGTGGTGAAAATTTTGTTTCTTAGTTATAACTGTATCTTTCTCGGTTCTTTCCCGCGCAAAACAGTTTTTGCAATGTTACGCACTTGTAAGACGGAGACAACACATACGTGTGAAACGTCCTCTTAATCGATTATTATACGATTGTAGAATTTAAATCAGAAACTTATACATTTGTAGTTCCCATATTATGTAAACAAATCTGGGTGAAAAAACGTAGATCATTAAGGTAGTACTCATATATTTATAATTTATGCTTCTAATGAACACAATAATTGGTTTTAATTTACAAAATGCATTCATATTAGTTTAAGATAAAATTATCTACGTGTCACTTTAGTCATGCCTTACATACAGTAACAGTGAAGTGGCGCCAAGAATTATATTTTCTTATGACAATAGTCATAAATGATTTTTGTAGGTAGGGTGGTAGGGGGGTCACCTTTGTCATTCTAAATAAACTATGATAATGGTATTATATATTATAGTTAATCGTAAGCTAAAAGTCAATAATATTATATAAATATTAAATATTATACTTGGTGCATGGTAAGGTAATTATAAGAAACAGGCAGGTGCCTAATGTCATGGTAAAATTTTAGATTTAGGCGCCACTGTAAAGTAATTATAATACTGCATAATAATATATTTCATATAGATGGAAACATGCAGTATATTTTAAATATAAATAACTTTATTGTCATAACAGGAAATGAAAAAAACAATCGATAAGAAGAATTTACAAATTGAAGAACAGCAGCAGAACAGGATGAAAGCCATGGAAACTCAAAAGGACACGATAAAAAGAACAAGACAGAAAAAAGCGTCGATGCGTGCTGCTGCTTCGAACTCAAAAGCTAAATCTAAGAAAGTAGTAAAAACTCCGAAAGTCAAGAAAGTGGAGGCGGTTCCCGCATTCAAGTTGAATAAAAACCGCAATGGTGTATATACGATGACTATGAATTATTTGACGAATGACGGGCGATTGGACAAGACGGAAGAACCTGTTGTATTTAAGTTAGCTGACCACACGAATGAAATTTTCGATGGTGACTCCAATTCGAGTTTAAACATAGAATTTGTCACCCCAACAGCAATCCAAGCATTGCGCAAGAATAAATCTATCAAACCTAAAGTTGACGATCCTCCTATTACGATCGTCGAAGAAGTCCTACCACCTGTTAAACGGTTAAACAAAAAGAAAGTATAAAGAATGGTTTGTGCCCAGCTACGACTATTCCTGAACTACCGACAATAATACTAAGGTAGAACTACTATAAGTTAGTCACCTCTTTGGATTAGTATTTATATAAATAGAACCTATTAAATTGCTTACCCATGTTTAGTGATGTTAAAATACGATATTTTATTTTTTGTATTATACACATTTTATACGGTATTAAATAATATGCAAATTTGAAATAACATATAAAATTTAAACTTGATTACTCAAAATTGGCCATTTCCCATTTGAAAATTGAATTTTATTAATACAAATAAGAAAAATATGATAAATTAAATTCAAAAACAAAGTCAACAAGTAACGTAATAATTAATAATTTTAATAAACATAAATTACTCTTCGTTCATTTTTCTAAATAACAAATAAAATAAATGTTTAATGTAAAAAAAAAATTACAATAGTAATAATCTTAACACTTTAGTATTTTAGTTTCCTTTTTAAATAATAAGAAAAATAATTAAATAACTAGTTAATATAAAAAAAACATAATAATAAATACTAAATAGTAACAGTAACAATTTTGATTTTAAGTCTTTAACAAACATAAATTAATACATTTTTCATTTTTTGTTTGTAAATAATAGATACATATTAAAATTTAACAAAAATTTATATTTGTCAATTTTCTTTATTGTCTTCAGAATCAGATTGATCGTATCTTTTTTTAACAATAAGATAACTGTTTAATAATAATAAATACTAAATAGTAACAGTTACAATTTTGACTTTAAGTCTTTAACAAATATAAATTAATACTTTTTTTCATTTTTTGTTTGTAAATAATAGAAACTTACATATTTAAATTTAACAACAGTTTAGCTGATTCTGAAGACAATGAAGAAAATTTACAAATATAAATGTTTGTTAAATTTAAATACGTATTTATTATTTACAAACAAAAAATGTATTAATTTATGTTTGTTAAAGACTTAAAGTCAAAATTGTTACTATTACTATTTAGTATTTATTATTATGTTTTTTTTTATATTAACTAGTTATTTAATTATTTTACTTATTATTTAAAAAGGAAACTAAAATACTAAAGTGTTAAGATTATTACTATTACTATTTACTATTGTAATTTTTTTTTTACATTAAACATTTATTTTATTTGTTATTTAGAAAAATGAACGAAGAGTAATTTATGTTTATTAAAATTATTAATTATTACGTTACTTGTTGACTTTGTTTTTGGCTTAATGCTTTTGAATTTAATTTATCATATTTTTCTTATTTGTATTAATAAAATTCAATTTTCAAATGGGAAATGGCCAATTTTGAGTAATCAAGTTTAAATTTTATATGTTATTTCAAATTTGCATATTATTTAATATCGTATAAAATGTGTATAATACAAAAAATAAAATATCGTATTTTAACATCACTAAACATGGGTGTCGGCGCTGATCGCGCGGCCGTTCGGTGTTCGCGTAACCACATTAATTGTGCAAATTGACGACACCGTCGTGTGTCATTACGTCGTGTGTCGGTTTTGGCGGCGTGAACGCCCGTTCCGTACCACATTGTTTGTGGGGAACCCACTACCGCAACCGAACTATTGTTTCGATTGTCAGGTGCGGGTTGCCATGTTGTTTTGCTGACGCGGACGAGCGTCGGGTGGTTAACGCGGGATTCCCCGTTGAAGTTTGGAGGGCCCGTCGTTTCACGTCGCCGTCGTGGGAACATTGTAGTATTCGTGTCAAACGGTTCCAGGAGGCAGCACTGCAGTCCATGCCAGTGACCGTCCAGTCCACTTCATCGTCTTACCGGGTGATCGACTATTATCATTTCCATTATCATTTCTACTATCAATTTATATTATCGTATTTTAATTATTGTTTTGTTTACATATTGATCGATTGATCATATTATTATTTATTTGTGTTATATATTATTACCAATTTTGGGCGCCCGCATTTATCATTGTATTTTATAGGTATTCATATATTGTCCAATAGACTCACATTATTATACTATACATTTGCGTTATATTATGTTTCGTATTTTGGTCACCCACCTCGAGACTAGTGATGCGAGTCAGAGTAGTTGACTACATAATTCGTATGAACTATTCTGGCGCAACATTTGGTAGCAGAGCGTGGTTTCTTTATTTATTTAATTAGCGTTCTGGTTTCGAGTATTCAATCAACGAGTGACCCTTTCTGTTATTCACAATTCAGCGATTACTGCTAACTTTAATTTCGATTTCAAATAATTTATTCAAGTCGACATTAGTGTCGCATTCGTCATTTCAAATTATTGTTTGTCTAATTAATATTTATTATTATTCTCTGGGTTTATTATTATTATTTTTGTGTATTTATATATAACAGCGCGCATTTCAATAGGTTATACCTGGATCGTGATAGGTACCTAATTTGTCCCGTTAGTTATTGTCTCCTTGTCTTCGGTCGATTGTTGCCAATTTTCTCCGTTGATTTCGCGTCATATTCAGACAACAGTCAACATGGTCGAGACAGCAGAAGATAAAGAAATAAAACGCGTCAGACGTCTTGCCACTAGAGCTGACACAAAGCGCACTATCGCCGTAAAAAAAATCCGATCAATTGACAGTTTCGCTAAACGCGCGAAAAATGATCCTAGTCTTATGGATGAACTGCATATAGCGGCTGCGACGTTGGATGATTTATGGGCACAATTCGAAGCGGCGGACAATGATGTGTTAGACAGTTTATTGGAAATAAATGCCGAAAGCGAATATTCAGCCGAGTTGCCAGCCGAAGTGCTTTCTATTATCAATACAATTACGGCAGTCGCCATGCAGGGCAATTACGATAATATTAAGATTGCTAAGCGCGGCCTGGGTGGACAAAATCATGCCAGCGATGCAGCAGTTAAACCAACATCTAGACTACCTGAAATCCCGTTACCGTCGTTCCATGGTGATTTTAATTATTGGCCCACGTTCCGCGATCGGTTCTCCGCGCTTGTTGGCGATAGGACCGACATACCGAAAATCGATAAAATGCAACATTTGATCGGATGTTTGCAGGGTGCTGCAGCGGACGCCATACGCAATATAACCGTGTCCAATGACAATTACGACCTCGCGTGGTCCACGTTATCGTCGCGTTTTCATCGCCCGCGATTAGTCGCGCATGCATTGATCGACAAGTTACTCAACGCACCGGTGTCTTCGCAAGAAACGTTGTTCGATCTCAATAATTTTGTATCGCTCTTTTCCGAGAATATTGCGTTATTAAATGCATTGAACATCAGGGACCTCTGATCATTCATAGTGTTCTCCATGGCTTTTCGGTGTCTCCCGGCATCCACACGAAAATTATTCGAGTCGTCCGCCCCTCCGGAGTTTCCGACTGTGACTGACTTGCTGAATTTTGTACAGTCCCGTGTAGCGATTTTGGAGATTGCCGGAGATCATCAGAAAAGGCCCAATAATCGACTACAGTCTACATCACATAGCAACGCGTTCGTCAAGAAGGTTCCGTTCAAACCAACCACTACATCGTTAGTCGTTTCGAAGCCATCGAGCTCCAAGAGTGACTCCTGTCCGAACTGCCGTGAAAGGCATACTATTACTGATTGTCGAAAATTCGCGTCGTTGTCGGTCGAGGACCGCAACAAATGGGCTCGTGATAACCGCGTGTGCTACGCGTGTTTATCGACCAATCATTGGGCCAACAAGTGTCATTCAAAACTTCGCTGTGCAACATGTTCAAAGAAACACCATACGCTGCTTCATGGGTTTTCAACACGACGCCAGTCAGAGAGCGCTCCGTCTAGCGACGATGCGCCCTTCTGTGCTGCATCGACGACATACAGGAAGGACGATTCATCAGCCGTGCTATTGGGCACCGCTCTCATTCATATTCGTGACCATTGTGGCACCTGGCAGACGGTCCGTGCCATCGTCGATTCAGCATCCCAAATAAGTGCCATAACTGTGTCCTGTGTTACTCGTTTAGGACTACGGCTGACAAACTGGACAGCACCGATCACTGGCCTATCCGGTGCAACAGTTGCTGATGTCCGAGGTATGGTCGATTGTGTCGTCCAACCAAGATTTGCTACGGAGCCACAATTGCAAACAAAGGCGTGGGTAATGCCGTCGATCACGTCCAACATGCCACGTCGATCTCTAGACACCAGCGTCAAGGATCGATTCGCGAACCTGGCCCTTGCAGATCCGACGTTTAATATTGCTTCTCCCGTTGACATGTTATTGGGTGCCGACTTGTTCGCGCAAATAATGGACGGCCGGAAAGTGATTGTAGCTGCCGATCTACCCACAGCGTTCAGCTCTATTTTCGGATGGATTCTGATCGGGCCGGTGCTCCAAACTTATGTCGAGTGTCACGCATCGCTCCCTGTGTCATTAACCGTCTCAATTCAAGATTTAATCGAGAATTTTTGGCGTGCTGAGGAACCCGCGATGCCGCCGCCTTCGTTCACGGATGATGGCCGTTGTGAAGAAGTATTTGTAGCGGAACACAAGCGACTGCCGTCTGGACGATTCGCCGTGCCATTACCGACGCGCACAGCCTTGTCTTCGCTAAGTTTTCCAGGTTCCCGTGAACACGCGATCAAACGCTTTGAAAATCTCGAGAAACGACTGTCGAAGGACTCCAAACTACGAGAGTTATATTCCAATTTCATGTCCGAATACTTATCACTAGGTCATATGTCGGTGGCAAAAACACCCGGGACATACTTCATACCGCACCACGCCGTATATCGACCTGCAGATGGCGACAACAAGATCCGCGTCGTATTTGACGCGTCTGCGAAGGGATCTCGAAGCTTGTCATTAAACGAATGTCTATTGCAGGGCCCCAAATTACAACAAGACATCGTCGATGTACTGACCCGTTTTCGTGTACCAAAGATAGTTTTTACGGCAGATATATGTAAAATGTACCGCCAAATATTGGTCCTACCGGAGTACCGTACACTCCAGCACGTGTTTTGGCGGTCGTCTCCGTTCGAAAAACTCGTTGAGTATGAACTTGATACAGTGACATACGGGACAAACTGTGCCCCATTTCTAGCACTTCGCGTCCTTAAGGCAATCGCCGTTAATGATTGCACTGATTATGACGACGTTCGTGACGCGTTGCTAAACCAGACATACGTCGATGATGTGTGTGCTGGCGCTGATTCCACTACAGATGTTTTAAAATTCCAATCCAGCCTAATTTCAATTCTGAATCGCGCGGGGCTAGAATTAAAAAAATGGTCCAGTAACGAACCCGACGTGTTAACCGCCGTGCCTGCCGACCATTGTGTAAATTATCCACATTCGTTTGACGCCGCAGATGACAGCGGTATAAAAGTACTCGGCCTTCAGTGGCATCCGACCAACGATTCGTTTTCATGTGCCCTTCGTCCTAATTTGTTGCCGATCATTTGCACGAAAAGAGGATTGCTGTCCATGATCGCGAGGATTTACGATCCTTTAGGACTGTTTGCACCCGCAATCTTTCACGGGAAATGCATTATGCAGCGCACATGGTCGGCGAAGGCATCATGGGATGACCCCCTTCCGGATGACATCTCGCGGGATTGGGAATCGTTTGTATCAGACCTGCCATCCCTTAACGACCTGAAGGTACCTCGTCATTTCAATTCCCGTCGTGGATCGCCGTGTCAACTATTGGGATTTTGCGATGCCTCACAGCACGGTTACGCTGCAGTTTTATACATAAAGATGTTAGACCATGATTCTGATTCTAGCAACATTTTTCTCGTCGGGACAAAAACGAAGCTGGCGCCGATAAAACCCTTGTCGATTCCGCGGTTGGAGCTGAACGCCGCGTTATTGCTAACTCGATGGATGAGTCGAATACGGGCAACCCTTAAATCGTATTTAAACATCGTCGATTTGTACGCATGGAGTGATTCAGCCATCGTATTGTCTTGGTTGAAAATCCACATACGTCATTTAAGGTATACGTTTCCAATCGCGTCCATCAAATCATTACTCTAATGCCTGACTGTCGATGGCTCCACATAAAGTCGGAAGAAAACCCCGCAGATTGTGCCTCGCGCGGCGTCTTACCTTCGGTGTAATCTAGTCTATCGCTATATTGGCAAGGTCCTCGGTTCCTCCACGATGACGCGGCGAGCTGGGACGTGACTGTACCGTCGATCCCGATACCCGAACTACCTGAGATGCGGCCTGTGTCTCTAGTGCTCAGCACTGAACAGCCATCAGAATGGTATGACAGTTTCTCATCATATGACCGGCTGGTCCGCGTAGTTGCCTACATTTATCGTTTTCTTCAAGCATGTAAGAAACACCCTCGGCCTGCCATCGGGGCACTACAGCGCGATGACTCCATCAGCAAGCTGGTCATCATGTCTCAACGATGTTTCTATAAAACTTTAGCACACGAACTATTGACGTCAGCACGTGTGTCATCGAAACACCTATCACGACTACGTCCGTTCCTAGACCCATCTGGGGTGATTCGCGTTGGTGGGCGATTGCGCCATTCACATTTAAATTATGGTAGTAAACACCCCATGTTATTAGCGAAACAATCGCATTTGTCGTTGTTAATATGCCGCCGATGGCATAAAATTACGTGTCATGCTGGTCCGCGAATAATGACGGCCCTTATATCGCGTGATTTCTGGATTGTGTCAATCAAATCTGTGTTACACACCGTCACACGCGCATGTCCGGTCTGCGTGCGTTTTGATGCGAAACCGCCGCAACCTATAATGGCAGATTTGCCAGCCGCACGAGTTCAGCAAAGTAGGCCGTTCGCGAGGGTAGGGGTTGATTACGCCGGCCCACTTCAAATGCGTGAAGTGCAACTTCGAAAATCTCGAGTATATAAAGTGTGGATCGCCGTCTTTGTATGTTTGTCGGTTAAAGCTGTCCATTTAGAAGTGGTTACAGAGCTGTCCACTGAAGCATTCCTTGCCGCCTTTGACCGGTTTGTTGCGCGACGAGGCTTACCGTCAGAAATATTTTCGGACTGCGGCACGAACTTTGTTGGCGCGGACAAGCAACTTCAGTTACTGATCAACAGTCCAGACGGTCAACGCACCATTTCTCAAGCGCGCACATCGTGTCAATGGCATTTTAACCCCCCAAGTGCACCGCATTTCGGTGGCCTATGGGAGGCAGCGGTCCGGTCAACGAAACGATTGTTGATCCGTACCATGGGTACCCATGTACTCACGTACGAGGAATTCACTACCTTACTTACGCGTGTTGAGGCAGTACTCAATTCGAGACCATTGACCCCATTAACCACGGACCCCGCTGACCTTGAATATTTGTCTCCTGGACATTTCCTAATCGGGCAACCGTTGTTGGCTGTACCTCCCCGAGTATCGTTTGAGTCACGCGTCAGTTTAACTCAACGTTGGAAGCTTCTTGACCAATGCCATCAGGCATTCTGGCGACGTTGGTCAACCGAATATCTGACGTCGCTTCAAGGGAGATCGAAATGGACTACTGAAGCACCCAACGTCAAGGTCAACGACATGGTAGTTATAATCGATAACCAATCTCCACCACTGGAATGGCGTCTCGGACGTATCCTTGAACTGTTACCTGGCAACGACGGTGTTGTACGTGTCGTACGGGTGTTGACGTGCAACGGCCATATCACTCGACCGGTGGCTAAAGTAGTGGTATTACCCACCCACTAGCGTTTCGAATTCTTAACAACCTCACAAAATTGATCGTTGATTGAATGCTTATCCCCAAAACATAGCTTCCAGTTCTAATTTTTATATATTCTCAAATAAACTACCACTTATCAATTATTCAATCACTAGCTACTCTGACTTCATATCTAATGTGTGGGCACCATATGTGTCATTGGTTTTAACATTTATGTATTTTCATTCGATTATTGTGTATTATTTGTAATTTTATATTCAACATGTTCCTTTTCCTTTTGTAAAATGAAATGATAATTAGTATCACTCCGGTCATGCATCATCTCAAGACGTCGCTGCAGCCCATTCAATCCAATCCGTTCGATTTCTATGGGAGCCTGAGCCTCCCATGGGGGGGGAGGGTGTTTGAGCCGAAATTTCGTGCCCGACGATTTGCACCGACGGCAATACAGAGTCCAGAGTCCAGCCAGATTACTACAGGTTTTGACGATCTTTATCAACTATCGTCGTCGTAATCGCAGCTTGGACGGTCGCGGCGCGTAATAATATACGCACCAGCCAGTCTACGAGAAACTTCTCGTCTCGCCTCTCGCGACCGGTGCGTGCTGTGTTGTATTGTGGTGCACGAGTGCCTACGCCGGTCTGTTCTACGCGTCGTCCTGTTCGGACGGATTTTGGCGTCTTCGATCGTCGTGGGTGCGCCATTACGGGTTCGTTGTCGTTGTGTCGGTGACTTGTCCGTTACCTCCATTGTTTTGGGCCCTCTTGTGACGGGCGTAAGTGTCGGCGCTGATCGCGCGGCCGTTCGGTGTTCGCGTAACCACATTAATTGTGCAAATTGACGACACCGTCGTGTGTCGGTTTTGGCGGCGTGAACGCCCGTTCCGTACCACATTGTTTGTGGGGAACCCACTACCGCAACCGAACTATTGTTTCGATTGTCAGGTGCGGGTTGCCATGTTGTTTTGCTGACGCGGACGAGCGTCGGGTGGTTAACGCGGGATTCCCCGTTGAAGTTTGGAGGGCCCGTCGTTTCACCACAGAATAGATGAAAGCAGAATGGACACTCTTTTAAAATTTACATGTAGTCTTATGGGAGTACGACACTTTTGAGCTAAATGCCCCCCAGTGTGACCACCAGTACAATGAAAAACAAAAATTGTACATAATCCATTGTACCGTACAAAAATTTTATCTCGACGGTTGATTTGAACTCTAAATGTATATTTACAGAATAATTATTGTACGATATTCGCATAGTAAAAATTATAATCTGTTATAGATTTTATTTATTTATTACATATACGTACTAATAGCTATGCCCACACAGCGTGGTGTATGTGGCCAACCCCGAATTAATAGTGTAGTAAAGATCAAAGCATACACAACAAACAGCCAAAAATTCATTTATATATGTATATATAGATTTAGTTATACAATAAAATATTTAAATAAACCATTAACTACAACAAATAATACTCTATAGCGTGTATATATATAGAGGAGAGCCACCTAATTTGAACCATTTATGACATTTTGTAGTTTTTTTGTTAGATTTTCATGAAACTGTATTACAATTTACAAATATACCTAGACTTCTAAGCTACAATTTCACAGATCATTTCTTTAAAATGTATAATGTTTACTCTGAAATATTATAACTTAAGAAAAATGTTTTAAGTGGTCCAATACAAGCAACCGGTATCTTAAAATAGACTACATGTACCTTTTATAAAAACAATCAAAATAATAACTTCATTCAAATTTATTAAAATTTTTTTTCTGTCAACAAACCAATAGGAACATTACTGTAAATAAATTAATATCACATCATTATTAATTAAATACTGTTAACAAATTAAAAGTCCAAACTTAACTTATTTTAAAATATAACATTTTATAAAAAAAAAAAACAATCAAATAAAAGAGTAGGTACTAATTTACCAAAGTTATCAAAATTTGTAATCAATACTAACAGGCCTTGCTTAAAACAAATTTATAAGAAAATAAAAATGCACTTAATTGTTGAACTTAACATTTTTTCCGATACAAAACATAACATCACGTCATCACTTATATAAAAGACCAATCAAACATGAATTAATATCACATTATTAATTAAATATTGTTAGAAAATTAAAAGTCCAAACTTAACTTATTTAAAATATAATCATTGGTGGCATATAGAAACCAGATAGCAAACAGTGTTAGTATTAACTCCTCTTTCTCCACTTGTTTACATTTTAAAGAGATCACTTTTTGAATTTTTTTTTTACAGTAGTAAAACCTGATTCATCATTATTATAAATTATTCTTCCATTTTTCTTTTTTTTATTAAAATTATGAACCAGTGAAAATTTTTCAGCTATGTCAAAAGCTTATTTCCTTTTATCAATCATTGTAAAACAAACCTAAATATAAAAATAAAATATTTTTTTCTTACGTGGCAACACTGAGCGACTTAAGCTTGTTATCAGCCAAAACCGAGAGTGTCCATTCTGCTTTCATCTATTCTGTGGTTTCACGTCGCCGTCGTGGGAACATTGTAGTATTCGTGTCAAACGGTTCCAGGAGGCAGCACTGCAGTCCATGCCAGTGACCGTCCAGTCCACTTCATCGTCTTACCGGGTGATCGACTATTATCATTTCCATTATCATTTCTACTATCAATTTATATTATCGTATTTTAATTATTGTTTTGTTTACATATTGATCGATTGATCATATTATTATTTATTTGTGTTATATATTATTACCAATTTTGGGCGCCCGCATTTATCATTGTATTTTATAGGTATTCATATATTGTCCAATAGACTCACATTATTATACTATACATTTGCGTTATATTATGTTTCGTATTTTGGTCACCCACCTCGAGACTAGTGATGCGAGTCAGAGTAGTTGACTACATAATTCGTATGAACTATTCTGGCGCAACATTTGGTAGCAGAGCGTGGTTTCTTTATTTATTTAATTAGCGTTCTGGTTTCGAGTATTCAATCAACGAGTGACCCTTTCTGTTATTCACAATTCAGCGATTACTGCTAACTTTAATTTCGATTTCAAATAATTTATTCAAGTCGACATTAGTGTCGCATTCGTCATTTCAAATTATTGTTTGTCTAATTAATATTTATTATTATTCTCTGGGTTTATTATTATTATTTTTGTGTATTTATATATAACAGCGCGCATTTCAATAGGTTATACCTGGATCGTGATAGGTACCTAATTTGTCCCGTTAGTTATTGTCTCCTTGTCTTCGGTCGATTGTTGCCAATTTTCTCCGTTGATTTCGCGTCATATTCAGACAACAGTCAACATGGTCGAGACAGCAGAAGATAAAGAAATAAAACGCGTCAGACGTCTTGCCACTAGAGCTGACACAAAGCGCACTATCGCCGTAAAAAAAATCCGATCAATTGACAGTTTCGCTAAACGCGCGAAAAATGATCCTAGTCTTATGGATGAACTGCATATAGCGGCTGCGACGTTGGATGATTTATGGGCACAATTCGAAGCGGCGGACAATGATGTGTTAGACAGTTTATTGGAAATAAATGCCGAAAGCGAATATTCAGCCGAGTTGCCAGCCGAAGTGCTTTCTATTATCAATACAATTACGGCAGTCGCCATGCAGGGCAATTACGATAATATTAAGATTGCTAAGCGCGGCCTGGGTGGACAAAATCATGCCAGCGATGCAGCAGTTAAACCAACATCTAGACTACCTGAAATCCCGTTACCGTCGTTCCATGGTGATTTTAATTATTGGCCCACGTTCCGCGATCGGTTCTCCGCGCTTGTTGGCGATAGGACCGACATACCGAAAATCGATAAAATGCAACATTTGATCGGATGTTTGCAGGGTGCTGCAGCGGACGCCATACGCAATATAACCGTGTCCAATGACAATTACGACCTCGCGTGGTCCACGTTATCGTCGCGTTTTCATCGCCCGCGATTAGTCGCGCATGCATTGATCGACAAGTTACTCAACGCACCGGTGTCTTCGCAAGAAACGTTGTTCGATCTCAATAATTTTGTATCGCTCTTTTCCGAGAATATTGCGTTATTAAATGCATTGAACATCAGGGACCTCTGATCATTCATAGTGTTCTCCATGGCTTTTCGGTGTCTCCCGGCATCCACACGAAAATTATTCGAGTCGTCCGCCCCTCCGGAGTTTCCGACTGTGACTGACTTGCTGAATTTTGTACAGTCCCGTGTAGCGATTTTGGAGATTGCCGGAGATCATCAGAAAAGGCCCAATAATCGACTACAGTCTACATCACATAGCAACGCGTTCGTCAAGAAGGTTCCGTTCAAACCAACCACTACATCGTTAGTCGTTTCGAAGCCATCGAGCTCCAAGAGTGACTCCTGTCCGAACTGCCGTGAAAGGCATACTATTACTGATTGTCGAAAATTCGCGTCGTTGTCGGTCGAGGACCGCAACAAATGGGCTCGTGATAACCGCGTGTGCTACGCGTGTTTATCGACCAATCATTGGGCCAACAAGTGTCATTCAAAACTTCGCTGTGCAACATGTTCAAAGAAACACCATACGCTGCTTCATGGGTTTTCAACACGACGCCAGTCAGAGAGCGCTCCGTCTAGCGACGATGCGCCCTTCTGTGCTGCATCAACGACATACAGGAAGGACGATTCATCAGCCGTGCTATTGGGCACCGCTCTCATTCATATTCGTGACCATTGTGGCACCTGGCAGACGGTCCGTGCCATCGTCGATTCAGCATCCCAAATAAGTGCCATAACTGTGTCCTGTGTTACTCGTTTAGGACTACGGCTGACAAACTGGACAGCACCGATCACTGGCCTATCCGGTGCAACAGTTGCTGATGTCCGAGGTATGGTCGATTGTGTCGTCCAACCAAGATTTGCTACGGAGCCACAATTGCAAACAAAGGCGTGGGTAATGCCGTCGATCACGTCCAACATGCCACGTCGATCTCTAGACACCAGCGTCAAGGATCGATTCGCGAACCTGGCCCTTGCAGATCCGACGTTTAATATTGCTTCTCCCGTTGACATGTTATTGGGTGCCGACTTGTTCGCGCAAATAATGGACGGCCGGAAAGTGATTGTAGCTGCCGATCTACCCACAGCGTTCAGCTCTATTTTCGGATGGATTCTGATCGGGCCGGTGCTCCAAACTTATGTCGAGTGTCACGCATCGCTCCCTGTGTCATTAACCGTCTCAATTCAAGATTTAATCGAGAATTTTTGGCGTGCTGAGGAACCCGCGATGCCGCCGCCTTCGTTCACGGATGATGGCCGTTGTGAAGAAGTATTTGTAGCGGAACACAAGCGACTGCCGTCTGGACGATTCGCCGTGCCATTACCGACGCGCACAGCCTTGTCTTCGCTAAGTTTTCCAGGTTCCCGTGAACACGCGATCAAACGCTTTGAAAATCTCGAGAAACGACTGTCGAAGGACTCCAAACTACGAGAGTTATATTCCAATTTCATGTCCGAATACTTATCACTAGGTCATATGTCGGTGGCAAAAACACCCGGGACATACTTCATACCGCACCACGCCGTATATCGACCTGCAGATGGCGACAACAAGATCCGCGTCGTATTTGACGCGTCTGCGAAGGGATCTCGAAGCTTGTCATTAAACGAATGTCTATTGCAGGGCCCCAAATTACAACAAGACATCGTCGATGTACTGACCCGTTTTCGTGTACCAAAGATAGTTTTTACGGCAGATATATGTAAAATGTACCGCCAAATATTGGTCCTACCGGAGTACCGTACACTCCAGCACGTGTTTTGGCGGTCGTCTCCGTTCGAAAAACTCGTTGAGTATGAACTTGATACAGTGACATACGGGACAAACTGTGCCCCATTTCTAGCACTTCGCGTCCTTAAGGCAATCGCCGTTAATGATTGCACTGATTATGACGACGTTCGTGACGCGTTGCTAAACCAGACATACGTCGATGATGTGTGTGCTGGCGCTGATTCCACTACAGATGTTTTAAAATTCCAATCCAGCCTAATTTCAATTCTGAATCGCGCGGGGCTAGAATTAAAAAAATGGTCCAGTAACGAACCCGACGTGTTAACCGCCGTGCCTGCCGACCATTGTGTAAATTATCCACATTCGTTTGACGCCGCAGATGACAGCGGTATAAAAGTACTCGGCCTTCAGTGGCATCCGACCAACGATTCGTTTTCATGTGCCCTTCGTCCTAATTTGTTGCCGATCATTTGCACGAAAAGAGGATTGCTGTCCATGATCGCGAGGATTTACGATCCTTTAGGACTGTTTGCACCCGCAATCTTTCACGGGAAATGCATTATGCAGCGCACATGGTCGGCGAAGGCATCATGGGATGACCCCCTTCCGGATGACATCTCGCGGGATTGGGAATCGTTTGTATCAGACCTGCCATCCCTTAACGACCTGAAGGTACCTCGTCATTTCAATTCCCGTCGTGGATCGCCGTGTCAACTATTGGGATTTTGCGATGCCTCACAGCACGGTTACGCTGCAGTTTTATACATAAAGATGTTAGACCATGATTCTGATTCTAGCAACATTTTTCTCGTCGGGACAAAAACGAAGCTGGCGCCGATAAAACCCTTGTCGATTCCGCGGTTGGAGCTGAACGCCGCGTTATTGCTAACTCGATGGATGAGTCGAATACGGGCAACCCTTAAATCGTATTTAAACATCGTCGATTTGTACGCATGGAGTGATTCAGCCATCGTATTGTCTTGGTTGAAAATCCACATACGTCATTTAAGGTATACGTTTCCAATCGCGTCCATCAAATCATTACTCTAATGCCTGACTGTCGATGGCTCCACATAAAGTCGGAAGAAAACCCCGCAGATTGTGCCTCGCGCGGCGTCTTACCTTCGGTGTAATCTAGTCTATCGCTATATTGGCAAGGTCCTCGGTTCCTCCACGATGACGCGGCGAGCTGGGACGTGACTGTACCGTCGATCCCGATACCCGAACTACCTGAGATGCGGCCTGTGTCTCTAGTGCTCAGCACTGAACAGCCATCAGAATGGTATGACAGTTTCTCATCATATGACCGGCTGGTCCGCGTAGTTGCCTACATTTATCGTTTTCTTCAAGCATGTAAGAAACACCCTCGGCCTGCCATCGGGGCACTACAGCGCGATGACTCCATCAGCAAGCTGGTCATCATGTCTCAACGATGTTTCTATAAAACTTTAGCACACGAACTATTGACGTCAGCACGTGTGTCATCGAAACACCTATCACGACTACGTCCGTTCCTAGACCCATCTGGGGTGATTCGCGTTGGTGGGCGATTGCGCCATTCACATTTAAATTATGGTAGTAAACACCCCATGTTATTAGCGAAACAATCGCATTTGTCGTTGTTAATATGCCGCCGATGGCATAAAATTACGTGTCATGCTGGTCCGCGAATAATGACGGCCCTTATATCGCGTGATTTCTGGATTGTGTCAATCAAATCTGTGTTACACACCGTCACACGCGCATGTCCGGTCTGCGTGCGTTTTGATGCGAAACCGCCGCAACCTATAATGGCAGATTTGCCAGCCGCACGAGTTCAGCAAAGTAGGCCGTTCGCGAGGGTAGGGGTTGATTACGCCGGCCCACTTCAAATGCGTGAAGTGCAACTTCGAAAATCTCGAGTATATAAAGTGTGGATCGCCGTCTTTGTATGTTTGTCGGTTAAAGCTGTCCATTTAGAAGTGGTTACAGAGCTGTCCACTGAAGCATTCCTTGCCGCCTTTGACCGGTTTGTTGCGCGACGAGGCTTACCGTCAGAAATATTTTCGGACTGCGGCACGAACTTTGTTGGCGCGGACAAGCAACTTCAGTTACTGATCAACAGTCCAGACGGTCAACGCACCATTTCTCAAGCGCGCACATCGTGTCAATGGCATTTTAACCCCCCAAGTGCACCGCATTTCGGTGGCCTATGGGAGGCAGCGGTCCGGTCAACGAAACGATTGTTGATCCGTACCATGGGTACCCATGTACTCACGTACGAGGAATTCACTACCTTACTTACGCGTGTTGAGGCAGTACTCAATTCGAGACCATTGACCCCATTAACCACGGACCCCGCTGACCTTGAATATTTGTCTCCTGGACATTTCCTAATCGGGCAACCGTTGTTGGCTGTACCTCCCCGAGTATCGTTTGAGTCACGCGTCAGTTTAACTCAACGTTGGAAGCTTCTTGACCAATGCCATCAGGCATTCTGGCGACGTTGGTCAACCGAATATCTGACGTCGCTTCAAGGGAGATCGAAATGGACTACTGAAGCACCCAACGTCAAGGTCAACGACATGGTAGTTATAATCGATAACCAATCTCCACCACTGGAATGGCGTCTCGGACGTATCCTTGAACTGTTACCTGGCAACGACGGTGTTGTACGTGTCGTACGGGTGTTGACGTGCAACGGCCATATCACTCGACCGGTGGCTAAAGTAGTGGTATTACCCACCCACTAGCGTTTCGAATTCTTAACAACCTCACAAAATTGATCGTTGATTGAATGCTTATCCCCAAAACATAGCTTCCAGTTCTAATTTTTATATATTCTCAAATAAACTACCACTTATCAATTATTCAATCACTAGCTACTCTGACTTCATATCTAATGTGTGGGCACCATATGTGTCATTGGTTTTAACATTTATGTATTTTCATTCGATTATTGTGTATTATTTGTAATTTTATATTCAACATGTTCCTTTTCCTTTTGTAAAATGAAATGATAATTAGTATCACTCCGGTCATGCATCATCTCAAGACGTCGCTGCAGCCCATTCAATCCAATCCGTTCGATTTCTATGGGAGCCTGAGCCTCCCATGGGGGGGGAGGGTGTTTGAGCCGAAATTTCGTGCCCGACGATTTGCACCGACGGCAATACAGAGTCCAGAGTCCAGCCAGATTACTACAGGTTTTGACGATCTTTATCAACTATCGTCGTCGTAATCGCAGCTTGGACGGTCGCGGCGCGTAATAATATACGCACCAGCCAGTCTACGAGAAACTTCTCGTCTCGCCTCTCGCGACCGGTGCGTGCTGTGTTGTATTGTGGTGCACGAGTGCCTACGCCGGTCTGTTCTACGCGTCGTCCTGTTCGGACGGATTTTGGCGTCTTCGATCGTCGTGGGTGCGCCATTACGGGTTCGTTGTCGTTGTGTCGGTGACTTGTCCGTTACCTCCATTGTTTTGGGCCCTCTTGTGACGGGCGTAAGTGTCGGCGCTGATCGCGCGGCCGTTCGGTGTTCGCGTAACCACATTAATTGTGCAAATTGACGACACCGTCGTGTGTCGGTTTTGGCGGCGTGAACGCCCGTTCCGTACCACATTGTTTGTGGGGAACCCACTACCGCAACCGAACTATTGTTTCGATTGTCAGGTGCGGGTTGCCATGTTGTTTTGCTGACGCGGACGAGCGTCGGGTGGTTAACGCGGGATTCCCCGTTGAAGTTTGGAGGGCCCGTCGTTTCACCACAGAATAGATGAAAGCAGAATGGACACTCTTTTAAAATTTACATGTAGTCTTATGGGAGTACGACACTTTTGAGCTAAATGCCCCCCAGTGTGACCACCAGTACAATGAAAAACAAAAATTGTACATAATCCATTGTACCGTACAAAAATTTTATCTCGACGGTTGATTTGAACTCTAAATGTATATTTACAGAATAATTATTGTACGATATTCGCATAGTAAAAATTATAATCTGTTATAGATTTTATTTATTTATTACATATACGTACTAATAGCTATGCCCACACAGCGTGGTGTATGTGGCCAACCCCGAATTAATAGTGTAGTAAAGATCAAAGCATACACAACAAACAGCCAAAAATTCATTTATATATGTATATATAGATTTAGTTATACAATAAAATATTTAAATAAACCATTAACTACAACAAATAATACTCTATAGCGTGTATATATATAGAGGAGAGCCACCTAATTTGAACCATTTATGACATTTTGTAGTTTTTTTGTTAGATTTTCATGAAACTGTATTACAATTTACAAATATACCTAGACTTCTAAGCTACAATTTCACAGATCATTTCTTTAAAATGTATAATGTTTACTCTGAAATATTATAACTTAAGAAAAATGTTTTAAGTGGTCCAATACAAGCAACCGGTATCTTAAAATAGACTACATGTACCTTTTATAAAAACAATCAAAATAATAACTTCATTCAAATTTATTAAAATTTTTTTTCTGTCAACAAACCAATAGGAACATTACTGTAAATAAATTAATATCACATCATTATTAATTAAATACTGTTAACAAATTAAAAGTCCAAACTTAACTTATTTTAAAATATAACATTTTATAAAAAAAAAAAAACAATCAAATAAAAGAGTAGGTACTAATTTACCAAAGTTATCAAAATTTGTAATCAATACTAACAGGCCTTGCTTAAAACAAATTTATAAGAAAATAAAAATGCACTTAATTGTTGAACTTAACATTTTTTCCGATACAAAACATAACATCACGTCATCACTTATATAAAAGACCAATCAAACATGAATTAATATCACATTATTAATTAAATATTGTTAGAAAATTAAAAGTCCAAACTTAACTTATTTAAAATATAATCATTGGTGGCATATAGAAACCAGATAGCAAACAGTGTTAGTATTAACTCCTCTTTCTCCACTTGTTTACATTTTAAAGAGATCACTTTTTGAATTTTTTTTTTACAGTAGTAAAACCTGATTCATCATTATTATAAATTATTCTTCCATTTTTCTTTTTTTTATTAAAATTATGAACCAGTGAAAATTTTTCAGCTATGTCAAAAGCTTATTTCCTTTTATCAATCATTGTAAAACAAACCTAAATATAAAAATAAAATATTTTTTTCTTACGTGGCAACACTGAGCGACTTAAGCTTGTTATCAGCCAAAACCGAGAGTGTCCATTCTGCTTTCATCTATTCTGTGGTTTCACGTCGCCGTCGTGGGAACATTGTAGTATTCGTGTCAAACGGTTCCAGGAGGCAGCACTGCAGTCCATGCCAGTGACCGTCCAGTCCACTTCATCGTCTTACCGGGTGATCGACTATTATCATTTCCATTATCATTTCTACTATCAATTTATATTATCGTATTTTAATTATTGTTTTGTTTACATATTGATCGATTGATCATATTATTATTTATTTGTGTTATATATTATTACCAATTTTGGGCGCCCGCATTTATCATTGTATTTTATAGGTATTCATATATTGTCCAATAGACTCACATTATTATACTATACATTTGCGTTATATTATGTTTCGTATTTTGGTCACCCACCTCGAGACTAGTGATGCGAGTCAGAGTAGTTGACTACATAATTCGTATGAACTATTCTGGCGCAACAATGGGTAAGCAATTTAATAGGTTCTATTTATATAAATACTAATCCAAAGAGGTGACTAACTTATAGTAGTTCTACCTGAAACGGTTCGCCCGGATGGACGGCCCGTGTCTTAAATAAATGTTAGACTTTGGTTTTTTGGTAATTAGGTATCTCTTTATTTATATTTATAATATATATATATATATATATATATATATATATACAATGTAAGGGTGAGTAAAGCGTCGATTTGTGTCGACCAGACTTATATATAAGTGGGTCGACACAATCGGGGGCGCTTGGGTAGTAGTCGGGTAGTTACCTAAGTTATTATTCAATACAATATGATTTTAGATTTGTTTAGTTACAAATATTGGGCTCGGGAGCCGGCCGTCGTCGGTACAAACTTAGGTAAGTGGTACCCCGACGACGAGCCTGGCTCGGGAAGGTCAACTTAAATAAGTGCCCTGGGTGGTGAAAGTGTTGGCCCTGAAAAGGGCCGTTTTATTGAAATCCGGACTGTTCTGTTGGCCGCGGCACTGATACACGCCGTGGAGTTTTACTTTAGTATCATTGTTGGTAGTTCAGGAGGGATGGGTACAGTTAGGCCCCCGTGATAAGGAATTATAGCTAATAACATCATTAATTCTGTATCGAAACCACCATGAAAAATAATCAACCTAACAGTCCTAATAATATAATTAAAAACAAAACGAATAAAACCGTTCCACCGCTTACTATCTCAAAAACAATTACAACAACGAATTTAAATGCTAACACTTTACTTTTCCAGTAAATGAGGTAGCAGTATATAGAACTTCATCATCATCTAAACTTTGCGTTTGAGTAAAGAAACTTAGTTTAGTCATTTTGGATCTTTGACCAATTAAATTAGACAATATTCCTAAAATAATGAACATTTAAGTATTAATTATAAGACATAGTGGATTTTCAAAATAAATATTCATAATCTTAAGTTATGGTACATTGTAAATGATCTGTAACCCAATGTAGGGAGCCATTCATCCAATATTTATTTATTATAATGGTAAACGGGACAGGCCCTTGATATTTATATAACATTAATATTTAATAATATAATAATACACTATTACATGCATAATATTTAACAGATAATAATATAATACAAAATAATTAGACACAAGAAGTTGTTTAGATCCATTAACTAATATCATCATACGCATTATAATATGTTAATTCAATAAATTGTATGGCCCTTGTTAAGACATAATTATACAAAACTTCATAAGCTTAAAAATTGTACACAAGGCTACCTAAATATTTATAGAGCTTATATAGAATGTGATTATTTTGTTCTACAATGTACAATACAGTTCATATATTTTTTATGTTTATATTTTATATAATTTATTTATATTAACCATTTGGGGTACTAAACTACCAATTGGCGATCCATTATACATGAACTCTGTGTTCGCCACTGTGTCAAAATAGCTATTACTGGAATAATACTACCCAGCAAAATGGTTTTTGAAATACAACAATGGTGATTCATAGTTGATCCAACGCAGAGAGGTGACTCGTGGGTTAGACTTAATAGACTGACCATCGCTGCGTAGATTAATAGTAGGTATTATAATACATACATATTAGCCTAATATTATTAGGACCACACACAAAGTATGGGCACTCACTAAGTTTAAATGTTGAGTACTAACCATTTTTTTCCTTTTATTGCTGTCATAAATAAGGTTAAATTGTTTTTTATTAAGCAGCAATTCAAAAGTAATCAAATCCATTATGAACTTTCAATTTCAAAAAACAAGCAAATCAGAAATTCAGAACTTTAAGCATGACAAAGTAGATCTACTTTGTCATGAACTAAAGTAATTAAATTAATTTCAAAAATTCAAAATTATGTTATCAGTTGAATTATTGATAAAAACCAGAAGAGATATGACTATAATCGGAACGTTTGAAACCCGGAGTGTTCTCTTTGAACATCCAAATTTGTTTACGTTTCGATGTGTACCGGTTTTATTTTGATACGTATCGCTACGAAAAACCGATACGTAACGATATGGTCTTCTTGAAAATCTTGAATATCGTTAATTTTAAGCGCACCAAAAAATTAGTTTCGTTGAGTAACCTGTATATTATCTTAAATCGTGATTTTGTCTCACAGAGATAAATAATAAATTATTATTATCTATATCTGTGTTTTGTTATGCATTATTTTAATCACGAATCTTGGTTCATGTTTTCAATTTTCACTATTTTTCAGTCTTCATGACTATATGCGCATTATGGCTACCTATATATTTTTATAATATTTAATCATGAATAAAACGATTGTAGAACAAAACAAAACGCAAAAATTAAAATGACTGAATCAGTTGACAAATCAAAAAGAAAACAATTTGGTAATAGGTTTTTAAATAAAGATGATGACGTTTTTAAACACAATGCTTGGTAAGAATAATTTTAAATTTTACCGAAACCACTGACTAAAAGTTTTAATATTAACATATAAATTAATTTTTATCCACAATTACTTTGAAATACTATTTTCAAATCATGTTAGGACATAACTAACATAAATCACTAAATAATAATCTATAACATGATGTGTAGGGATAATGTGGAATGGAATGAAGAACAAGAAATTCAAGCTCTGTCACAAGTATGTGCGCATGTAAAAACAAAGATGCCTTCAGAAAAAGCTGCTGATTTAGAAGACAATGCTGATGAATATTGGAATAAGTTTTATTCTGTCCACCAAGAAAAGTATGTCACATTAATATAAATATTACTATCCTACTGATACCCCAAGATGGATAGTTAATATAATTTTAAGAATCATTTATATAATTATTAATTTTTATACATCAGTAGGTATATAAATAGGTATGTATTTTAATAATTATTTGTAAAATGTTTATCTATTATTTTATTTAATGTACAAATATGTAATACCTACAATTAAAAATTTTATTAATTTTTTCTTTTTTTGGTATATAATTCAATATAATTCTTCAAATGTGCCAAGAATTCTTTTAAATGTTTGCCATTTATAATATTGTTATTAAATATCTGTATGCTTCTCTTTAGTAAGGCAACAATTATTGTTCTGATTATTGTGAAGTGTTGATCTATGGATATAGAAATTTTAATTGCTTTTGTTATGTGCCAAAATATACCAGAATGTTAAAAAAAATGTTTCTATGTTACAATCACGCAGTGGCGGTTATAACTGACTTTTAAGGGGTGGGGGCGGAAATTATAAAATTCATAGGACAATAATGAGTCGTTGGAATTTTTCCCCAATATAGTTATAAGATATAGTTATAACTTATAACTAAGAAACGAAATTTTCACCACATAAAAAGGAGGATTGTGTCTGTGCAATATCGTTTTTATTTTTTCGATATCCGAACTACAAAAAAGTTATTCATGCTTAAAAACACAAAATTAATATATTATAAAACAATAAGAATTTTTTTTTGTATAAATGATATTGAAAAAATAAAAACCATATTGCACAGTCAAAATTCTCCTTTTTATGTGGTGAACATATCGTTTCTTAGTTATAATTGTATCTTTCTCGGTTCTTTACCGCGCGAAACAGTTTTTGCAATGTTACGCACTTGTAAGACGGAGACAACACATACGGGTGTAGCGTCCTCTTAAAATTATCGTAATATCAGAATCGGAAATCTATTACATTATTGAGATTATTCCTAGCATATATAAACAATGGCACACAAGTTTCCGAATAACATATTACGTAGGTACTAGGTAGTACGTACATATACTATAATAACAAAAATTAATAAAATGTACTACAATTATTTAAAAATATACTGTATATTAATTATATTACGCAAGACAACTTTACAAATTGCTGATACTATTTCTATAAATTAGAAACACAAAAAAATAGTACCATGATTAATAGTTCTTTCAATAATTTACTATAAAATTTCAATTATAATTTATTATAAAAAAACACGGACCAGGGGGGGGCGATCCACCTATCGCCCCCCCCTTATAACCGCCACTGCAATCACGGATTATTTGTTGCTTTTAAAATTGACGATTTATTATATATTATTTATTTACCTAATGTACAATGTGTTTAACTGTTTTGAGTAGACCTTATATTTGTATTTACTAGTTTAAGTTTTTACTCTATTTTATTTTTAGATTTTTTAAGAACAGATGTTGGTTGTTCACGGAGTTTCCTGAAATAACTTCACTTAAAAATGATAAACCAAGCTTTGTATTAGAAGTGGGATGTGGTGTTGGAAATTCAGTCTTTCCTATATTATCACACTGTGTTGACAGTAATGTACATGTATACTGTTGTGATTTTTCTTCAAATGCCATTAAAATCTTAAGAGAAAATTCAGAATATGATGAAGAACACTGCACAGCATTTGTATGTGATATAACTAGTGAAGAATGGAATCCACCATTTGCCTTAGAAAGTTTGGATATCATACTATTGGTTTTTGTTCTTTCCGCTATTCAACCAGAAAAGTAAGATACAATATTTATTAAGAAGAAATATTGTATATTCATTTTAATTTTAAATTAAATGTGTTGCAGATTAAAACATGTAGTAGGACAGTTTTATAAATATTTGAAACCAGGAGGTATAGTATTGTTTCGCGATTATGGTAGATATGACATGGCACAGTTAAGGTTTAAAGAAGGAAGATGCATATCAGAAAATTATTACAGTAGAGGTGATGGAACGTTGGTACACTTTTTTACTCAAGGTATAGTTACAGTGAATCAACTGTGTGGAATGCTTAAGTCGATTATAATCAGTTTTTTATGGTCGGAACCACCTGGGTGGATCTTAAGATTTAAATTTACCATATTAACACTGTGATCAAAACCAAAATATTAAATAAGTATTAATTTCAAAATCCAAACCATAAAAATAAATATTGTTTTCAATTACTGTTATTATTGCATTCAACATTAGTGATTGGCATGTAATCAGTTTTTACTTTTGGTTTTGGTGTCTTAAATGATTAAACATATTTTCTGATATCTACTGTTTTTTAAGTTAAAGTTTATAGTGAATTGTTAAATTTAATTATTATGTATTTATTATAATTATTATAATCCTCTAAGATATTTGTTACAAGAATGAAAGAATTTTCTTATATTTTTAGAAGATGTTCAACAATTATTTTTGGAAGCTGGCTTTGAACAAGTTCAAAATATAGTTGATCGTCGTATGCAAGTAAATAGAGGTAAACAGTTAAAAATGTATCGTGTTTGGATTCAATGTAAATATAAGAAACCAATTTTATAATACTGTTTGAACATAATATAATATTTACCTATCTAAAAGATGTATATAAAATTGTATTTTATATTTATTTAATGTAACACACTAGATGTCTGGTTACCATCCATTCCTATTTAAAATTTTCAAAAATATTTGAAGATTAAAGAACATTTGAAATAAATGTTGATTTTTTTACATTTTTATTTATGCTATTTATAATATGATTTCTGATTAAACATTCAAATGTTTCATGAGATATTCTTAACGTAACTTTGTATGTTTTGACTTATACTCTATACCAAAAAGAGAGGATACCACTTAAGTGCACAACATTACATCTACAGTGAATCTTACCCACATTTTCCCAATCTTTCACTATTAACACGGTTAGAGTCTAATTCAAATTAAAGAAAAATTACAAGTTATACACTAAAATACAAAAAATAAGTAAAAATAAGCGAACACTTATGGAATAAAAACTGCGTTTTGTATTACCTTATTGTATAGTACACAGAGTAGTTCTATAATGATATTCAACTTATAAAAATTATAAAACTGGAATTATAATTTTGTTATTCTTTTTTAAATTATATCAGTTATTCAATTTACCGTTAAGGGTTTGGAGCACTGGTAATTTTCATGGATTTACATAGCTTAACAAGAAATCTAAAATAAAAATAGCTGTTTGAAAAAATTCTGAACATTTTATATTTATTGCATTAAAATTTGAACAATAATTTAAAGTACTATGTTTTTATGTATCATACATAATGTACTCTTAACTTTCAATTTTAAAACACAATAAGTATCAATTATAAATATTATTATGTTTGTGTATATTATGTAGAATAATAATTTTTTTGACAGTCAACTTTAAATAGTTAAAGTTAAATAAGTATACAAAAGTATGCCATTATGTTACAATCTAAGCTATAATTATACAGTAAAACCTCATAAAAGACGGAATAGTCACATGTAGTATTTTAATATACCCATGTAAGTTTTTACCAAGCAATTCTTTTATAATGAGGTCTTTCTGTAATTAATATTACAAAATATGATGATTCAAATACAAGGAAAAAATAAATTTCAATCATGCTAAGACGTAATATAGACAATAGGCAATAGCGTACAAAATAAAATTTAAATCAGTACATTTTATTTTAAATTATGAGTTTATTATTTGATTAAAATCTATAGTAAAATAATAAAATTGAATTGACACAATAATACAAATTGGAAAAATATTTTGACAATATTGCAGTAATATTTTAGCATTGCAATTATTTTTTTTATAATTTATATTTATATTATAGTGATAATATCATAGACGTATCACAAATATAATGTGTATATAGTATATACATAGGTAATATTTTATTTAAATAAGCCTTGATTAAAGAACATTTTTTATTGTAAAGCTTTGATTGTCACTAAAGCGTCCAAATATATAGCCATTCTATATGTTATTAAATAAATCTATTTTCAATTTGTTCTTTTATTTTTTTTATTATAAGTTTATTTTAGTGAACAGTACTACTGAAATGCATAACTAATAATGTCATAAATGTATATACATAAATACCAGAAAGTCAGTTTGAACTAGTGAACTTGAATTTAATCAATGACATAATCTAGAAAATAAATGGTGATTACAATTACAATACAATTACCTACTATGTGTTTTGTGATGGTTATTTTAGTTTAGTAGGTATTTGATATCATTATACAAAATTAATGAAAAAATATATAAGGCTACAATTTAATTACACTAACATATTACAAAAATGTATTTGTAGTATTTTTAACTGTTTAACAACATTGATATATTCTTTATGACTTTGTAGACTAGGATTTATTAAAATGAATTTTAATTGAAAACAAAAATATTTTTTAGTCTGTAAGTAATCTTTATTAAAATATATAGCCAATGTTCTTAAACAGCGACCAGACAACCAATACTTAAATATAATAATGGAATATAATAATTAGATGTATTTGAGTTTTGAACAACAAAATAATAACTCAATTAAAATATAATACATGATTACATGAATTTAAAACATAATTGGTATACACACGAGAAGAAAATTTTGCAAAAAAACATAAATTATCACAGTAATGGGTACAAAACTAGAAACAATGTATTACTTCTTTTATATCTTAAATTATATTTTGGGCCCAATTTTGATGGAACTTGTGTATAAAATGAGTCTAAAAAGGCACTATGTGGACTTTTGTCAAATAAGTTCAATCTATTAAAAGTTTACTAAAGACAAAACTATGTAAAAATACAATACATACAAATTAATTTATAAAATTATGTTCAACCAAAGATATCAATTTAATTTATCTCTAGTTAATTATTTATATTCAGTGGGTTATTTAGGTCATATCTAAATTATTCTATAATACAAGTTTGCCCTATGTGACTTTAGTAGATTTATTTAACTACCATCCAAGTACAAGAAAATAGAACTTTTAGCCCAATCACACAAATCTATATGATATACAATAGTCACATCCTTTATACTACAGATATTTGTAGTAGTTGGATAAAAAACTTACTCCAAAACGAGATTTGTGTGTAAAATAATTACCTTCCATAAAGTCAAATAAAACTGACAGAAATAAATTAAAATCCAAGTCATCGTAAATTTTGCGAGACAAAAAAACTGCCATATTATGGTTTTCATGTTACTCTATTTGTCTTAAGATATCAACAACAATAATAATGGTAGTAATAATAATAAAATAATATGTCATCTTACTGTTAAGTTATTTTGTCTTGAAAGCAAAAACTTTAGTCAAAAACTATTAAAAAATTGTCGGAAGTTTGCCATAATTATCGGAAAAATAAATCCTCAAGATAATATGAAACCAAATTATTTACAACTGATTGAGTAAGTTCACTGAAACTAAATAAATCTTGATTTGTATTAAGTACCTATGGACTGTGTACTTTTGAACAAAATTAAAAACACTATCAAGGGTCATTCATCGTGTACATGAATGCACCATCATTTTCCATTGCTGCCATTATTTCACTAATATAAGAAGCTACATCTACGCTTTCAGCATCACTTCGCTTTATGAATAAATGTTCTAGTAATTTGTTATATTTAGGCCTTTGATTTTCTTCTTTTATCAAACTAAAAATAACAATAGCAAATATGTTAATGGTTGCTTAATATTAACAGCTTAAATTTATGTTAAATTACCATGTATTTACGAAATTCACAAAATTTGGAGAAAAATTGTTAGAAGCTTGCAATCGAGGTGGATCTCCTTGAACAACCTGACATAATTGTTCAAAAACAGAGCTCCATCTTGGATATGGAAACCTCCCAGTAGCAACTTCGACTAGGGTGATACCTAAGGACCAAACATCTGAACGGACATCATAACCTCCTCGACCACGAACTGGATCAATTCTTTCCGGCTGAAATTAAATATAATTATACCACAAACTATTTTTGAATACTTCCAACAAAACATACAGCCATATAAGGACGGCAGCCAGCATCTCTAGTTTTAGCTATAGAATCTACCAACTGCCCTGAGATACCAAAGTCACAGAGTTTTATATTTCCTCGAGAATCCAATAAAATGTTGCTGGGCTTAACATCACGGTGAATAATTTTCAATTTTTCTTTAAGGTAATTCAATGCTTTTACAGTCTAAAATGTATAAAGCCATTAATATCAATATATTCTATTACCAACAAAATTAATTATATTATAGTGTCTTATATCGTATGGTACATCTTTTAATAATTGGAAAACGATGGGTTGATGAATCAACAAAATAGAATTTTAGTTTTGAATAAATAAAAAGTATTTTAATTTTCAATGATAACTTTGAATAGAAACGTTGGTATACCAATACCAAATTAAATTTTTTTTATGAATTTTGTTTTATTGTTATGAATAGATATGAATCATACATTTTGTACAGTCATTGATAGATAAATTGAGTAAGCGGCAGCATTTTTTGGTAGGTGTATCCTAAACTATAGTCGCTAGTATATATCGACAGTGTAGCGTGCATCAGTCGCTCATCAATTTGCTTATTATAAAAGTTTAAAAATAAATGTCTCGGCTGAGTGCTGACATTCAACTACAGAAAACCCCTAGTTATTCGTTATCGCGTCGACACCGCCTGTTCAATTTATCTGGCAACGACTGTATACTACTTAATATTATAACTCTCAAAGTTAAATAAATTCATTTAAAAGTCATTATTTAAATACTTATTTGTATGGTTTTAGATCATAAAAATTAAAACATTTATTAAAAGATAAATTTACTAAAAATCCATTTTGTTGATACATTATCATTTAAAAAACATTTACCGCAACAGTTATTTTTCCTAATATATTTTCTGGGATACGTTGGTTTAATTTTTCATAGACATATTTATAGAATTTATCCAGTGATGTGTCCATAAGTTCCATACAAATCCAACAATCCCCCTATTTAAAAAAATACATAATATAAATTCATATATTAATTTTAATTTTAACTATTTAAAATTACTTCTTTGAAAAGAGCTCCATAAAACTGTACAATATAAGGACATTCATTCGATTTCATCACAACATCCAGGTCCATTAGTAATTGTTTTTGTTCATTTTCATCAACAGTTGATCTTATCCTCTGATAATAAAACAAATTAAAATAATTAAAATTCTTAAAATGTACCTAATTGACAACACATTTTTGTAGCTAAAATTTCTCTTCCCTCGCTGTTTACAAAATCTGTACATGTCTATACTACTACAGGGATGGCAAAATATTTGATCACTACGAGCCAAAAACTACCCTTTTTTTTTTGAGCGTTCAAAGAAAATTATTATATATTATATATTATGTAGCCAACTCAAATTGTGATAAAAATATTTTAATTTTATGTGATCCCTCAAAATCTTTTCGCGGGCCACGTCGGGCACATATGCCATTGATTTGGCATTCCTGCTATAGAACATAAATGTACTATTTTAATAAATTAGAATACCTTAACAGCCATAACTGTATCGCTACTACGGTGTAACATTTTGTTCACAGTTCCAAAACCACCTCGACCAATCTCTCCTAAGTCTTGTAAATCATCTGATGTAAAATCATACACCTTAAAAAAAGTTAAATATAAGTTATAAACATGCAAGTATTATATTTAATTAGTTTTAAAAGAAACAACCTTGTTTTCAGAAAGTTGTAGTTTTCCAGTGGATTGTATTGTTTGACACATTTTTAATCTTTCTCTATAAATACAAAACAAAAAATGATACACATTGTTTTTAAATTTTAATGTAATAATTATTAGTTTTCAAGATTTAAATGAAAAACAGCAATTCACAATAAGCTCAAATATCAAGTAAATGTTTTACAAATATTATTAAATTATGCACTATACTGACTCAAACATTCAACCAGACACAGATGCTAGAGCAGAGATAGGTATAGGAGAGGTCAATAATTTTGAAAAGTTAAACATTTCTTAGTCATTTAATATACATTTTTTTTTTAATAATATTATACCATTACATAATTTTATTTAAATTAAGCAAATAATAATAAAAATCTTTGAAATAATAGTGATGTTACTCAAATAATACAGTTATTACTATGGAACTTAAGAGAATAATAAATTGTAATTATTTCTATAAGTATTTTAAAATAAAAAATTCACAAAATATATTCAACTTATTAGTTTCAACAATAACAGTTTTTATTTACTGTACCCATGAGCCAACCTGCATTTTATAAACAGGCCCAAGTCGTCGGACTAATGTTAACACATAAACATTGAGTGTCAGATACAAAACTTGACATACACTTTTGTATTTTAATTTTTCGTAATATAATTTTAAGTAACACACATAATTTTGTATTTGTTTTTATTTTATATTTTATAAATAATTTTTATTCACATTTATAATATTTATAATAAACAATTACTTCTTTGAATTATAAAAAATTAATTTTCTGTATATATGATACGCGTTTTTAGAAATGGGGTCTGATAGACCCGCACACCACAATTAATATTAAAAAGAGGCACGTGCCTGATTATGGGTTAAGTAGGGAAGTGTATAGTTCTTGACATTCTTGTAACAACCTATAGAACATTACTATAAAAGCAGTTGTTGCTTAAAAATTAAAAATATAAATATTTATGACATACCAACAATGATCTCAAGTTTAAAAATACATATAAGTAATAATATTTAAATGAACATACAAAAATATCTCTTTTAAAACAATGAACCACTGATTAGCCATGGAAAAGCGACACAATTTAGGCCTAATCATAAGTGATAAATATGCATTTTTAATTAAATAATAAATTATTTAAAATGTTCTAAGTTTATTGAATTCATGTAAAAATAGCATAACATTATAATATTAAGCCATCTGACTGGTTAGTTATTTTTTAATATTGAAATTGTAAATAATTATAAAATACACAACATACCTATTAGGTATTGGCTATTAAGTTTATTAGTTATTTAAACCAAAACTGAAGTTTAATATATTAGAAATAAAGCATTTCTGAGTTTACTAAATATCCTTATTAGTGTAAATTAGTAAATTATCTAAAATATTTAAAGAATAAAAAATAAAAAATGATGTTGATTAATTTTAAAAAGCAAAAATTATTATTTACCTGTTCTTAACAATAATTTATTTTATGAGATAACCTTAAAAGCAATGTAGGTATATTCAGACATACATAACATTATGCAAATTATAATCCCAATAATTATACACTCAAAAATAAATTTCATTATAAATGGCAAAAACATTTCTAAATTATATGATTAGTAAAATAAAAAATTATTTAAGTAAACTATAAAAAAATTTTTCTTCAAAATTTAAATTCTTCGCTTTAAGTAAAAGTAAAAAAAATCAGGAAGGTATTATTAAAATAACATTTCAATATTTATATTTATTTAGATTTTAATTACATAATATGCATGAGAATTTATATTAAAAAAAAGAAGATTTTTCATTGTTTTTCTTTTGAAACTTACCGTAATTTAGTACGTTCTATGGATCTGTATCTGTATACATAAAGAAAATATCTTTATAATACTAGTATTTTAAAAATAATTATTTAAGTTTTTGCTTGCAATAACTTTAATTTATAAGCATTAATCCTCCAATAAAAAAATATCACTAATTTATTATTTTTTTTTCAAGATAGATTCATTTATTTATTTTAAGTTTTCCTGAATATTTTAGAAAATACTGGGAATTTTATAATGTGCTTTTGACTTCAGAAAATACCAACTAGATAACATTTTATACTAGAAACCACTATTAAATTGAACAATTGAAGCAGTTTTACTGTTCCAACAGTGATGACAAATTGAAATTTGACAGGATTTAGGAAAAAAATAATAAAAATATTATTTTAAACAGTAAATTATGATCCTCTCAGTCTAGAACATAAATAATTGAACTTACCGAGACTTTTCACTCATTGTTTCAGTATTAGATAACCGTACTCTAGGTAAATTTGGTTGTTTTGTTGTAGAACCATTGATTAATAATTTATTATCTTCTTCAAACCTGAAAATAATCAATTTAAATTTATATAATTACTAAAATACAGTTTAATATAGTATCCAATTTAAATTTAAATGTTCTGATAACTCTTATGACAAAGACACTTGCACTCAAATTGTATGTTATATACTAATTAATCCAATATTTATCGACACATATGTCTCAAATTAATAATAATATTAATATATTTGTATTTTCAAACTAGCTAGATATATGTTGACACATTTCAAAATACAATAAGTAAGACAATTAATTAATTATTAATTATTCAATTTCAAAATGTTTATTTAAACTACAATACTAGGCAATTTTTATAATACTGAAAATTTCATTGGAGTTAAGCTTATTTAAAATAGATAAATATTTATATCCAATGCTGGTCATAGTTTTTTTAACTTTTTACTGGTAAAATATCACATATCAAATCTATTCCAATAGGTCACTAGTGTGTGTAATTGTTTATTTTGGTCATATTTCAATGTCATTCTATAAATATAGCTTTAATTGTAATTTAAAGTAGTTATTATGAATAAACATAAAAAAATTAAATAGTGATTGGTTGGTGTTGTGGGCCAATGACACAAAAACATCAGTAGTGTTAAACATGTGGATTTTTAGTAAAATTGGTCATAACTCGTAGGAATTTACTATACATAACATTATACAATAATCTGCATATAGATTTAAGAGTAGATTTATCATATTATTCTGTATTGGTTTTGACTTGTAATTACACTTTAAGTGTTTTAAGTTTCAACTATGGTACCTAACTTTAAAAACATTATATTAGAAATATATAATGTTGGTAGTTTATGGCAATATTTTTATTATCATTTATTTAATGCATAATATCCATCTCACAGCCACACATCTAATAAGCTACTTAATAACACAATATGATTTTAAAATAATTAAAAACATTTAATCAAAATATAAATGTTATTATGTAAGGAATGGTTAAATATTACGGTATAATTTTTTGTTTTCAACGAAATTATTATAATACTTGATATTTGAAGTGCTTGACAAAAAAATGAATGTCAGAAAATATAAGAACCTATCCAGTTATAGTACTTTTACTAGTTTTAATCAACTGTGAAATAAGTTTATACTGTTTCAATAATAAATGCCAAATGAATATTTTTCTATTTCTTAATATCTAATTAAAATATATATTTATTATTGTATAATTTTTTTATGATAAAAAATGAAATACTTTCTATTTATAGAATTTGAATAAAATTGGTATAATAGACAAACCTAGCATAAATTAAACTTATTTTCAAAATAATTTATCTAGACATGTTTTTAATTAATTGACTCAGTCTTAATAATTAATTAAAATTAAGGCAATCGAACAATCATAAACACCACATATTTCAACAATTTAAATTAAATATTTATTTAACTTATTCAATACTTTGAAGTTACATTTATTATGCGTTGGAACTTGAAACATAAGAGCTAGATTTTCTGATAAAAGTTATTAGTAAAATCAAATTTAATCAAATAAACGATCTCACTTTAATGACTGTAAGCTTGGTATTGGATAATTGAATCCAAATGAAGCACCAGATGTTCCTTGGATAGCCAATTTTAACTGTCTTCTTTTTTCTAAAAATGAATAAAATGTACATTAAATTTTAGTTAAATATTTGATTAAACCAAACTCAATAAATACCTGTTACCGCAGCTTCTTGACGCATGTCTAACTGTGGATGAGAAGGTCTTGCAGCTCCTAAAATCAAAGTCAAACTTTACAACATAGAACATTTTCCTTTGAAAGTGTTTTGAATAAGTTATCCATGCATAAATAAAACTATATAATATTACTAACCAGACGGCGAACTTCCGTTACTGTCATTGTTGGACATTTTTGTTTGACTAGTATGCTGCTAACACTCATGAGAAAATGTTAAATGATTTGAAACTGATTGTGGGATAACTCAAGAATATTAGAAAATAACTATATATCCAACTTAAAATTTACTAAATTTTTACCAGTTCCCTTCAAGTCTTAGTTTAACTATTGAAATTTAAAATTGAACACCGAATTCTGAAGGAGTGAAGTACTAAAAACTGAATTTAAGTGAACACAGAACGATTGAACACTCAAATACTCAAGTACTCAACGTCTCAACACGACAAGAAAGTATTGAGGATGACATTACTGATAACAAAAATTCAAAGATAAAATGTTAGTCGAGTGGATCATTGACATCTCGTTTGGCTACACTGACTTTAGATTTTACATATATATTATATTCATGCACAGACTTGAAACACAGATTGAACAATACTACGGTATAATCACAGATTATATGAAAACAGATAGTGCACTTCGATGTAAACAAAAAATGGTTGATAAGATCACCGCCAAGGCACAGATTATATGAAAACAGATAGTGCACTTCGATGTAAACAAAAAATGGTTGATAAGATCACCGCCAAGGTCTCCGCCGAAATCAATGTGACTATTTTAGCGGACTTAAAATATTTGAATTATACCGTATACTGGTGGCACACTTGATGGTGATATACTGATATAGTGATATCCATAAAATCAAGACATACAAAACCTCAAACAAATTTTTTAATTTTTCATTGAACACTCGTGTTTTAAAAATCTCAGTTTTTTCAAAATGACTTCTTGTGCAGTTAAATTTTGCAATAATAAAATGTCAAAAACCACAGACATTAGCTATTTTAGATTCCCAAGTGACTTATCGAGGTGAGTATTTAGGTTTATTATATAATTTTAATCTGTATATCTTATGATTTGTTGTGTTACTATTTTATTATATTCTATTATAGGTGTAAACAATGGATGGAAAAATGTCAAACATTACATTTATTAGGAAAAGATCCTGCTTCTTTACAAAAGAGTTATAGAGTATGTGGTGTTCATTTTGAAGACCATATGTTTTTAAATCCCAGGAATAAGAACCGTCTTACAATGAATGCTGTACCAACAATATTTAGTGGTAAGACTTTTTGTTATTTAAATTAATATATTTTATACTAAATGGAAACTTCTAATTTGGTTTTGCTTTTGCTTATGCTTTTATGCTGCTGCTACACGGCTGAGAGATGCATATGGATTGTTCAGCTACTGTTACGGACCCATACTGTCCATACTAAAAATTACCTATACATAAGGTTGTGCAATGACACATTTTCGTAAGTTTTAAATTAATACTGCATAAGAATCATGTATTGGAATACTCAGTCTTTCTGGGACCCCTCGTATGACGGAGTCGCCAGACGGTTAGGGATATCCACGACATTCAGAGGCAGGTCGTAACACCACTCAACATCTTTTATTGTAAGGTTATATTTTAAGCTTATATTATTATTATGTATTATATTTTAATTAACTATGTATTTTTTATATTATTGTAATCTTTTATAAAAAAATATATGTTTTTACATGCTTAATTTGGTGTTTTTTCCAAAGAAATTTTATGGAAATGTTTACTCAACATTTTGGTGGAATCAGAATTTACCTATCGTATTTACTTTTAATGTTATTGTTTATAAACCACGTAAAACCTAATAATAAAGTAATTTCAAACATTAGTGTATCGAAATGACTCAAAATTGATTTTTTGAATACATTTTTTGTTCATTCGGTGTGTAATAACGCAAAAAGATTACACAACAAACAAAAAGATTTTGGTGAAATCAGGAATAACATATCTTTTGGTTTGGAAGAACTTATGACAAAAACTGAAATACCTACGTATAAAACGTGAGTAAGTTATCCAAATTTCAAAAATATTGTATGAATGTATATCAAATAAATTAGCATTGGCATTTGTGGTAACACTGATTTGGGCGGAAACCAATTAGAACACCGTATTCATTTTTTGCATTGCGTTATAGGAAGTGCACTATCTGTTTTCATATAATCTGTGGTATAATTATGGTATCAATAGTATCGTATGTTGCATTCATATGATAAAATATAAAATATATTTATCGTTATCATGTGTTTTAAATTCTTATCTATGTATTCCGTGGTCTAAAGATAGGTAATAGACTAATAGGCAAATACTAAATAGGCAATAGCCAGTAGCCACGATTTACATTTTGGCATTTTCAATTTTGTAAATAATAATACAAGATGAATAAGGCAATAGATAGTGTAAATGAAATTAATAATTATTTTCTACTTTTTTTATTGCATAGGTTAAACTAGATTGCTCAGTTTGCTGGTACATATTATCTATAGCTTAATAACTTTTTTTTTTTATTGTGGTCAATCTTTGTAATTTGTATATTTATGGCGTTGAATTTAGTTTTCAGTTAAACTGAATCCCTTTATGTCATGACATCTGAAATTATTTCTAACCAATGTCGAATGTTTACATTAAATGGTTATAGCTCATTATGAGTACAGATCATAGCTATGTAAGTATTTATATTATTGTCACCAGCCATCAT
The DNA here is from genome assembly GCF_037042655.1 of Diuraphis noxia. Classification (NCBI taxonomy): domain Eukaryota; kingdom Metazoa; phylum Arthropoda; class Insecta; order Hemiptera; family Aphididae; genus Diuraphis; species Diuraphis noxia. The sequence continues at coordinate 82,062,781 of NW_028301713.1, forward strand.
ATTATACCACATGACATTTAAAATCTTGTTATTTTTTTTTCAGATAGATCTTAATGTATATGATTTAAAAAAATCAGATCAAAGCTCAACCATGTTAAAAGAGCTTCGTCAAAGCTTAAGTTCTTCTCATGCATACCGCATTTCAAATTCTACTATACGTTTTCAAACACATTTTGTTATTTTTGTCTCATTAATTGGTATTTTATTCTTAATAGTACTGTATAATATGTCATATACAGCACCCAAACTTGTCAGTTATAGCCTTAATCGTCCACATGATAAATTTGTACACAGATTAACTAAATCAAAGTATCCATTGTCTCTACCAGTTTCTATTGACAATGTGGGTATGAAATTTCGTATAGCTATTATTAGTGATTTAGATAAAGCATCTAAAAGTCAAACTGAAAAAAATATGTGGTACAGCTATTATAAAAAAGGATTCCTTACTTGGTATACAACTAATAACTCTATAGAACTGGTATGGGACCTTGAACAGCCTAAAATATTGAAATCATCTATATCCATGGGAGGCCGAGGAATGGAACTTTCGGAACTGGTTACATTTAACGGCAAAATATATTCATTTGATGATCGGACAGGTATCATTTATAAAATTAATGAAGATGATACTGTTTTACCTTGGATAATACTTATGGATGGAGATGGAACTGATTTTAAAGGTATATGTTATACCACAGAATAAATTAAATAAATAATTTGATTCTGTGATTTTACATTAATTTATTTGATATATTCTAATAATTACTGCTTTTGTTTATTTTTATCCATATAGTATTATATGGAGAGTTAAACTTAATATATTTGTAATAATTGAAATAATAATGTGATATATTTAATACTATAATATTGGAATACATTTTGTACAAACTCCCATTAAAATTGTTGTTGATTAAATATAGTGTATACAACGTATATTTGCAACATGTTAAGCAATAACAGTTCTGGTTACTTAATTTTAAATTGTTAATCACTAAATAATCCAAAAATTTAAACAATTGGTACATCATGTTCATAGAATAACCATTTAATATGAATGAATACATTTTATACATAATTAAATCTAAAACAATAATCACAGCAAAAATTTTACAAACCTGTCTATAATAAATTGAAAATAGGCAATAATAGCTTTTTAGATTTTACTAATATTTTTGAAATAACTTGATGTGCTAGTGGCATTTTTTTATTTGTTTCAAATAAATTATATCTGATGCATTTGATTGTCAAATGATTTAAATATATAGATTTAATTAATGATTAGCTTGCAATTTTTATTTTACGAATTAGAATCATAAATAAAATCTCAACCTATTTTGAGACTAAGTAACAATTCCTTGAAATGTTTTTAGATATATCTCAGACCTTCAACTACGTATATTAACAGAAATACAAAAAAAGTTATTCATGCTTAAAAAACACAAAATTAATGTATTATATTGATATATATATATATAAAATGATATCGAAAAAATAAAAACGATATTGCACAGACAAAATTCTTCTTTTTATGTGGTGACAATTTCGTTTCTTAGTTATAACTTTATCTTTCTCAGTTCTTTCCCGCGCCAAACAGTTTTTGCAATGTTACGCACTTGTAAGATGGAGACAGCACATGCGGTTGTAGCGTTCTCATAAGCTAAAACACTTCCTCCCTTTGCCATATTATTTAATATTAAAATAATTTCTAGAAAATCTGTCACTTTCAGTCGGTCAATAAATAATTATTCAACTGTATAGAATATTAAAGCTGAAGTCCCCTTGGGTAGTCCTATACCTTTCTCCTACACTTTATAATATATTTACCTCTGATATACCTATAGCAACCAAACTATTCTCGCCTCATTTGCTGACAACTCTAAATATTTGGATGTTGTGTCTCAAAATCTACAATTACATCTAAATACTATAGAACCTTGGGCTAAAAACTGGAAAATCAAATTCAATAATGAAAAATCCGTTTAAGTAAACTTTTCCTGAAACAAAATGGAATGTTCCCCTCTAAAATTCAATAACCAATTTCACTTCACCAGTCAACCAAATACTTAAGTATAACTCTGGATAAAAGATTAACCTGGTCAAACCACATCAAGCAAAAACACTAACAACTGAACTCTTGCCTTTATCTACTTAGATCTCTACTTAAATAGTTAAATCTAATTTGATTCTTAAAAACAAATTACTGCAGTACAAAACTATCATCAGGCCAGTATAATATTACAGCATCCAAATTTGGGGCACAGAAAAATCAGTAAACATTCACCCTATCCATCTCTTTCAATCGATTACCTACCCTAAGACTCATCACTGGTGCTTCATAACAAACGCAACACTCCTTAATATAATAATGTCCTATAAATGCAAACAGTATATGTCCACTCTTATGTTACCGCAAATTTCACATCGACTTTAAAGAAACTCGTCTGGAGACTTTCTAAAATAGAAAAAAAGAAATAAGAATTTTTTTGAGGTTCTGTCATTAAATGGTATCCCTTTTATGTTATTCGTGTTTTTTGTATATACAATGTTGTCATCCTTATTTTTTTAACGTTTTTGTTGTAAACAGATTGAATATATTTAAATAAAAACAATTAATATTCACAAATTGAATGTACATTTAACTACTTAAAATATATCTTGTTAGATAAAACTATAAAAGTAAATTATTATTTATTATTGTAAATAATGCTTTGTTTGTTACACAAATTATATTGTTTACGATTATTTAATTAAAACTAACATGATTTTCAGGATTTAAAAGTGAATGGGCTACTATATATAACTCTGATTTATATGTTGGGAGTATGGGCAAAGAATGGACCTCTTCTACGGGAGAATTTGTTAATAATAATCCAATGTGGATAAAAATTATTAATAAATTTGGATATGTAACCCATGTCAACTGGACAGATAACTATATTGCAATTCGCAAAGCAGCCAAAATAAATTACCCTGGATATATGATACACGAATCTTGTGTATGGAGTCAAATACACAAACGATGGTTCTTCTTACCACGGAGGAGTTCATCAAAACAGTATAATGACAATGACGATGAGTACATGGCTACAAATATGTTGATATCAGCCAATAATAATTTTAATGATATTAAGGTAATTTAGTCCACCAAAGTAAGGAACACTATAACTCAATAACGTAAGGGAGTCTAGTGACGATTTTTCACAATTCTATACAATTTATAAATTGTGATACTTCAATTGCTATTTTAATAAAAATATTTTTCCAAATTACTTATTAAAACATTAACTATTAAAGTAATAAGTATGTTTTAAAAAATTTTCAAAAATATAATTTGGAGTTTTTTTCTTTTTGTCAATTTTGGATTTAGAATACTTGAACAAATTTGACCAATCTAAATAATATGTCAATATAAAATTCATCAAATATTTCAATTTAAAATATAAAGTTACATGCACAGAAAACATTAATAACTTTTATAACAGTTGTAACTAAAATTAATTTATATTCCAGAAGTATAGTTTTGTTCCATAAATCATATTAAAAAAAAAAATATATATATATATATTGGTAGGTACATTATTAAATGGTAGTTAAAGTGTTCTTGTAGAATGTGGATTCAAGGTTTACAATATTAAATTTAAAGATTTTAATTTTAATATTATTTGATGTTCATAGGTAGTACATATTGGCAAGATAGTACCTACTCATGGATATTCTAGTTTCAAATTTTTACCTGGTACAAATGATAGAGTTATTGTTGCACTTAAATCTGAAGAAGTTGGTTCAAAAACAGCTAGTTATATTACAGCATTTAATATTGATGGAACAATTATACTACCAGAAATAAAAGTAGCTGATCTTAAATATGAAGGATTAGAATTTATATGAGTCATATCAAAATGTTGTGATTTTTATTATATAAATAATGTATTTATAATGTTAACATGTGTTGTATGTTACCTATAAGGACTGTTTGAGCTTTTCTATAAATATTGAGAGTTCTTCTTGAGAAAATTCGATGAAAACATTTTCTGATATTTTTGGATTTTCTGTATTATTTGACCTAGGGCCATCCTTTAAATGCAATATAACTTGAAGTAATGGTTCTTCCAATGTGCTTAATGAGCTGCTGCCCATTACATACTAAAAAATGTAAAAAAAAATAATTTTAAGTTCCTATGTTCAACCACAGTTGAAATAATACATAACATTTATTTTATTCACAGAAGATAATTTACACAGATACTTGTTAAGATAATCAATATTTTTAGTTAAAATATAACATGTATACAAGAACATACTATAATAATATGTATGTTTATTTCTTCAATAATTAATTTTAACTGAAAAATTCAAAGAATAGGTTGTTCTGAAAACAAAATCGAACAATATAAGCTTAATTTAACTTTGAGGGAATTACGGTTATAATTTAAAAAAAATGTAGGGATGTTAAATAGATATATAAGCGTTTACATATATTATCTTAATACAACAGAACCTAATTAAAACACTTATTGGAACTTTAGGGTGTACAAATTAAATTAAATAATCAATGCAATGAGCCAAGGTACATATTATTTAATTATTGTTCAATAAAAAAATGAGTATAATAAATTATAAAAATAGTTTCTTAGTTTTCCGTGGAATTTGTTTTCATGTTTATTTTAGTCTGCGGCACAAAATAATAAGATATATTATCATGAAATATTCCAATCATATTAAATTTATATAAGTACCAATGATATGCATTATTAAACAACTTTTCAAATTAATGAGTTACTACTGTGTGTATATTTGAACGTATATATCTGAAGTTCTATCAAACCAATATGCATATTTTTATTCTTTTAACTTAAATAATCGGCCATCTAATGAAAGGAAAATGATAAACCAGAAAGTGTAGTGCCAAACCACTAACTCTTTGACCGATATCTGATACAATTTATAAATCTAAATAAAAAATGGTTTTAGTAAAAATATTGTCTGTACCCAACAATAACGTAACAACAATTTATTGGCAATCACAGAATATAGAACATTATAAAATATAATTTAAGTTTTGGATGTGCCATGAATGATCAATACATTTTTAAATATTGAATGTAGATTTAATTTTTAAGTTGATTATACAGTGCTATTTTTATTAACAAATGCTTAAAAAGATTCTAAAATGATTAACAAAACTGTGTTGGTTTTAACCAAAAGTTATAACAATTAATTCAGATGCATTATTTATTTTTTGATTCTTAAAGATTTACATTACATTTTTTTGCTGCTATTTTATCAATTTAACAATTTTTTTTGTTTGAGGAAATACAAATTTGTTGTATAATATATTAATATGTAATGCTATAGTCCTGTAAGAAATAGTTCATCTTTCTGAACAATAATATACTTTTTTAATTACTTAATAAAAAATTAACCAATTTTATAAAAAGAAATTTAAATACAATTTTTTTTAAAATAATTATATAGGTAGGTTTTGTTTATCAATCCATCTGAGATTTTTTAAAACTGCAGCTCAATTCATTTTCAGCTTTAGGTATTAAATTCAGTAACTCCTCGACATCTGTTTGGAAATCATCATCTGCCCAGTATTCAATAAGTTTCCTCAAAATTATTCCGATTTTCTTTCCATCTTTCACCCCATGATTTTTAATCATATTTCCTGTAATAGGAAATTTTAATGGTGTCCATTTTTGAAATTCCTCAAGAATTCTTCTATCGTTGTTATACATCAATAACTGTTCAACATACACTTTCATAACATTTTGTTTGGTTGGATTTTGTATAATTTTAATTTTATTCATTTTAATGGTGTCTGGTGTCCATTTTTTATCTCTACTTTCTATTAAGAATAATCCCAAGTCTCTGTCAAACACTCGAAACTTTAATCGATTGTTTAGTTCAATCATTTCTTGTGCATCTTTTAAAAATGCTATTAACATAGTAATTGGTTTTAATTTTAATCCTTTGCTTTGATTAATAACTTTATCGAACTCATCTACATTAGGTTGATCTGGAAGACCAATATATGGACTTAGGCCTAAATTTAAAAGAGTCTTCATAATATCAGGTCCATAGTTTCCTTCTAAAATTTTATGAAGTTCTGACCAAATCCGTTCACCAGATATATTTTTAAGTCCATTGCCTTTTTCTCGTATTGCTTCAAGTATATATTCATCATGAAGATTGGGTGCAGTAGCCAAACGACCATAAAATCTGAAGTACCTTAAAATTCTCAAATAATCCTCTGTGATGCGCAATTTGGCATCACCAACAAATCTTATTTGCCGCTTCTTCAAATCTTCATATCCATTAAAATAATCATATATGGTGCCATCCATTCCTAAGAACATAGAATTCACCGTTAAATCTCTTCGCCCTGCATCTAGTAACCAATCCTTAGTGAATTCAACATCAGCATGTCTACCATCAGTGACAACATCAATTCTCAGAGTGGTAAGTTCAAAATTAACACCATCAACATGAGTAGTTACAGTTCCATGTTTTAAACCACCTTTATTAACTATTCTAATATTTTCATTCTCCATCATTTCAATCATTTCATCAGGGGTGGCTGTAGTGGCAAAATCCAGATCAGTAGGAGTCTTGCCCAACAGAATATCACGTACTGCACCTCCACAAAGTCTTATTTCGTACTTGTACTTGTCAAAAACTTGTAAAACTTGGGTAAGTTGTGGAGAAAATATAAAACCGTATTGTGAACTTTCAAGCTTCATGATTGCTGGTGTTGGTCGTGGTTTAAGATTGTAACTAACGACTGGATTTATAAAACTCAGAAAACGAGAAGGATATGGTTGATATGGACGTAATGAAAACAGTTTAAACAAATAATTCATAATAAAATATAACAACACATCAAAAGAAAATCTTTCATCATAAATATTAAATTACTAAAATGAACATCTATACCTCAAAAATTTACCTTTAATTTCCAGTCAAAATCTACTAAATGTTTATCCATTATTTGAATTTTTTTCTATAATAACAACCTAGGTATCTGACATGGGAAGATGTCAGAACAGTAGAACACTGAACAGTGAACACTCGGAACGCATTGTAAATATTTTTATTTATTGAAAATTATCAAAAAGTATACATTGTACAATAATTTTTTTCGAGGAATAAATTGCTTGAAGTGGAGCGCTTCGATACGTACCGGTTAAACAACATTTAATTCATGTCATACAGTTGTTGTAAGTTCTTGCGATATACCAGCGATTCATTTACTTATCTTTGAGCGATACGTACCGGTCCGTAAAGAATTTTCTTCCCAAATATCGTATTGTAAATTAAATATTGATGATAATTTAGGTATGTCAGTTTGAGTTCTCGAAAACTGCCTGCACTGGTGAGGTTTTAGAGGTTATACAATTACATTTTAATCGATATTTATCGATTTCAAAAAAGTAATGATGAGTTATTTAATTGAAGAAAAGTCATTAACAAATTTTTATTCAGCTTAAAATTAACCTGAAACTATTTGAATTTATTTAAATCCATAAAATAATATTTAGAGCAAGTGATAATTTATAAAATTAATTATTTAAGCAACTTATTTAAACATCGATAAATTATCTTTGTCCGATTGTTTTGATATCACTGTAGTCCGCGTTGCAAGTTGTAATGTTTTCTTTCCGTTTTTCGTGCGATTTAATCCGTGTAACATTTTGTCATTCTCATTTTACCATTTTTGAAGTTTTGTTGCCACTTGCCACTTGCCAAACCAAATTCATTAACTTTTTTTCAGGACGTCAACTGGTGACTACCTAACAGAATATGGTAAGCGTTTTATAATGAAATGACTATGAAAAATTTTAAACTTTAGTTTTATGTTAGTATACAATATTTCTATGTAATACTCGCACAGCCTAACCTCCATTGCTCTATCTTGTCACATGGTTTTTTGCTCAGAACGTCTTTTATAATTAACATTTTATTAATGTTTTCGTGGTACATGATTTTTCTGTTTGATCGCTTAGTATGCATCTTATTTATAATATCTGGTTTAATACTTACTTTTCGATATTGCGCGTGTTTAAAATATTTTTTAATTACCTAATAAAGTAGGTAGGTAGTTCAAACAGATTGAAAACATATTAAATAATCTTTAGCAATTTTTTCATAATTTTAATCTTATTTTACATACTTCTATATTGGATTAAATGTTATGATAATTAATACAACTTTGAATGAAATGTAATATTGAACAATTATCAATATGCTTACTTAATTTACATTATTTTAACAAATGATGAACCTTACAGGCTGATCATTTAAGTGATTGTATATTAAGGGACGTAATTCTGAAGATTTTATAATTGTTTAGCATGTACCTGATATTGTTTATGATTTAATGATGAATCTTATATACTGATAATTTTAGTGATTATATATTAAGGGACGTAATTCTGAAAATTTAATAAATTTAACAGTAATATCAATAATAATTTAATGATGAATCTTATGTACTGATCATTTTAGTGATTATATATTAAGGGACGTAATTCTGAATAATATGTTATATTGATAATAATTTAATGATGAATCTTATGTACTGATCATTTTAGTGATTGTATGTTAAGGGACGTAATTCTGAAAATATAATAAATTTAACAGTAATATCATTAATAATTTAATGATAAATCTTATGTACTGATCATTTTAGTGATTGTATATTAAGAGACGTAATTCTGAATATGTAATATTGATAATACTTTAATGATGAATCTTACGTACTGATCATTTAAGTGAATGTATATTAAGGGACGTAATTCTGAAGTCAGTATTGTTAATTAAGCCTTAATCATTATGTACCTATTATGAGGTCTTTATTTTGTTAAAATAAAATCAAGTAAATTTTGTGTCATATCCATTACCCATAAAAATGTTTATATTTTGTCCTAGGGAGAATATTAACCTGAGTAAATTTACTATTTTGTATTGTAAATTATAATAGTAGAAGGCAGATATGAAAATTCTTTTCTTACTTTATTTTCCTCTATGAAAGATAGTGAAAGAGTGGTATGTTCTGATATTAAATTAAAAATCAATGGCTTGAATGATATTAGTTAAAACATAAATTCCATTTCATCCTTAAGGAAACAAAACTAAAGTTAATAACTAGACTTGGTCTTTATTTTATTAATATTAATATTTTACTTTTCAGCCGCAAGAAATCAAGGAAATCAAAGATTTTCTCCTGAAGGCTAGAAGGAAGGATGCCAAATGTAATAATTGTGTTTTCTAATTAATATAGCTGTACTTACATGTATTTAATTTATATTATTTATATAGCTGTCAAGATTAAGAAGAACATTGAAAATGTTAAATTCAAGGTTCGTTGTTCTCGATTCCTTTACACCTTAGTAATTACAGACAAGGAAAAGGCAGAAAAACTTAAACAATCATTGCCTCCTGGTAAGTTATTTGAATTAAATACTATTAATTTATTATATTTATTATTTAATTTTTTATTGTAGGTCTTCAAGTGAAAGAGATCAAATGTAAAAAAATGAACACTGACGATAAAGAGAAAAAATGATAAGGTTGCTGTGGATTAATGTTTATATTAAATATAATTAACTTTATTACATGTAAATTGTATGTTCTTTTTCATTAAGTTCCTATAAATTATCAATTAAGAAAACAGAACAATGATGAATATGTGATAAACATGGCAATATTAATTGTAATTTCCATAACGGATATTAGCTTACCAACACAGATTAAGAGAAATGCTTTACTTGGCATTTGCTATGTTAAGTTATTTCTCTTGAAAATAGAGGATTAGAAATATATCTTTTAAAATTGTAATTGTCTTACTATTTAGATAAAAGTACAAAGTTGCTAGTATATGCGATTATATATGGTAGGAATTATTATTTGTTTATGTTAATCAGTATTGGTTTACTATCAAAATTAATATTCTATAATATGACCTATTACAATGTTTATCAATTCATTATTTTTGTTCCATATTTACTTGAGTTAAATCAAATTGGGCATCAAAATAAAACTAAACAAATTATAAAAAAGGATGCTTTTTTCTCACCATTAATAAGACATTAAGTTATTGTACTATATGTTTATGATCAATTATTTAATCCAATATTGTAAAAAAATTAACTTTCTAGCATTGGGGGCTGCGTGCTGCAAACCCTCTTCTCAGACAAGTAATTACTTGTCTATATTTTATAAAGTCTAAATTTTAAATGCACAATGATTTGTAGGTATACCTGGCAGTTGTTAATGTAATAGAATTTTCAGTGAAAAAACTAAATATTCTTTAAATATTTTTAATCCTCTAATGGTATTTAGTAAACGATATAAGCCATCAGATGATCATAATTCATAAAAAGTGTTTATGACTATATTAAATTTCCAAAATAGAAATTGTTTTCAATTTGTGAATTTTTTCTTTTCATGAGTTTTGTTTGGAAATGCATTGTAAAGTATATCCACTTCTTCTGAAGTACCTCTTCAGTATTTACTTATAATCTAATACTTGTGAACTTATAATAGTGGCCACAGAAAATTATTTAGAGTAGATCATATGCGTATCGTGAACTATAGTCAGTGACCGTAAATTTCTAATATTTATTAATTTTTATACAAACTTTAGAAAACAAAAATGAATAGACCACTTTTGTTAGGAAAATATGTACGCTAATGAATTAACGATTGATTGTATTATTACAATAATTTCATTAATTCATTAATACTAATTAAAATGTATTTACGACTGGCCTGTAGCAATGGTCCACAAAATTTTTCCATCAAAAATATAATAAAATTTGTACTACTAAATAATCTGCAAATTATGTTTGACAAATACTATCAACTGTTTTGAAGAAAACAGCTAAAATACTGACTACAAGTTAAAAGGTACCTCATAATAAGTTTGAAAAATTAAACTTGTTAATGTTTGCATTATATTAAACAAAAAATTACACAAATGAATTCTTCTCAAGTACTGGCAAAAAGTAATCGCCAATAAAATGTGCCTTAAAAGTACATCATATCCGTATGTAACGTCTCCATCTTAACAACACTTAATATATCAAAATGTCCAGCAATTTCAATTTAGTGTTATTAACTTAAATATTAGAGTGAATTGAGCTATTATCAAACTTAAATTTAAGAACAATATTTGTCTTCTCTTGGTGATTTTTGATCATATTTTAATTGTTATGTGAATTTTGAGAATCTTCAATTAGTGATATTTTAATATTTTATATATTATACATAACACTCATTCAAAAATTAAAATATTGTAATACAGATGATCTTATACATTTAAATTTGATAATATGTCATTTAACTATAAAACAAGTATAAAAGACAAAGTTTGAACTGTACATTTTAATATATCATGCATTAGTAAGACTGAGACATTGCATACGTATATGGAATTATCTAAAGTAAACATTTGTTACAATGTCGATAATTTTGTTGAAAAAAATATTTGTAGAAAAATAAGAATAAGAATATTTTATTAATTATTATAGCTACAGATATCGGATAATATAATAATCATGTTATACATCATAAAATATTAATTCAAAATTCTTATTCCTAATAATTGTATAATATTGTCAAATTAAAATAAATCACAGCAGAATTTTTAAATTATAAAATAACAGATAATGTAATAATTAGTAAATGATCAGATAGTAAATAAAATACACATATTTCTTAAAAATAATTCAAACGTTCAACAAACAATTAAAATTTTTTATAAATACATTAACATACTACATTTAATTGATTTATTAATTAAATAATATTGAATTAATTATTTGTAAGAAGCAGCTATTTTTTGATTGATTTTAACATATAATTTCTCTTTAGAAAATAGTTTAATACCTAGTTGTACTTGATCCAATTCTTTTTCTATGCGCTTACGTTTCTCTTTCATTTTATATGAATCTGAACTGACGGGCAACATATTTAATTGCAATACCAATTCATTATAATCTATATCAAAAAAATGTATTATACGGTAAATTACTTTGTTAAATATGGATTATTTAAAACATTAACTGTTACCTTTTTTTATTTTAGCAAGATGTTCAAGACGCTCTGGTTCTGGTAATAATATATGGCCTGGAGGGCATGCTGGATCATCAAGGCCCAATTCACGCCTAATTGCCAATTTCTTCTGAATTTCTTTCTCATTTTTTTCTTTCAATGCTTTACGGTCTTTCAGATATCTATAAGAATAACAATGTATAACAGTAGTCAGTAATCATTAAAAATATATTTTAAGATTAATTTTACTTTGGTATTTCTCCAGGTTGATGATGACCAATTATGTTTTCTTTAAGTCTAACTATATTTTGTTGTTTCCTTTTGAATTTATTGTCATCTTGTTGGCGTACAGAATCAGCATTTTTTCTAGATGTAAAATTAGAATACTCTGATTCAGAATTTTCAGTTTGCACAGAAATAGTATTCATCTGTTTCATTTGAATGGTTTTAGTCATATCTGAATTTTCTGATATTGGACATCTGATAATATAATCTTTTAATTTATCTTCTTCTTCATATGGATTTACTGTTTGTGTAGCTATAACAAAACATGTTTACCGCAATATTAATATCTATCAGAATTTGTTGAGTAATAATTAGCAAGTAGTTAGTTAACTGTGATTAGGTAAATTGCATTTATGTAAAATAAAACTTAATAAAATATAGTTTTAGCTTGATAAGTAAAAATATTTATATCATTTTTTATAATTAGGTTTAAAAACAAATTGAAATATGCAGTTTTAAATGTTTTAGCATAATTTTTTCTTTGAGTTGCATAAAAGTATCTGGTATACTATTGCAGAAGTAGTTTTGACATCCATTAATCAATGATAAAATTCAGTGGCTTGGTGCAATGCCAATTTCACATTTGAATAAATTTGATATAATTCACCGATGTCATTACAAACTTGATTATGTTATATGTGTTGAAAGTTTGAAACAACCAATATCACTGTTGCAGTGTAACCAAATTAGATTTTATAACAATTAGTAGTAGAAGTAGATCAGTTAATGCTATGGGTCTATATTGATGTTGATCATTTCAAAATTAATTAATAAAGTTTATGCATATAATATATTATATTATATGTATAGGGGTAATTTATTTAAAATTTAAGTTATCAATATTACAATTTATGTGCAATTGAATACTATTATTAGGAATGTATAAAAAGTTTTGTTTTTCATTTAAAATTTTATTTTTTGGCTAATATCAGACAAAAGTAACTTTTTTTCTGTGTGGCCAATGCCTAAATAAAAATTATACATTTGAAGTTAAAAACAAAGCGAGAGTAACACAATGAAATGAAATAAAATTAATTTAATTAATTAATAGCATTTTAAGAGTCCCTACGTTAATTTTAAAAATTGGACAATTTGTATTTTTGATTCATGATAATTATCAAGATACGAGATTGGCATTTCTTTCACCAAGTCACTGAATTTAATGTTGCAACAAGTACCTTGATCTCTAAAAGTCGTTGATAATTTTTCAACATTTTTGATTCCTAATTTTTTTTGAGTAATCTTAGTTTGAGCTATTGCAGAACGAATTGATTTGATACTAGCATCAATTTGATCCAAGTCTATAGATTTTATTTTCCTTTTTGAATTTTCCAGGATAGATTCTTTATTTGCCCCTTGTCTCAATTTGAAATTCTGCAAATATTTGTAAGTATAAAATGAATTATAACATATATACAATACAAATTTAAACAAAAAATATACATTAATATTTTAAATTAACATAAATAGAATATGTTAAATTAAATAAAACAAACCCATATATAAACATACGCCTATGTTTATATATCTGTCGTTAAACACTGATATTCAGCATAATATTACCACAAATAACATTGATTCTCGTTTTTACATACTAAGTAGTAAGTAGTTAAAAATATTCACAAGTGCAGTTATATAATTTTGCATCTAATTTAAAGATATCATATATTTTATACTATGTATATAAAAACATTTTTCTTTTTAAACTAGTTTAATTTAGATGATCAGAATTATAGATTTCTTTATAGGTATTTTCCTTCTATCCCAAACTAATTTAATTGTTTATTTCAGTAACTTCAAAATATATTTGTGGCAAACTAATATTGGTGATAAAATGTATCAAAGTATCCTGACAACATTTTGTTTCTCTTTACTATTGTTTTTGTAGTGTGTATTCAGTGACAAACTATTGTGGCGGGATATCAAAACTTTTCCTATCTAGCTGGAGGTTGTAAGTTGTTCATTAAAATAAAAATTAGAGACATTCCTGTTTATGGCTATAGATAAAAATATATTGATTGGTGTGGTGTGGCAGGGTCGCACACTAAACTGCCACAATACTCCAAATGTAAGGTATGTAAACATATAAACAGTACATAATAACTGGTGTGACCAGTGTTGATAGCTACCGGATGCATGACCACCCCAGTTTTTAGCAACAAATCATTGCTACATATACAAGACTGTACCAAATCAATTCCCCACCTACAAAAACAGCTAATGGCCATTATTGTTGAGTATATGATCAATCAAAATATAAAAAAATAAATTGAATAATATTGATGTTGAAGGCATTATTAACATGGTTTAAAATAAAATGTTTTATTAAACATAGGTATTATGAATATATATTTTTTTAATTAAACATTTTTTTCTTCTTTTCTATTGGCTTTTAGAATTAACTATTACAGCTCGACAATTATATTATATACATCAATTTAAAATTATTTTTTGTTTTTATCAAGTGTAAAATATGAGTAAGTCTGCTTAATAGTTGTTAATTGCTATGTTTATATGATGGCGTTAAAACGGTTAGTCTGGTTAGAAAACTGGTTGTCATGGTTTATAATAATATTGGTATGATATTAAAAATGTATGTCTTGTAAAATAGAAAGACACTGATTTTATTGTTGCTATGATACATGAATAAATAAAAAACATATATACATATTGAAGAATGAAGAGTATATTATTAAAACTAATTGAAGTCGAATGATAGGACAGATATGTCTACAATTAATAATATAAACAGGTAAATTAATGTATTTAAAAATTAATTATTAGTTGAAATAGTAATAAATAGTAATGAATAGTTTTTTTTTTAAAATTAAAACCTGTGTAAAAAAATGTACATAGTGTACCTTAATTAATTTGAAGGATTAGGCAAAAATATACTTTTAACGTAGCTTCCGTTCAACTGCTCAATTCATCAATTCAAGAACTGAATGGTTAATATTAAGTAAAAATTTATTATTTAATACCTATGGTAAATTTATTCTAAACTGAAATATATCAATATTAGTTATTAAAATTTATCACTGTTGATATACCCTACCCTAATGCATAAAACAATGACGTGTTACATTACTTATAAATAATTAACAAAACTAACCTATCAAGTTTTTGTAATAACTTTTGGTTAAAAGCTTCTAAAATTAATAATAACCTGATACCTACTATAGGTACTAATAACTTTACCTCTTGTTAAAATAATGTATACTTATGCAATCTTAATTTTTTCCCATGGTAGATTTTATATTCTTCATTAGAGCAAAATGTCATGCTATTAAATCAAAATCTTACTTATTACAATATGGAAGTATTCAATTTATCACAATTCACAATTAATTTTATATGGTATTTACACTTAAATAATAGACTGATGGTATACCTGAATATTGGTGCAAGGTTTATTTGATGGTTTTACATTTTCTTTTGACGCCTGAGTATCTTTTGCTAATTTAGTCACATATCTCTTATTCTCTTGAATAAAATTTTTCTTGGGCTTGGCTCCGCTGACTCCTTTAATATAAAAAACCAAGTTATAAATCAACTAAAATTATTAATTTATTTGAGTATTATAATGTTAAACTTTAATAAAATACTGAAATTTACTATATTCAATAGGAAAAAAATCTCTGATTGAACACATTGTATACGATGATTTTTCTTCTTTTTTACGTAATAAAAATACACGTTATTCGATGATTAAATATCTATCATCTATCATACAATAACAATTAAGTCTTAAATTAAATTGTTAACTCTGAATATGTATAATCTACATTCTATATAAAATCATTAAAATCTATAATGTTAATAAAGAATAAAAATTTATCAACAATTTTACTATTGATCCGTTAAAAATTGAAATAACGTTTAACAAAACGATTTTAATGTAAACAAATTGTTAAAGATATCGCATCTATGAGTCTGTGAGAATAGAATATGTTATGACCTAAATACGTTATCACCAAAAAATCTCAAAGAAGTTACGTAAATATCTTAATTTATCGATTACATTGAAAATTGTAAGGATATAACAGCAGCTGTTAGGCGGGTTTTTAAATATAAAATTTATCAATGATAAAATAACGCATTTCGAAAACAAAACTGAAGAAATTTAATTCCCAACATCCCAATAGTATTTACTTTTTAGTATTTGTTAATGATAACTGATTACTGATTAGTATAGCTATAATTTTATGACGGTAGTATACCTAAAATAGGCTATACATTTAACCGAAGTGTGTGTAAAAATATTAACTATAGCCCACCTAGGTAGTAGGTATTGATTATTGTAGGCCATAAGCTGTGAGGCTATGATTTATGAGTAAATCAAATTATAGCCTTGGAGGCTGTAACTAAAATATTTATTACATTGTTTAAAACTACTTTGTTTGGTTGATTAATTAATTAATTATTGCGCTTGCAATTTGTAAGAGTAGTTAAAAATGTGTTATAAACAGTGTCTGTTAAAATTGTATTTAGTAGTATACATTTTTTTACATCGTAATAAATTACTATTTACTATTTATTGATAACTGCAAGACCATAGTAAACAGTTTTAATAGAACTTGCCGAATTTTAAAATTATTATGGTCTCTAAACGTGATAATGCCGTGAGGGTTTCAGAAATTTATTAAAGGGCAAAAATTTAGGTAATTACAGGCCAGTATTGATTATAAATTAAACTATTAATAATCAATGGTACTACTGGTACTAGGTATGTATGGTTAATAGTTACGTTGCGTAGCGGCCATATAAAAAAAATAACAGTGAACAAATCGGAATAAAATCAAACCGTTTAAACTGTCAACAATTACTTGACAGAAAAAATAATCCATCTCGAAAAATTCTTATTCGGATTTTTATACATATTATTTTCATATTTGAAAAAGGAAATTGTTATTTAAGTCACCTTGTTCTTATAGATTTTTTTGTTAAAAGCTCTATTAAATATTTATACATTCATCTTTTAAATAAGAATAACATTATTAAAATTGTGTATATATAGGTATGTAATTGTTTTTAATTAATAAGAAACCAAATAATTTGGGACTTTAGGAATCTTTAAGTATACCTACTCAAAGATTATATTTCCAAATTCTTGAGATTTTTTACCACTCAAGAAGTATCCTAGCTGTGGCTACAAATAATTTTGTTTTTCAAATGAGAACTCCAATTTTTACTATGAATTATGTGGCGGATAATTTGTTTAAGAATATTGATGTATTGAAATTAAAATTCTAATGATTAGTTTTTGAGTTATTTAAGTTTGTGCTCTAAGGGATAAATGGTCCAGAGTTTAGGTTTATAAGATATGTGGTTTATTGTGTTGGATTTGAAAATATTAGTCATTAATATTAATCTACCAACATAAATAATTTGTAAAAATGACCTAAGTATCATAAATACTAGTTCCAATAATAGGTACGTGTATTTTATACTTTTGTTAAA
Source organism: Diuraphis noxia (assembly GCF_037042655.1). Classification (NCBI taxonomy): domain Eukaryota; kingdom Metazoa; phylum Arthropoda; class Insecta; order Hemiptera; family Aphididae; genus Diuraphis; species Diuraphis noxia. Next base: position 82,080,586 of record NW_028301713.1, read on the forward strand.
CGATTTTTAAGGACTATTATTCTTAGTGCAAACATTTTAATAACTATTAAACTATATACTCATTCAAATTTTGATTTCGATACATCAAATTTCTCGAAAAAAAAAAATATCCACTAAATAATTTTCACTAAAAAATAGGAATTTTCATTTGAAAAACAAAAGTTTGTATCGCCCACAGCACACTCCTTAAGTGGTACAAAAATTCTTAAGAATTTTAAAATATGGTCTTGATTATATTTAAAGATTCTAAAAATAGGTTAGGTAACCTAAGGTAACTTCATTATTAATGAAAAAAGTGGGCGAACATGCTTGGTGAATCACTCTGTATATTATATAATCTATATCTATACAAATCTATTATATAATGTTTTAATTTATAGGGTGAGAGAATTTTGACTTTAAGAAAATACTATTTTATTTTCTAAAATATATTGTTAATTTATGATATAGATTTAACTTGAATGACGATGACTACAATTTTATTTATGGTCTTGTGGACGATTTATGGAAAAATGTATTAAAATTTGTGTCTCAAAGAACCTTAGATGAAAAAGAAATACAGTTTATAAGCCGTCGCAACATTAATGCCATATTTAAATTATTTAAAGTAAATGTACTTATCGGTTAATACGTTACATAATATATTTGTATAATATACACAATATACACGGATTTTTCCAAATTATGTGTGACATAAATGGTGAAAATCGTGAAGAACCAATATAATCCCCACCATTTTTATCATTTGAAATTTGGAAAACTGTCGGTATAATATAATATATATATTTTAACACTACCTATTCTTTAAACAATTTTAGCTCCCGTATCCTCGTGTTGATGACGAAGACGTGTGTGCACAATCACATATATTTTTAGATCCCCCATCTCAAAGTGTAAAAGTTGTCTTTACTTCTACAGTAATCAAAGAAGTTAAAAAGATGGCTAAATCAAAAATTAATAATCGCATTAAATAGAATAATGTAATACACACTGTATTAATTTTAAGATTACAAAAATATATTATTTACTTATTTAATTAATTATTTATTTGTATAAACGTACCTAATTGTTATATTTTATACCTCCTAAAGCCACTCTTGAAATCCAAATTCCAAATTCACCATATACATATACAACCAGTGGCGGCTCGAAGGGAGTATATTTGAATTACGTGATTCACAAAAATATTAATGGGTAGTTGGGTGGGTAGGTCTTATAGTTGGAAAAGGTAGATTGGACCATTTTTGTAGGTTGGTATTTAAATATTAAATTATAAATAATAAATATAATTTGTGTACTCAGCAGATAATGTACAATAATAAGTAATAACTAATAACTATATTTTAGGGTGGGTGGTGTAAAAATATTAAACGTGATTCGAGGGAAAAAAAGTTCAAGCCGCCACTGTATACAACTATACAAGTTACAAGTCAATAATTCGACCAGTTGTTTAGACATACGTGGTATAATGTGTAACGTACCTACTAATACATTATGTACAGTTATGCAGTATGAGGTTCTGCAAAATCCTCTACAATACTTAAAACGCATAGGTATTTATTATGCAATATTACTTAATAATATGAAAAAATTTAATGATTTATTTCTTTGGCATATTAGAACCGTATAGCCGTATTATAGGGGCTGCATACTACTTGCGTCCCCGAAAAAGGTAAATTTTACAGGTAGTAAATTCAACAGGTAACTTGCGTCCCATTTTGTGGACGCAACTCAACCATATTATTCTTCTTACCTGCCATTAAAGTCATTACTTAGTTGCGTCCATAAATATTATGCGATAACGCCGATTAAGCGTTACAATAATATGTGTAAATAATATGTGTAAATTGTCCATGAAATGTCTACGACGAACAGTAAAATATTATCAGCATTTTCCCACTAATAGATTTTATACTAGAAAATTATATATCTGAAAATGCTCAATTTCATCCAAGTATATGGGCACAATGTTCATCTAGTGTACAACGAACAACGAACGCATGTGAGGCATTTCATTCCAAATTTAATTCATCCTTTTACTCAAGCCATCCAAATATTTATCAATTTATCGATGTTTTAAAATCATTTCAAATTAATACTTATGTGTTAATGAATAGCATAAATACACCTAAAAAAGAATATAGAAAAAAAAAAAACCAAAAAATTGACTACTTAAACAAAGAAATAAAAAAATTCAGAGAAAAAACCAATTCTGCTTTTATATATTTAAAAAACGTTTCACTCAAATTTCAACCAACCTTGTTTTAATTCAGTAATTAATAATTTATGTCTTTTTATGTTGTAGTTAAAAATGCATATATTTAATTTGATTATAGCTTTAATAAATTGACAATTGACGATTTTATAATAAAATATTTTTTTAAATAGGTATGCATATTTCTTTTAACTTGTATTTTCATAATCTATTAATAGTTTGTATAATTTTATTTTTTTAAATATGATGTGATAATGTAATGAATATAATCAAATGCATATAATTAATAAACATTTTTTTAACCATGCATAATGACCTATTACTCATAAGCAATTAATCTACTCATTAGTTTGTAATAGGCTATGGACGCATCTAGGCTGTCTAAAAAGGTATACCGGGACGCAAATAGGCTATGACCCTTTTTGAACCTTTTTTTGGGGGACGCAACTTACCTAGTGTTAATTATTTCGGACGCAAGTAGTATGCACCGATTATAGGTACCTAATGGATTGTCAATCTAGGATTCGGGTCTATGTCATCTATTTTGTGCTATATAACTAATTAAGTTGTAATAGTATTATAATAATTATGAGTTGTGAAATAAAACAATTGTTATAATTTATCTCATTATTTCAACAATTATTTAATTATTATTTGTAGTGTTTATTTAATGGGAAATAATTTATAGATATCATAGTTAAATATCAAAGAAAATAGAACGGTTAGCTTTTGTACATGAAATATACAGGGCGATTTTTTTATCATGAACCACTCATTATTTCAAAAAGTATCAATGTTTTTGAAAATATTTTTTTACAAAGTTTCATGTTGTTAAAAAAACAACGTTTTTATAAAAAAATTATATTTTTTAATATTTTTTATCCTTATAATTTTTTAAGTTTTTTACTTTTTTGAATGGCAACCTAGAGTTTTAATTTCATATTCCAAAGCAGAATATTTTTCTTAGTATTTTGATACGTAAAAGTCGAATTTTGGACGAGTAGTTTATGAGTTATAAGTATTTAAAGTTTAGATTGGCGGAGTGGAGTGGTACGGGGTTACCCCGCAAAATGTTTGTCCACTACTCCGCTTGTCTAAACTTTAAATACTTATAACTCATGAACTACTCGTCCAAAATTCGATTTTTACGTATCAAAATACTTAGAAAAATATTCTGCTTTGGAATATGAAATTAAAACTGTAGGTTGCCATTCAAAAAAGTAAAAAACTTAAAAAATTATAAGGATAAAAAATATTAAAAAATATAATTTTTTCATAAAAACGTTGTTTTTTAACAATATGAAACTTTGTAAAAAAATATTTTAAAAAACATTGATACTTTTTGAAATAATGAGTGGTTCATGATAAAAAAATCACCCTGTATTTAATAGGTAATAATTAATATATTAATAATAATTTAATAAATCGATTTCAAAGTTAAATATATTGTTGACTATTGAGTAGGTACATATAACCTTGTGTATCTACTTTAGTATTTAGTACCTACTTCCTACTGCCATATTTGTGAAATAGTTCATATCAAACATATAGGGTGTAACACTGTAACAGTCAACAGGCAACAGATCTATTCGACTAATAGTGGTGGTTTGCATCACGTGATCATGTTAAATAATGATAAAACATTATTTATTTATTATTGATTACCTACCTTTTAATGATAAAAACATACTGATTGGCAAGAAATAAATTTGAATTTTAACAAACTTTGAAATTTTTTTAAAAATCAGTTAGGTATGTAGTCAAATTAAAAGAAGCTAGGTACCATCAAAACTGTTTTTTAATAATTATTTATAAAATACCTAGATTGAATTATAAGAAAAACAATTTAATACAAAATTTAAATTATTTAATTTTAGTTGTGAAAAAATAAAAAATAAATATAACATCTAAAAATTATAGCACAGAGCTCTAGAAATCGTTGCAAAAATAAAAAACTTAAAAATATTGATTAAAAAAAAATTATAGCAATAGTCAAATAGACCTGTTACATTCTGTAGATATATTTACGTTGGTAACCTTTACACTATATTAAAATATTATACATAAATACATAGGTAATTTAATAAAAAATATAATAAAACATAAAGTGAATATAAATATATTTAGTTATTATGATTTTAATTTAAGAGTAAACCTATGAAATACAAGCTTGGTTTTATATTTTATATAACTTTCCTTAACTCTATTAGTATTTACTAAGTTGTATATTCGATTATAAATCATCAATAACATAAAATTAAGTTACAATTCGTGTAATAGGAGGTAAAATACTGTTTTTTTAATATCTTAACTATTTAAATGTGGGTTAGAATAATCTAATAAATAATAATAATTTAACTATCACCAGTTGCAGGTTTGAAAATAATAATAGTAGTTAGATATAAGTATAATAATATGTTAAATGTATGTTTTTAAATACTAGTAGGAAGTGCCTTAAGTAGGTATCCCATACTGATTTTTTTAAAATTTTTTATTAGAAATAAACAATCTATGAATCGAATGCAGTAATGCACAATAAGTTTGTGAGGTAAGAGAATATATATAGAACGTGAGGTGTTGAAAAAGAAGCCACCCACTGACAATACTTCGCTTGATTAATCATATATTACATATTTAGTTATAAATTATAAATTATTATTTTTAAATTGATAAGTGTCTATTAGAGTTATCTATAGGAGTTGTATTATATAATATAATGGTTATATATTTTAAGTTGGTGATTGTAGAAGTGATTGATACCACTTACTTTTAAGCCTACATCTTGGATTTCCTGGAAGTGTTAGATAAGAGAGGTTTTTAATCAGAGGATTTTGATGGAATTGAAGTCGATTGTGGAAGCGCAAGTAAAAAATTAAGCTTATTCATTTAAGTTTTTCATGAAAAAATGTTTATGTAATGTTGGGTTTCAGACATACGGTGGTGCATTGGAGAGTCGACAAAGAGCTAAGTTTTGGAATACTTAGATTTTGTTGTTGTTGGATTTTTCATCTGAGCCCCAGAACTGTATACCATAAGTCCAAATAGGTTTAAGGAGAGTTTTGTAAATTAGTAGTTTGATTTTAGGACTGGTATTATTATTTTTCGATATTAGAGGACTAAGCATGCGCAGACGGCCGTCGAGAGTCAGTTTTTTGATTCGAATATGGTTTTTTCATGTTAGTCGCTTATCGATATTGAGATCAAGGCATTTGACTGTGTCCGCTGTGGGATTCGAGATGTTGTTTAATTTAACGGTTGGACATACACATTTATTGAGAGTAAATGCAGAGACGTATTTAAGAATTTTGCACCCCAGATAAGAAAAAAAAACGTCCCCTTGGCCCTTCTAACCTAAATTTATTAGCAATAGGTGTATTTATAAAAAAAAAACATAATAGTTAATTAGTATCTGAGTGTCATTACCTTTTTTTATCATACAAATGACCTAAGTACCGTATCATATAAAAATGCTCTCTAAAATTTACTTCTGCCACCCCTTAAATATGTTACTGAGTAAATTTATGATGTGAATTGATTTGATTTTGTTTATTTTAATTGTACTAGCTGCAATTAAAATAAATAATCAGAATAAGTACCTATATAATATATTATTGTGACTTGGTGAGGCGCGGTCGTACGCTCAATCTGCAGAAACGCTCTGACCGTATACGTACCAGCCGCAGTTGCTAGCTTCCGGATGGGTGACCACCCGGGATTTGTAGCAACATATCCTTGCCACACATACAACCCTACCCACTTAAAAACTTACAAACAAATATACAAAAAATAACCCCTACCATACCACCCCACACCTTCTTATGTCTTATGTTGCCGCGGGCTCCCCTTAATAATAATAAAATATATATATATATTATTAATAGAAGCCTGCAGTAGGTAAATTTCTTATTTAATATTGAATAGTGTGTGATGAAAACAACCATTATAGTTATATAAAACTTCGAATTTGTCGATGTCGTATGTTACGAACTTTACACTTGATATAATTTAAATAATAATAATATAATATATTTAATATTTAAATAGATAATAGAATAATTAATTAGATTGAAAATTCAGTGTAGTTATTAGTTATTTGGTTTTAATAAGTAGCCAAATCGTAATATTATATTTTTGTGATATAGGTACCTACACACAAATCAAATGACATTTATATAATAAATAAAAACTACCTACCTAATTTATGATTTATACTTTATAAAAATATTCACTATTTTTATTTTATTAATAACTTTTTAAATTAATCTTAGGATAATAACTAAAGCTCCGTGGTATGTCAGTAACCTTATACTTGACATAACAACCAAATGGGTTTACATCAGCATTATACCAACTCTCATCCGCATTTATTACGCACACACTAACAATCACCCTGAAACCTCTAAAAAAAAAAACTAATTAACTAATAAATTAAAACAAAAATAAAGATTTAGTATTGAAGTAGTGTCACTGGATGCCCCTACTATCATGCCTACATGCCTTATTGTTCATACCTATATAATATTTTAAAATATATAAATTATAAATATAAAAAATATAAAAAAAACTTTTTAAATGTATCATTATTTATTTATTTTTAATAGTTTATCTATACATTATTTAATTATTTGAATTTATGTACCTACTATAATTTGAAAGAATGAAAAAATAAATACAATTTTGAAGTATAAATTTATCTTTTTATCCTTCTCCCCAATCAGCAATAATATAGATTAAAGGATCCTCGACGGCGCATTGATGAAGCAGGAAGTTCCTTGTGTGTGCTCAGTGAACGTATATTTTTACGACTTTTTTTGTTGCGTACTTCTCCTTAGTTCCACCCCTAATTTATGACAATTTTGGATAATACCCCAAGCTGACGTTTACGACCCGCATTTTGCAAGAGGATAGGGGCGCTCTCCAAACATTTTATCGTGTATATTTAAACCCAGATGGTACACCATTGTTAAGCAAAAGTGAAAGTTATCAAAAATCTCCACACCAACTCCTAACTCGTTTACAATTTATAAGGAGTGAGAATTATCATTGAGGATTATAGGAATATATTTTTCTAAAAATAAATTATATTCTTGTAGAAATAATATATGTATTATACATATATATATATACATATTATTTTATATATTTGCCACTTGGATTTATTAAATTTAATGATAACTGTAATATTATTCTTGTTTCTATTTAAGTTTCTTCTATACGGCTGTATGACATAAGCGCAAAAGGTACAAAAATGACCTTTCATTTGCGCCAAAAAATCTGTAGAACATAAGCGCCAATCTAATATTGTATACCTGCTCGGTGGAGTACGATTGCGCGCGTTTTACCTTTTTGGGCATACGATTGCGCGCGGTGCCGGAATAACAAAGAACATGCTTTTGACTATTCAAAAGTGTACGATTGCGCGTGAAATTGGATGCGACGTTGCCGATTTATTATTAAAATTTAAAATAATTATCATTATTAAAAAATTATAAAAAAAATTTGTTATTTGTCGTATATGTTGTTATTGTATTTATTTCTAATAACATTATAAACGTGGCATCACGTGTCAATTAATCAGTCAAAAATAGTACAAAAAGTTAAAAATAGTACAAATAGTTACAAAAAATAACAGATACTTTATATTCACACTTAATCTACCTAAAAAGTTCGGATATTTACCATGCACCTATAATCTGTATATTTGGCAACGTTGCTTAGAAGCAAAAATAATTTAGCAAGCGCAATCGTACACCTAAAAAGGTACCGTTGATAAGGACCGCGCGCAATCGTATTACAGCCTACCTGCTATACCCAACATATGAATAAGCGCCAAAGGTACAAAAATGACCTATCATTTGCGCCAAAATTAATATTTTATATAAGTATTAAGTAGGTAGTTATTTAAAAATTTCTATATCTTATAAAAATTATATTATATTAATATTATTATGTTGATAGTAAATTATAATATAGGTATATAGGTACATGCACATCAATATTTAATAGATTTAATAAATTGGTTGATTTTTTATAAAAATAAAATGTCGATAATAAATTATAATATACATGCACATCAATATTTTATACATTTAATAAATTGGTTGATTTTATATAAAAATAAAATTACGAAATTACGAAATAGGTACTAACAATATGTTATAACACAAACTGCTCACCCACTGTCTATTTGACAATCTATCGTAATCAGATAATACATATTTTGTCGATTAAGATTAAGCGTTTGGAGTTTTTTTAATTTAATTCTGTTATTTAATTTCTGACGCTTTTGTACGATACGACTTGTTTTTCTTATCCCATTTTGGCGCTTATGAACGATACGACTTTTTTTTTCTTATCTTATTTTGGCGCTTATGTCTTACACCGCTTCCATACGTATTGCTTCCGAAAAAAAAAACTCAGTTTCAGCGTATTATATACTACAATAGCAGGTATGAACGGTAATCAAATATAATGGCCAAATGTAGTTTGACATTATTATTAAAAGTATCTAATTTTTAACTATAAAATAAGTATCGTACTATTATTTACTATTAAAAAAAATAATTTTTAGATATAATATAGTATACATTACATTAATACGTATCGTGTACCTAAATACCTAATATTTTAGTTATCAATTGACAATTATCATGATAGAATAATAAAACTTACTAACATATAGAATTATAGATCTTAAGTGATTTCTGGGAATGTGGAGTGATTTTCTTTCAAAGATTATTTACAATAAATATTTAAAAGAAATATTTTATGTATACATATACTATATAGTAGTAAGTAGTATAGTCTATAAGCCTATAGCTAGACTTATTGGTATATAATATTATAGCTATTAGCTACCATATTATAATATTGGTTGTAATAAAATATAAGCATAGGTATATAGGTAGCTATAGGTACCTATAGCCCGTATATTATGTGTAAATATAAATCATATATGTATTTCTAATATAGATAAACTTTAAATTGTAATATATGAATTAAAAAAAAAAAATACCAATTATAATAAAGACTAACTTTACTTATTTTATTTAATATTTAAAAATTGAATTAATAAATGTTTTATTAGGGTAAGATTCGGTTCTTCAAACACTCCCGAAAATGTCAGGTTTTGTTTTTACTGTACATTTATAATCATACATCCTTGATTTTATTATTCTAAAACCAATAATACCTAAATACCTTCACATCACATGAAATTCCTTAGTCTCGTGTTAAATATACCTACATAATGTGTCTCCTAATGTAGATTATAAGTACATAAAATATATTTTAATATCTATAGGTACGTTTTGTGCGATTTTTTTTTAGTATTTACATTATCTGTGATCCATAGTATAAAAGAATAAAAGATAATATGTGTTTTCTAAATTTATTATTATTTTCTGTTTTTAGTAAACTTTTAATTTAAAATTCTATTTTCAGTTTTGATGTATATCGTGTATGTATTATATTATGATGAAAACATTTTTTATGGTAACACAATAATTTTTGTTGTGTACAATTTTTAATAGTTTAAAAAAAACGGTGTTTATAGATTTGTTCTGTGACAAAAAACTGTGTTTATTATTCAATAAAATAATCTTAAAATTGTATCTTTAATCACAATTTATTACATACATTTGTATACGATTTAAGAACTATATAGGTAGGATACAACAACATTATAATAGGTATAGGTACTAAGGTAGGTATACTTACATGGATTTTTATCGAATAATATCATCGTGTCGTCTTGGCGCCAAATTCCGTGGCACCCGAATTTTCAGTGACCATTTATTAGACGGGTTTCCAATCAAAGGAAAAGATAAAAAAACACACACACACACAGATATATACATATATAAACATAATATATTTCTTGAATCTATTTCGACAATGAGAAGAAGACCTTCGATAAAGAATCCGACGTCATTATTTATCAATATAATAATATATATGTATATGTATATATATATATAATATTACGTATATACTCACATACACACGCAGTCCATTAAGTCTGCGAAATCGTGTGTGTATAGGTACGGTTTTTCATTTCCTATTCGTTACAGTTAGTGGCAATGGTTTAATGCATTTAACACGCATCGGTTCAGTCGCCGAGTGGTCGTGTTGGGTTTTATATGCTTGCCCAGTTTTATATTCTATATACGACACCCTTCAGGCCCGATGAATCGAAAGACCTGATAATATTATAAGTTTTCTTGCCACTTCAGTTTAGCAGCATATCTCACACAATATACCTATAGACATTTTATAGTTTATTTCCAGTATCCTAACAGTGTACATATCATGGCATATTATATTATATAGTTCTAGTAGAAACAAGCCACAAGGTATCTTTATTCCTGTTATACAAAACACATAACATCATAATATATAATATATATATTTATATATTACATTAGGTATATAATATATATATTGTGACTAACTTGATTGTATATTGTATAGCTTTCCCGTGTCCGGTGTGGTATCCGGACATTTCCCCCCCGGCTGTTTTCGGCGTAGTAGGACATTTTCCCCCCGTATTTTTTTCTATTATTTACCTTCGAATATAAAATTATTATCTTTAACACATATTTTTTAGCTTTTGTTCATATATTTTTTTTTTATTTTTATAAAATAAGAATATAAATTAATAAGAATTTTTTACAAACTGTATCATTTTTATGTCGACATTTTTAGTTATTAATTATATTTTGTTTATACAATCTTTTTTTATTTTTAAGTCGGATTTTTAGTTACTAATTATATATTGTTTATACAATCTTTTTTTATTTTTATGTCGGATTTTTTGGCCAGTTGTATTGTACTATATTATATTATTTAGACAATCTATTTAAAATTATATTTTTACTTAACTTGTTTTAAATATTATTCATTATTTTTTTATTGAAATTAAGATTAGAGACTTTTTAGTTAACGTACAGTTTTTACAAAAATATATGAACAAAAGCTAAAAAATATGTGTTAAAGATAATAATTTTATATTCGAAGGTAAATAATAGAAAAAAATACGGGGGGAAAATGTCCGCATCCAAAAATTTTTCGGGGGAAAATGTCCTACTACGCCGAAAACAGCCGGGGGGAAAATGTCCGGGGGGAAAATGTCCGCCATTCGTCCGGTGTCCCCCAACAACGGTTTCTGCTTTCTTGCTTCGCAATAATAAAACTACGTGTGATAAAAACGCATGTAAATAATAAACAAAATAAAATTTCGATGTATATATACCATGTTTGTCTTTGTTATGGACGTAATGGCCATGGCGCACATATAAATATATTATTATGCCCCAGTTCAATGAGGTGTCATAAATTGTAATAATTTTGCTTCTACACTTCGTCATTTCTCATTATTTTATGATTTCAAGCAGAAGCAGCACATTTGAGGGTCGAACTGAATAGATGAAACCCAAAATGAAATAACGGTTGATCTGACGACCAATAAACTAAGAATATTTTATGACTTACCAGTTATCATGACAAATCCTACATAATATTATAATATGAGTGTCGGCTCCACAACGACATAAAAAACCCTCCGAATAACGCATATGATGTCCTTTAGGAACTAAATAAAAACAAAAAGTACCTATTATTATACATAGTTGCGTTATAGTACTTATTTAAGTACATTGAATATTTGACTCACAAACCCTCGTCCTATTCGCTGTAGGTACATAGTACTATAAAATCATTTAATTATAAAACATTTTAATATTTTATGTAGAATCTTGTACATGGCGTGTCAACACAATATAACCAGAACACTCAATATCCCTTAATATAGAATTGTATCTATTATTTTAATGTTCATCGATATACCTACTAAAAAATACTCATAATATATATTTTATATTTTAAGTATGCACAGTCTATCATGTGAATCATGTTATGTTCGTTTCTAATTGTTATCATAAAGACTTATTATACAGATTATGTGTATAGATTGTCTTTTTCTTAATAATAAAAAAAAAAGCGGGTAGGTAAGTGGATGTCGCTCTGCTGTACATTAGGGGGTGGGGCGGACCTCTGACTAGGGTAGGTTAAATTTGAATACAATGATAGGTATTATTGTATACGAAAAACGATTCTGAACGGAGACGGTTTATCTGTCTAGGATATAATATTATAGATTATTAAACATTTTCAAATCTTAGATTTAAAAAGAAAATTTTTTATGAATTTCTAGCTTAAAATAATTTGCGAATTTTCGTGATTTTTACGCATGTTGTCAAAATTAAAATTTAAATGCATGTAAAAAAAAAAAAGGCGGGTAAGTCGTGGATGTCGCTCTGCTGTACAGTAGGTTACGAGTGGGTTACTATAATGGATGGAATTAAATTTGAATCCAAATATTATATCATTGTATACGAAAAACGATTCTGAGCGAAGACGGTTTATCTGTCTAGGATATATTATAGATTATTAAAAATTTTTAAATCTTAGATTTAAAAAGAAAAATTTGTATGAATTTCTAGTTTAAAATAATTTGCGAATTTTCGTGATTTTCGTGATTTTTACATAATATGTTGTCAAAATTCAAACTTTGAATGCTTGTAAATAAAAATTGTGACTATATTTTTCTTTTATTTTTCACCTGCTATTGTAAAAATATGTTAGGAGCCTTATATTAAATTTCAAATCTTAGATATAAAAGGAAAACTTTTTATGAATTTCTAGCATAAAATAATTTATGAATTTTCGTGATTTTTACGTATGTTGTCAAAATTCAAACTTTGAATGCTTGTAAAAAAAATTGTGACTATGAATTTATTTTATTTTTCAAAATTTATTGTTAAAATGTGTTAGAAGCCTTGTATTAAATTGTCAAGCTTTTCTACCGAACAAATAAATTTTTATCGATATTTATAGAAAAAAAAACTAAAAAAGTTGAAAAATTAAAACGTCAGTAAACAGCTCAAAACAAATCTAAATATTGAAAATGTTATCAAATATAGAAAATGCCTATATAAACATTCAGTCAAAATTTCAAGTATCTGCGGTCATTTGTTTTAGAGTTACGCCAAAATAAGGAAATCGCTAAAAGTGAAAATCCAATGTTGTAAAAATTTAAATTTCAAATGCTCATAAAAATTTAATTTGAATTTCCGGTGGACTTTTTATTTGTGATAAAGATTGACAAACTTGTAAGGAATTTTGTATTTAATTTTCAAATCTTAGAAATAAAAGAAAAATTTTTATGAATTTCTATCTAAGATAATTTGAACATTGCCGTAATTTTTACGTATTTAGTAAACATTTTAACTTCAAATGCTAATTAAAAAAAATTGTGCCTATGTATTCTTATAGTTTTTTCATCACTATAAGAATAACTTATGAGGAACTTTGTTTTAAATTTTCAAGTATTTTGATAAGGCCAAAAAAATGTTATCATCAACACTTCAAAAAAAATTTTCAAGTTTTTTTGGTCATTCAACATTTTTTTACCGACACTTCAAAAAAAAAATTTTTAAAAAAAATCAAAAATTTCAGTGGTCTATAAATTACTCAAAAAAAGTCAAACATTTTTGAAAATTAAACTGTATATAGATATCACTAATATAAACATTTGGTGAAAATTTCAAGTATTTATAGTGATTAGTTTTTGAATTATAACCATATAAAAAAATCGATTTGGTCGATAACTGGTTTTGCGTAAAAATTCCCGTTTTTCTGTCAATTTTTTTTGTTTTTCTCGATTTTTTTGAAAACTGTTGGAAAATTTTTGACCTCTATAATGCACCAAGGATATTCACTTTTACATCGGAAACCACTACCAAAGTTTGAAATCGAAGCATTATTTCGACTAGTTCTAGTTATGCTGTACACAGACACAAAAAAGAAAAAAAACACACATCATTGTAAAATCAATACATTCATCACTTCGCTCAGAATCTAAAAGTATGCACGGTATACTTTCTTTTTTTTAAACGTTAACCGTCTAATTTCATCAACAATTCGTATTTTTTCATAAATTTCAGTTATGGAACCAGCTTCTTTTAACGTAAAAAATAATCGAGTAATACCTGAAATTTCTAATTCAAAATATTATATTGTATTTGTCGTTGATTTTTGAGCAGAGTCAGAAAGAGGTCTCCATATCTCCTATTTTTTCTATTTTTTCTATTTTTTCTATTTTTTCTATTTTTTCTATTTTTTTTCGACTAAAATTCTCCTTTATCCATAGTATAAGTATAAGTAGTTAAAAACTTGTTTTTAGTCTGAGAATTTATAACTTATGTTCATGGTGTTACCTATTCATATAGACAATAGTATACATACATGTACCCAGACTCCTACATCATATTTTTAGCCAGGGTACAGAACTAAATCCTGGCCCCTCTTAAATAACAATTTATTTTTGAAATATTTTTGTAATGTATATTGAATTAATTATTTGCATCAACACCAGGCCCCTCGAAAGACCGGGCCCCAGTATTCTTTGGTCCTTCTGACCCTCCTCCTTATGGGGACCTGCGTTCTGTGCGAATTAAAGACGTAGTATCCAATAAGAAGTAATAGTAGGTAACAACTAATATGCGTTTTCAGTAATAAACATTAACTAATATAACTTATAAGCTACAACAGGCTACAAGTATGCTAATGGTTTTTATAAAGATACAATATAATATTGTACTATATTCTATTATTCACTCAAAACAGTAAAACTGAGTATAATGTAGGTAAATAGTATTTACAAGGGTCAAGGACAATAATTAATAAGCCTACAATTGTATTTTCTCTTGTACAATTAAATGCATATTTAGGTACCTATATAATATAGGTTAGGCTATATTTACCTAGTGCCTACTTATACTTAGGTAGTTAGATCTATATATTACTTATATGTGCTCTATTAAACACATAAACACAAATTTATACAATAAAACCAATTTTTTTAATATGACATAAGTTTGATTGGGTGAAAGTAATTTTTAGCACAATATACAAATTAAGTAAAAGTTTGATAATTTAATAGGCACTTTAAAATAATTTTTAATATTAATTTTTATAAATTAACTAATTTTTTTTTTAAAACGTATTTTATTTTATTATATTTTAGTTATTAATCAAGTTCATTTGAATAGATATGTTTCAAGAAAAATATTAAAATGTAGTAAATATACATAAAGTAAATTCAAAATGTAGGTTAGTTAATTGTAATATTATGTATACATAATATACACGAACTTTGTGTATACATAAAACTTAAGTAATATTTCAGTTAATAATAAAATGTGTAAAAATCAAGAATATTATAATTAATTGTCCAATTGATGCAATTGTTCGTGAACTCAGTGCATTTAGCAGGTAAATCTCAAAAATTGTAATTTGAAAGTCAAATTACATAACATACCATTTCGTTTTCTAACAAGGTGCAGATTATCAACATTAATATTCAGATATGAAATTATTGCAATATTTGCAATATATGTATTATCATAATATGTTTTTATATTTTGGCGCTATACAAATGCTAAAATTGACGTAAACTATTATCTCCCATTTTATTAGATATAATTAAAAGTTAAAACCTATCAGTTTTATAAATACGATGGATGTCAATATATAAAATAAATTTATGAACCTTATTATACCTAAAACTTAGTATTTTCTAAAAGCTAAACTTTTTTGAATTTTAATCTTTCAATTTCTCTCTCACTTATATTGTCTGTTACTGTTTTGAAATAGAATAAATGTATTATTATGTATTATAATACATTTTTACACTGGTGTGAATATGCGAGTTGAACGCCATGATCGAGTGACTGACAGTAATAATCGGTGATACTCGTTTGAGCACAGTACACAATTTTTTACCTGGAAACTGACAACTTGTTTGCGTGCATAGAAAAACGTGAAAACCCAGCTAAAACAAATTTTAACCAGAAAAATGACGTTTCGTTTGCGTACAATTATTAAATTAGTCTTATATTGTAACTTGCAGTGCAAATCTCGATAAGATATACGTAATCTCAAAAGTTTTTGGTCACAAATGTTTCAGACATTTATGTAACAAATTAAATTAAATTAACAATAAAAAAAAAACATTTTTTTCACGCCTGTTGTATACAGACAGTCTTAAGCCTGTAAAAGTAATAAATACATTCTTAAACATTATTTTTGTTAGTTCTTTTGGGTTTTAGACGTTTTAGTAGACTTTTGCCATAGTTTATGTTCGCAAACGAGTCCTACGTTATGGGTCATTTATCCAAGGTACTTATTAAAAATTCGTGTGCGCAATTGAGTTATACATTTGTACTCAAACGAGTCGCAAAAAAGGTTAAATGTACGGGTATCGCCCATAATAATAATAATCAAAATATTTATTTTTTCATTATGTCTGGTGTGCCGTTGCGTATTAGTGCTTGAGCAGAACGCGCGTTGCATGAGTCCCTGGTACGCGACCGGTCGACTTAACCCACAGTGTTAACCATGGTTGGTTAATCGGGACGGCATACTTCAGCCGCCAATCGGGTGTCGACCCCGAGACGGATTAACGCGGTCACCTCGGAGTGTACGGTGAAATTGACCGATATCTATCAGGATCCTATGCTCGGTGGCTGTCGTACCGTGACGGATATAAGTAGTTACCACCGACAATTTGAATATGTACGACCGTCGACCAGTGCTTGATCAGCTTTCTCTACCACTGATTGAAATGCGTAAACATACGACCACAGATATAAATAATAAGTCAGAAATTTATTAAGCCGCTAATATTGGAACCTTGTTTTGTAATTTAATGTTGTTAATATTATTTTTGTACATTTTTCGCTCTTTTTACTATTTTAATTTAATATGCATTGTTTTTTTCTTTCAATATTTGTTATAAACCTGTTTAGCATAGGTACCTACTTATATATTGTGTAATTGTATAATTGTCGAGCTGTCATAGTCTCTGACTGAAAGCTAATAAAAAAAAAACTCAAGTTAGGTGTTTAATAATGGTAGGATGTAACTTATAAATAACTTATAAGTTACAAGCAACAGTGAAAGATGTAACAAAGGACATAAAGACAGCGTTTTCTTGTTTTATTATTTTTATCTTCATAAATCATTTTAATATTAGGATGTTATAGTGATACTGAATAAAAATGAAAAATGAAAATGTTTAGGCAAAAAATAGTCACGTTTTAATACAGATAATATGCTCGTTTTTACAATAATCATACACAATACAGAAATACATTCCATATAGAACTACTCAACTATACATATAAGACATTTTTTTTTTTTTTTTTTGGGGGGGGGGGGGGGGTCACGAAGAGGCAGTTGCCACTCCAGAAAAAATATTCAGTTGGCAAACTTATCATTTTAAATAAGTCAGTAGATTGTGATTAATTTTTTACCCCCCAACAATATTAGAGACAAGAGAGCCTGCCACCAATGCAATTACATTATTTTTATAATGCATTACACGTGTCACGCACATGTTTTTAGCGTTACCAACGGCCTTTATTTTAAATTTAGATGTATATATTGTATAAATAATAAAATATAATATTATTAATTCAACAGAGTCTGAAAAAGGCTCGTTTTCATACAGATGAGTAATGAGATATTTACTGCGAGGATGATCACACATTTTTAAAACATTATAATGATTGGCTCCTCATATAACCTTTGTATATTATTTTCTATCTTTATCCATCCTAAAATACGTATACAATATAGGTAATTTCTATTGTAAGACTTACTGTATAGCCTATACACTTATTATATAACAACTAATAGGTGTAAAAGATACAATTATAATTAACGCGTAATAGTTCATCTATATAAAAATGGACTATGCGGTTTCTCTCAAACCACCACATATATCAGACACCAACTGACCACTGCCAAAGACCACACTACGAGTCACTTCGCCCCGTTTTTAGTAGTTTCGATATAGATCATAATAGGTATCAAATTATTACTATAATATGTGTCAACGTTTATTATAAAAATATCAAAAACTTGTTAAGATGTTTTCATGCACTTTGACAGAGTATTAGATGTTTTATTCAAAGCGACATAACGTTATTGTGTTAAAATTATTATCTAACTATATAAATGTGTAATGAAAATCTTTGTACAAGGTTAACTCTGGAGCTACTTATCAGATCTTCTTGATTTGTTTTTTAAATGAAAAAATACATTGTGGAGCAGATTTTAGGCATAGATATAGTCTAATAAAGTTGCGGGGGTAAGAGGATGACCATACTAAAAAATACAATAGTGTCTTTCCACCAAAAATATACTAAACATCATATGTTTTTGTATATTTTAAATTTGCTATGGTTTCAAATCTAAGATGGATTATTTATTATTTATAAGTTTACAACTATTTATTTTCATTTTCACATTATTCATTTTGCGTTTTCGAGTTTTCATAAATTTGTAAATCCACGGGAAGTTTTGAACATGACTAGCCGGGTATTAAAGGATGAATTAAACACACATTTTGAATCATATAGAGTTGGTATTTTTAACGGGCAACGAATTGCACGCGCGGGGATCAGCTAGTTAAATATAATATAAACTAAAGAACTTAGTCATAAATACCAGTAGAGCGTTCTCTGATTGCAAAAAAATAAAAATTAACTGCCACAATATGAATAATGCATAGTAATGTGTTCCTATAACCAACGCCCAATGGTAGCTATAGCTGCTATATGTGTTATAGTATAGGTACACAAATATAAATAAATACAGATTGAAGGTTTTAATCACCACATTTCTGTATTTTATAATTAGGTATTAGAATATTACAAATTACAATAATGGACTAATTAAGTAGAATAATACTTAATAGTAAACAGTAATAGTAAAATGTTAAAACTACCTATATCAATAACCTTTGTTGTTGATGATTTTTAAACATCAATAAATTACAGTACCACATCGGTACACAAGTGTACCGATTGACATGGTAGATAATAATATGATGTAATGCTGGTAGTTGGATATTCTGTGTGTATTTGTGCTGTAATGTTTCACTGGTGCAGTGGTGCAATGTCCAACATTTGTCCAATTGTTGCTCCATGGCACGTAACGAACAAACTACTCCACTATCACCTCCAAATCAAAACAGTCAACGACATATTATCAATCAATTTCTACAAAAGGTTCCATGGGAAACTCCTCATGAACCACATCTACCTCATATCCCAACTGGCTTCTAAGACTTTTCCTGACAACTCCACAAGATGCCTCAAGCACAACTGATGCAGAGACCTTCTTAACTTATAAAATATTCCATATTATTATTCATAAATTTTACTTTAAATCACTGTAAAAGGTGACTCGACTTCGAGTCTTCCTTAAAGTCATTTAAAGCCTAAAGTATTTTACATTATTCTTACTACATCATATTTAATTATTATATATATATATTCTACAGATTGCAAATTCTCAATAAATGCAAATAAAAAAATAAAACTGCCACTGCCATCAATGGTCAACGCATCTATAGCTGGTACATCTACACCTAATACTATATTATTTGTTCTATCTAACTTAACACTAAGTATAATGAATGTTGACAATAGATACTAATTTAAATGTACTTTGACAATAATACCACAGTGTCGGAGAAGGGGGGGATGTATCATTAAAATAAAAAGTATAATTAGGTAAAATACCTAGATAGGGAGGTATAGTAGGTACTGACTAGGAATAGGAAGTACCTAAATTATATACATTTTAGCAACTAGCACCTCTACCGTTACCATCTCACTGGACATATATCTATAATGTATACTCATTAAAATACTTATTTGTATATATCTATGTTTATTAAATTGGTATATTATTCGATTGTTGCGGTATCAGTTGTGTGCGGCCACGGATGATGACTTTTTAATGCACGCGGACCGTGAATATTAAATAATACTCGTATATTAAACATCACCAGTCGCCACATTGGTATTAATTTATTATTGTTTGTGTTGTTTGTCCGGAATCCGGATATTACACACAATATGATAATATATACAAAATATATGACAATAATTATATAAATTATGTTATATGGAATAATTGTCTCACAAATAATGCATTTACCTATACTAATTTATATTATTTATAGTGCATTGTAACTATGATCATAATATTATGAGCTCGTCTATATTTTCCACGATCATAGGTTCATGTGCATACAAATATTATGATTATTTTTATTATAGTGCATGCTACTAAATAAATATTTTGTGAATTAAACATAGTGTGTTTTATCAAAATTTATTATTCGAATAGAAAATAATATCCTTAATCATCAAAGTTCATATTAAAATAAATAAATTGAATAAAGAAGTATATTACTATTGTAATAGCAAAAAATAATAATCGTTATTATTTTTATGTGGTAGTTTGATAGTTTGATAGTTTGAGTGTTTTAGTGCAAATAAACTAAAATATTTTTATAACACTAATTATCTTCATACTTAACAATTTTTGTTACATATAATGTTAATTTTTTATGGAGGAGGGGAAAGGACATAAATCTACTAAAATAAACTTCCAAAAAGTAGGCGTTTTAGAGTATTTATAATAGTATAAAAACCCTAAAAACAAAGTTCATTAATGTATGAAAAAATAATTTTAGGTTACCTACTCTACCCCTACCAAAAATGTAAAAGCTTGGCAAAACCTGTGTAATAAGTTACAAGTTATAAATACATTGCAAATTTGCAACTATTATTAAAATTTCAAAAAATGATGACGTCTTCTAGAAATTATTTTCTAATAATAATAATAATAATAACACCAAGTGTTGTTTTTTTTTTTTTTTTTAATAACATTTTGAAAAAATAATGGGTTTTTAAACGCAAAATACCGATTTTAGAAAATTTTTCAAAAATTATGCCTTGGGATGCAGAGATTAATCGCCATTTGTGTATTATTATCATTTATTACACTTTATACACCATCAAATTTTAAAAATATATTTTCGATAAATTTTAAGGTATTGATATTTATACTACAAACTTATAATTTACGTGTTCTAGATTTAGGTATTATTATAATAGAATTTACACACTTTGTATAATATATAATTGGGCTAATCTGGCTATACAGAGTCCTCACGAAGAGTCTACTGGACTTGGAATATAGCGGCCCATTGAAATGAATTTGTAATTTTTGAAATTTTGTTAGCAATACCAATTTCATATATTTATTTTATATTAAATAATATTTTATAGGATCCGCAAATATATTTGATACAGGAACCCAAAATTTGATGTGAAAGACCTGTAGCTATATGATGTATACTCCATTCAAACAAAACTGAAACTTTAAGTTTTTGACCTATTATGTTTTATTTAAAAAAATTGTCTATAGTTTTTGATATAATAGGTGGGTATTAAACTATATTTTACGTTTTTAAAAATACACGTATATATACGTACAATATTCAATATGAATTCAAACTTAAATATGATTTTATGTAGTTTATTTTTAATAAACACAATTTTTAAATTTAAATTATGATATTAGTTGGTATTTCGTGGAGAAAATTATAGTATTATAAGTTCTAACATATAACCAATGGTACTAAGATGTTTCTACTCATGATAGTTATTAGTTGATGATAATTGATAACTGATAAGACAGTTATTATAGTCATATAGGATTATAACTTATAAGTATATGTATGTTATTAATTTTTTAAATCTTACTTTATTTTGTCCGCTGTCGACCATCGACTTCTTTTGGTCTGCGCCCTGCAATGTTCTTTTACACCGGCATGGCTGCACAATAAAATATATTATTATTAGTTATTTGTTATTACTTATTACCATTGTCCATTGATATTATAAAATATTATAATTTATTATCAATAACTTGACCAGTTGATGGATCAGTTTAGTAGGCTACTTGCACTATAGCTGCACTTAGTGAGTACCTATTTGACTACTTGACAAATATGCCAGTTGTCGTAAGTGTAACACTATATTGTATTGCCATGGACGATTATTGGTGTGCTTGGCAAGTAGTGAGAATCAAGGTTTAGATATAAAAAAATTAGTGCCATACTATAATGCTGGTTCTAATACAGAAGGGTAAACCAGAGTCCACAAGTGGAAAAATAAAAATAACCGATTAATTTTATTTAGATAATATACCTACTTAACATAAGATTATAAAAATATAACAGTTGGAAAAAATTAAAATATTCATTTAAAACATCATCAAGGAGTACTTCTTAGATATAAGGTTACTATTAGCTATTTATAATCAACGCCTATAATATTATTTTAAATTATTTAGGGGTCCTATATAATTTATTCATCTTTTATAGATACTAAAAAACATAACGACAGATAGCGACACATATATGAAAAATTAATTCCAAACTATTAATTTTATAATATTATAACAATAACGATTAATGAGTACCTAATGAATAAGTTATAAATATTCAAATTGTTTAATAGTTTTTCATTAAGTAATGAGCTGTATGCCTGTAATCATTATATAGTATTTAGCAAGATCACGTCACTAAATAAATATAAAAATATCGAATTATCGTGTTATAAAAGTAGTGAAAAGTACTATAGTTAGATAGTAGATACACCATATAATGTCATATATAACAATAACATCTTTCCTACTATATTTGATAATTGATTGAAATCGTTTATCTAAATTCATATTAATACCCTCTTGGCATTACAACAATAACTACGTTTATATGATGGCGTTAAAATGGTTTTAAATTCTTAAGCTACATGTGAGTGTTTTAACTTTTAGAATGGTTTACATTTTTTAAACCGTTTTAACGCCATCATATAAACGTAGTAAATAATAGCTAAGTATTCGATTTATAAATAATAAATGTTTTGTCTGACATGGAAACTATTGTGTACAATTTGATTATACCTATATACGTATATAAGGGTAAAACTAGTGGCACATAATATGTAACACGATATATTCAATCCATATGCAACACTTTTTGCAACACATACATTGAGCCACCTTACAATGTTCAATGCACACGTGCTAGTGTGCTATAACCTAATTGAATTTTGTTATTGTACGCACAATTCCATTAATTACTACCTATATCATTGCTAATTGCTTTAATACGCTTATGTATATTATTATATTATTTATATCTATATAAGTCAAGCTGTATATTATAATAAGACGGTTATAATAGAGTCTGTTATAACTTAAAATAAATAATATGGTTTCTTTGTATTCATGCGTGCAAAGTAATATTATATTTTACCTAATATATGATGTGTATTAGTATTTAGTATGTTACCACTCCTCTATGAATTTATTTTATAATTATGTAAAACATATAATATAATATTGGTATTTCATGTGTGTATAATGTGCTTGTGTGTGTGTGTGGTTGTGGTACATAAATCAAAAAATTAAAGTATGGGTATACTTATACAATAATAATCGATGTACCTAATTTCCAACGAAGCTTTCAAAATAACTATACCTATGTAATTTGTCAAAAAATTTATTGTATATCATATTTTAAGAAATTAGACCGGAGAATTGTGTGTGTATTTTTGCTAAAATTTTAAAAATTATTATTAGAATCATTGTATAATATGATGATTTGATTGATGATAATATGTTTATTAGAATTAGAATTCAATTTTAATTATAATAATTGAATTCAAATTTAACACATCTAGGTATATTAGTTACATTTATTTAATAATCATTAATCAATGCCGTGGTTACCAACTTGATCACTTTGAAATTTTTTCCAATTTATGTTTGTGCATTTGTTTTTAGCCAAAGAAAAGTCTTGAAAAAGTAATAAAAGGTCCATCATAATTTATAAGTTGTTTTTTCAGTAATAAGGACCGTCTCATTTTTTTTCTATATAGGTATAAGCGTTTGAAGTTCACATGTTAATGAAATTCCTCAAGATCACATAATAAAAATATGCATAGTTTTCATATAATTTTATATTTTATACATATAATATTAATTAAAATTAATTAAATTATGTGTATATTGTTTTCAAATTCTTTTCGATGATATAACTATTATAACTTAATCATGGTATTAATCTATAAACTGTAGTAAAAAACAATTTTTGTTTAATATTTTTTATCATTTTACAGCTTGTGATATGATTGGGATTTTAATATATTTTGCTGATACTTGATTTAAAATAATATCAAATTTTACTTAAAAGTCACTTTCTATGCACAAATATTTGTGAAAATAAAGTTTTTTATCTTTGATATTTGATTTGCATTGAACGATTAATATTTTCAAATAAGAAATCTAATAAAATATTTTTAAATATTGAGATATTGTAACTCATGTAATATAATTTCTTGTCCAAGTTATGTCAATTAAATCAAACATAAAATCTATTTAGAGATATATCTTTGAAATACGTTATATTGTATTATAGTAAATACCTATAATTATATCTATACCTAGTATAAAATTAAATAAAATTACTTTCCAAAAACGTTGATTTATAATAAAAGGTCACTAAACGAAAAACAAAAACTTAAAAGCAAAAAAGAAGGTAGGTACCAAAAAAAAAAAAAAATAAAAAAAATATAAAGTATTTGGATACTAACTG
Organism: Diuraphis noxia; assembly: GCF_037042655.1. NCBI lineage: Eukaryota > Metazoa > Arthropoda > Insecta > Hemiptera > Aphididae > Diuraphis > Diuraphis noxia. The sequence continues at coordinate 82,105,392 of NW_028301713.1, forward strand.
CTAAGTATTACAATTCAAATTTATAGCTAACATAGCTTTGTGTTCGACTCCCGTAGAAAAAAAGGGGTAGAACACGATTTTACAATATTTGTATATTTTTTTTACATTTTGTAACTGTATACAGTTTTTGTATACCGAAATTAATTATATATATATATGTATATATAATATTATATGTACTCGTACTCAGCGAGAATCATAATCGCCAAAGCTTATGTGTATTATTTCGTCGTATACATATTATGGCTCGTATATCATCGATATCTAATCTATAGCATAGGTATTATGTGTTCATGGCTAATTGGAAATATTTTTATATTTTGTAATTGTATACAGTTTTTTTATACCGAAATTAGTTAAGTCTGTATGAAGTGGGAAGGAATTTTTGTTGTAAAAAACAAGATTACTACCCGGATTTTACCTGTTGGTAAAACTTTTTTGATGGGAGCCGTTTGGGTATTGACCTGACCGTAAAACCTTTTTCGACAAGAGCCATTTGGGAATTGACCTTTTTGAAAACGGGAGCCGTTTAGGAAAATCGGGAGCCGAATGGGCTATGCCCAAATATTATTGTAAACGATTATTAAGCCTTTGTCAACCATACACGTTTTCAAACTTTCATTTCCCAGTTAACAATGAATCACTATATGTATTATGTCTACATCGAAATAAACAATTTACATATTATTATGAATTTATACTTCACGGTATTATGCACGATTATCGAAACCTATTCTGCCTTGAACGTCTAGAATGGTTTTATCATTGTATATTTTTGTTGCATTTATCATACGTTTTGTTTTACTTCTTCACTCACATATAGTACTTATGATATAATATGGTCGACGGTCGTTACAATTTAACGGGAGATGTGCTTTGTTCAATGCAATACAATGTTGTTGACGTGCAAAAAGCATCCATGTAGAAATATCTGAGTCAAAGTTAGTCGCGTGGAGGGCCCGTTGCGCGCACCAGATAAACGTGTGCGCACGCGCGCTTGCTGTAAACTGACCTTGGCCGTCGAATTCAATGTCAAGGCTACACTCTACCTCCACCACAGAGACCACCATCAGATAGGCAGCGGCCCATGTATTATGTTCTTTGTCACGGATCAATCAACGCACGAATTTTGCTCCTCCTTCGTGCGTTGTCCAACAATGTATGGTGTATGTTTGGTAACTGAATAACAGAGAAATTGTGTACACTGTACACCCACGCTATGTGTGTGTGTGTGTGTGAGAGTGAGATGATGATGTGAACAAGGGAGCGCGATGTCCTGGGTACTGACGATTTAGAGGTTGTGGGGAGGGGTGAGGGGCCGGTCACACTGAATACAATGGCCCAACATTAGTTTGTGATTATAATAAATTAGATGATACCTACGAAAGAGGAAATAAATGGATAACATGCACACGGTGGTTCATTAATATGTATGTTGTACTGTATTATTATTATTATAGACGTAGGTTCTGGAAAATAGAAAATGTTAAAACTTTTATTAATAAAAACGATTTTGGGAGTACAAGTTGTGCTAGTTCTGGAATCGCGACCAAAGGCACATTAACGATCAATTTATTCAGGTCTAGAGAGTATAATATTATCTTGACGCTCCTATATATATGTATTGGCCATTGATAGATATTAAGATATACCTACATCTATATGTGTATTGTGTAAGCATACAGCATGCTGCACGAATAACTTCAAAACATTTGCCTCGGTAATCTCAGTATATTATCTAGGTTTCTCGTTTTAATTTGTTTTATATATTATACATATTACATATTACATATTATATAGTATTTTCTCTTGATATGTATAATATGATTTAGTACAATAAAGATATTATGTTTTTTAAATTTTATTTATTATGTTAAGATTAAGTGGATTAATCCTAATAATTAAAAGTAAGTTAATTTAATAAACATGCACATTTATACATTTAAAACACAAAATTAATATTAGATTCATGTACTATATACACTTGAATTTTAATGCTTAAACAAAATATGAATTGTAATTTATTCTTGATGTAGATACTAGCATCATTTAATGGTATCATTTTTCATTAGCTTTTATTTTTTAATTGACTTTTCTTATTGTGTTTTATTATTTTATAATTATTTACAAATAACTGTTTTGAAATTTAACATAAGTTTTTAAATTATAAGCATAAACAAATAATAATAATTATTATTCTGATTGGGTTATAACAGTTTTAATAATAAATTACATTAGATATGCCATATAATATTTTAATATAGGTAGGTACTATTGTTATTATACCTTTTTAATATCGGATAATACATCTGCATTTGAAATTGCTAAGAACCTACGCATTAAAGTAGTACCTATTAATTATGCTTATCATTTCTTTTTATTTATCACTTGCTAAAAATTGTGTCAAAACTGTTGAGTTTAACGCTTTAATATAATATCTACTTCGTGATATTAGGTTTTCATCAATGACTCATATATTTATATTTATTATTATTAGATTTCATACAAGCAATGATTCTCTTTTCTTATTTTTAATTTTTTTTTTTCAATGCAATTATTGGTATTTAAACATGTTGTTCCTTTTTTGTAAACATTAGTTAAAAGATAAAACAACAAAAAGATTAACTAATTTATCCTACAGAATAATCTTATATTAATTTGATTGGTGATGTACTATATTTGTATAAGCCATAAACTATAGATATAGATCGCGTACTTAAGTATATTATATATTATTATTTTATCTTTTTAATTAGTTTCAACTGTTTCAAGGTTAATAAGGATTTATTTTTTATTCATATTAATTATTAGAAATAGATATAATTAAGTAATTGATTTAATACTAAATAATATTTATCTAAAATGTATTATTATTATTATTATTATTTTTTTTTTTCATAGAAAGCTCATCACTCTAAATTTCACTCCAACTTAAACTCTCACAGTAATCCATTAATAAAGCAACTTTCTTCCACCTCACTTCTTGGCAATGTACGCAGAAGACTAAAAAGGCAGTGGCCTGCTAAAATAAAAATAAAAAAAAAACCCACGACATCTAAAATGTTCTCGGTCGGGTGGTGCTGCTGAGTGCCTGCCCCTAAATGCTAATTTCTGTTATTTCATATTATATTAATTATCAAATTTGCCCATTGTACATAATGTTGTATAGATTGTAAATTACTTAAATATAAAAAAAAAAATTTTCATAGTCGATTACTTTCTTTTTAAATGCTTTACGTACTCACGCTGATATTATATTTGATTTGGAAGTAATATCTTCTACATTTATATAATAATTATATCACATTGTTTAGATGTACTGCAGAAAATAAAATTGTATTGTATCTGCATATACTATATAATAAATAGGTAAGAGTAGAGTTATTATTTATTATTTTTCACTACCACTTCTCCGTTATGATAATCGTTCAACGTTGTTTCTTAATTCTTTACAATGGATAGCTATACTATTACACGTTACACACATCAATGTGCTTTCTAGATATCTATTCATAATGCATATTGATATTATGTTTAGTTTTTAAAGCAAAATAACATATTTTACATCTGTGTTAAATATACTATGTCTTAGTATTTTGAAATTACAAATTATATATCTTTTCAGGCATAAATACAATTAGATACTATGTTAATGTATAATTGTAGTTGAATACTAACAATGTGTTAATAAGTAGCTATAAGCCATTGGAAATGATTATTATTTAAAATTTATTAATTGTATATGATGGGATAGAAATAATTTTAAATTTTAAATTAAAATACATACACCGGAAAGATATAATAATAATAGTAGTACCTATATTATACACTATAAAGGTACATCCATATTTTGGGGAAATAAAATATCCCCTACCTTAATATTATGTACTACACTAACGAATATTGGGAATTCAATAATAAAACGGACGTTTGTCTTTCCGACTTGGTTCGATAGTTACAGACACTATAAACCCTGACCGGAACTATGGTCTGTAGATTTTTTTTGTCTTTGAATAGGAATAAAGTTATATCCCTTTTTACAATGGTTATATAATTTTAACTAAAAATGTTGTGATATAATAACAAGTAGAAACCTGGAATACATATTATAGTCTTTTATTCTTCAAAAATGAGTGCATAAGAAAAAATGTCAATATTATAATATTCAAAAGTATAGTAAGTTACTCGTTCAATATTGCTTAAAAATAAGTTTAATTGTAAAGATAATAGAATCACCTACAATATTAATAATTCAATTTTCTATACATCTTAAAACTCAAGTAAATTATTAATTACTAGGTATTAAGTATTTATTATTTTAATAACATGTAATATGTTGACACATTTTAAATATAATAAATGAAAAAAAAAGTATTTATTATAAATTAAATTAATGTAAATTATCTATTTGACAAAATCGTTTTTTTCTTAAACTGTTTTAAATCAAAAATCTTGTTTTTCCTATTCTTTTTCCCTGGATTATTTTGAAAACTACTAGAATTTTTAACTTTTGATCCCTCAAAGTACTAACTAGATCCATTTTGGTCCAATAATTTCCATAAAATATAATATAAAAATATCTCTAATTATATCTATTATGTATAGTTTGAAACTAATTACATTTAATATCTTTGTTTTCAAGACTTTGATTCAAGTGTTTTGCATTCATATATTGATCATGAATTTGTAAGTTCGTGACTAGTTTTTTGTAACTTTTGTAACTTACTTATAACCAAATTCGCGTTAATGTGGTTTTTGAAGTACTTGAAAACATGCAACTTTTTAACTCGATTTACATTTGATCTGCTGACAAATAAAGGTAGAACCATTCATTATATTCTTAAATTCATTGAATTCAATAGCAACGTCAATACTATTATTGAGCATTATGTGTATACTCAGGGTCGATTCATCACAACAAAAAATTCTCGCAAAGTTAAATTTAGTTGTGAGCTTGGAAATTTTGTCAGTCATTAGAAAATCTTCATAATGTAAGCCATAGGTAAATAATAACAATAGATATATAATACCGTTGTTTATACAATACTGTGTATTGTATAATCAATGATAATACAGGAACAGAGTGTACTCAGTAATCATTAGGTAAAAATTATTTAGCTATTTAGAGATTTAAAACAATGCTGTAAATCTATTACTTACTTTCAAGTAGAATTTAATTGACTAGAGATTACTATTTTAAGTTTTTAATAAAAAATTTTTAATATTCTCTGACAACTATAACAATAAATTATAGTATGTAGTAATACTATGGTATATAGTAATGAATTTATAATATTGTACAATATCATCCATTAAATTTTTTAACGTTATCACTTTCATTTCGAAATCAATGCAGATGTATTTGCACCTATGTACATGATTAACAACATTTTCTTTGATTAGTATTGCTAAATTTACCATAAACCACTTTGATAAATACCCAGTATACACTTATTATAGTATATAGTAGCTAATAACTATACAATACCAAGCTCTGAGTTAAAAGTATAGTCATAATATATTAATCTATTATATGAATTTGTGAGAGGGTATTAGAATTAGAAATAAATATTTATTTTCATAAGTTCAAATTTTTTAATGTACTCTGTATAGTGTATAGTCTACACAATAAATTAATATGGCCCATCCGGTTGAGAATTTTTCATTTCATTTGCCCCCTCGGCTGTTCCTCTCTTCTACTATTACACTCGTTAATATTAATAAAAATAAACAAAACCGACTTTTTGATGAGACTATTGACACAACGTTTTATTGTTCTTTAATAATAATAATGGGTTTTATTATAGACTACTGAGTACTGACATTGCTTATGACAATATAATATTAATTGTTGTAATTAAGATACTATATACTTATAACTGATGTCGGTAACAAACAAAATAACTATCTTTTTCATAGTTTTTGAAGTTGAACATATTGTTTTGTGTTGATTAATTAATTATGAAATTTAAAATTACATTTCCATTTACCAAGCTATTCAGCACATTCAGAATGGATGGAATTAAAAATTCATTATCCAGCGATAGCTGAACACTAGTTATATTCAACAGTGTAAATAGATTATTTTTTTCTATAATAGTGTATATACAGGGTGATTCATCAAGCATATTCACCTCTTGTTAATCCTTTATTTTTATTGCATTTATTTAATAAAATAATTATAATTATTACATTTTTCAGTATTTTTAGTTCAATGCTATAAATACCATAATATATGTTCGGATACTTAAATTTTAATGTAATTTAAAGTAATGGGTTTTAAATTTTTGAAGAACAACGATTCTTAATGATGATAAACGATTTTTAGAAATTATTGATTATAAGACATAAATACTTTTTCGATTACTTTTTCTTTAGATAATATCTTATACTATTATACCTATTATTAGGTACGTGATATCAGTATTATAATATAATCGAGAACTCAATTACTCATAGATAGCCGCGCGCAAAAGTTTAGTTTAAGGATATAGGACCCGATTTAAGGGAATTTTAAAATAAAAATAAAATTTTTACTGTACATTTTTAAGCACACAATATTTAAAAATTTTAGGGTTAACTAGCTTTCTATTTACTTAGTGCAAGTAAGAATATTAAAATTATTAAAACATTTATAAGCCTTACTTCATTTTATATAGGTTTATGATGTGTTTTAGTGTTTATAAATTTAAGCAGGGATCAGATAAAATAAGATAAAGTTTGTCTTTCTCTATTATATTTTGATATGTTGGAGTAACTACAATGGCAAGTTGATCTTTCGTCTTTACTTTGAAAATCAATAATGTTGTCCATCAACCGGTTATTTAGTATTATTATTATTTTTTTTTTATGTAGCCACGGCAAAACGATTATTGTTATTAGGTTATCATTCATTCACTATTTTTTCCCCATACTATTTGTACTTATGTCGTATACTGGTATGTCATTCTTGTTTGTTTTTTTCCACAGATTTTACTAACTTCATGTTTATACATGTGCTTTTTATGACTATTATTCCATTCGTAGATGGTATATGTTTTAAACGTCGTCCAGATTATTAAAAATTTCATCAATCATAAACCGGTTTCATATTACTCTGCAGCAGAACCACCAAAAAAAAAAAACATTATTCGATCCTTACTAAGCATCATCATTTGATCTAATTCGATAAAAGCCATGACCTTCATTCATATGGTATATTTAATATTTTTTAAATAGAAAATTAATAAATTATAATGTCAGTAAATTTGTTCTATCGTTATTGTAGATTGTAAACTATTAATTGAAAACCATGAAAAGTGGTTTGGAGTTTTGGACATACATTTGTTGTTTTTTTAATTTCATAATCGAGTGTATTCTGTAAGACTAAGACTAATTTAAAACTACCACTATGTTTGAAATATGAAAAGCGTAAAGATTCATTTGTTAATACTGTAAAATAGTAATAAATAATAATTATTAAGTTTATGTTTTAATAAATCTAAACCGACATATATTTAGTCGGGAATCATAACATCGATAACGTGTATACCTTACACGACCCGTCTAAAATAGAGTGTAAGGATTAAAAGGGTGAAAATAAATAACAAAACAATTAATACTCCAAACGTATTATACCAAAATAACTCGTCAGTTTCATTGTAATTGACATGGCGCGTGTAATTATTAACGTATTTCAGTTCTCTTGTAGAGCGTATACAGAGGGAAAATGAAATGTTAGTTTCTGTGGATGTCGATCGTCCTAACCATTATTAACGAGCGAACCCTTTTTTCTCACTTCTTCATTACAAATGTATATTTGTGTATGGGGGATACCAATGAAAAATTGGTCAGAAGGAGAATTTAATAATGGTGGTAATGTTTCTATGTTCACTGTTCAGCTGAATACGTGTTATTTGATGGAAAATCGATCAATTAATGTTCCCGAAACAAGAACATTTTTTATTTTTTTTATGCATAAAAGATACAAATTTGTATATATATATGTATATATATGTATGCGTGTATATAACAATGTTATTTAGATAAAGGAGTAAGCTATTGAATAAACATAATTGAACATTTTTATTATACCTTAATATTTTAGATAATAACTAGCTGTTAGTCATATATTGATCGAAAAGGAGAAATAACATTCTTTCATAGTTTTATTTTTATGTTTAAATTTAAAATATATTAAACAATACCTACATATTATACACAGCACCTATATAAAAAGTTATTAGTAATAAATCACAATAAATACATTTTATCAATACATTTTTAAAAATGATGTAGCATTATGTTTCTAAATATGGTTATAAATAGGTACTTTTTGGAACTACTAATATTATAGTATATTATGTACTATAATTTATGAATTTATTATACTTATTATTGTTGCTGTTTAATAGTCTATTATTAAAAAAATATACTTTCAAAATTTCTAACTATGCTATTATTTTGTCAAACCAAGTTTTTAAAATGTGTAAAATTTTTGATATTTTAAATGTTTTTTAAATATAGGTAGAGGTCAACACTTTTTATATTAACACGTGATGACGTTAAGATTTTATGTTAGACATGAATATTATACCTAGGTACATAATGCTTGCTATTTTACAAATAAACATTATTATTTTAAACTTAAGTATCTACTTACAATTAAAATTGAAAATTATCGATATTCTTAAGTAATTTTTACAAGAACAACATCAAATATCATATATATATATATATTATTAACATGAATAAAAATAATTAATTGACGATTATATCGAATGTAATATGATTGAGGTTGATGACCGTCATAAAGATGAGAAACGATAAGTAAACATTTGTATTTTAGTGTGGCATCATTGTCACAAGTCAAAAGTAGATACAGTAATGATATTTAGATTTATCGTCAACTATGATAATATTAAAAGAAAACCGTGAACTGATCCCTGAAAATGGAATTTTGTTTACACAACATGATAAAATAATAAAATAATTTAGGTACTGCCTTCAGTTAATGGGATAAACCAAATAACCTGAATTCATTTATTTATGCTTTCTTTTCGAGGTTATATGAAATTAATCATTTTCCTTTTATTTCTAAAATGAAAATATTTTCCAAAATTTTATGCAAATAATTTAATTTTTGATAAATTCCAAAAAACTTTTATTTATTTATTATTTTTGGTATATTTAAATTTTTGGTATAATATCATATTTTAATAGTTATGAATATAAAATAAAGCAAACTATTGTATTAGGTATATGATATATTGTTTGGTTAAGTTTAATAAATTAGGTGGTTTAAAGTGTTTGTTTAAATTAGTTGCCTTCAAAAGTTTTGTGTGTATGTGGAGGAGGCGTAGTCTTCCTTAATAATATGTTTACAGTCTTGCGATTAAACAGAAAACAAACAAAACTATAATATACTCATTAGATATGTATATATCATTATGTATACTATATTTCTCAAAATATATAGTATAAATTACTTCAAGTGTATGATTACAATATTATGTACCTGCGAGAACATTTTTGTCATCTACAGTACTATAATAATAGATATTATTTATTAATGTTATATAATTTATATATGATATAACTAATATTAATTAATTTAGTAATCTGTAGATATCATGAAAAAATTATAATAATATATAACTATGTACCTATTATACATTTGTACCTATAATATATTAGGTATACATTGAATTATAATAAATCTTATAATATTGTATTGTTTAAAATTGTATATTCAAAGTTGAAGTATAGAAATTTTAAAAATGAAAATTCAAAATTCAATGAAAGATTTCCTAAATTCGTATATCTATACCAATGTATTTTTTAAGTTAATTTTAAATTCTGTACCGACTCATTATGAATTACCTTTAATTTTTTCAAATTATATGTAATTTTTATGGGTATAAGTGGTATGACTGCTATGAGCATTGAAAAATTAAGACTAAGTTCAAAACTCACAAACAATGCAGTGTTTTTATATTATTTACCATCGTATCGCAGTGGTATTTGGTTGAAAATTTAATTGGTTATATGTTTATCGAGGAAATGTGATCAATTTATATAGCAGAGTCTAATTATGTTTTAAGTCAACATATGGAATCTGATGTAAAAAAAAGAAGTATATTCAGTGGTCATATGACATATATTTAGGTATATGCCTTGGTCATGTTCCGAGTATAACTTTTGACTTTAAACATTTTCATCAACATAATATTCTTAAAATCTATATTTCATTATTTTTTTTTATAGATATTTAATTAATTTGTGTTTCTTTTATATTCATGATTTATTTCAAATGCAGTTATATACAGGGTGATTTTTTTATCGAAGAACATTCATTATTTAAAAAAGTATGAGTGTATGAGTATGAGTGTTCTTCGATAAAAAAATCACCCTGTATAGGTAGACAGGTAGAGGTAGTAGGTTCTATAAGGTAGTGTTAAGCTGCTATGTAAAATTCAACATTGTAATAGGTGGGCGTCGAAGAACATATTGTAAAAAAAAAATTGGCAGCGTTTGGGGTGCAGATAAAATCATTGACTATAGGTATATTTCTCATAAATGTAGCCCTATACATTATTATAAGTTATCGTATATAAAATAACAGATCGGATTAAACTCCTCGTTCATCACGAACTTGATCGTTATTCGTTACCTATTATCCTAAAAGTTCGTATTACCGTATTGGTATTATACAATGATATCATCATTAAAATTAAATGTAATCCCATGATACATTATAAACACTTAAATAACTATAATATTTATCTGGTGTGCAATTAGAACAGTAAAAAGATTACGATATTTTCATAATACGTGTACAGTGCATCTACTACCAGTATTACCTATAGGCTATAGAGTATCTAAATATCTAGTGTGCGGAAACTAAATGGTCGCAATAGATAATTATTTTGATTTTACGCGGGAAAATATAATGCGGGCATCTAACAATAATACTGATGCGTACTCATTTATACACGTGCCGTGTCATAAATTTTGTGGCGGAGAAAAAAATTCAAGGTCATGACAATGTTAGAGCTGGGGGCGTGTGTACTGCACTACTGCAGCATACACGTGCAAATGATGCACACAAAGCGCGTGTGCGTAAAACCAATTCCTCTATTTTTTTTTTTTTTAATTTTAGTATTCATAATGGTGGGCCGGTGTCTAACGATGATGTTGTTAAAATGTTTAATATATTTATACAATATATCAGCAATATATATGGTTATATACTAATAGGTTCCTGGTACATATCATTATGTGTGAGATGTTGTTAGTTTTTAAATTAACGCGCAGAGAATAATGTTATTATTTTACAATTATAGGCGCTGTATTTGTGTTATGTTAATAAATACTCTCTGTCGAACGTATTAAAAATACTATTATACACTATTATATTATGAGAAGATAATATAATTGTATATTAAAAAAAACAGCAATTGTTGGTAATTTCATTACACACACGCGCGCTCGCGAGTGTGCCAGTAATTTCGCAATTCGTGGCTGGCCGAGGCGTACTGGCCGTAAAATTCGCACGCACGAATGGTACTGTTATAAGTTCAATGTAGACTGTTCTGAAAAATTATCCGCTCTTTCTGTATTTAGGTTATGAGCATCGTATTGTATTATATTATACAGGTTGAATCACCAAGGTTGTTCTTCCACACGTTTTCCCTTAATATAACTGGTAATGCAATTTTTCAAATTTTGAATCTTAGTAAAATTAATTATCAATCAGGTATAATATTTTTTTTAATTTGATTATTGATCATTCTATCTAAGAAATGTTAGTGTTTTAGGTACAAATAATCCTTTTTTTTAACGAAAACTTATTAACCTTTTTTTATTGTAAATTGTTACAAGTTTTTTTTCCGAAAATGTTGATGTACCAAATAAAAATTTTTACGAGTTGTATGCAATTTATTAAAATTCAAATATTGCGGATAATAGTTAAAGTAAAATTATAATTTAAATAACAATGAAGTTATTTTATTGTTTTATTCTGGGTTGCTGAAACAATCACTAAACATTTAATGAATCAATAGTGAACTAATGGTCCCTTAAAAAAATTTTAGTGACCTATGATTGATTTATTAAATTTTAATGAACCATTAAATTATTCAATTTTTTTTCACACGCCATTAGAATTTAAAAATGAATTATAAATGAAAAATTAATTTACTGTAGGCTATTTGACGTACTATTTTACGTTCTATAAGTTAGAACGTAAATTAAATATATATGCCATATGTATACTATTTAAGATAAATAATTTTTATTTTGAAGTAAAAATAATGTGTATTCACTATTGATATGTAAACAGTAAACACGTTATTATAAATTCATAACATAATATTATCTTATTGTCAATGATATCTTGGAGGATAAATTTAATAATACATATTTGATATTATTATGTACATTTACAAGTAAACTTATTTTGACTTCATATGTAACAAATATTATGTACACGTACAGAAAATTAATATATATATATATATATAGAGAGAGAGTCATATTTTTATTTTTAACCGGGTTTCAATTACAAACAAGTTTAACTATTAATTAAAATGTTTCAAATGTAAATAATTTTTAGAATTCTGAGATAATCAAGAAATTCTTCTAGAATGACAGTCACTTATAAAGTTATAATTATTATTACCAATTGTTAGACAGACTTGTTGTTTGACTTTAATTAATTTATTTACGTGCACGTAATTCATATGAATTACAATGTTAAATATAAGCATATTAAATTCATTGATATTTTAAATAGTGACTATCAGATTAATATGCCTACTGATATTATTTTTAATAATAACTACGATACTAAATTTCAGTGGCGGTGCTAGGCGTGTGAGGTGTGGGCCATTGCCCACGGCCTCACACCTCAAAGGGCCTCTCGTTCTAAAGGGCTTTATAATTAACCGTAGAGAAATATGACAGAAGTTACAAAATGTTTAAAAAGGGCCTCTTTAAGTCTACTTCGCCCACATATAACTTTTACCTCGCCCTGCCACTGCTAAGTTTAATATTCAACGATTGTTATGTAATCTCCTTAACAGATTAACGGTTTGTCCTGTTAATATTTTAATCAAGTGGTTTACGACAGCATAAGTTGAATATTATGTTAGGTACCTACTATTACTAGTACTTTACCAGTGTGAATTATAATATACATACTTTTTATTTGATACTTGAAAATTTAATTAATAGACAATCATATTTCAAAACTACTATATACCCAACATAGGAATTCCCTTATTTAATTTAAGATTTTGCAATTTTTCATTTAACTTTTACAAAATATTACAATATCGTTGCATATGACGTATTGATGAGGATTTAGGCAATGTGATGTTCCACAAAATTATGCTCATAGGCTATTGCAAAACAGATAATAGTATAATGTCCATAACATAATTTACCATTCATCAAAAACATTGGAACTTTGGGTGTAAGTTCCATTCTTGTTTTTTTAATATTATAATTTCGACAATAATATATTAATATGCATTTAAAATATAGTCACAGTAAAAATTAACAACTAACCAATTGGTAATTTTACTCTGGAACACAAACATATTTTATAGAGGAAACAAATATTTTCAAGTAAGTTTTTTTTCTACAATATAATATTATTCCATATATCAAAAAATTGGAGTATACCTACTGTTTTATCTGCGCAATTATTATTCTTGTGGTATTGATAGTATATACTTCAAGGCATACGACATTTATTTTGTACGTAAATTGTACTATTGCTGTATTCATTGTCGCGCAGTCTCGTTTGTTGCTTGTTATCATAAACGACAACCCATGATTTAATTTCAACGAGAAGCTGAAGGTGACCGGAATGAATGTTTAATAAGTGAGAAATTAATAGATAAATAATACTACAATATATAGAAGTAAGAACACAAAGTATTCGTAAATGAATAATATTAAATTTTAAGCCTCTGATCGAAGGCTACGAAGCCTATTAAAATAATAATTAAGTGCAAAAGATTTAGTTGTGGAATAAAATATTACCAAAGTACAAATATTCTAGTGACAGCAGCATAAGCCTTGGATTGCGAATATCTTTAAGATTTTAAACGCTGGTTGTTTTATTTTTATCAGTGATTTTAAGTCACCTACGCTGGTAGGCTGGTGTCGGTAACCGGTTCGAGGCTAAGCTCAGATTCATATAGGTACGATTAAATATTTGGAGATAACCTTTTACGACGCTGCTGTATGGTACCTATGTGTATAATATGTTTCATATTTGTCTCTTTTATCTATTTGAAAAAAAACTAGACGAAATTATTGTACCATTAATTGTATATGAAAAATTTCCATCGGGTTCTCGGATGGTCTTAATGTTCACCAAAATTTAAAATATTTATTTATATTGATTGAAATGAGTTGTATTATTATTATTATTATTATTTTTTTTTTATTGAACTAAAAAAACATCAACAACAAAGGTTATTAGTTTTTGTTAAGATACAATGTTAAGGGTATTACAATGTTTATATGATGCTAACTACATATGGTTACTATTTAAGTTAATGTTACAATTTTTTTTTTTTAATCAATACGTTTAATTTTTGTTGTATAAATCCGCTCCTTTGAGAAAGGCTATCATGTTCGATGTGGTCTCGTTGCTCGGTCCCAGAGCTCCATACAAGTTGGGTGGAATGTTGTATTTCTCCATAACTTCTAAATATTGATAACACTCTGTTATTATATGTTTCACAGTCAGTGTAACCCCGCAGGCTGCACATTGAGGGGGTTCTTCTTTGGCCATGAGGTGTTTATGTGTCATCCTTGTGTGGCCTATTCGGAGACGATTTATAATAATTTTTTCTCTTCTGCTGAGATATTGATTTTTCCAACTTAGGATTGTGTTTTTTAGTTGTATTATTATAGGTAGTAAAATCGACACTTTATGTAGTGTATTAATTTTTATTTTCAAATATTTCGATTAAAAATAATTGTGTTATAACAAATAACTAATAAGGTTTCTATATAAATTTATTTTTATTTTTATCATGTAATATGCAATCTGTACAATTTAGCACAATATAAATTTAATAATATAAAATACTAATATAGTAATATATCATTATTGTAGCTAAAAGAAAAAAAATTTACATAATATAATAATGTAAGAATAAAAAAAATAAATAAAAAAAATATGACGATAATGTGATATTACCTTACATTAAGGTTCTCAAACAATAAACATTGTATAATAGTTTACCCGTATGAATAACTTTATAATAGGTACCTAATAATGTATTGTACTTTACGAACCAAAGAGTAATTCAAGTTAGTAGTCGGAATCACGTTAAAAACACTAACCACGCTGAGTAATAAATTCACGTCGGGCCCAATTTTCGGGTCCTGTTGCCAATTAAAATGATTAACAATCCATGTTACACTAACCAATGATAAATGGCCTCGGGAAAACGATGTATGCGGTGGCAATTCATCTCCACTGTTGGATCTAAATTATTTGCCTTAAAGTTATTTGTAAATTACTTTGAATAACTTTTGATTAAAAACGTTTTAGCGAAATTGCACGGTTTATAAATCCACCTACGATAATACAAATTATACGATAACATCGGATTAAATCATATAGTGACCTTTTCCTGGTAAATGTATCTTATCGGATTTCGCAAGACATAATATTATATTTAATATATTAAATTTATTCACAAACATAACCATAGTAAAGATAATAACTTTCATCCCTTTATTCCAAAATATAACCAACGTACAGATGCGCAGTGTACCTATACTTTCTATGTCATACTCATAATATAAAGAATATACTAGTATACATAATACATAAAGGAATAATTTTTATACCATAATTTTGTAAATTGAAAATCTTGCTCTTTAAATGAAAAATCGTTTTTTATTTGGTTTAGAGGCATACAAATATTAGATATTCATAGTATTTGAATCAAAACATAATATTATGTTTATGTTTAGTTCAATAACGAAATATTTCCATGCAATTATTCAATGCTGTGGGAAATTACAAGGACAAATACATTTTTTTAAAGTTTTAAAATTAATGAAATACAAATACCTATTTCAGAAGAAAATAAATTTTGGTTGTAGAAACGATACAAGTTTAAACTTTTAACAATTTTCTTAATAAATTGTAGCAATGTATAGGTACAAGTAATCTAACAAACCATGAAACATTTTTAGGTGAGTAATTAAAATTCGACGTAAATCATTATGCTCAAATTCCAGTCTTTAGATTCTTCATTGTATGCAGAAAATATGGTTTTCTTAAGTTATAAATGGTTATCGATATATATTTATTAAAATTGTTATGTATATAATATTATTAAAATATAATTTAAGACTAATTTTGTGTATTTATTACATCAAATAAAATTGCTAAGTGCTAAATTTTTCTACACATGCAAAGAAATCATTATAAAGAGACTAGATTATGATTGTTACTTAACAAAAATATAAAAGTATAAATATATAACCTATTTATATTGTACATTGTAACAACAATACTATTAATGTGACAAAAAATATGAAAACATACTTTTTAGTTATTATTTTTTTTATTATTGAAATAAATCTACAATCTATATATATTCTTTATACAATGAGTAGATTTGATAAGTAACAAATAAAATTAGTTAACATTAATCATGAGATTAGGGAGGATACCTAGTACACCCTATAGAAAACATAGTTAAATTCGATCTAAAACTTAATTGAAATCGATCATTTTACTTTTTCAAATTTTAACTCTTATCCAAAAAACAAAAAAACTAACAAACACAGAAGAATCATTTTTAAATTATTTTGGTAAATACCGTTAAACAAATACATGAATCTGTATTTAATGAATTAAATAACAATATTATAATAATTGAAATACGACGTTAAATTAAATATTTTGTATTTAATCATTTTAATGTAAGACAGTATATACAAAGTATTATGTATTTGCAGTGAATTTTACAATAACTTAAAAATAAGTGAAAAATACTTAACTATTGTAAGTACCTACTAATTATAAAAACCAAAATGGTTTTAGCAATCTGGTTCTAACAAGTTCAATTTTTAATTTATTCATCAAAAAAAATATATTTAAAAATACACATAATAAACAAAAAAGTGGGCAACTGGTAACACGATGCTGTAAATTAAGTGTCCATAGGGTTACTTTAATGGGTGTGTCGAATATGAATTCAGTGTTATAAAATTATTGTACACGAAAATCAATTATGAGCAGAAACGTTCTGTCAGATTATAATATTTCTAAGTAGGTATATTTTATGATATTATTGTGATTAAATTAATTTATTTTACAATATCATAGGCTTTTGTTTAATTAAATTAATTTATTTTTTGAAAAAATTTCATTTTAAAACTTCATTGTGTGCAGTATAGCCTTAGATTTTTCACATCTTTTAAATTGTCAGTCCTTAGATTTTAAAGTTGTACATGTTATACATTTTTAACGAATTTGTTAATTTTCAATTTGATAAATCTTGTTAAAATTTGAACTGTAATATGTAAAAAAAAATTGTCCTTATGCATTTTTTAATATTTGTAAGCGGCTGTTGTAACAATACATCGGGAGTCTTGTTTTAGATTTACAAGTTTTTTGACCCAATGAATAAAATGTGATTGAAATTTACAAAAAAAAAAAAAATAAAAAATATTGAAAACTGAAAATATTGAAAACTGAAAATGTCAGTAAACAGCTTAAAATAAGTTATAATTTTATCAAGTATATGAAATAATAATATATACATATACTGTAAATTTTAAGTATCTGTAGTTATTCGTTTTTGAATTACAATAAATAAGAAAATCGTGTCATAATGAGAAGAGTAAATATCTTATGTTGTAAAAATTTGAACTTCAAACACTCATAAAAATTTAATTTGCTTTCCTGTAGACATTTGATTTTTGATGAAGATAGACAAATTTATGAGGAATCTTCATCAAATTTTTAAATTTTAAATTAAAAAGAAAATTCTTTATGTATCTCCAACTCAAAATAATTTGTGAATTTTTGTAATTTTTTACATATTTTGTCAAAATTCAAAATTCAGCTGCTTATAAAAAACTACAGTGGATTCACACCCATTTTTTTTTAATTTCCACTTAAAAATTTAAAAAGAACCTTGTATTACATTTAACATTTTTTACAGAGCAAACAATACTATAGAAATATTAATATTAAGAAATCTAATAACAATCGATAATTTTATAGGTATGCCTATAATAAATAGCTTTTTTTTATTTAAATATATTAAATTTGTTTACAATAAAAACAATAAGTAATAAGTATAGCATACAAAATATGCAAATATGAAAAACGTAAAGAGGAGACAAACCGTTCATTAATAGAACCTCAGAATTATTTTAATTTTTAATTTTTTTTTTATAAATAGCTAAACATAATTTAAAATATTTTGAAAAACGTATGGTGTATAAAGAATTTTAATATAAACATTCACTGAAGAATGTATGTATCTATACAGTAATTTGCATTAGAGTTACGCCAAAAACCTAAATGGTTTTTGTCAAAATTAAGTAAAAATATCCGATTTTTCTTAATTTATTTTTATGTTTTTCTTGCGCTTTTGAAAATTTCTAGGATTTTAAATGTTGACCTATCGTATATTCGTATGCATAAATCAGATTCATTTTCCTCCTGAAAAAAATACTGAAGTTGAAAATTGAAGTATTATTTTTACTTACTCTTACGTACATATAGACACAAATATAAATAAAACAATACAGTGGCTTGGTGAGGCGCGGTCGTACGCTCAATCTGCGGAAACGCACTGAGCGTACGTACCGGCCGCAGTTGTTAGCTCCCGGATGGGGGACTACCCGAGATTTTTAGCAACATATCCTTACCACACATACACAAACACGTGTTACAACCCTACCCACTTAAAAACTTACAAACAAACATACAAAAATAACCCCTACCGTACCACCCCACACCCAATGAACTATGTTGCCGCGGGGTCTCCTTACAAAAAAAAAAAAAACAATACTTGTATAGTCAATATATTTATCGTTCCACTCAGAATCAAAATATGTAACTTCATTCACTAGAAAAAATATTTAAGGGTCAAACCGTTGTTGGTTGAAACACTGTTGTTAATAAATGGGTTATTATTTATAATAATATCATCCCATGTGCACACATCTGGATGAAGCGTGATTTTTTTTTAAACGGTAGGTATTATTTGTTCTTTATTTAGTATTTCATATCTCGTAAATATCGAATTTGATAATGGTTTTGTTGACTGCAATTTGTTAGTCTTATCATAGTGGTCTGTGACCGTATAGAGTATCGTCTATCGTCTATTGTCCCGCACTATAATAATTACAACGGTGAACAAAATAATAGAAGATTAACAACTATTATATGGTACGGTCTACAAGTGCGTCATTTGAATATTTTTCTTCTTGCATTCTTAAAAATAAAAACACAATAATTGTTCCACGCTTTCTAGTCGTGACAGATTATAGTAGTGCTGAGATCGGGAAAAGAAGCGAACTACAATGGGAGAAAAAAATAAAGGCCGAAAGTTATTTTAAGAACGTTCAATATTGTCGGCTTAATTAAAATCATATCAGAAATGAATGGGTCAAATAAAAATTTCAACAGTAATAAATAGACACTGAAGAATTTCCAAATGGGTTTTATACTTTTATGCATGAATAGGTATTAGATATATATATATGAATTCATATTTTAGGGAGGGTGAAGAAATTATAAAAATATAGTTTAATTTGAAACATGAGATATATGTCATGTCATGTACTTTTTTGATTTTCGCTAAATTATTATTATTTCATTTTATTTCGATTTTATAATTTCGCATTGAGCAAACGAATCTGAATTTAAAAGTTAAACGCGATGGAATGTTAGTAAGAAAATATAATATAGGCACTGTACAAAATATGCATAGTCATACTTTGAGAAAACTCATAACTTTCAAGTAGAGATATTGAATTAGGTAATAATCATTAACTATTTCGTTCAGACATATTTCCACTAACCAAACAATTATAAACAATTCCAAACAGTTTCTCTGTTTTCGGTATTGAAATGTCAATCACTTGAAGTACTTTCTTAATTTCTTGCATTTATATTTTCTATACTAACTATTTATATTTATTTTTTGTAAAGCTCAATATAGTGACTGTGCAATATTTACAATATTCCTTAAATAAAAAAAAACGTCGATATAACGTAGGGACGAGGCGTTCCTAAAAGTGGGAAGCAAATTTTTGTCAACGCTTGAAAGGGGAGTGAGCGGCGGTGTATCGTTATTATTGCACGGTTGGTGTAAATTGTCAAAAGTAATCCCAGTCGAGGTGAGTAGGTATCTATATGATTATCGTGAGCCACAATAAATTGAATTGTTCGCGTAGTGAGCATCCGAAAAGTTACAGCTAACTGCACAATGTTCATCCTGCAACGTAATAATGTGTTATACCTACCGTACTCTGATCACTATATAAGTATAGAATAGTACATAGTCTGACAAAAAAAGGCAATAAATATTCGAAGGTTCAATTCCCATTTCCCACTATGCAGTGTGCATCGTGACCGTAAATTGGGTGCAAACGTATTTATATTGTACTAAAAGTGTTAACAAAATACAAAACTGACAAACTGTTGCGGTATATTATATCATAAATAATTAAACGTATATAAAAATATATTATATTATATACTAGGCTATATACTGTGAATGTACATCTGTCATATGTGAACTACTTTATTATTAAATTTGAATGCCATTGATGCAGAATCGAAATACACTTTTAACATTTTGATAATCATCAGTTATATAAGTTATATAACTAAATATTATGCATTTGTGTATGTAGTATGTATAATGTATGGAGTGTGTCTTGATATCTATCCCATTTCACGAAACAGAATTTCATTAATTTATTACACGTCTAGTAATCACACAATAATATGGTCAATATGGACAATGATGGTGTAGCCAATTGGATTTAGTTGTTACTCTGAGAGGGTAGAAAATGCCCAATACTTATTAAAATGATTGAGTAGAACTAAAAAATAATTAAGAAAAATAGGATTATTTAAGTAATACCAAGTTTTTGACAACTTCATTTTTTTTTACTTTTTAAAATCATTTTGCCTTTTTTGGCTTATTTAATGACAATTTAAATTGTCCACTCTAGTTATATTTTAGCTTTATATTGGTGTATATTATTTTAGATTAAAAAGCTTAAAGATTTGGTTTATACTTTTTTCTTAACAGAATTTAAGAAAAAAAGTTAGTGTAAATTGCAAGTAAGCAAATTTTTATTAGGATTAAAGTTCATATTTTGCAGACGCATTAGATATTCAAACATATGTTAATTATTTATCTTCAAATGATTTTTATTATTTTTTTATTAACCAATAGGTGATTGAAACTTTTCATCATTACGTATATAATTATATTCTATACAAAATGAAATATTCAAAATATTCAGACCAATTTTAAGTTGCATTCCACTGTAGGTATTAACTTATAAGTTATATTATAGCAATGGTATAATATTATTATTAATAATTTTTTTTTTTAAATCAGAAAATCGTACAATATGTAATAACTGTATTTACAATAAGCACGTGTGATCAAAGAATTAACATAGAAAAGACAAAATAATATAGAATAAAGTAACAAACAATAGATTAAATTAAATTACTATTATTTTTATATATTATAAAATAATATTATGATATAATATATACGATTTGTTTTATGTAAAAATTAATTTAACGAACCTTGCAATTACTTAAGACGCTCTTGAAGACTAAATAATAAACAAAAGCCTCAATTAATGATATAAATTTTTTATCGTTTCACTCGTCTTGATATATATATATATATAATAATATATCTTGTTTTATTTTATTTTTTATTATTACATTCTTTTAATATATATGGTTAAAGTGAACGAATCAAATTATGAAGGTGCTTAATTTATACAATTATACAAATGTATTTTTATACTATGTAGGACCTCGAAATTTAAATTACAACAATGCACCCTTCAACTTGTCAGCTTATAAAATATATATATCCTATACAATTAGGCGACCTATTTGCTTATAAGCAAACCGTATTTCAGTTTAAGCAAAAAAACCAATGATATTATGTGGTTGAAGCCACTGATAATGACGTGTATAACTTTATTTACTGTATATTTAAAATATTTAAAAAAAATGAATTACTTTACTCTTCAAGTTGTGAATTAGTTATTTTACAGTAAGTAACATATATATACATAATACATATACATATTTATGTTGATAAAAGAAAAGGTACTTTTAATAAACTGAAACTAAAACTATTAACATTTATCAACAAACCTGTAAACTAAAATCAATATAAGTACTTATCTATTACTTAAAGTTTCCTTTCTTGAGATAACAAAATATCTCTAAGTATGGAAATAAATATTTAATAAAAATAAAAATAGTAATAATATTAAATACAATTTAACTTTTTAACCAATTAGTAAATTCAAAAAAGAATATTCAATTTTTGATGAGTATTATAGTATAAAATATCTATATTTAATGAACCCATTGATAACTGTACTTCCACATTTAATGACTAAAGTTACATATTATATAGCTAGTCAAATTTTTGTTATATTATTAATAATATTCAGCTTTTAATAATAATTAATAACAGTGATTTTTGAAGACAAATATTATAGATGTGCTGTGTGTATCAGACTCGACCGATATTACAAGTTACAACTTAAAATTGTAACTCCTTTGTTCTGCAACCAGCTGTTATCCATTGATTTTCTAGTCTAATTTGGAAACAGTCTAAAAGAAACTTATTGTCATTTTGTCACACTGCATACTTATTACACTTAACATTATCCGACAAACAATAACTTTCAAAACGACAGAAATAAAATATATAAAACCGCCTATTATATTAGCGGCGTCCAGGTGATTTGTTTTATCGATTCCCCAAGGGACGAAGAATGCTAGCGAAGAAATAAAATACTCAAGTTGGCCTGACCCCAAAAGTAGATCGTATTGTGACATTTTGAACTCGTTAAGCGACTTTTTCGTTTTCCTGTTATACATATATTTTTCTTCGTTTTCCGAGTCATGTGACAGCGACTTTCGACGTGAATAAAATGCCGTTGACAGCTGTGTGACCAAAGAGTAAGAAATATAAAGTTTAAGTGTGTTTGGGTATAAGCAAGTAAGATGGAGGTATGGAAAAATGAGATACAACTATAAAAGTTTTTGGTAAAATGACAGTAAAGGCGGTCAAAACGGAAGGAAATTCAATCGAATGATATGACTCAGACTGACAGCTTTTGTCGAGTAAAATATACTGCTGCAGTTGTATTATATTATAACCTTGTACAGCTATTAATTTAAAAGCGAAGTCTATATGTAAGATAATTATATAGTTGATTTTATCAATAAAATTACAAATCTTTTAGTCACTTATTAAATTTGAGTCGTTAGATCATATTATGATGTACCTTGCTATTAGTTATTTAGGTTGAAAAATGTGTTTTAAAAAATATCAAAACGGAAATTTAAAAATAACAATGGGTAAAGTATCTATACATTCAAACAGAATATAATAATATACTATCATTTTTACATACTGATATATTTAACTGTTCAAAATGTTGAAAAACTATATCATTTTTTTATTATATACAGCAATTTTTCAATAATTATATTCATTCATAATTTATTGATTATATATTATAATAAGACTTATTTTAAAATGTACCAAGTACAATTTATTTTAAATTTATTATTTCGAGGTTGTACAAGTTATGCAGTCATCAGGTATTTGATTAGAGTTTTGCTATTTAATTTTCTTGGTAATCTCCCCTTCAATTTATAAAATAACTTTTGGTCGATCGAACTTAAATGTTTAAAAAAAAGATTTTTATCTTTTTTTTTCAGTGCAACGAATTCTGTTATAATATTTCCCATAATGAGCTCGAGATCAGACATTTTAGATGTTACATGAAAAATATGATGATAATTTGTCTATGCGTTATATTAATTTCATTAATTAATATTTTAGATAAAAATTCAAGGGTATTATTTACGGTTCAGTAAATTTATCCGTTATACATAGCTAATAACTACACTTTTTATAACAATATTGTGTACATTAATCGAATTTCGAAATTGTGTTCTTATTAACGTTAGTAGGTACTTCCAAGTGTAACGTTTTATGTGATTTCACGATATTATGTTAATATTTGACATCTTCCCAAGGGACTCTATCAATGTATAATATATGAACGTAGGTATTGTAAAATCCGTTGAATGTCGAATCGGTTTGTTGTTATATATCCCGAGCCTGGCTCATCCGTGTACTTATAAAAAATCTTTTGTCTTCTCGATTACGATTAGATATGGACTACAAACTATACATTTCTGTGGCCGTGCATGTATAATTTATTTTTCTGCGTTGACGTTGAGTTTTTATTTTTATATTTTTACTTATACGTTTAGCCTCAAGCCAATACATACTCTCTCGATGGGTCCATTATGTTAATTTTATGTATTATATGCTAGCAAGAAAGAGAGAGAAATAGTGAGATGTAAAAAGAACCTATGAAGGGAGTGGTCATGTCATAAATTAAAAAAATCTTATCTGCTCGTGATGTGCGTGGGCTCCCGTTAAGCTAGAGAAAAAGAAATACTAATCGGACTAAAGTAATGTTGGCTAGTCACCGGAATGCCTAAGTATAATATATATGAATATTAAAATGTTATAATTGAGCGCCATTGTTAAGTTTTTATAATCTTTGTTATTTATTTTATAATAAATATACTTATTTTTTTTTTTTTTTGCTATAAAATATTGAAATAATTATAATTTGGTTCTTTTTCATCATTGTGCGATTTCATATTACAGTTATTCAAAGTTTAAATTATATAATATTATATCATTATAGCATTAAGATATAATATGTTATTTATTTTCTCAAGCTAGT
Source organism: Diuraphis noxia (assembly GCF_037042655.1). NCBI lineage: Eukaryota > Metazoa > Arthropoda > Insecta > Hemiptera > Aphididae > Diuraphis > Diuraphis noxia. Next base: position 82,130,433 of record NW_028301713.1, read on the forward strand.
GCTTATTGAATACTGTATAGAACTTTTTTAAAAAGTTTTTTGCACTTCATATATAGGTATAGGTACTTAAAATAAATGTCAAATAGTGTACCTATATGGTTTTTGTGTTAAATTTTTCACTCTAATTACGATGAAAGACAACTTTATACAATTTACGGCAATGCAAAATTTAATCTAATCGTTTATTTTAATGTATTTATTTTTTGATTTTCACATGCAAAGTTTATAATGGATATTGAGATATTGAAATGCAGTGATGGAATTTTAGTATAATAATACATTTTATTTTTCTTACATTTGTCCAATCAAACTAATAAACAGTGTACGATGTATAAATGTTGGTTCCATACTACCGTATTGTGGACAATGTCAGTCGTGACGGAAATTGCATTAACAAAACAATCGTCGAGAATTATATTTTATGCACAACACACCCATATACACCGAGTTCGCCTTAACACCACAACGAAATCCCTTGAGCCATACCCACTGTCTCGCGTATAGATATGAGGTGTAGTAAAATATTGTTTTATAATATTATTATGTCTATTGTGTACACTACAGTCTGAGTGGGCGATGTAGTCGCATGGTGAGTTAGTGAGTTGATGGTTCACGCGCTGCACAAAACCAGCGGCAGCAATAGTATATGTTATATTTGTACATACTACATGGTAGGTACATAATATAATATCGTTATATACCATTATATTTTGTACTATGTACTAGCTGCAGCAGCTATCTGGGGCCCACGTGTACAAAAAATTATTATTATAATGGTTTCTCACTTTACCGACTTAAAAGTATTTACTTTTTGGTTTTCCTATACAGCACTATTTCTACTGCAATCACTCTTAACCACACTTCAATGTTCAATCGCCTTTTCAACTTTAACGATACATGGCCATTGTTATGTGCTCGTGACTTTTTTGTGGTCGTAAATCGTGATTGTTATTTTCCTAAAACCACTGCGTAAAAAGTATAAGTTGAAATACTTTGCATAGTACTCAGTATGGTGGAATGCGAAAATATGGTTTTCTACTGTTGTAAAAATAACAGATATTATAGTAAATTTTAAAATGTTAAACAAGATTTTTTTTAAATGTCTCAATCTTTAAAAACCAAACTTTTAAACAAAGATTTGTTCAATACCTATTATAATACTTTTTTATACCGTCCAATAAGGAATAAAAGTATTTATTTAAAATTGCTTGTACAGTTCATAATGTTTTCAGCGCATTTTATCAAAGTCTATCGGTCAAAAATTAATTATTCAGTGTTGGTAGTTATTATTTTAACACATTTTGAGATTTTTGTTAACTGTTTAAACACTTTTTTATTTTACTATTCATTTCAGTGAAATTGGTATGTCAATACTGTAGTAAAAATATTCAAATTAATCTAGTAAGATTTTTGAAAATTATATTTAGTATTCTTAACTAGTAAAGGATAATAAATAATGGTATAAGATTTTTGATTTTAAAAACATATAATGCACAATAATTTACAATAAATAACTAATAAATATTATTCAAAATTCTAAATAAAATATTTATTTTTTTATAAATATTACTCTGTATAATGTTGCATTTGTAGATTAAGATTTTAGACGTTTGAGTATTATCGTTGTATCTAAATGCTTCATAAAAACAAATTATGTGAAATTATACTTGGTAATAATTCAAGGTTTTCTATTTATTTTTTCATCGACTTAAGCATTTATAAAATAGACAATTACTGATGATATCTTGTAAGTCTATAGTGTGCCAATTTAGTTGTAATTCAATTTCGTCTTGGTCTATCAATTACTTGGCTAGATACCTATTTGTGGTTGTAAATTTTTATTAATGATTCAAGGAATATACTGAAAAAGTAATTAATCTATTGTAATTAGTAATAAATGTTTATTAATTGAAAAATATACAAAATAATAAAATAAAATAATAATCCATTAACTATTTAAATAGTTAATTTTAAGTGTTCATGTCGTCATGATAAAAAAAAAAACAACCATTATTTACTGATATTCTGATATTATATTTTAGTTTTTGTTTTGCATGATATATATGATGCTTTTATGTTAGAACAAAATAACTAATAAACTAACAACCATAATTTTATTATATTTTTTTACTCTGGCAGTACATAGTAAATAGATAAATGAATACATCTGTATTTATCAATTAAATTCAACTTAATTGCTGTACTCGTATAATAACTATTATATTTATTATTTTTTTATAAAATGGTCAATTAGTATAGATCGTGTGTTGTAGGTTTATTTTATCATTTATGATCTTCTAGAAATTAGAAAAAAAAATAAATTGAATTTAAATTATATATAATCGTAGTAATAGCAACAACCATGATGCAAGATCATGTAAAAAATTTTTTATACCTTTATATCTATCTATACATCGAATCGCTATCAATTGTATAACAAAGCCATTAGTTTTTACTTATTATTTCTTTTATTTTTAGCAAAACTTTTAAGTCACATGTGTACCGATAAATATATAAGATTAATGATTAAACTCTAATATATTATATAATGTGAATTTTTCGTTTTTAAGTTAAAATAGATTTCTATACAGCGAATGTTTGAAATGTGCTCCGAAAATATCACTGAAAAAATATAAATAAAAAACGTATTAATGGTGTTGTTTTTGTTCCGCAGTTCGTCACATGACGTTATGTATTTTGGCTCTGATGATGATGAGTCGTGTGGGTGGGATGCGGGTCATGCAAAATGTTGTTCGCGCCAGTCCTTTGTAGCTAGGCAGCTGGATTACAGCCAAATCTTTGCTTTTTGCCAAAAATCATTGACTAATGAACGCCGATGAATTCCTCTTGGATATTATAAACAATAGCAATAATAATAGTAATTATTATCGTCACTGCTCACTCTATATTATTATATTATCGATCATCATCCGCTCGTTTCAAGTTTGTTAAATTTTTTCTTTCCAATGGTTTTATTTTGCCATCACCATTGTTAATTATTATTTATTTTGTTAAGGTGCGGTACACGCGTTGAAGGTTTGTCGAGGCTATTTGACGACAACACCACGCACCGTGCACGTGGGATGTCATTTTTATAACGTAATATTGTATACATATACGACATCCAGTTACTCACACTTACGCTCGCGTGCACACACCATATATAATATTGGATATTACAAGGAACGCATAATAATATGTTTTACATTTTAATCAAGTAATAGTTCCTTGTAAATTGTATTTTATAAAATACATATTTCGTAAATATCGTACATCAAAGATTTATAACAATTTAATAAAAAGTAATATGAAAATATATAACACCAAAAATGAATTTGACAAAAATACAATTACGAAGGACATTAAGAATGTTCTATTGTGTTGTCAAAGAGTAGGTAAACCTTTTTGTTGATATTGCATTATAGGATTGTATTGGAACTATCAAGTGAAATAAAATTAAAATAAATGTTCTTTTGTAGATCAAATTGTTACTGTTTAATATTTTCTACAAAAAGTTCAAAGTTATTATTTTTATTATTATTTACTATTCAACATCAAAGGGTAAAATTTGAACTGTATCTGAATTTTATATTGTTTATATTTAATAATTTAAATATTCTATATATTTCGCTGTATTCTAGTAGCTATACTATAATATACAGGTACCTACTATGCGTATAATCTGATAAACGAGTATTGTTAGTATAAATATATTACGTCCGTTTTTTTGTAAGTTTTGTTTGAGTAAGGTACTTTATTACAAAAAGTTAAAACTAATGTTCTCTTGTCAAATGTTGTGATACACAAAGAATGTAATTTCCTGAAACAGTGTAGTGTGTTTAATTGGAATGTATTTTTTACTGCGGAATAATTTGGAATGAAACTGTATAAAGTAGCAAAAAATAACAAAGGGTAATTTATTTTAATTTTGACTTTAGTACTTTAAATTTAAAATTGTGTCACGAAGTTCGTAAATCATAAACGATGTAATGAAACGATGTTGTGCGTTAAACATGTTTGTTGTTTTTGTGAATTTAAAAAAAATATTTTTATTTTTTTAACGTAATGGGTATAGTTATTTAATAACTTTTAAGTACATAGGTATCGAAATGTGAGCTAGAATATTTGCCTTTAGAATATTAATAAATTTATTTTGGATGCTGCTGTGGGATATCTGTATAGGTACGAAAGTTATTCTTTGATAGCGTGATGTATTTTGTTACTTTGAAAACAAAATATAAGATCTCCCATGTTATATATTATTTTGTGGAAAGATAGTATATATAATAGTATAATACTATATTGGTTAAATTCCATGAAATTTGAAACAAAAATTAAAAATTAACGGATTAAACATTTTTAATTCAAATTATATTATTTCTATATTATTATTTTATAAGGCTTTAAAACTAAAATATATATTATAAACAAACACTATCATAATAGTTAAAGTGGTTTAAAATAGATACAATTATCCAATTAATATATACATTTACTATTTGTATGGTATTATACCTATTAAAGTATTATTTGAATGTAAATATTAATATTTCCTGGTCGTCAGTATTATTGTGATAAATGTGCACTTCATTTTAAGTTTTATGTATGTTTGAATGTGGATCATCGATATAAGTATATAACACGCTGAACCATCATATTGTATTAAAGTAATTTAATCATACAAACTATTATTAGGTAGCTTCTATTACTTATTACTTAATAAATATTACTAAGTCTAGAAGTCTAGAAGTTATAAATTATGAGTATAGTATGTATAAGAAAAAATAAGTATATGTCATACATAAACACATTGTTCTAGCATTCATAAAAATTCTAATTAGTAAATAAACGATTAAAAAAAAAATTAAAAAGTATTTTATTGTTGGTAATAATTATGTATTTAATAAATTATATTTAAATGTAAATGAAATATTATTTAAATGAAGAAAATTAGGTATGCAATTGGGTATATAGATATAGATATCAAAATCCATTTTAGCACCAATTACTATTATTATTATTTTAGTACCTACCTATATAGTTTACAGCAGAATACGAGTGGTAATATTATTAATGTATTGTAATTGTATTATAATAAATCAAGCTCGAAAATTTCAATTAATTTCTATTCTCATAATTCATAATTCATTACGATATAAATAATTATTATAATCATATTTTTGCAATTTTGATTATCAATTGCAATTTGCTTTTTTTTTTTATTGATCAAATAAACTCGGCAGCTACATGGCAATTAGTTACAGTTATGGTATGTTTACAAGGTTTAAGACTTTAACAGCATTTTTTATTTTAAGGGTTTGCAGTATTAGAGATAACAGTATGGTTTCTTAGTATTTATATAAAAAACAAAAAAAGGAGGAAAACAATTGTGAATCATTAAATTAAATTATTTCTATTTATTCTGATATATATATATTTAATTTTTTTTTTTATAATAATATATAAAATCTGTACAATTGGTGCACAATAAGTATATATGCTAAGAGCTATAATTAACATAAGTACAGATGAGATAAGAAGCAAGCCACCCTCTAGTGCACTTGACTAGGAGTTGTTTGATTATCTAACTAAATATAAATATATTATTATTATATATTTATATATATGTATTATTTTTTTTAGTTTAGTTCCCTAACAAGTCACGGCACCAGTTCCTTTTTAGACGACGCCTGGGGCTGCCAATTTATTTAATTAATTTTAAAATATAAATTTTTTTAACGTTTTGGATAAGCAAAATGGAATGAAGGTGTTAGTTGGCTTTTGCCAACTACGTGTTTTTACACGTAGTATAAATATTTTAAATGATGGACAATATTCTACAAAATGCATTTAAAATTCAGGTCAAGCACTCTGGTTAGAATTCTTAGTGTTATCTTGTTATTGTTGATACAGTACTTAAACATAAAAATGAAAACATATTTTGGCTACCTAGTTCAATTTGCTGGTCGATAAAAATATTAATGTATCATTTATGTCTTATATAAAACACTTAGTAATATAATACAACTACGTCGTTAATAAATAAATTATACAAATATTTAAGTTAAATTTATACTTTTGACATTTTATTACTTAGTAGTTTAGTACCTAATTGGCCTAATCGTATATTTGTTTCTTAGTTCATACGGTTTTAGATTTTGGGCTGAGTGATAGTTCTACGATGATTTGTGTCTCTTTTTTAAAATGTTATTTTTGTATCTATAATCACTGATACGAGCAGTAAAAATAATTCAATCTTCAACTTTAAGGGTGTTTTTTCTAAGTTAGAAACTTAGATCTAGTCGGTACATTGGGGTAAAAAAATCACAGTAGGTACTTTTTAAAATTTTTGCAAAAAAATATTTTTTTGCTGTTTTTAGAAAACAAATAACTAGAAACCTTGACATATTCACCAAATATTTTCACACACATTTTCTCAATCTTGAAATTTTCGATGTTTGTATTTTTTATTTTTTAAAGTATTTATAAAATTATTTATGCTCGATCAAAAAGCCAGAAAAATAAATACAAGATGACATACCTATTAATTTTTTAAATATTAAAATTAAATACACAGTTTTAAAATAAAATTGATAATTTTAACGAAAAATAATAATTTTAGTTATTTTTTTGTAGTTCTAAAAATATATTTTGTAGGGACATGAATTTGCTTCACTTCGACTACATACCTAGAATTACTATAAACTAATAAATACCCGTGGAAATATTTAGATTAATTTTATGTTATTTTTACAACGAACACATTCACGTACCGTGTTCTACGCCTCTTGGTATTGACTTTATAGTTAAATGCAGGGCACTGACTCTTAGGTTGTTAAAAAAATGTTTTTTTTTTTTTTTTAAACGTTTACGGTTTTACGGAATGTGGCCCGTTGATCTCTACGTTCACTTTTACTCCGTTTGCTATTAACATTTGACCACCCTTTTGGAAAAACATAATGTTGCACCTAAACATCTATAAATTATTGTATTTATTTACTGGTGTGTGTTTTGTAATTCATTTGAGTAGTTTTAAATGACTGCGATGACCGCCAAATGCAGTGAGAAATAATTGTGTCGTGTTTTCTTTTTCCGTCACGTGTGACCATTATTTGTATAGGGCTTTTAGTAGTCGACACTTACACGCAAGGGGTTTGTGGATTTTAAAACTGTGTGCACAATTTAATCTAGAAGGGCCCGCTGTGTGGCGTATACACATAATTTTCTTGTGAAAGCGATGGAGTTAAAATGATTTAGTAAATTTCCGATCAAAATTATTGGGTAACGTTTGACGAATATTTAAATGAAAAACAGTTAATAAATATAAATTAATGATTATATATCTATTTATTTATTTTTTCAATGTACGTATAAGTATCTACCATACAAATCACATGAACCTGCAATTCTTGAAGTGATTGATATATTTTATGGACTACTATTATTATTGTATCTACTGTTTTGTATATTGCTTCTCTTCTATCACAATTGAAAAATATATTATATTGAATATGTTAACACAATAGATAAGGTTATGACTGCAATAAGTATAACTTATAAGTACTAAAGAATATTTACAAAAGAAACAGATCAAAAATTATGTAAAGTAGTGTTGATAAAATTGAATTTTTTAGTAATTACTTGTTTATAGAAACATTTAGAAAGATACCCTTGCAGTATATCATAATATGATAACTAGTTTTGTTTTTTTAATTAATTATTTTTTCATTTTCTGCTACATTATAATTTAATGAACTGTAAGTAAATGTAATATTAATGGAGAAAAAAGACATGTTTCATTGAATGAAGAATTCTCTCCGCACTGAGAGACTTTGGACATGAATTTTAATAATTTGTTAATTAAAAACTGGTAAGTAATAAGATATCTAACTCGTATACGAATTTAATCTTTCAAGATGAGAAAAATATATTGTGAGTAATAGTGGTAGGTGATAAAAAGTAATCTGATCACAACTTACAGTGGCTCACTATGAAAATACCCTTATCGTTAATGCAGTTGGCGTTCCTCAAATTTTAATTATTTTTCCTACATTAAACTCTATAGCCTTAAATTCGATAATAATAATAATTATTATTTTACAAAGGATCTACAATACTCTACATACGACGGTCTGTTTGAAAAAAATCGGGGCCAAATACATTGCAAAACTCAGGGCTTGTTCCAAATAATATTATATACACGCTAAATGGAAGTGCAAGTTTTCCAAAAGACTTATACCCAATATATACCAATACCACTGAAGCTTAGAACAAAAACAAATGGTATGGACGAAATAATAATAATTATCAACCATCTAATAATACGCGTATAAATATAGGCTCATATTATATAAGGTGCACGAGGCACTGTGGCAGCGGCGTCCGGTCGGAGCGTTTTTAAATCGGCCACGCGCTTTCGCGCCAAGACCTTGGCCGACCGCCACCGGGCCCGCGATCGCACCTCACGCGGCGTTGTTGCCCACCGAAGCGGAGCGAAACCGATCGGGCGCACGTGCTGTCAGTATAATAATATTACTATAAACAATGCCCAACGCATATGTATGATTAAGTACATATACCTACTGCAATTTATAAATAATACCAAATTCGAGAGTAGGTAATATTATTATTATTATTGTATTATTATACAGTATCATAACAATGAATGGTCTTGACTGAGATTCGGTGTCCGATGCCTTCCCATCTAGTTTTAGAGTAGGTACGAAATACGATTCTGAGGATTTTCACAGGCCTCTGGAAAGTGGATAAATCTATGTCCTTGTGTGTACAATTTCCAAACGTGTTATATGGTGTTATACATCTCTACGTATTTCAGCTAGATGCTATTACCTACTAAATGCATCATATCGAATTATAAAAATAGGTACGACTTGAATTTTTAGGATTCATTGGAAAGAGAATCGTATAAAAGTGGGTTGTTGTAACATCAAAAAGTTGGGAAACACTGGTCTAACTATGAACCATAAAATGTTGAGAGTATATTTGGTTATTTACTTAATATAGTTAATTAAAAAAGCATATTTCATTACTAAATAATTAACCGAAATATTTCTTTTCAGCACCTAAAATCTTTTAATTACACCTACATTGTAGTTTTCTGATTTAGTTAAATTTATGTCTATATTTTATCTTTGAAGTTACAAAAGTATAATTTTTTGAAAGAGTATTACGAGGTATGCATTAATATGTACCTATAATGTTTACGATACATGTTTTCGATATATAAAACGAAATTTTAAAATATAATTTTATATTTTATAGTATCGTAAATTAGGTTATTTGCACTAACCCTACGGGAACTTTGTGGTTTCTAGCGGCAACATCGTAGTTCTCGTGTTGATGTGGCTGAAAATAAAACCAAATCACGAAGAAAAATATGGAACATTTTACCGTGGATAAAAAATCGGCTCTACTCTCGTCTTATACATTTGATTATTATTTTTTTTGTAATAATATATATTTTCTTCAACATACCTCTATCTGTAAAGTGTATAGTAATACGTATATAATAATAGTTTTGGTGTGAACGATACAACCTCTGAGGAGTGTGAGAAATTGCATTGTCCTCGATTTTGTGTTCGTCAAGAAAACATTACACGTGTGCAAATAGATACCTTTAAGATATTATACAGAGTGTAGCACGAAGCTTTTAAAAATATAATATCTGCGTGCTTACGATCCAACATGTGATATTAATAGAATTTTAGATTCTGAGCGGAGTGCGAAATTTTTTGGTTTACAAAATTGTATATGTGTTTTAGATTTTGTACAGAGTGATAAATAATTTATAATTGGTTTTAAAATCTGCAATATATGTTTTTTTTTGTCCCTAAAAATATATTTCATAATTTTGAGTGCAACTGATATGCCTCAAGATTGAATTGAAATTTGGTTGACAATCTTTTTTAATCACTTATTGTACGTAATATGTGTTGCCTATTGATGGTGTATCACAGGTGGTTAGTTATAATGCATATTACACTCTGTCCACTGTCCAGAAAAATACGATTCTGAGCATTCTCTCGCAACACCCTATTATCAAGACCGGTCTACTTAGGCATGGTGTAGGTGTCGTATGGGGTTGAGCAGAAGAACCGATTTTCGTCGTACCACGACGTGTTCTATCGGCATAAATATTAAATACTATGTATATTTACAAGAGGTAGGCGATACTGTTAGACTCACTTACGAGGACATTTGTAATCTTGAGCGTTAGGTATTAGTAGTATAATAAATGTATTAAATCACCTAATTGTGCTCTATACAACCATAACAACTGTTCACGTAAAAATGAACGAATTTCAAAGTATTTGCATGTTTGTATATTAATATAATTGATGTATAATTAAACTATTAAAGGAAGTTTATTTTAAATTTAGGTTTATTATAATTCTTAATGTTTACATCTACCTCAGCCAATTTACAAGCTATCTAAATATTATAGTGTTTGTTGTATAAATTCAAAAGGTATCTATTAAAAAGCCGAGTAATATAATAATTTATTTAATTTCTAACTAGGTAGTATAATTACTAAAATAAATAGAATTACAAATTTTATCATTATTGTAGCTACTTATTAACTATATTTTAAAACCAAATGGTAGTAAATATTTTTTAATTAAATACACTAAAATATACATTATTGGTATACATTTTCTAATCGAAATTATATTAATAATAAGTATTTACTTGAGTTTGATATTAGCCACATCGAATTATATTAAATAAAATAAGAATTTGAGTATACTAAATAGATTTTCTTGAAAAAATATGTTGATATTATTTCAATAAAAATCCAAAAATGTACCCATTTAAATGTTAATACTGGCATGCAAAAAATCTGTAAGATATGAATTAACACTGAACACAAACAACTTCTAGTTTTTAATTATCTTAAAATTTAAATCAGCTTGAATTAACGTTACGCTAAAATCAAATGCACGTGATTAGAGTTATAGTATACAATGCCATTGATACTGTGGAAATAAACTAAATGTATCAAATTACATAATCAGCTTATTTAAGCTTAATTGATATCGACTTATAAGTAAACAGTAATCATCTTTGTACAAACACGATGTTTAATAATCTGTCTGTTTTTAATGTTATGATATAGATAGTTATAATGAATTATAAAGTATTATGAATTAATAATTATGATATAATAGTAAATATTATCGTGTATTAGTATTATACTACACTATTATGCAGTACTGTAGTAGTATTGTAGTAACTAGTAATAAAAACTAAATAATAGTAACAATAATAGTTTTAAAAATAATATGAATCTTAAATACAAAATTGATATCTAAGTAAATGATTAATGTTGCTTCTTCGAAGTTAGACCTAGTTGTATTCAATTTATTTTAGTATGTTAGATATATAAATAAGAATTTATTTTATTTTCAATACTCAATAATGGCATTCAATACTTCAATAGATACCTGGGAAAAAATTAAAAAGATGTTATTACGATTAATTTTTAATGAATTATATGGATATCATTTCAAATCCTTTAATTTAATCTAAATATTGTTAAAAACATAACAGTGATATATTTATATCACTTAAATAATCATCGTTGTGGTCTATAGACTCACACAAATTACAGGTGTAGAATTTAAAGTTGTTTCTGTGTAAAATAGATTAATGAGTAATGACGTATAATATTATTTTAACAAAAGTAAACAAACGATGTAACTGGTAAGCTTAATTTTGTACATAAATCATAACATGAAGAATATTGGCAATGAAAGAGTGGATGATAAATAAATCGACGGTTAAAAAACAAATCATAATTAACTCATACGGTGTAATTCTGAATAATGGTGGATTTGTTTATTCAAAAGAAGTAGCTAGATTTCCTGATTACACTGATATTATCTCTAAATAAAATGGCAAGAGTGGGTGGGTAATTTCCTTCTTCTTGAAATCGAATATACGTCAAAAACTGTTTTGTTTCCAAAGTAAAGTTAATATCAAAAATGCAATTTTCTTTTTTCTTCGTTCCTGTTGATTTTTAAAAGCAAAATGAAATGTGACTGGAGATCGTTAATTTACGATCAGCATAATGTATTTTTCAGAGCAGTGGCGTGGAAATTATTTTCCGGTGCGTAATTTTTCATCGGCTATTTTCCTCGTCACATACACCAAAATACGCACGCATGCATTCTGCTGTGTAAATAATAAATTTCTTCATTTTATTGGCTATAAATTTAACAGTGTTTCCGAAATGAAATTTTCGTACAAGACTAGTCGTCCGTTTCATTTAGAAAATTTATTTTGTTTATTGCGCCCACGCCAAAAAGTCATATAATATATTGTAAATCGTTCTTTTCACGTTTCATACATTTGGTGCAATAATAATCGATAATAGTTGAAACGTAGTAAAATTAAATCGCATACACCTGTTTATCACCCGTGTACAGTTTTTTGTGTTATCTACTATTACTTGATTTTATCAGTTTTTATATTTATTACAGACTGCCTTTAGATATGTTGATCTTAGGTTACCCATTTATTGTATAGAAGTTTTTGTAAACTAATTAAGTTTTATAACGTCGTTGTAAAATTATTATATACATTATGGTGTTATATAAACCAAAAAAAAAATATATTTATATTGACATATTTTATTCATCTCAATACCTCTTTATATAAATAGTATTTTTGGTACTGTCTTTTGGGGCTGAAATAATCAAACTACTGGCAGAGCTAACTCTAAAACATATGACATAGAACTGTCCATGTGAAAAACATTCTTCTCTCAAGTCAATCCCTGCCATGCTCAATGATTGTCCTTGAGGCTTATTAATAGTCATAGCAAAGCAAACTTTGAGTGAGAATTGTATTCTTTTAAACTTAAAGGGATAATCAGTTGAAATCAACGTTATTCTCGGGATTAAAACTATAGTACCCATAGATACCGTTTTATCTGTCTCATAATCTATTTCCGATTCATATTTCATGCCGGAAAAAGCTTTTATTTGCCATGGAAGAATTCGCCTTTCTGATCGTCCCTCTGGATTATTTTATTCATATCTATGAACTGTACCATATTAACTTCTGGTTTTTTTTTTACTTGGCTGTTGCTACTTTATGAACTTTTTGATTTTTTAGCTGATATTTTGTAGCAGATTGTATAAGATGTTTTTTTCTGATATTATTTGTAAATCTTTTCCGTCGTTTTTTAGTATGCTTCTGAAAGCTGGTATGTTATCAAAATCGTCAGATACAGATATAGTCAATTCATCTTCATATGGTAAATAAACATCAAAATGCCCATTAGATAGATTTTGCATAGAACTAAAACGAAATCTATTTACGGGGTTTCTTTCTGAACCAAATTTTTCTTACAGTTCATCATTGAGGTACACCTCAATAAATACCAAAAATAATTGTCCGACTGCCACTAGCTCACATAAACCTCCATAAGTATTCAATTTTAACATATCATTAAAGTATAGTCGGCAGAACAACGATAATTATTTCCATCACTATTATGTGGCGTTATTGAATAATCTCCCCTGTGATTTATCATATAGGTATTACTATCTTTTTACGTACTTCTTTGGCCTTATCTTGAGCATCATAAAACACAAAAAATATTGCCCTAAACAGGCAAGCTCCGTCACCAATAATTTGAATAATAGTATGGGGCATAATTGTATCATTTATGTTCAATAATTCGACAACCATATTAATAATTTTTCTATTAATTTGTAAGAATGTAAAAAATTGTATTTTAATACACTTAAGGAACCGTACATAAACTACGGTGCGTATACGAAAATGCGTTAATATTCTAAAATAATAAGTAAAACACCTTGTTATTTTAATACATTTCAATATATTTTGAAGAAAACCGTAGTTACCGTACATAAGCTTTTTAAGTGTGCGCATTCGAAGACGCGTTATTTAATAACAATATTAATAATAATAACAATAATTATACTAATTAGCTGTAATTATAAAGTGATAAAAGTGTCAAAACATAAATCAGGTTGTTATAGCAACCATTTATAAACAAAATGTCCATCGTAAATCTCAAGATCCCGGTTTGAGCAACTCTTTAAAATGTGAATTTTGAAAACTCCTTTCTTAGTACGCCTCTACATTTCTTTAGGAACCTCTGTACAAAATGTCAAGTCTTTACAGTGGTTTGGTCTGAGCGTTGATGAATCATCCAGGATAAGTCTCTTTATGAATATAGATTGATGATGTCTAAAAAAAATTTTAAATCTTTTTAAATATTGTGTTCTAATACTTAAACACATTTATTATACAGGTATCTATATAGAGCGCCGGGCAAACTAGGTATCGGCCAACCGAGTTTTAAGAACTCCAACTTTGAATACAGCAACTCTATGCGGTTTAATAATTCAATTCAATTTTATTTCATCTTATTTTGAGCAGCTCACTGAAATTTTCTCGGTAGCCTGTCGATCTATTCTGACCCTGTATGTTTACTAAATATTATTACTAGCATAATGAACACGTTATTATTTTAGTATTATTCGTTGACATTATTGCATACTATTGGATTGATTTATTTGTTTAAAACATATTTTACAAAAAAATAAATACATTTCACATATTTCTTTAACGATTGGAAGAATAAAAAAATTATATGGGACTGTTGTTTTGACTTTTTATTAATACATAACAAGTCAAAGATATAATATGAAAACAACATAAACACAGCAGTATAGTAATAAAATCAAATTCACTCCATAGTACAGTAACTAATGTAATACCTGTCACAGTTTCACACCATTGTGTTATACAATTGATATTGCCGTAAAAACTGTGACTGATAAGTCATTTTGTACCTATGAACTACTTTTTAGCATAAATATCTGTTTATTTTCCGGCAACCAAAAAGGCGGAAATGCGTTAACTGAACTTTTCTCTTAGAACTAGGTCAATAGGGATTGACAATTTCACATTGCGTTAATGTTATTATTATAATTTTTTTTTAGCAACAAGCGAATATCGCACGCTTAAAACATGTAAAAAGCATTAGTGGCACGTTTTGAAAGCAAAATGTCTGTAGCTAATGTTACAAAGTACAAGTAAAAAGTAAAAGTGTAAACAATAATTTTTTTTTGTAAAAAAATCGCCTCCTATAATATTATTTAACGTCTATTATATATTTGTACGGATTTATTGCAGATGATATTCGTTCCGTGACATTATAACTGACGTAGCTAGAGTTTATTGTCATGGTATCGTGTAAAAAGACATCTACGATCTATTGTTATTGATATGATTCGAAAAGAGTCGTCTTCAAGAAGGCACATTTCAGCATTGGTTTCAACGTCTGATAGTAATCCATAACTATTCATGCTGCTTTAACTTAATAAATAGTTTCAAGATTTGCTAAACTGTGTCATAGAACCATATAATAGTAATACTACCCTAGTACTTACTATAATGTGCTTGTACCTACTAATATTTGCGATACATTAGACAAAATGTTTCTACTTTTTTTTTTTATATCTGATTTGTTGATTTGGGTAGAAACTTTTTACACTTGCTAGGCTAAAAAAATTATATTGATACTATCCGTTGGACTCAAAAAGATAATTTTCCAACACTTCAGTTTTCATCATTTTAATGTTCATTATAGCTAGGTAAAAATGTAAGATTACCTATCTACCTATAATCTATATATTTTTTTCCGCAATTACTAATCATATTTTAGAATTACTCCAAGTAATAATTCAGATAGCTGTTTACTGATGTATATAATTATACCTTATATTATGTTTGTTATTTAATTAGCATACCTATCGGCATATTACAATATAAAATTTCTTTTATACATTGAAACGATAACAATATTATAGAATGTATACAAACTAGATACATGCATACCATTGACTATACATAGTATTATAGTAATCAATGATTATTCAACGTTATTACAAATGACATTAAACTATACATACTTACTTAAACACGAATCTCGTAATTCATGATATTTTATTAAAAATTCAATTTGATAATTCTGTAGCAATATAAATAATAATAAAATACTTAGGTATACAGGGTGATTCTTTTATCAAACAACACTTATATGGTGTTTGTCTGTAAATACCACTTAACATACACCTTTAACACGCAAACACCACCCAAAACCATCCAACTTTGGGAGGCTATATCTTGTAAACGGATTAACAAAAAATGAAAATTTAAACGTGAAAATTCATTGACGAAATAGCTTTTTTAGTTTATGAAATTTTAAGTATAGGTTGTTAAAATAAAAAGTTGATAATGGTTTACCTGATAAATATAAGGGTGAAAATATTTAAAAAATATATAGTTCTAGAACAAGATGGATCTAAAATTTTGAAAAAACAACAAATTTGAAAAAGTCAATAGTTTTTGAAATAATGAGTGTTGTTTGATAAAAGAATCACCCTGTATAATGTTACTATCTGATTCTCGTGCACTTCGTTGTCCGTTAAAAATACCAACTCTATATGATTCAAAATTTGTGTTTTATTCATCGTTTAAATAAATACATTTAGTCATGGAAGAGATTAATATACGAGGGACGTCCAGAAAGTAAGGTTACAACATATGTTAAAAATTGAAAAATGGATATATTTAAATGAAATTTACAAAATAAGTGTCAAAACACGTCATTATTTCTCTACATAATCGCCATTAAGATCAATACATTTTTGAAGCCTAGGGACCAGTTTTTGTATACCCTCGTCGTATAAAATACTACTCTGTAGCTTATAATAATTATTGTTGTTGTCATAATGATATGTAAAACACCTACATGATACATGATACATGCTACATGCTACATGATATTGTTAATTAATCATCTATATAAATCAAATTACTTGTCCTGGGTGATTCATCATCGCCTAGCTGGTACCGCTGAAGCTATGAGTATGAAATTTGGACAGTGGTTTTGTTTTGTGATGTGGACACCCACTAAGAAAACATTTTTCAAAATTCAACTCATACAGGGGTTTTAAGGGTTATATAATATACAGAAGAAAAATCGTTCGTTTAGAAAGTGAAACTAGTTGGTACTTTGGGTAGTCAAAAGTAAAAAATTCTCAATATTTTTTTAAATAATCGGAATAAACCAAATAAAAATTAAGGGCAAAACGGAAATTTTACGCACAATCAGTTTCGACGAAATAGATTTTGATTTTTGATATAACTTTAAAACAATTGACCATAGATATATGAAATTTCCACCGAATGTGTATATAAGACAAGTATATTCTATCCACCACGCAATTTTCAAAAAATTTCGACTTAAGTTAAACTATTTATAGGCATATGTAATTTTCAATCATTATTAGTTTTTTTTAAATTAATATCGATAAAAATTTATTTGTAAGGTAGAAAAGCTTGAAAATTTAATACAAGGCTCCTAACATATTGTTACAATAGCAGTTGAAAAATAAAATAAATTCATAGTCACGATTTTTTTTATAAGCATTCAAAGTTTAAGATTCTGAGCGGAGCGAGGAATGTATTGATTTTACCATGTGTGTTTTTTTTTCAATTTTATTTTTTTTTGCGTCTGTCATGTTTTGGAGCAGTAAAAGTGCTTAGATTTTCGACTTCAGTACCTTGTTCGATCAGAAAGTGAATCTAGTTGGTTGAAAATTTAATACAAGGCTCCTAACCTTTGTTACAATAGTAGTTGAAAAATAAAATAAATTCATAGTCACAATTTTTTTTTATAAGCATTTAAAGTTCAAATTTTGACTGAATTCGTAGAAATTACGGAAATGTTCAAATTATTTTAGATAGAAATTCATAAATGTTTTTCTTTTTAAATCTAAGATTTGAAAATGTAATACAAGGCACCTAACAGTCCTAATATATTTTTACAATAGCAGTTGAAAAATAAAAGAAATATATAGTCACCATTTTTTTTATAAGCATTAAAAGTTTGAATTTTGACAACATACGTAAAAATCTGGAAAATTTGTAAATTATTTTATGCTAGAAATTCATAAAAAGTTTTCCTTTTATATCTAAGATTTGAAAATTTAATACAAGGTTCTTAACATATTTTTACAATAGTAGATGAAAAATAAAAGAAATACATAGTTACAATTTTTTTTACAAGCGTTAAAAGTTTGAATTTTGACAACATACGTAAAAATCACGGAAATTCACAAATTGTTTTAAGCTAGAAATTCATAAAATTTTTTTTTTTAAATCTAAGATTTGAAAATTTTTATTAATCTATAATATATCCTAGACAGATAAACCGTCTCCACTCAGAATTGTTTTTCGTATACTATGATATAATATCATTGGATTCAAATTCAATTCCATCCATCACAGTAACCCACTTGTAACCTGCTGTACAGCAGAGCGAAATCCACGACTTACCCGATTTTTTTTATTCAGTTGATATTTTTACAAAAAATGTTTTATGTTATTAATGTTGGTCAAAGTATCTACAATATTTCAATCGATTGCTTGAATTATTAGAATTTTTCCAACCATATTCTGTGTTTCCATATTACAATAAAATACATCACGGCAGTCAATTGTTCGAACCAATTAAAAACGATGACTAATCGCTACCACCTTAGCCGCTGTACCTACTTATATATTATAATACATTATGCATGTGTATTGTATTGTATATTATATATTGGAGGATTGTGACCTTGTTTTAAATATAAAGATCACATTGTCATTAGATTAATTTGACAGATTAAATTATATACGATGACGCTGGGAGTCGTTAATCATTCGACAATATATATATATATATATATAATATGTTTATATAATTAGTAATAATTAATGAATAATAACGAACCTAAATATAATATGTCTATCATACCTGTATATTATAATATGATATAACTAGATAAATTATAAATTATATCTTATACCTAAGTCCTACGTTATAATATTGTAAAAAGTATTTATGTATAATATTTCAGATACGTATGTTTGATAATATTATTATCGCCATTCCCGGATAACACGGGTTTTTGAAACACACAGAAGTGTGGAAATCATAAACATTGTCTTACACGTGTACCTAATTTTTTGTACGCCCCTCGTGTGCAATATCTGCAACGGCTGATACTACGCACCCATAATATAATTGTTCGACAAGTACGATTAATACCGTTATTCGCATTTTTTTTCAACAATGACTCCAATTCAAATCTATATTAATATATTTTTATGTGTTAACTATTTAATTATTATAATATGCAGGCATTCGATTAATATGTAATACCAAGCACGAATTGAATTTTTCTCTCCCCACACGATCTAAAATCTAATCTTATTTATTAAATATACATAATATTACATAGAAAGGCGGTCGTTAAGTTTCATATTCCATATTTCCTACACTAAACTTTTTATCTGTATTTGGTTCATTTTATTTAAAGTTTTTGGCTGGAATTTCTGGTCACGAAAACGCAAATGGAATAAAACCACTCAAAATGACCATTTTTGTCACTTCATACTCCAACTTCATACTTTAATACAATATATTCAATGATACAATATTTTTAGTAGTACAATATACAGCCCCTTGTACAGTCATACTACTCATACTTAATAGACCTATGTCATATATCTGGACATCAATTTAATTTTAAGTTAAAGTCATTCGGAGATAATTTGATTGATCAATATAAAACTTTGATACTGCAATATTATATAATACTGTGTAAAAATAATACATTGACACGAATATTTATGTTCATGACTATAAATAATGCTCTTTCGTTCTTAACGAAAATTAAACTGTGCCTAATTTAAAGTTTAAAACTAATAAAAAAATTAATTTTAAAACTGCTTTCAAATAATTGTTTTTGTTAAAAAAACTGTTAAAAATAAAAACAATTTAAATTTATCATGTCAGTATTGTGATATTCAATGTATTTGGGAAAAATATTGTTTCAAGTTCAAATTTTTGAAAATTATAAACTATAATAATTAATACTTATACAAATGTCAGCAATGGTAAAATATTTTAATCAATATAGTTAATATTATAAGAAAAATATAATAGTTAAATTTATTAAACAATTAGGAAGTTATTACGTATAAATATGTAAAAAAATAAGAGCTTGTGTGGTTTAAATCAAATTGTATCAATAAAAATTGAAATATATCATTAAAATTGTTAATGTCTACAAATGTTACCGGATTATATAATATAATAATTATTAATATGATAATACCTATGTAATACACGTTACGGTATTAAAGCACTAGGTAGATATGAAAATTATGAATAATTTCCCGATGATGTAAATAAAATACCTATAGCCAACAATTATCAACTCACATTAACGTACATAGCGTGTGAATCATTAGTCATTAAATATTAAATTTTTGTCTTAAATGTATATATATACATTTTTTTTTAATCGAGTAGTTGACTTTGGTTGTTGATTAAACATTCTTTATTGAATCCATGAAGATAATCAAACTTTTCATCATTTAATTTTAATTTCAGATAAAAATGTATTGAATGTAATGAATATTGTATTATATTAATAATTATTATAGTGATATACTGGCAGCCAATTAATAACATATGTGTATAATATGTATAATAAAATATATAATATAAAATGTTTTGGTGATACATACGGTTTGTAATTAAAAATTCTTGTTGGTTTATTATGGTTTCTTAAAAATACAATCATATTATAATATTACATAAAATATATTGTCAAAGAGAACATGATTTAAGTACTTCTAAATCAATGATGAATTTTCAAACAATAATGACAAAACTAGAATAAAACCTTAATTGTGCATGCGTGACTGTGTTTCGTATTATGAAATACTCTATAGGATATTTTGAAAATGTAAATAATATATAAGAACAACATTATTTTTTTTTTTTAATGCAGTGAAATACGATCATAATATTAACAATTTTAATTGCATACATGTTAAAAACGAACCGTTTTCGTTCGAACACGACCGTACCACGCTGTGACCAAAAAAAAACGCGATTGCTGTTTAATAATTAATACAAATAATATTGATTATTATATTATTGTATTTTCGTCCACGTTAAATTAATATTGAAGTTCGACGGCAGCACGGGTCAGAGGATTATCTGCGTTCACGTGATCGAGTCGACCATTACCTCGTGGGCGAGATGAAAGGTTGGTCCGGCAACGCTCTGATCTGATGTCTATATTGACCGTGTTTCTGGTGAATTCGTGTTCGATACAACATAACCACAGTCCACAGAACATTTATTTATAAAATATTACTGTTATTATTGGTATTTAAGTTATAATTACGAACGTTTTAATCATCGTTATTATTATCCTTATTAAAGACAGTTGACGATAGACGATATTATAATATGAACTTGTATATTGAATGACTACGACGATAATTATTAGCGTGTAATTAATATTTTCTTGGATGTGTTTTGTTTGCTTTCGAAGTTATTTATATGGCATAGATTCGTTAAGTTTTCTATCGTATATAATATAATGATCGTACGCTCGTAAGTTCCGAACCGGCCGGTAAATGTTGCCAAATTTGTTCACTGTCATCTATGTACTAGAGGTCATAAATTCACGAGCGAGTAAAACTTTTCCCATAAACTTTTCCGTTAAGTAAAACAAAACACATTAATATAAATATTATGTGTTGCAACAAAAAGAAAAGCATTACGCCAAACACTCAATGATTGCTAAGCAAGTTTTTCTGTTTTAAATTATTATTATCTGGGCGACTTTTGAGTTTGACTATTGGCAATGCTGCAATTGCATAAGATCCACAAATGTACAAACTTAATGTATATACTATATAATATTATTTATGTAAATAATATATAGTATATAATATTTAAACATATAACAGTTATTATTATTATTATTATTGTACATGGTGTTGTGAATTTAATATTAAAATATTGCTATATTCGTGTTTTGGATACGTCTTTAGAGATAAATAATTTTTTTCATCGTGTATAAACTATAAATATAATTATAATATCAATTAATAAATAATTTGATGCTTTAATATTATAAAACCAATATGATAGAACTCATAGTAGGCATCTATAGATTATCGACATTTACTGTCACATGAAATTATTAATTTTTCGATTTTAATTTAAAATGAATCATTTATATATTTTATCAAACGTTAACAAATCAGTGAGTAGTCGATATTGAATCGATGAACCAAATAATTGTCCAACTGCCGTTATATTAGACGGTCTATTAAGTTGAATTGTTTTTTGACTGTCCATGTTTTTTTAATTTTGGGATACTTGAGAGCGTATAGTGATTCAACAGATGTTTAACTGCTCAGTGATATTTATCTCTAGGTGTTTGATACTAGTGTCTAGTACTACTTGTTTTAGACTTCAAAAAATGTTTTGAAATTATTTTTAGTGATTACAATCATTTTCGTGTCATATAATGTATCAATGACAAAATACTTTTTAAATAAATCAAATCACATAAAAATTATCAGTTTAGATAATTACTTTTAAACAATAAATACACCAGATTAAAAGTTAAAGTTCTTATGTATAAATCATTACTCAAACCACTTCAGATCTATGGTGTACTGAAAAAATTTCTAACATCAATAAAATCCAAAAATTTCAGAATAATGTTCTTAGGAAGATAATATATGCCCCACCCTATCTATCGAATTACACTTTACATAATGACTTGCCAATGAAAACTGCAACAGAAGAAGCTGCACGTTTCTACAAAAACTTCTATACCCGTCTCCAATCACACCAAAATCCACTTATAAAAAACTTATCCACCCATACCTTACCTGGTAACCTAAGGTGTCCCCTAAAAAGGAACTGATGTCGTGACTTGTTGGGAAACTAATAAAAAAAAACACTTCTATATACCGATATAGATTAAATATATAATATTAAACAACTCCTAGTCAAGTGCCATTAATGGGTGGTTTCTTATTCCAAAACTTAATATTTTTTTTTTTTTTGTTCTATTCCCGCACACTCTTAATGTTCTAAATTTAGTATACATTGTATATATCTTATAATAATAAACAAATAAACATTTTGGAAATGACTAATGAATAATAAATTAAGTATGCGGTGAAAAACGAAAAAAACTTTGGTTAATTTTTTTAGGTTTTATTTTTATAATATTCATCTAGGTCGAACGTATTATCTAGTATCAAAATCTAAATGATGAGCAAAGGAAAATTTTGGTACAGTATTTAATTGTATTAAAGTAATAATTGACACTGTTTCTTATTTGAATTTAAAAGAAGATTAGATCATTATTTAAAACACATGATTTTTTCAAACAACTGGAATTGAATTATGTTATATGAACTTAAAGAGAAGTTTAAATCAAATTGGACACCAGATTACAAAAATACAATCGATGCGCAATAATAGAAATTTACCTTTATCGGAGCAACAATTTTGAGCTGTTTTACGATTTGCAGAATTCGTAGAAAATAAAATGAAGTTTATCTAAAGTTTATTTTGAAAAATAAAATATCACATAATTTTCCCATTTAGTTATGTACAGTGGTGAAGAAAATTTGAAAATAAATTGAAATCAATAACCTAAAACTAAAAAATTTAATTTAACAATCCTCTACTCTTAAATACGACAGTAGCCAGAGCAAGTATTTATAACGAATTAAGTTAATTATACCAACATATTGCAACATAAACATTTAATAAGACTATAAGTCTATAGTAGTAGTATTTAATGCTGTTATAATTGATCACTCACTTGAGCCACATCACACCTACATACCTAATATTACAAAACAAATCCGAAAGTAATAGCTTCTAAAGAACATAATATATTATGTCATTGGTTACACCTAGTTCGAATTGTCTTTACAGTGAACGGACGAGAATGTTACTGATGAGATTTCAGTCACATTTTTGAATTTGAAACCTTGCAGTGGTCAATGAAAAAACGAAAGCCCATTAGGTATATTTTATACAATATACTGTATAGGATGGAAAACTAGAAAAAAAATATTATAATTTATAGGTCAATTTTTTCGTTCTTTATGTTAAATTTTGAGATGGAAACATGGAAAATATCACGAGAAATCAATACTTATGCAAAGATAAAAAAAAAAAAAATGTCATTGCTATGATGGACAAGTGGAATAGGTTAAATTGGACTTATTGAACAGTGGAGGTAGACACATGGTGGCGAACAGACACGAATAATGGTATTTATTATTTTTATGTTTTTGTCGTTAATGAAATTTTAGCTTATCCAAATACACAGTATATTGATGCAATATGTATATTAAAAATGGGTTTTTTTTTTAGAATAATAATTAAATTTTATACATAGAACCTATTTTTCAAATGTAAATCGAGATTAATTAAATTGTAATATTTTCTTTGAAACCCATATTTTTTAATTCATTGAATTGCATATTGTTTTGATGATAATATACTTTATGTTAATAGTTAATTATTATTTTGATGAAATATATCATTTTTTTATGTAAATAAATTTTAAACATTTTATATTGTAATATTATGATACTAAGTTATTTATACGTATTCCTGATATTTTTTTTGTATTATACCACATTTTAATTTTCAAGCTTAATTTGAAATATTCGGTAATAATTAAAAGTGTTCTCAAAAAATGTCATTAGTGGACGACTCTTTTATTTTATCCATATTTTTGTGTTAATAATGACTTGAATTATAAAAACAAATAAAATTACTCAGAAATTCATAAGCTTAAAATCAAATTATTTATTCAAAATAATAATAAAACATTTAGGAATGGCAGATATTTGATCGAAAATGTTATTTGGAAATAATACATCTTATAATAAAATATATCATAATATATCTGAGGTTATATTATTACGAGATACCTATAAATTTAAAACGCATTTAATATATTATCAAAAACTCAATTTGATAATCAACAATACAAATACTTAAAATTAAAATAACAAATACTTTATAAATGCATTATAATATTGTATTAATAGTTACGTAAATAAAAAAACTTCAAAAAGTCATAAAGATACACAATACACATATTAAGTACTTTTGACAAACATGAAAATTAGTCTTGTTTTTAACAAAGTCTCAAGAGTATAATTCCGAATTTGTGACAATGTAACTAAGTCATAAATCATATATAAAATGTTTGGTTTGAGACTTTGAGATAAATTATTTTAATATTTATACTAGGTCACGTAGACAGTGTAATTTATCAATGATGAACTAAAATAAATGTTTTTAGTTTTTGAATTCCTGATTTAATGTTTTATATAAGAATACTTAAAGAAAATTGATTAACAGTAGCCAACAATTTTAGTTTTCAATTGTCTGTATGAATGTATCATACATGTATATGTCTGAAATGCATCTTAAAGATATTTAATTGTTAAGTGTTATGAACTTTCTAAAGTTTTAAAATAAATACATTTTTTTTTTTTTTTGGAGAGTGTTCAAGAAACAATATCATAAATGAGCGTTTTTTGTTCTTACTATTTTTTGTACGTAAGTTACTTTATTAAGTTCAAGACTCTAGACAGCGTTAATTCCCAGCCAAGTGTCACCAATGGGTGATTTCTTAAATCAAAATATTTATGCTACTATTATAATATCATATATACTTTTTGTGCTATGTTGTGCAGATTGTGTATTTCAAATTGTAAAAAAAAAAAAATAAGTTATGAAATTTGGATCTTTGCAATTTTTTTTTAAATTAATTGATTTTGTTTTTGACAATGCGACTTATAAAAAACATAAAACTATTAATTTTTAGATTGCTTTATTTAAAAAAATTATAGTTGTACAATCTATTAATCTATTTGATTATTCTCTGTAAAATATATATAAGAAAATATTTTATCTTTATGTAATATTATAAATAAAAAATGTATAAAAAAAACAACTAACTAATCAATAGCCAAGAGCCACTATTGGTTGGCTACTTTATTTAAAACTTTCATGTCTTTTAATTACTCTCAGCATATTAACTTACTGTGAAAAACAGGATAGATTGTTTATGTCAAATAAAAAAAAAAATGTAATATTATATATATTTTGTTTTTATAAATGTTTAACTAAAAACCTTTTTTTTTTATTATTATTAAAAATAGTGAATTTACAATCTATACATGGTATAATAAGTAAATTTGATGACAAAATAACATTAAATACAGAAAAGGAAGGCTACCAGCAGTGCCACTAACTAAAAACCTTTGGAAATTAAATACCTATCTTAGAAGCCGTATCACGTAAAATAAATTTTATATTACAATTAATATAAATTATCTCTGTTTAACGTTATTGGCACCAATACAATAGCTGTAACTTATTGCAATGACGTGAAATTGAATCAATATTTCCGCGCCCGCCCCTTATTTTTTGATACTACTGAATTTTCAAAACTATATTTTGATAAAAATGATGGTTTGAGAGGCTTATATTTAATTTTTATCGTTTTGGTAAATTATATAAGTCAATAATTTTATTACAATAGTTATCAACTAACGATATTAAACAGAGGCGCAATTTCAATGAATTATTATGATGCTAAAGCCCACTATTTTTCAGTTAGTCTTATGATAATTGATTACATAATGAGAAACTTCTACCCACACTTAATATTCAATAATCATATGTAAATAAATATATTATAATAACGGGGTTTTACTGTACCTACGTTCTTCATACAATAAGCAATAATATGTATAGTATATACTTTGATAAACCATAAGTCACATACATTTTGAAGGTACTGATCTAAAAATCTCAGAGGGTCATAAGCAGGAAGGAGGGTACTCTAACTTAAAAAAATATTTTTAATCATATGGATCTGAACTAAAATTAAGTTAATATTTTATACATCAAAATTATGTAGTTTTTAAGGGCGCTTTGTGTTTAAAATTAGCATCTTTATTAATTATTAAATTAAATTTTTAAGGCTTAGTGTCCGCACTCCAAAATATATTTTAATATATTTTATAACTTTCTATTAAATATAAATTAAAGATTAATAATTTCCCTAGAAAGTCTATAAAAATGTATATACTATACACTTATATTTGTATAATAGTTTTAATGTTGTGTATATGTATTGTATATTGTATATAGTAATTATATATTGCATTTACAATTTATTATAATCATTTTCATTCTAATTTGCGGATAATTATAGTAACTATAATTCGATACACGTGATTAAGTGAAAACTAATGTAAAACGAGTGCACTTTTTTTCGATAAACTATAACAGTAACAATATAATTGGAAATAGTATCAAAATAATGATTATTTTTAATGTTATTACTTATTAGTAATAGGGTTTAATTGATGAAAATATATTGACTCTACTTTAGAGTTCTTGTTTTAATAAGTACAAACACTTGGTTGACTTTGACCATTATCTTTTAAAAATAATATTTAGTTACATAAAGCCTCAAGTTAGAGGGAAATACGAGTAGGTACATTATAATTTATAAATACAAATAATAATAAGAGTGATTTAGTTTTATAAGTATACACCAAAGTATAGAGTAAGACCTATTAGTTTTGATTATAAATTTGTCAAGTTTACAGAACATTGTGAATTTGAGCGGATAATTAAGTACTCATTCGAAATTTTATGGATATGTACCGAAGTAGGTACCTACTCCAAAAATTACTCTGCTTTGAAAAATTAAATTAAAAATTAAAAATGTCACTTAAAAAAGTAATAAAAAGTAATATTGAAAAATAAATTATGACAGTAAAAAAACTGTAACAGTGTTATCTTAAAAAATGTTGTTATACCTTGATATCAAATAATTTAATAATAATTTTTTTTTTTTTTAAGTTACGACTTCTCGAAATAATGAGTGCAGGCATTAAATGCCTTGTGGATTGTGTGAATAAATGTTCGATTGTAATAAAAAATCGTATCAATAATAAGAAATATTTTCTCGAAAGCTTTTACAAAATATGCGCAATACTTGAAAATTTATACTTAATCGTATTGTCAAATGTATATACAATGTATATATAATATATAATATATATATATATATATATATATATATATATATATATATATATATATATATATATATATATATATATATATATATATATATATATATATATATATATATATATATATATAATGTATATATAATATAAAATAATAAAAGTGAGTCGTTAAAAAAACTTCAAATTAATAAGTAATATTAACCGAGATGATATAGGGCTTTAATACTTTATATCGGAAATTAAAACAAAATATATATTACACCAAGCAATAATAACTAATCTTATATCATGTTCACTCTTATAACTAATATCTACACTTTATAGCAGGGTAATCTAACTTACAGCCTTCCAAGTCTTTTTTTTTTGCTTTCCTTAGAACTTAGAAGGCATATTATATTTAACAATTTTAGTGTTATAAGCGTTAAAAAAAAGCTTAAGTGACGGCAGATGACGCGGTGGCAGTACTAATCTATAAGTATTCTGTATTCTGTAATATAACTTGTGTATTATGGTATATTATTAAAATATATTAATTTATTTTAAAATAATATACGAATAAAAACAATTTTTTTTTTTGGCGGCCTCTCTAGTGTTAATAAATGTGTAAATTAGCCCGCCAACTACAGACGATTGGACCAGGGTGTTCTACAGCATTATACGAAATCACGGTGGTCCACCTCTCTAGTATATGAATTATCTGTACTTAACATTTTGTAAATGTATATATATATATATATATATATATATATTTTTTTTATATTACCCCACAGTCTACGTCAAATACGGGAATGTGAAAGGAAAGGACAGTATGGTGTATTATATACGTGGTTTGTTGTAAATGCAAATTCTAGGATTATGCCATTTTAATGTGTTCACACATTACTGTAGTTTGAACGTTTTAGTTTTGATAAGATTAGTGGATTAGTCATGTTACCAAAAAAAACTAAGCGGTACATTTTTATCTTTACGTAATAGGTACACGGTTAAGGAGCACATCGTTAGATGCATTATTCCTTGATAACTTGATGGTTCTACGACACCTCAAATGTATTATTAAACAATATAGGTAATTGTGAAATAATAATAATATTAATATTTAACAATATCAAATTAAATAATTAATAAATTTGAATAAAGAGTTAATTGCACAGTGCTTGTGTACTATATAAACGGTTTACGGAGTGATTTATTTAATATTTTAATGTAGCACACTCGTTATCTAAATAATTTAATGAGTGTCTTAGGTTTAATGAACCATATTATATTACCTTAAACGATAAACCACTATCATATAAAATGTACAATAATAACAGTTTTTTAAATTTTATAAAACACAATACGTCGTGTCGTAATAAATTGAAATATTATCGTGTGTTCTGTAACAAATAATAATCATTATTATTATAGTTACAGGGGATATCTCTGATGAATATTTTCAAATATTCCGATTTCACTAACATTGAATAGATATTCTAAGCATATTCGGAGAAAAGGGTTGGATAGAAAAATTATTACGGTAGTGTCCTACATTTTTACCTTTTTTTTTATCTGCAACTACTATTTACTTCATTATTATTTTTACAATTAAATTACTACGTAAATTAATAAAATACGATTTTCTACTCTAATTAATTTTATTACATTTAAGGCTATGACTATTTACGATTTACCTATTATTATATTTGAGAAACGTTTCTTATAGGATATATAGGTATCATTTAAAAAATATACACAATGGTATTTGCATTATATGTTATTAAAGAAAAATACATGATTGTTAATAATGATCAACATAATATTATAGAGTAGGTAATAAGATAATATTGAAAACTAGTTGCACAAATTACGGTGTCGTATTGACGTCAATCGAATTATAAATGTTATAGAAAATACGTCGATTTAAATTCGTATACAAGCTGATAATTTTCTATGCTTATTAAAAAAATATTTACTATGACTATAATAAAGTTAAATATTCTATTGACAATAAAAAATGATATAATTTATTAATCAAATATATCACAAAACAGCTCTTATAAAAAACGTCACAACAAAATGATTTTCGTTGTTTTTGTATTAATCATCTATAATTTATGATAAAATTAAATAATTAGTAATTTATAATCCTTACAATCTTATAAAATAAATTATTAAATATATATTATTTAAAAACTAATAATTTATTAAGTTCATGATGATTTTATAGTAATTTATTTCTTTATTAGTTATACGGTTATTTAAGGTGAATAAGGTTGAATAATTTTTTTGACGAAAACACTACATTTATATAACTTTAAAATTATCAGCGATAGTGGAAAAATATTGAGATATTATGTACAAAGTCTGTGATTTTGAACTGCTATTTTAGGTATATTAAATTAAACTTAACAGAAATTCTAATTTGTGAAACACATATACGGTAGATATAAACTGATTTGTAAATATTTCACTTCTATGTTATAACTAATAACAAGAAATTTAATTTTCCAATTGACAGAAACTTTCATAAATATTATAAAAATATCTTAGAACTCACAAAAAAAAAAAACATTTAAGTTCTTCAGTACTCGCAAAATAGTCATTACTAATTTATCAGATATTAATTTATATGATTGTGAACACTCTGACAAAAAATAAAAAAACACATTTTATGTGATTTGATTTAACATGTTTATGTATACTATCATGATTGTATCAAAATAAAATTCTATTAAATATATTATGTATGTATATATGTAAGGTACCTATAAGTACTGTTTTGTGCAACAGTTTTACATTAAATATAAATTATAAAACATTAAATAGGTACATAAATCGCAAAACATAAAGAGTATATAATAAACTATTGCTATAAAAGTATAAATTATTGATTTATAAAAAACGATAAATGGTGAAAGTTAAAATTTTTTTTCAACTGTTTACTTTAAAGCAACGACATAAGGAAATTTTTCACTTACCTACCTTAAGATTTTAGTGAGATAACAGTTACAATAATATGATAAATATGATAATATTTTATATGAAAATATTGAAGAAAAGTCTTCTATACGAAATAGTATAAGAAGTTTTATTCGATATTAATTATTAATTTCAAACCAAAATAAACGACCGAATAAAAATATTAATGACACTAACTATTTTATAGATGTTTTTCTTAAATTTCATAATTTATTATAATTCTTCTATTTAGATAAAAATTAGCATAAATAATGTTTTTTTCTTGATCCTATTAAACAATATTGTTTTACTTCAGAGCTATGATCTACAGTTTTACTGTAAACAAAATTCTAAATAGTTTTTATGCAATGCACATCCTATCCACGGTATTATGTGAGAACTGCGACACGTACAAGTATATACCACACTATATATTTTTAATTTAAGCTAAGTTAGTTCTATAACAAGTTTTTCATTTTATTGTTTTAGATTGTTAGCAAACTTTAGAAGTAACTTTTTTTCCACCCTTTTTGAATTTCATTACAGTGTATAGAATAAAATGGTTCAAGTTTTATATTAAATTATAATTTATGAATGATATTACATAATATTTATGAAACTTTTCTCGTAAAAGAAATTCATAAATTTAAAAAATTTACGAGTACTTAATTGTAATATAACCATTCACTTTTTAAGTAAAATTATTACTTATTAGTACTAAAGGTGGATATCGTATAATAATCATAGAGTTAATAATATAACTTGCATAAAAAAAATATATGATGGCATACTGCTTTTAATACAAAAATAAACAATTGTGGATTGTGTATATTACTTTTCTAGTTGTCAGACATCACCAATTTTAGAAACAACCGAATGTTCATATGACATCAGTGTAGCTAAATTGCCTATACACATCGCCGTGTTAGAAATATTATGGAATAAATTATTACATATCATAATTCTTATTACAACATACCTATTTTTTAAACATATTATTTTTTATCATATTACAACATAATATTTGTATAAATAACTTATTCACATATAATTTTTATTGCATTTTATTAATTATTGTCATATTAACATATTACTATTCATTTATATACAATTTCCAAATAAGTGTAATAACTTTTTATAATAAGGCAGCTATTCCAGAAAAGCTGGGAATATAATAAGGAACTCCATATAATCTTCGTAGATTTTCAAAAAGCGTATGACAGTATAGATAGTAATAGCACAACCGATATTCTAAAACATTTCCATTTCCCAAGGAAAATAGTAAATTTAGTTGAAGCTAGTGTAAAACAGACTAAAGTCAAAGTCAAAGTAGTAGGAAACGCAACATCGAGGATGGTGGAAGTAAGAACCAGACTTAGACAGGGGGATTACTTGTCACTAATACTTTTTAGTTTAGTATAAGATAAGGTGATCCGAGAAATAAATATTGGAAGAGATGAAGGGGTAAGAATGGATAGAACTTTCTTTAGTCTGCTCGCCTATGCAGACGATATAGTCTTGCTAGGGGAAGAGGAACAAAAAGTGGTAGATCTATTATGTGACAGATTAATAGATTTTCAATAGACCAAGTATTATAAACGAGACATAGGCGTGTCCAGGCCTCCATGGCTGGAGAGGCCATTTATAAAATTTAAATTTTTTACTTACTACAACGATCTGTATTTTATAATCTATATTTGTGACTTTTTATTTTTGTATGGAAATTATATATCACTACTAACTATAATATAGAAATAATATAGAAATATAAAAATAAAAAATAGAAATAAAAAATATAGAAATAATATAGAAATCTGTGTTTCAACCACGGTAGATTATACGCCAAGAGGTTAAGTATCAAGTCACTGGGGAGGCCGGGGCCCACCCTGCCTCCCACGTAGACACGCCTATGAAACGAGATCAAAAGGAGTAAATTGGAATGGACAGGCCATGTATGTAGAAAGCAAGATTCAATGGTTCAAAGAGTACTCCAAGAAAACCCAAGGAAAAAAAGACCACTGGGTAGACCAAGGCTACGTTTGGAAGATGGAATTAAAAAAGATTTTCTAAGTTTTAGAGGAGTGGACTACGAAGACATGGATTGTAAGGAGGTAGCGGAGAATAGAGAAGAATAGGGTAAATAGAGTAAATAGAACAATTATTCTATGTAAAGATGATCTCAAAGGCCTTAAATATTAATTAAAAAAAAAACTTTTTTCTAAACATAAAGTTATTTTTTTAAACACATCCGTATTTTATTTCAATAGATTAATTTTCATTCTATAAAATCAATTTCTGATATATTACGTTGTAAATACAAAATGTTTCGTTTAGTATGGATGAATTTTAGAAAATCAAGTTAAAATTAATTTTTATTGGAAAAAAAAAATGATTAAAATCGACAAATGTGGACTAAAACAATAAATATGGCGAATAGATAACTGTTCATTTTAATTGAATGATAAACAATTACATATAGAAACGATTCTGAGCGATGGTGGACTGTTAGCTTGGATTATTATGTATTTAATTCATTGTAATTCATGATAATTATTTTGCTGTATCTATACATTCCTTAAAAATAGTGAATAAATAAAAGAGAAAAACGAGAAATCTCACCATACTTGTTTTGATAAAATCGAATTTAGCTTATAAAAATTATTGCAGATTTAAGCTCAATTTTAACATGCAAATTTAAAACAAGTTTTTCATAGTTTATACTTTCTATGATAACCAAAAAATTTAAAAAATATACGATTATAATCATAGTTTTAAGAATACATTTTGAGAAAATTTAAAAAATTAAAATCTATATATAGAAATAATGTCTATTTTAGTTATTATTTTATAATTTAAAAAAGCTGATAGTTGATACCTACTCAAAGCAATTATTACATTTTATACACGCAATAAAATTTTCAAATGCAATATTTTTTGAAAAAAATTATTCAACCTACTGTTTTACTAGCAGGTAGTAAAATAAATTACTTTAATAGCACAATAATACAAAAAATTGAAATATCCTTGTAATATAGACTGATAGATCGTCTTTGCGTGGAATCGTTTTTATATTTTACATACAATGATTTTTATTATTTTAAATTCAACACATTCATTAAAGTGACAGTTACTAATATTCACTTGACGCATCGATTGAATTTTTATATGGTTTTATAATGTGACACTCTTTGCAGTTAGTACATCTTTTGAAATTGTTAGAAAAATAATTATTAAGTATGATTGATCATGTTTCAAAAATTGCTTGTATATATTTTTTAAATAAGTAATTTTCTATTGGTTTTAATTTTAAATAATAATAATAAATAGGTGAATAATACCTAAAATTAAGAAAAATAGCAAAAGTTTCCTAAAACAAAGAAACTCTCCTCTGGAGAAACTTGAACACGAATTTAATGATTATTAATTAAAATCAAGTAATATAAAAAAATATATAAATGTAACTATTGTTACAATTATGTTATTATTTAATATATAACAATGAGTAATACTATTAAGCAAGCATATTACAACATCATTACAGCTTTTTTGGTCTTTTTGGAAATTTATTAGAGTATTTACGTAATTTCAGAACTTAACTAAAAGTTTTTGTAATACATGTTTGCTATAAAGACAAATTAAAAGAAAATATCGAAAATGTCAAGGTTGTTAGAAAAGTTAGAGTTGTAAAGAAAAAAAAACTCATTATCTGCTAACATTATAGAAACGTTATAATAATGTATAATATATATTCGTACAAAAAGCTTTGCCAAAACTTTTCAACCGATCTATGCGTAAGAAAACAAATTGCTCGGGTCCCAATAAAGGAAAACTTTATATTTCGTATATATACAATTAAAAATAAACAAACATATATTCAGTATATATTATACTGGGGAACGATGTAATTCGAAAGTTAATGTTTTTCTAATAACATTATTCACACCATTTAACCGATAACCCGGATTATCAAAGAAAATTTATATTATGCACAAAATATACTTATTTTATCATAGTAATATAATAAAAGGTAGTCTGAAACTTTTAATGTGCTATTGTAAAAAGTTTATCGTCCCACGAGAAGTGTGTGAGTTTAGGTAACTCCTTTAACGGTTTACGATATTATAGCCAGCAGCACTGTATATATATATTATTATTATATTGGGGAGGAAGTTTTTCCGAAGACGGTCATATATAATCGTTCGCAACGAATCGGTAAGAAATCGTGATATCGTATTGCATTCATTTCGGCGTTTTCTTTTTTTTCGTTCTTATTTTGTGAAAGCAACCAAATACCGGTATTGTTATAAGTATAAAAAAAAAAAATGACAAGAACGCCCGCTGCATTGTTTCCTCTCGATAACCGGAACTGCAGGCGTTCGCAAACGATAATGCCTATTTCGTTGTTGGACGTACGAGAATATTGTTAAGTTTATTTCGCGGTACCTGAACCAATTGTTCGTTCGTTTAAAACCATTTTAAAAGCTTTTCCTTAAAACGGAAATGACAGTAAATGTTTTATATTTATATCAAGGCATAACAGATAGAACTGACTTTTGGGATACATTTTGGAATCTGATTAATGATTATAAAAACAATTTTGATGGTAAAAAGATTTATCTTAGTCAAGTAGTTGAATTTTTAGAATTTTTTCAAAATTTAATATTTGTTTGGTTAAATTAATTTGGAACGTAATAAGTTTTTTTAAACATGATTTTTGAGAATTTGCTAACATGAGTATATTTCTTAAATTATTTAGTTAACATATAATATTAACAATTTTTGTCATACGTTGAATTAACATAATTTTTTTCAGGTGTTTCTATTACACTGTGTATACATTGCACTAAATACTAATTTTTTTTTTTAATTCGCATTGAAGGAAAGCCTGTTAAATAAAATACACGATTTTATTGCTTATGTTTTTATAAACATAACTTTTTGTAGAGTATTTAAATATTAGTAACACAGAAAATTTAAAATTTAAATAAAACTATGTTTTCTTTCTTATATCTATAACTATATTACTACTTCAGAATACATATTGTTGAAATGTTAGTATATTACTCACTTTTTTTAACATTGTACCTAATAATTTTATCGTTATAATAAAACAATTTATCCGTATTTATGTTTTTGGAGTTTTTTTTTATTATTAATTGTTTAAAGCATCAAAAACAAGGTTATTAGCCAGTGTTACACGTAGCTATTAAATATAAGCAGTTTTTACTGTCTCTGGAATAATACGCACAGCAGAGTTTAGTTATGTATCAATTTCAGAGTAAGTAGTGTGTGCATTTAGCCAAACATAAGCGGTGTATTCTATTTCTAAGTAGATAAAAACTAATGTGGATTGATCACGTGAGTATTTCGATTGTGGCTCCCCAAGTCGAGCGAATTTTTGATTTATCTCATTTATTGTTCTAAACTTATGGCGATATTATTAAGCTTAGTCTACCAAAATGTTGTTATATTTCAAGATATTTAGGGGTCGGGTATATGCTAATATTTGGTTTTCAAACCGGATAGTTGGATGGTATCTTGCTAATCTATTATTTAAAAAAAGAAACTTATAATTGTTTTTGCTTTAATAAATGTATTTTTACTAATTTCCTTTTATACATTTTGCATAATTTATTGTTTCGTTATCAGTTATACCATTAGTTATACCTACAGATGGGATAGCGGAACATGTTTCGCATTATTACATTTTGTAAAATTTATTCACATTGTATGTTCTCACAAGTGTAAAAATAAAGATTCATTTGGACAAATGGATGGGATGTCTATTAATTTCACATATTGGCAATAACATCGAGTGGGTATGACTAACACACTTTATACAAAATAATCTAATGTATTAGATGAAAATATCAATTAATGTACTTAATTTAGTAGCTCTATTTTATCATGCAATCAACTGATTCATTATTTAAATAATTTTGTTGGCATGTTTGTAAATCAAGCTCTTGGTACTCATTAGCGAAATTTAAGGAAATGTTATACTTACTACGGGTTTTCGCATAAAGTATCATAAATAATGTAAATGCAAAAACAAAATATGTGTGTAATCGAAATGATTATATATGTATAGGTGTTTTTAATGTACACGACAAATTTGATAGCGAGGCACAGTGTTCAGAGTAATGAGAAGAAATTCGTGGGATCAGTAGTCGTACAGGTTGGGTTTTGCAGAGGCGTTCGCTGAAAATAATAACTTATTATATAAAAACTGCATAAGAACAGAATTGATTAACTGTCTTATTGGCATATGCAATAATGTCCATGTATCTTTATACGTGTTTGACAGGTAAAAGTGTGTTACTACCATATTATATTACAAACAATAACATTAATATTAACAATAATATAATACAGGTCACAGGATAAGAATAGACCAATTTTACCTGGAAACGTCGTAGCTGTGTAGCCGTGTTTATTATGTTAAGACTGCAGACTACCACCAAGAGTCACGATCCTGTAGATTATAATATTGTGTTACACTGATTTACGAACGTCTTATCATCAGGGCATTACAATATCGCATTTGTTATAATATTATTATGTTTAATGTGCAAAAACTCCCTGTAATAAATACGAGGTGGCTGTGGCAACTGGCAATGGGCTTGTTGAACGCGTGACACAAAAGAAAATTATATTGAAAAGAAGCTTTATAACGTGTGCAAGAGAGAGGTAGTGTGTGTGTGCTATGGTTCTTCGGACAATGAAAGAGTAGATCCCGTGCACTATATCCATTGTATTCAAACCAGATAAAACTGCTGTATACGATAATAAGACTTTATTATTTTCTACCGTCGATGTCTAGTTA
Source organism: Diuraphis noxia (assembly GCF_037042655.1). NCBI lineage: Eukaryota > Metazoa > Arthropoda > Insecta > Hemiptera > Aphididae > Diuraphis > Diuraphis noxia. The sequence continues at coordinate 82,168,225 of NW_028301713.1, forward strand.
AAATGGTGGATAAAAGTAAAGTATATATAAATATGTATAAAAAAAAAAACAACGAAATAGCACTAAGTTAATGTGCCCCGCTGATCGAGATGAATGATGATTGTTCCATGACTGACGGTGATTGCCAGTGTCCCCTCTCCCTTAACATCACCTCGATTATTCCCTTTGAGATGTCTCGCGATCAGGGGTAGGCGAGGGCTCTGACCCAGCCGTTTCGTACATTAAAGTTATCATATCAGCGTCGTCAATGATTTAAGTATTGCTATTAGCCTATTTCAGTTTACTAACTACAAAGGCTGAGCAAGCTGCACTTAAGATATCTTATATATCAACTATTCGAGCAAATTAAATAATACTAATCAGTATTACTTCAATGTAAATTGTAAATTATCCATAGATTTAGATAGCCTTATGACTAGAAAAATCTTATATGTTTAAAAAAAAAAAAACTTCAATCAACACACATTTCACTAGGGTTACGTACTTACATCACGAATAATATTTCATTATAAATGACTTAATTGAGCTGCCTAAGATACTTAAGGATACTTAAGATAACAAATTTGCTCATAAACATGAATCGATTTTCAGCTTTTTCTAATTTGTACAAGTTGGTATAAAAAAATGTATAGAAAACGTATGTATAAGCGCACGAAACCAAAATAAAAGTATTCATATCTTTTATATCACTCCAAACATAATGTATGGAAAGTGCACGTATTATGTTTAAACTAAATTTTATGTCGCTTGGTAACCGAAACAAAAACGAATTACATATATCGAGGGATGTGTCATTATAAATTCAAATCCACACTGTTAAGCATCAGGTTGTCACTAAGAAGTTCTATAATACACTCTAAATTATAGAGTATCTACCATAACTACCTAGCTATATGGTTACCATTGTCGATTTTGCTTAAATTACTTACATACTTGATAAATTATGCGTATATTGTGATAATTTACAATGTTTAATAATAACTTGTTATAGGTAAGTAATAACTGTAAAGATTTGCTAATATCGCATTATAATATATTATGGTATACCTATCTTTATATTGTCTAGATTCGTGCATTACCATATTCGTTTCGGTTTACACCTGCACTCTATAACAACCTATCGGACGAAGAAGAAAAAAAACGAATCATAATACATCGAACGCCAACTAGTTTGGAAAACCATTCGTCACGCGGACAATGCATGACAGTTTTATTTACACACCGCACCGATGCTGCTGCCGAAATCCATTTGTTACACACTCACACAATATTATTGTTATTAGTCCACGGCCAACGACTATGTGAATAAATCGAAAAATCTCCTACCCGCTGTTGCGATATGAATAACGATAAGCACAATAAAGACATTATGTATATTCAAAGCGTTTACCGGAATCGACGATGACCATCATGTGTGTTTGGAAAACAGATAGACTGACATATGAAGCAACATCATATCAAATCCGATGTAGAGTGACGTAAGAATCATTGAGTTCGATTAGAAACAAAATGTGAAAATGTGTTTAATATTACACATACATAACAAACTAAAAAGCCTTAAATGGTTTACTGAGTTTAGTGAACATCAACACAATGGCATATATCAGCTAGGCATATTATAATTTAGGTATCATTTAGTATAGTTTATCGAACCAGTTTTTATGTCATAAGATTTCTTTGTAGTAATGTTTACTGTTTAGCCATCGAATATCTAGATTCAGTTACCAATAAACCCAACCAAGAATTTGTTTTATATCACAATGATAGTAGATATATGTAATTTATCTCTTATTGTATATTATTGTGTTTTTCCTCTTTGAGTACCTATGCAATATTGTGATATGTATATACCTACTCGTGATTTGTATTTTGCTTTGTAACGTCATTAAATAAATGATTAATTTTTATTGGTCAACTGGAAATTTACACGAAACACATACATAATATAAAATAGTTATATACTTATGAGTTATGACACTTATGTAGTTTTCTCAATAGATGAAATATTTTGAAATCCCGTATAATATGTGTACAGGTCGGCGGATGGTAATCGATATTACTACAAACTTAAAATCAAATACGATGTCTTAAGTCGAATGTAAGTACAATTTATTTTATTAACACTTCTCACCTATTGCTAGTATTCGGTGGAAATTCAATTATGTCATCGGTTCTGTGCTCCTCGTCTCCCAAAATAAATAAAAAATATGGTTTACTAACTGGTATATTGTAATAAAATAATACCTTATGTCGGATTCGTATTTGTCTGGACTAATCGCTACTATCGCGAACATCGTCATCGTATCCCCATTGATGGTTCACATAAAATCAGTTTCTCTGTTTACGTGCTTACGGTTAGATATGATATTTTTCGACATGACGTTCGCCTGTGGCATTGATTTTTTTTAATTAGTAATTATTATTAAAAAAGATTGATATTCATTTAAAATAGCACAACAACCCCTATTTGCGACGAGCATAATATGTATACTCGTAATTATATATAAAAACTAGATAGTTGTTTTTATACTACAGTTGTGACCGATATTGAAGTTGGCCGCCATTTATAAAACAGTCAATACTTACATTTATACACATATACTTATTATTACTTATATATATATACATATTGTATATTGTGATAAAATTGTGTTGTAAACATAGCCTGCTTTGTAAATACCGACTGACTTCAATGATAAGAAGGAGACAGCTATATAGTTGTTTTATACATAAATTACCGTAAAAGGTATGATATCAATATACATTGATAAGTATTTGTCTGTAACCATTACAAATATCCAATTGGGTATCGTCTGTATCTGATGGCAGAACTTCGTTCTTGAAATATATTTTGTTCATTTTCGAGTAGGCACATAGAAACACACAAAGTCTTTAACGTATACCATTTATTGTATAATTTAAATGATTATAATATTAAAATATAACAAATGTATGTCCATAGGTACAATAAAAATAATCTCGTTATTTTTATTAGATGCGTCAAAAATAGAGACGGGCTGTAAGGAGATTACTCAAATGGTAATTTTGATTTTTTAAATGATAAATCGTTGGTTTACAACAATGTATCTAAGATCTAATTATAATTATATCACAATCCTACTAGGTACTATATTTTCAAAAACAAATCATCATTAGAAACAATATAAATAATACATAAATATATAGGTACACAGTAAATATATAATATAGAAAACAAAAGGGGGAAATATAAATTGGAGATACCTAAATAATTAAGAAGTCACTTTTTAGTGACACATAGCATGATATTTAATTTACATATTATACCATCAACAATTTTAATTATTTCTTACTAAACAGTGGTTGGTAGATACTTATTTATTTTAAGTATAAATTTATAACAATAAGTAGGTATATTTGAGTATAACTGATGATATTTAATTGTTGTGGTTTTTATCGAATGATTTTTGTAACTAGTTTAATTTATCATTGTAATGTAATAAACATTACCACAAATAATAAATTAGTTTTAGCCTTTATGGAGTATTTCATATATTCATATTATACATGAAATAATTTGTATTTGTATTTAAATGCATCAAATAATCAAATACAGTTACATCCAAGAGGAACAAATTATACATTTTGAATACTTTTAAGAAGTCATTTCGGAAATTTCGAAACTATTTCAATGTATATTGTATATGTACCTATATGATTATATGAACCATTGGCTTGTAGGTATATATAGCCGTATAGGTATATAAATATTTATGTTTATCAATGCATGTATGTGTGTACGTATCAGCTTTATCCGTGGAAAGTAAACATCTAATGAACAAAATATTTTAATTAAAACGTTCATAAATTATACTATAATTTAAAGAATACTTATAGACGAGTTGTATAGATTTTCAAATATTTTATATCAGAAAAAAATATGCATATAATAGTTCGGAATATTTATTTATTATTGTATTCTTTTTGAATTATATAAAATTTTAATTAGTTAATTGTTAAATATTATACTAGAATATTTAAGTTATTTTATAATTATTTAATTTATTTCAATCAATTTCACTGTAAGCTGTTATACATAGTGTTTTTATTGAAAGTGGTATTATAATACTGTTTGCATAATATTTCTCCATTACTCTTTGTCTCCGATAGCTTATACATTTTTACAGATTTCTCAAATTAAATTACGCAAACTGTTGATTTCTTACCATAATTGTAATGGCTTGCTCGCACATACACGTGTCAAATATAGCATTATAATATAATACCATGAAACTAACTTGGTGTAATAATGAACGACATTTATAGGGCCTTACAGTGAAATTGAAAATAAATACTAGTGCGAAATGGCAATATTTCCTGGAGCAGATTTCGTGCGGGGGCAATTTCGTGTAACGACCTTCATATGGCCAACAAAAGATTAAACAATTTGTACACACACAAAACCACACGTATGTTATTAATTTTGGGTTGGGTAAAGAGAAAAAAAAATGTATTTATGTACAATATTACTGAGCAATAAATTTAGGCCGAAATACGGAATACAACGCAATAAAACGATCGTAAAGATGACTATACGTCCATAACAACGCACTGATTGCCTCGGGATCTTTTCTATCTCCCGATTTAGAAACCGGTTTTTTTATTACTTTTATTTTATTTTTTCTTTGCAACCAGCTACCTCTGTTACACCAGTAAATCCTTCGACCGATAGCCGTAGGGGGTCACTCAGTATGTATAGAATATATAATTGTATTTATTATGTTTTTTTTTTTTTTTTTAATTAATAACTAGTCACAATTTTTCATTTTTTTTTCACCCAAAGTTAATTACAATAACTCTTTCATACTCCTGATACCATCGCTACCGGTTTATTGAGGAGTAAAAACGACGATGAAAACCAAAAGAAAATAGTATGAATTAAATTAACGTGTAACGACTGCAGTAATGTAAACTGCAGTGTTGTATATAAACGCGTTGGTGATAACTGATAATATTAATAATAATAAAAGTAATAAAAATGATAATAGATGGTAATAATGTAGTCATAATTTGTTTTCTACATTAAAAGTACATCGATCACTAAAATGAACGTTGGTAGTCGATGCAAAACTAATCATAATATAAGAATATTATATAACATATTATATTGTAAATTTAATTTAACAAGACCAATAGAATGGTTTATTAATAATTATAATAATGAATAAGAAATAAATTATAAGATCAATCTGATAACTGATAAGTTATTACATACAACGCAGAATTATTAATATGTAATATTATTTTGAACATTTTTAAGTTTTATCGATTTAATTTGAGTGATACAGATATACAATACAGTGAATATTATACATATTTATGTGTATGCAATATTAGTATATATTATCTTTACTTAATTTATTAATCAAAGACTTTCTAGAATTAATAAAGAAATGAAAATATATTTTTTGAATTTCTAACAAATTGTATTTCTCATTTTTGAATATATTAAATTATAATAATTTTTGGTGAAGTTATAAATTATTGTGATATTTTACATGTTCAAAATTAATAAATTTAATAAAACAGTTAGAAATACCTAATTGAAGGAATTTGAAAATTAGTACTAAAATGATATGTACTTTTAATTATTTGTAACACGAATACAATTCTCGATAGTCTAAATTGAGTAGGTAAAGAAAAACAAACAAATGGCATACAACAACTACAGAGGTCCAATAATTAGTTATTAATATAATATGTTATTTTAGTTTACGCGATATATAACATAAAAATATAATGCAATTACATTATACATAGCCTGCAGTGGATAAAATAAAATAAAATTTATTTAAATGACATTTTACCGAAAATATGTCATCAGTGCAATAAAATGAAATGTTATATCTCACGTAACACTTCGCCAAACGTCAATATGATCAAATATCCGATAAAAAAAAAAATAGTCAACGAGGGACGTCAATGCGTAACTAACCATGGTTCCTCCTATCACTTTTCATGGGCTTCGGACGAAACATCTGTTGCGAATCGTTGCGTATATGGTTCGTCTTGGAACGATAATTTCCCAAAATAGTTATATTATATATTCATACTGAAATCACACTCTTTTAGCCGATGACTGACGAACGAATAAATTGTTATAGTCATTTCACAACCCGATAACCGTAATAAAGTCAAAAACGCTATATTTTATATTTTTAACGGCGGTAGGTATGTATAATAATATATGAACCCGAGCTTGCTCGGAAGCCGTCTCGGATATTGGATCGACCATATATTACCCCCCGCCGATGTTTGACATTTAGGCACAAGTCGACTGCGTTATTATTTTAATAGCTTCGAAATACCTCGCGCACGATAATGATGTCTTTCAGTGGGCGTATTTTGGATTTCTCGAGGTCGATACGAAAGAAATCCAAAATAAACTTTTGTTCGCCTGAATTATGTTATTGTATCATTACGTATTATTGTATCGTGCATAATATTGTACACTGCGTACAGAAGTTGTAACACCACACCAGAAAAGTGTTATAATTTAGTTTGTTTATTTTATATAATATTATTCCATCTTATTATTATTATTATTACTATTTTTATTATTATTATTTGTAATTTTGCCATCTTATATTCTAAACGGGCGTGCACGTGATGTGTGTGTAAAACCGGTTGTCATCACGTGATACCGGTAACTCATGCTGGCTCGAAAACAAAGAGACGTCTATGGGCTCCACATGTGTACGAGCATACACTTTAGTCTTGTCCTGCTTCGTAGTCGTACGTAAAATAAATACGAACATAATATAATATTATACCGTAGTACAGGGCACGGATATGGTTCTTTACGATCCAGAACAGTTATTTGGACTGGAAAATGGCTAAGTTATGTTCAAAACCACTTTGAAAGGTTATCGACGACGGAAGACAGTTTTTTTTTTTTATTGTGCACTTAAATCCATCTATATGTGTGCACCATGTATTTTCACCCTCTCGTATATTTTTGGTCCTGCCATACGACGCCTATTGATTGTAATCTCGAGTTCCACTTTTTAAAAATTTTTTTTTTATTATTATTTTTTTTTTTATGATTATTTTGATTTTCTTTTGGCTTTCGGGGATCCTACATTAATTTACCTACAGATTATAGTTAGAGCCAAGATAGAAACGGGTACTTATGTACCTACAACATTATGTTTACCGTCCTTGGGACGTTATCCAAAACGTAATCGTTTAATATTTATTAGATTTTTTTTACCTTACATATTATATGATTTAAATTATAATTTGTTATTCATACATATATTTATTTGAATATTCAAAATATAACACGTCTGATTAATACTATATATAATTAAACTTTTTAAAAATTGCTTAGGTATCTGGTGTAACTAACAGTTTATAATTCCATTTAAAACGTCTTACCGTAAATACGCTACCTACTTTATAATAAATACAATTTTTTATTTTTTATAACATGGCAATTATTTAAAATATCTAGTAATTCATTTTATTACAATTAAAATTTGAATTTGTACATCAAAACAGTTAAGAAAATCGTCGATCTTTGATAGTATTTTAAATACATTTTTTAGAAATATTTTTAGAATTTTTTAGAATTTTTTTGAAATATTTTTTAGTAGTATTTACTATTTATACAGGGTGATTCGTTTATCAAACAACACTCATTATTTATAAAAGTATTGACTTTTTTCAAAATATTGTTTTACATAGTTTCAAGTTGTTAAAAAACCAACGCTTTTATTAAAAAATTATATTTTTAAATATTTTTTATCCTTATCATTTTTTAAGTTTTTTACTTTTTTGAATGGCAACATAGTTTTTTAATTTCATATTCCAAAGCAGAATATTTTTCTAAAAATTTTGATACATAAAAATCGAATTTAGGACTAGTAGTTTATGAGTTATAAGTATTTAAAGTTTAGACAAGCGGAGTAGTGGACAAACATTTTGCGGGGTAACCCCGTACCACTCCACTCTGCCAATCTAAACTTTAAATACCTATAACTCATAAACTACTAGCGCTAAATTCAAAATTTTAACGTAATAATTAATTAAAAAAATAGCTTTATTAATTTATGAAATTTGAAGTATAGGTTACCATTTGAAAATCAAAAGTTGATGGTGGTGTATATAATAAATATAAGGGTGAAAAATATAAAAATAATAAACAATTCAAGAAGAGTGTAAATCTACAATTTTGAAAAAAAAAAAAATTGAAAAAAGTCAATACTTTTTTAAATAATGAGTGTTGTTTGATAAAAGAATCACCCTGTATAATAATAATATAAAGTAATGTTAAAATACAATTATGATAATTTTTTTTTCTTCATATATAGTGCCTAATGTCTTTTTAATAACCTATTATTAAAAATATATACTTATTTACAATAAGTACATATTAAAGAACAATAAAATAAATATTATATTAACTATTCATAGGTATATCGTACCTATATGTATAATGAAAATATGTACACGAGGTATAATTTGTTTTTTTTTTTTTAAATAAATATAAAATATATATTTTTATAAGTAAAGTCGATGCCATTGTTATCACTACTTTTTTTTTGATTTTTAGATAACGATTATTTTTCATATTTTTTTTATTGTTATAAATTATTATTGTTTTCGTCATCATTATACTATAACTGTCATTACGTATGACATATTGTGTTATTGTGAACACTTTTAAACCATTGGATGAATTCTAATTGAAAACATTGTTTAAAAATATTTTGCAGTCTCCACTGCGCTTTCGTAATACGTGCTTCATGGTTGCCTGCATTGTTTTTGTCAAACGCATTATTAACCACATAATTAATAATATTAATAACCATAAAATCTAATAATAAATAAAAAGTTATTAATGCACCTATGGCCATAACATACCACGACGAATAAGTTTTCGGTTACTTTTTATAATTTTAATAGGTGATCATTTTTATCCTTCAACAACTCGTATCTATTAATTTAATATTATTATATTTGGTATAAATTACAATATTTATTTGACGAAAATCTGAATTCTAAGAAATGTATATACTATATACATGTTTAATGATTTTCAATATTCAATTGTTTATAAATCAAAAATCAGCGATAAATATTAAATTTTAAAATAAAACTATTAGTTGAATTCAAATTATCATTATTAAATATTGTATTAGAATAGGTGTATAAATCTATTATCTATACTTAGTTGTTATAATAACTTGAATTTCAATAATTCTATGTAATCTATATTTCTATCAAAAATAATGTACCTGTACACTATACTGACATTTTATAATTTGGATGATACAAATAAACAACTATAATTAAACCTTATTGAAATAATAATACAATACGTCTATATTTCAAGTATTTTATGCGTACCTGTTTTCATTTAAATATTTAGATAGATAATACACATATTGTACTAACCAATGAAGTATTGTCTATAATATAATTTAGAATTTAATTTAATTTAATTTTTAATAAGTCAGCATGCAATTTTATAAGCATATTAGAAACAGTGATCCGTATTTCAAGTTTAAATAATATATTTCAATTATTTTTACTTGCAGGAAATGTTTTTAATCTGAGGAGTATCTTTAAATGATTTTGAATTTACAAATTATTCCACGTACTTACCACCTAAAAATTGGTAAAATTATATTTTATGTGTTCGGAATAATTTATCGTCCAATTTTTAAATAAATAGGCACAAATATTTTCACTTATCGTGGTATAATAGTAGCATACAATCACGCTATACGTATGATTAGTATATTATATTATATTATAATTTATAATTATTTAGATATAAATACAGGCTATCCTGTAAGGATCTAGGTACCTACCTATTGCGATATCTCCCGAGATAATGGTGATATCGAAATTCTGGTTTTGTAATAAGACTCACAGAGATAAGAACCACAATATTTCATATTTTAATATTTTGGTAAAAAAGTTACAAATATAATTTTTTATTTAATTATTTCCAAAAAAATTAACCATAGCAATGTTGTAGATTTAAATTTTCTGAAAATATTGACGTTTCAAAATTTTATTTCCATTAATTTCCCGATTTTTTATTTTTTTTTTAGTTTCGAGAAAAATTGTGAATTATTTAACACCGTAATGTTATCAAAGATGTGACTCGCCATGCCGCGCGCATTCTCATACGTCTGGCCGAATACTTTACTTTCCGTGTTCCTATATTTTTTATAGTTATAATCATATTTTATTTCTTCAAAACTAGAAAAAATATTAAAAATCTGGAAATTAATGAAAATAAAATTTTGAAACGCCAATATTTTCAGAAAAATAAACATTACAAAATGACTATCTAATTTTTTTGGAAATAATTAAATAAAAAAATTTACTTTTTACATTTTTTATAAAAACATTAAAATAAATTTTAAAATGAAATAATTGTAGTTATTATCCCTGTGAATCTTATTATAAAACCAGAATTTTGATATCATCATTATTTCGTGAGATATCGCAATGGGTAAATCCTCGCGTGACACCCTGTATATATAAATCTATTTAACTATAATACACAATACACCAAGTAAACTACAGATACAATGAGTACTGAACAGGTTATTATTTAAAATGTAAATGGTTGAGTATTACAGAACATTACGTAGGTTCATATTAAAAATATATATGTATTTTGATAGTAGGTAGGTAAATAAATAATATAAATCGTATAATTATTTGATAACTCTATTTAATATCACAATATCATAGCACAGTTTAAATATATCATTTTATGTTCAAGGATTGGCTTGAATGTGGAAACTAAACAGTTATAATAGCCAAATTAATATAATAATAAAATTACATACCAATTGTTTATTCAGCAATGCCACTGTTTATTTTTGGGTTAAGGTTGATTGTATATGTTTGAATTTCATACTGCCATCTATCTAAGACAAGATTTAACTGCTTATAATATGTTTATCGTTACTTTAGTTTTTACATTGTTCTATTATTATTTATGAAATGAAGAATAATTATATTTTAACAGTAAAAGCTTAATACTATTATAGTTGGCATAGTATTTTGAAACATTTCACATTGGTGAAAATTCGTTATCCTATAAAAAATAATAATATATTTATTAGTGTTATAAAATTAATGCTATTATAAAAATTGTTAATTTGATCAATATCTTACTCATAAATCATAATATACATGTCACATGAACGTAATCTATCTTATTGGGAAAAGGACATCCAGGTCACGAGGGTGATCAGATTAGTTCCTGTATCAGGTTACTGAACACACATGTGACATGTCCATTTTTTAATTCATTACTTAGGTGTATGAAATGAATTTGCATTTCACATGGAATTATTTTATACAAAATGGATACCTACTTAATTATATTCATATCCCATCATAATTATTTATTTTTATTATCTGGATCATATGCTTGCCTATGTGGTCCCCGGGTCCTGACCTGCACGTCTGCACGTGGTATTGTTAGTTATTAATTGTTAGAAAATATTAATTGAATAGTTGAATAATAATTTATATAAATTTAATGGTTTTACTATAATTGTTTATGGACATTTTTATTTTTACTATAATTTATTTTATTGATATCGACGAATACATTCATATTCATAAGTATTTAATATTATGTACACCACTAACTACTAAGTATGACATTGACAATCGCCTTAACATCAACAATTCTTTAAGTGTAAAACATGTCAATAATATGTTTCATGTAAAATCAATTTAAATGTGGCATCACAATATTATAAGTTTACCGTTATAATATCTATATTATTATATTCTGAACGGATTGATAAATTTAATTAATTTACAATTTTTTTTTTATCTTTCATCAGTTATCCCTTAATGAACTTGGAGCAGTCAAATTTTAATTTCAATATAGACTACATTTAATATTTAAGCCTATATCATCAAACAATTCTAATCATTATATAGGTGCATGTTGTTGACTGATAACAATAATATGAGATGTATAATATTTATTAATAAATTATCTGATGTGATGTTTTAGCAAAAATAAGTTCAACATGTCGTACTTATAATTGACAATTAAACTACTACCATTAATCTACATAAACTAGAAAGAAGAACTATAAAACCTGAGGCTTCATCAGAATCGTTTTTTTTTTTTTTATAGAATGATATTTTATAATTGAATTAATATCTAATAATTACCTTTACCTTCATACATTGACCAACTCAATGACAAAGTGCACAAAAAAAAAACTAAAATTTTAAATTAAATAACCTGTCACAAAAAAAAAATATGAATAATAATAATAAAAATATGAATAAAAAATCCACAATTCCCAGTTTTAATAAAAATTAATAAAAACTTTTTATATTTTATTTTACATACTATGTCCTACATATTAAGTTATAATACATCTCCTCAGTAATAAATAGTGAATTAAATAGGTACTATTTATTTAATAGTCCGATGAGTTGTCTTTTATGATCGATCAATGAAATTCAAGGTTTTAATTTTTTATTTCTCAGCATGTGTATAAAACACAATCAATAATATTTCATTGAACACTATATGGACACACCATATGTCTACTGGGTACATTCGCTTTACTATTTAATTTGTAACTTTATGCGTGTTTATTAACTCTATACTCTTATCCTTTGGGGTGTAATTTTATAAAATAAGCTTTAGTCTTTAAAGATGAAAAGTTTACATAAGTTTCCTTGTATGTATGAGTAAAATCATCACATTCATGAACTTTGATTATTTAATATATTATACATCTGATGAAAAGTTGTGAACAAATAATTTATTTTAAGTTGTAATCTCGTTGGAAGTATACGTTTATTAGTAACTGTTGGACGATGACCAATAATCAAGTATGATATCAAACTTGAAAATCAGTTTATTAAATCTCGAAGTTAGTTCTTAAATATAGAATTTAAGAAATGCCATGGTTGTAAATTGTAATACAAAGAGATGTAATAGTTGATATGTTTAACCAAAGTTATATACACGTTATCTTCAAACAATATATATTATATATTATATTATCCACAATTTAGGTACCTTAACAACATGTAAAGTGTATATACAGAAATGTACAAATAATTAGTGTTTGATATTGTAACATCTGCGCTTTTAGATTAGTTGTATGAACTTTGAATGACATCATATTTATCTTTTGTTCAATATATAATATATATATATATTATAAAATGCAATACCACTAATATCAGTACGACTTGGCCAAACATATACAACGTCTTAAATATTTTATAGTTAGCTGTCAGATGATTATATATATTAGGTATATTACAATGACTAAAATTTATAACTAGTCAATTTGCACTGGGTAGTATACGTTTATCCAATATTCATCGGTAATAAAATGTAAGGTGATAAAACCTGTGTCTGTGGTTGTAATATATCAATTTAATACAAGACTGTGAAAACACGTAGGTACCATATTATAGATGTAAAACGTAAAAATAGAATAATATGTTAACACGAAATATTATAATAGGATTTTGCGAAAACAATAATAATCAATCTGAATGTGAATCAATGATATTTGTATTGAAATACTGCAGTGAGGGTATTATTTTCTCATTGATCGATGTAGATCTTTGTTTTAATATGATATTCTGCACGTTCAAAATCTAACTGTTTTATAATATTATTCTATATATGTGAGCAAATTAAATACCTATGTACATAAGTTATAATTACAGAGGTTGGATGACTAGCATTTCATACGGAGTACTTCTGAGTTTTTAAATGAAAATAGTTCATGCAAAATAATTTATTCAAATGTGAAGAGGACTTGTAAAAAAACCGTTATTTAAATTTTGAAACTTTTGATCTGTTGAAATATTTCAAAACCAAATTCGTCCACAAGATAAGTTAAGTTATTTTTATGGTTTTTACGAGGACATTTTTTTTTAATTGAACGTTCTTGATTATGTTTGAGTTCTTTGTGTATGCATGTTTTTAAGATTTAAAAGATGTCAAATAATGTCGTATAAAACGGGAACACTCAAAGGTTCTAGCGCATGACGTCTGAGTGCTATTGTTCATAACACGAAACGCTTGAATTCAAAGCTTTATGATGGCACTAGCGAACCAGTTCAATAACTCAATTAATTTTTGCTGTATGATACCTAATGTACCTATGTCAAAAACACAAAAAACGTGTATAATATTCAGCTTGGTATAATAATATATCAATTATTCAAATCGTTATCTATTCTTATTTACCATTACTGTATGTGGTAATGTGGTATATTGTACATAGGTGAGCTAACATGACGTTTAGGCATATTAGATATATTTTTATATTCACCGATATACTATGATAATTTATAGTCATATTATTAATTTTAATATTAGCTACAAATAGAGTTAAAATTAAATAATATATACCTTATTATCATATTCAACGACATTATTGATACAAATTAAATACATGTTATGGTGTAATTGTCCTGTATATTAGACCTGTAATTCTCAATCGGTGTATCGCGACATACTTATAGTGTGTCACGTATTACCGTGGTGTATACTGTGTGGCACCAAATTATTTATTATTTATAAGTATATTTATAAATTATGCCATGTGAGATTATTTCAGTATTAAGAAATAGAGTAAAAGTCATACATTTTTCATTTTTTTAACACCATACATGTGTGAATCAGAATTTTTAACATTAAAAACAACAAAAACTTTAAAAAGGTCTAAACTTAAAGTTATTAAAAGTAAATTACGACCATGAATCAAAGACCGATTTTCAGTTTATCACAAGTATTTATCATATACTATTTTTTTTTTATCAACAAATAATGTTTTTTTTATAATAGGTACAGTTTTTTTTTTTTTTTTTAATACTTTCTTTTAACCATTTAAATTGTATTTAGTAAATCAAAAGTTTCATTAAATAAAATGCTAACATAATATAATTAATGTACCTATTAATTTACAAAGGTTTGTAATTTTTACTTTTTCAAAAATCCATTACTTAAAGAGTGTCGCCATTTGTATGGATTTTAATTATTAATTAATAAATTAAAAAATACAAAAAAGTTGAGGACCACTAGATTAGACAATTAATCAATTAAAATAATAATATTAAATAGAAACTTAGTTTTGAAATTATATTGAAATTTTATGAAATATTAATTATACTATAATTTAATTATGTCTTTTATGTTGATACATTTCATATTATTATAATATAATATATATAATATATACAGGGTGATTTACCACGCATGCTCAACTTTTTTTTCCTTTAATAATAAAGTTTTTCAAAATCTGATTTATATATAATAATCATTTTAAAAAAAGTATAAAATATACCTATACGTAGGTATTCTTGGAACTAGCATTTATGTTATCTAGGTTGTTTTAAAAAAATTATTTATGGTGATAGATTAATATTAATGACTAATATTTTCAAATCCACCAGAGCTTATAAACTTAAACCATGGATCTTTTATCCTTAGAACGAAAAGTTAAATAACTCAAAAAATACTCATTACAATTTTGATTTAAATACATCAAAATTCTCAAAAAATTATCAACTAAATAATTTACAGTAAAACATCGAGGTTCTCATTTGAAAAACAAAAGTTTACATCACTACAGGGCACTCCTTAAGTGGTATAAACAATCTCAAGAATTTGAAAATATGGTCTTTGAGTATATTTAAAGATTCCAAAAATCAAACTTTTAATAATTTCATTAGTGAAGAAAAAAAGAGGCGAGTATGTTTGATGAATCGTATTGTATATAAATATTTAATAAGACTATCATATTGAGTTATCGAAATGTCAAAACTCTAGTCAAATCCTTATCGTTATTACAAATTTACATTTAACTTTAAATAGTAACGACCTATTAACTTTCTGTGCTTACTACATTGCATTATGTGTGAAAACAAAAATTACAGACGCAATTAATATCATTACAATTGTTACCAAACAACATTTTACATTAGATAAATGTTTAAAAATAATTGTTTTTTTTTTAAACTGCTTTTATATGATCCATTAACGGTATTGATGCGGTTGTGACTTGTACCGGTTTTACTTTTGTTTTCTTTACTAAAATTCAATTGGGACATGTCACTACAAACACTCAATTCAGCAATTCTCCCTTTTAAGAGAAATCACTCTAGCATGACAAAAACTACAACACCAGCACTCACTAGGGGACCGTGAAATTGGGTTTTGGCGGAAGACGAAAACAGTTTGAAATCAAAATAATTATTTATCGAATCAAATTACAATACGTAAAACATCCAGAGTGTAAAGAAGGAAAATAGGGTGACGGGAGGTGAAAAATATTCAAAGACAGGAGATGGGAACAAGAAACGATATTCATTTTAAAAATCTAAAATGCTTTAAAAAAAGTCATCGAATTCAATTAGATTTTCTGACATAAATTTACATAAATAAAAAATAAAAATAACTTAAGAATTGGGCGTACTGCGTCAAATTTGGTTAGCGAATATAAAATAAGAGAATAACTCAATTTAGTATATCAAATTGGTTTTTTTTTATAATCATTTAAAAATGTATTCTTGTTAATGTTTAGATTGCTTATACAAGCAATATTCGCATTTAGCAACTAGCTAATAATTATAACGTGATTAATTTTTAATTATTCGATTATAAACAATTGAGCCTTAATATAAGTTTTTCAAACCTTATATTATGTCACGTGCGGGGTTTAGTATAATAACACAGTATTACAATATGTATAACAATATCATATATAAATTAATAATTATATAGTATTTCGTTTAAAGGAAGATGTTATTTAGATATTAATCACAAATGTTGATTTGGTTTTTATGATTTCATTTATTAAGACGTTTCTATAATTATCAGGCGTATATTAGGTGTTGGTATGTGTCTATGTGATATATTATTATCATTGATAATATTTATTATTCATATATGTTCCAAAATTGACAATTGTAAAACTTTAATGTTCTCTTGGAAAATAGCTGATACGATATTAGTTTGAATATTATGTCTTCACTGTTGTTGGTATAATAATAATTGTTGTTAGGATTATGTTTCGGTCACGATTCAAATTTACTGCCTTTATCCGTACCTACAAGTTTATTGTCTATATATTGTACATGTACCTATATGATAGACTTTGTACATTTAATATTGTTTTCCCGATGTCGGCCGATCTTCTGTCTGCCCGAGACGTTCAACACTAATTCATTCCAATGCCCTTGGTAGGGTGGTATTCAAGGACGCTAGTACTCAGTAGAATTGTAACTTGTAGGACTTTTACAACGTAATTATTTTATGTAATTAGAACTTACTTAGTTGTTTGTATTTAATTTAACATTGTTATGTTTTAGGTTACACACCATAATTATAGATAGAGCCTAAATCAAATTATACATATTATGTTTTATCCATCACGATCTATTATTATATAAATATTTAAACAATGAGTTCTTATGAAACATTGCCCTATAGTAATGATTGTTATTGAAATTTGGATATTTAGGTCAGCTTAAAATGTACATTTTTATGGTATAACCATTATTCGTTAGGTGCAATTCAATTCATATCCATTAATTAAATATTAGATTTAAAACTGTTTCGTTACGTTATTAATTATTTCTTGTGTCTTCGTGTGATCAATTACCTTCATAGTTTTAAATGCTACAATCTTAATTTGATTTTGATTTTATTTATTATTAAACGATTAGCTGTACATTTTTTAAATAAACGTAATTTATTGTTCATTTAAATTTATATAATAAGTATACATTACAGTAATAAAGTGTTATATTAATGTAATGTAAAAAAAACTCTTACATCTACTGCGAGGTTTGAAATGTTAGCAACAACAACATAAAACATTTTTGTCACAACGTAAAATAATTATTAAAAAGGTCAAGGTTCAAAAAATTAATCACTCCCCTCGATGTGCTGATATTTCATTACGTTGCAAAGGCGTTGCCATTTATAAAAATAGATTTATACGAACAGCTTAATGTAGTACTTTTAGGAACATATATTTCAGCGGATACATGCAGGATAAGTATGTCTGTCAATATTTCATAGCTACTTACATTGATTCTTACAGTATAGGTTGTAAAAATAAATATTTATCGACTCTCGTACATTCTGTTTATTAGGTATCGATGAATGTATTTGATATTTATGTAATATTTAAATTGATTATTATGGTTAATTATTTAAAAGCAAACAATTTTTTCTTTTAGTTTCATATCCTATATTACTATTGAAATACATAATTCATAATACCATAATATTTATTACGGCAATAATAAAATAACCTTATTTATAAAATTAAACATCGCTATTGTATTGTAATTTTCTATAATATTATTCAAAATTATTCTTATTTTATTGAGAATACAATGATTAACGTGAAGAGTTTAAACATGTAAGATGAAATATTTCAAACATTATTAACATCATTTGAGATTGTTGGTTTTAAATAAATAGATAAATTTTACTTATAAATGTGTGTAAATATAATTCTTAGTTTTACTGAACATATCATATTTGAATAATTACTTTGTATTTATTTTATTTTATAATTATGAAAAACCATTGTTATTCATCACTTCATTTTTCAACTTTGATTTTTAACTTTATTAGTAGTTAGGTTTGGTTGAGGATTTATTTTTAAATTCACTGAACCTATCAACAAGTGTATCTACTATAAGTCTATAATGTCGTAGGCATATTCGTATTATAGGATTAAGTAGACAAATTACTACTAAACTTACTATTATTAGAATATATTCTATTAACTAAAATTTAATTTAATGTATCTGCATCCAACTCTCGTAACAATTTATTATTTCATATTGACTGACACCGCCAGAATTACAGTTAATGTATATAGGTAGCTAGTTAAACTAGATCGTTTAACTAGATACCTATAGACATCTGTCTATAATAATGAAATAATTTCTCTAATTTTGTTTTTTTTTTAATGATTCTTTGTGCTCATTATATTCTTTGTCAAACCTAGGAAACCAAACAGTTTACCAGAAAGCTATTGACCTATTAGTTTACTACCTACCCTCTCTAAACTATTAGAAAGGATACCTCTACACAGAATGAAACTATACCTAAAAATTACTCCACTTCACCACAATTCGGATTTAAACCTCACTACTCCATATGTCATCAACTTCAGCAAATCTCAGAAATGATAAAATTGTAGATGGATTTGAAAATAAAAAATACGCAAACACTGCCTTTCTCGACGGCGCGCAGGCCTTCGACAAGGTCTGGCACCAAGGTCTCATGTTCAAATTAACAAAACTAAAACCACCAACCTATCTATATAATATAATATTCTCATTCATCACAAACTACACGTTTAAAGTAAGATTGAATACTGATGTCTCTGAAGAGTCCCACAGGGATCAGTCCTTGGCCCCACCTTGTTTAATATTTTTTGGTATGATACCTATTCTAGTTCCACACAAATGTTAATTAGTAATGTACGCAGACGATATTGTTCTCTCAACACAACATAAAAATCTTGAAACTGATCAACAAATTTCTTTAGACCAAATTTCAGATTGATTTATAAAATGGAAACTTGCTCTTAACCCAATTAAGAGCAAAGCGAAAATATTTACTCTAAAGAAATATACAAATCCAACTCAATTATCAAAAATCAACATATATTATGGAATAATAAAGATCAATCAATTAAATATCTCGAAGTATACCTTGATGAAAAATTAACATGGAAAATGCATATAAATAAAATATTAAGTCGAGCCTATACACGTGCGATTGAAAATCTTATAGGTACCCCCTAATAAATTACAGTTTAACACTTCAGATTAAATGATCACTTCTAATATACACATCAATAATAAGACAATGAATTACATAATACATAATAT
Source organism: Diuraphis noxia (assembly GCF_037042655.1). Lineage (NCBI taxonomy): Eukaryota > Metazoa > Arthropoda > Insecta > Hemiptera > Aphididae > Diuraphis > Diuraphis noxia. Next base: position 82,188,166 of record NW_028301713.1, read on the forward strand.
GCATGTCCAATATGAGATGCGGCTCCCAAACAAAAATTACAAGATTACAAACTATACAAACTATACAAAACAAATCTCTCAAATAGCTCTTAAAGCCCCATGGTAGATGCGAAACACATATCTCCATAACGACACTGGAATACCATATCTAACCACGTGGATCAATGAAGAATTTAAAAAATTTAATTCGAATCTAAAAACAAAAGAAGTTGCCTTTCACTTTAACATTGGGAAAAGAACCAAAAACCGCAGGCTGAATACATAGCTACCACAAGATGTTTTACTTGAAGTAGTCGAAGCTCAAGGAGAGGACTATCTAGACTAATAATCAAACTAAAATGTATCCATAAATTTATTTGTAAATCTTAATTAATTAACTTTATAATATTTTAAAAACATTGTAAAAATACTTCGTGTATTGAGACAATTATATTAATAAATTAAAAATATACTACTCATTTTACTCATTCTACTCTGTAACTTTTTTTCATCTGTCTCTTTTCTCACCTACCTAGATCGATGTATGATATTAAATTGGGTTGGAATAAACTTGTTGCAGATTCATGGGTAGTATTATGACTTATGTGTTTTAGTTGGTAATCAAATTTACTAATTAATGATAAATAAATCAAGGTTTTTAATAATTCATTGAACAAAAATACTGACGATTTAATATGGCAAAATTGTAAAATTATTAAAAATAGCTTAAGGAACATTTGGGGTGAGTCGTTGATACCTTGTTGATGTCATTTACGATTAGGTTAACGACAACTGTCGTATTTATATTCAGTAGTAATTTGTTTATTCCAGGCTATAAACGCGACGATTTATGCATGATTTTACCTCATTATTTCAAGTAACCAATAGTAAATATTTATATGTATATATATATATGTATAAAAAAATACTAATATCTAATAGTGCAATTATAATTTGTCAGTGGCGTAATAAAAGAATTATATTCATTATGAATCAATTTAGCACTAGACAAGCATAGTAGCGTAACATATAGCTATAAGTAAAAAACAAATTATGGATTCGGGTGATTAAAATTATGATGATTTATGACATAAACAATGTAAATAGATATTGCACAATTTTATTTAATAATAAATTATTTCATTATTGTATAATAAATATTATATAAAATATATTTATATGTATGTGTTTTAAAATATTTACAATTTATCTATACCTATGTAATGTTATATTACAATGAATGATCATCAATGCAAGTCTTAATAATCTGTGTTTTCTTGTAGATTTCTAAAATATATTTTTAATCAAGCTATATAATGTTAAAAACTGCTGTAAACAGTGTAAATACCCACAACAGTAAATGGAAATCCATTTATAAAACATAGAGCACACCGTAAACGCATAGGGACATAACTCTTAAGCGTTTTAAACATTTGTAGTGATTGACCATGTCCTTCGTTGATAGTCATTACAAATGCAGGTCATTGATGGGTGGTCTGCAGTCTTGCTTCCTGCTGCTCTTCTGTTTCTGAAACTTGTGATGTCATATTTTTTCGTGATTGATACGTTGATTGACTTTTCGATTCACCCCGAGGAGACATAATTGAAATATTATATTTTTTTTATAAAAAACAAATGTTCACGGTGTCATAATAACATTAAACTGGCGAATTACTATTGGGCGTGAACTGCTTTATGGAAAAACATTGAAGCATGGATTTTGGATATATGAAGTTAGTTGATAGGCAATGAATAACACACATTATTAACACATCTTATTTGTTAAAATATTTATGTGATATTAATTTATTTTGTATCCAGCCTAAAATAATGTTTAATTATACTATTTAAATAGGGTAGCGTAAACATTCGAACAATTAAGAAGAAATAAAGAAAGAAACATACAATTATTATTGTATACAAGTTTACATAATAAATATAGATAATATAATTCCTATTAGTATATCTACTCTAGTATTATGTTAATTGGAAGGTAATCATATATGCTGTAATTATATTTTGTTTTTTGAGTTTTTGTATCAAATTGTTTGTGAAATTTATCACTGTTTTTGAAATTTAAGATTTTGAGTAATTTGTTAATTTATTTCATTTTAAAGTCACATGGTTAATTACAGTACAAAAATTAAAAACACTCTGTTCATAATATTACCTATATATTCTAATAGAAGATTGAAAACGAGTTTATATTTATCTTATACTAGTAATAATATAATTCAGCTTGAGTTTTAAAAATTTTTTATCGGAATAAGCTGGGACATTTACAATATTTATTTTTCATATTATGAACAATAATAAAGGTATCTTATAACGAAAGTCACAATATGTAAATGGGCTGATACAACAGGTATAAGGTATTAAGATATATCAAAGGGATTAGGTGCATATTATATATTTTAGAAATCCAAATTTTGTGAGCATTTTTTTTTATCATACTATCGTTTATTAAAATATTACAAACACGGGTTTATCGTTTATCATTTTTTAACCATCTGAATAATATTATATTTTTTTAGTTTAGTTGTGCATTAGTTTTAAACTAATAATAATGTATTCGATTAAAATGAAGCAGATATCATAATTGTAGAGTAGGTACTTGTAAATTGATTCAGATTTCAGACATTTACAAAAGTCTTTATTATAATAAATAATAAAAATTACTTCCAACTAGTATTTATACGGATATTAAAATAACAATTTGATTCATTTAATATTACCCACACAATTTGTATAAAAATATGAAACTGAATTTTTCTTTTGCTTATTTACCGTGTTTGTCTTGAAAACGAATTAATGTAATAAATATAAAAGTAGGTGAACTGCTTCATTACTTTATAAAAATATTGTAATTTTAATTAAGTCACCATGCTATATTCATTATTTTGATATTAAATATTATAATTTAGTTCAATAATGCATATTATTAGTTAAATTATTCGAAGGACTGTTTAAGATTTTGTTTTAAGACAATGTGAATGTTCGTTCAAATAAATTAATATAAAAAAAATAAAAATCGGCTATTATGTTGAATTCCTTCGTCGATTTGAGTTTAAATATTACTTTTTCAAATTGATGCATAGATGAAAGGCGTAGCAATAAAAATAAATGCATTTTTCGTTATGACCTCGTCTTAGAATACTTATACTGACTTATCCTTGGCTTAAAGCTTGAATTTTTTGGTTGAAAAGAAAAGCGTAATAAAAATCTGTGCACGAAAGTAACACGGAAAGGGATGAAGACATTTATCCACGACAATAAGTTCGTGCCGTTATTTCACGATAAATTATCCTATCTAAATGCAAACTTCGTTATACTTACACAAGAAATATATGCATTCTGTTTTTTGATCAATATTGTCAGTAATTTTTTTTTTTACTGTTATCCGAAAAAATGTGGGATTGGCGCAGAAACGTTAAAGCGCTGAAAATTCAATTTTCTTTTATTGCTTTAACGCATGATAAAAAGTTGTATATAATAACTAGTAGTAGTAATATTTCGGGTGAATACATCAGTATCCTACGTTACTCATTATTCATCTAACTATTTCAAAAATTGCAGTTGAAAAAGAACATTACCTAAACGTTCTGACAGTTATACCCTAGGAAATAGTACAAACATTGTGAACAATAATTCTAAACTGTTTTGTAAGATAAATACGACAAAGAATGTTACGTGTCAAATATACCATCATTATTTTATGATGAACAAAGTGCTGTATATCGGTTATGTAGAAATTGAAGAAGTTAAAATTTATCCATATTTGCCGTAGACAGGGATATATGTTTATATATTATATCAAAATCTTAAATACATTTAAATAACGAGAATTCAATTTCAGTAATGATTATTGTTATTGTTTTTCATAAAGCATTATTATAACTTATGAACAAAAGGTTTAATACAAGTGCGATTTTCTTGGAGTTGGAATTTTTAACGGACAACGAAGTGCACGAGGATCAGCTAGTATGACATAATATATATGTATTTACATATACATCATAATATGTATCTATATTGGGCATTGGCTATTGTACCTTTGTACCTAAATGTTATGTTCAGAAAATATAAGTAATGATGTAACCGTCGTTACATTAATTCTAGTGAATAATCATATTTCCACACAGAAAATTGATCTATTATTATACAAGAGATAGTGTATATTTATTAATTTAAAAAAAATATTTAAATAAATGATACGTTTTAATCATGAATGACAGTCACATAAAATATGCATGGACCCATTAGTTGTAGAATTATTTTCCGGCATGTGAAAATATTGTAACTACTCATGTTGACACAATTATATTTAAATAAATAAATAATATTGTATAATGTTCTATTTATAAAACTCTGAACAATGCGAATTCAATAATAATATATTTGGATTAAATTAAAATGTGGTGATTATTATTAATTTATTAAAATAATTAAAAACAATATTATGTTAAATCATAAGAAATTAAAATAAATTAAAGTTTCATATAACTTCTTAGTTAAAAAAGTTGAATCATAAAGTCTTGACTGAACTCAAATTGTTTGAAGATATTTTGTAAATATGTATTTACTCAATTTAAATAATATTATAGTTGATGTTGCTGTATTAAAATTTATGAAAAATGTTGTACGAATTGTAGTTTAAAAATTACGTTTTAGTGATTAGTTTTCAAGTGTAGAATATTTATAAACTATTTTCTTTTAATTTAAACTTTACATTGAATTTACTTGTCAACTAATGGCTACTCTAGAGGTTTTGAGATAAACCAAAATAATTTTCTCAAATGTAATTTTTAGTTTCTGCTTTAGTGCTTCCTGCTTTTTAATATCGTGATGGAAACTCAAGCATTACATTTTGTCAAAATTACTTTCGGCATAAAAATATTATTTATATACTCGTATCGCTAGTATATAGTATTGCACTCAATTCACATTATTATTTTTTTTACTTTATAGACTAAACTTTATAGAACTCAGAACTATTGTGAAGGTATTTATTTTTTAACAAAAAATAATGCATTACGATAGTACGGTCTAAGTGAAGTAATACTTATAAAAATTAAGTTGTTTGATTATGGTTTAAATTTATATTTTTTTTAATAAACAGTTTAAGTGCACATCATATTTTTATTTGCATGCAGTCAGTAAATGATCAAATCATCAATCCGTTAAGGCCTCGCAATATTAAAATGTGAATAATTCAATTTGAACGAATTTATTCAAGAAAAATGAGCTGCTATATTGCACGTGTAATATACTACTACAAATCAGCCGAGGCCGTCACAGTAATGGATAAGAATTGTTCTTAATATTAACGGTAGACACAAACATGGGGAAAAAGGGAATTCAAATATCAATGACTGAACGTGTTTCTCTTTATATGCGTGAAAAATGACCTCCTCTGCGGTACAAAGCTCCCTCGGGATTCCAATAAGTAATGATTAAGCATAAGTTCACAAAATCACAGTAAAAGATAATAAAACAAAGATGCTACAATAAATAGTGTAATAAAAAATGTTTCGTATAATTTATCGATAAAATATGTCTTATTGTTTTTTATATAAAAGTATAAAACATTGTATGAAGACTCAATTTAACAACAATATTAAATCTTAAATAACACATCTTATGATCAACCTGTATGCATATATAAATAGTCATAAACAGGACAAACTTATTAAAAAATTCTTAGTACCTAAGTAATAATTTTATAAGTAGATACTCAGTTTTATAAAAATAAAGCACACATTTTCTTTCTTATAGATTAATTTGCATATTAACTGTGCTAAAATTCAATTATAAATACCTAAATGGACTTTAAAATGAACCGTTAAAAACCTAAATATCTAATTGATTGATATTTGTTACATTGTAACTTAATCATACAGCATTAATGGTCTATAATAATCACTTTAGGTTCCTATGTAAGTATACAATGCCACAAAAACAATAATACATTATTTACCTACGTAGGAACCTATGGTAATTTTTATAAAATGTTGTCCAATTCAGCTTTTTAAATGTTAATGGATATTAATCTATTTAAATTTTAATAACTATGTTCATTTATCAAGTGTACCAAATAATATTTACTTTATATACTCTAATAAGTACAACAATACTTCTCAACATTGCTTATCATTGAGATAATTTTTAAGTACAGAATTAATTATAGTTCTAATGCATTTTATCGATGATACTTGAAATCAAGTATGAATAATTTTAGATTATTTCTATAGTTTATCAATGTTAAAATTTCAATTTAATGTATATCGTGTACTCGTGTCGTCCTTATTGATTAAACATTGTTACTATAATTTATAAATAACTATATAATATGGTATAAACCTAAACTAAGTGGTACGAAAAATCTCAAGAATTTTAAAATATGGTCTTTGAGTATATTTACAGATTCCAAAAATCTGATTTTGAATAACTTAATTATTAAAGAAAAAAAGGGGTGAGCATGCTTGGTGAATCTCATGTATATTATGTGTATTATGTTATCTGTGTATTTATGTTAATATGCATATGATGCAAATGCAAATACAAAATAAATACAATCTGTAAATTCCGTGGCAGCCAATTAATAAATGTAGCGGTAATTTTGTGTTCTTCTCAAGTTCTACTCATGTATGTTTTGGAAAGCTAACTATGGGATATTAACCATTTATGAAAATTGTTTATTTTTATTTTTTTAATAATTTAAAACTAAATTCATTGGTTTTCTAAATTTTATTCATAAACAAACCTAATACATTTTAGCCGGATAAATATATCCCTCAGTTCTGTGTCGTCCACCGTCGAGCACACAATTATTATCAGTTTTATTATTTAATAATGCTCACGTGTTTAGCCGGATAATACGCAGACCCGTCGGTCATGTCCCGCTCCACTACACAAAAGTCGACCAAACGGATTTTGTCGTCCTCATATTCGTCAAATCTCGATACAAGTCTAAAGAAAAGCAAGTCTTATGGGATGTCAAATTGGTTCGCTCTCCTCTCCGTGGTTGACAAAATCGCCGAGGTTTTTAGTCCCTCTCCTGTCACAATCTCACCTTCGGCTCAACATGAACCTAGTACGCCACCGTCAAAACACCCCGTTGATGGAAAAGTCGAGGTTACGAGCATGCCAGCACCGCCAGTTGTCATAAGTAATGTTACTAATTACTCCTCATTGAAAGCAGATTTAATATCTCTGGTGGGTACCGAAAGCTTTACGGCTACCGCCAAGGATTCTTCTCTAATTATCAAACCTCGTCATTTTGATGGTTACGGTAAACTTGTCGGTTAGTGTAACGACTCGGATTTAAAATGCCATACGTGGGCCCTAACCTAACCGAATTAGCAAACAGGCTCTACCACATTTCACCGTTGTCCTAGAAGCAATGGATTTTAACCGGAGCATCTTACAATTATCCTCCCTCCTTAGCTCCAAAATAGTTGTCGAAAAACCGCATCAATCAACGGTTACCCACCTCAATGCAAACAATGTCAAATACGGTCACATTCGCTCTTACTGTAGTGAATCACCACGTTGTGTCAAATGCGGCAACAACCATAACACCATGGACTGTGTCAAATCTTCGGAACTGCCTGCGAAGTGTGTGTTATATTCTGGCGCACATACCGCGAACTATAAAGGTTGTTCATTAAAGACATTTTTGAACAACTATCATAAGAATCATAGAATGGCCACCTCGAGACTACGTCACCTGTACCACTATTTGTGCTCTCAAAGGTGGTCTTGCCAATCACAATGCTCCACTGTCCACGCACACCCGATACAAACAAAAATCCAAGGCCAAGACATACGCAAGAATACCGCCTCTCATTAATTATGTCTTTCCCGAATCTAAAATCATAATCATTATTTTCACATTAATACCTTTTGTATACTTTTCGTTTAATCACCACCAATTTCTATTTCCTCTATGTTATTTTTATTTTTAATTGACTTATATAATCACTATCTGCAATTGCTGAACTGTAATAGTTACTATAACTAAAAGGTTTTAAAAAATAAAAAAATAAAAAAATATCCCTCTTTGTTTTATATCATGTTTGAAAGTTCCGGGCCGCCTGAAATACGTCAACTGTCATCATCCACCACCATGAAGTAGAAACGTGATACATATATGTGAGAGTGGAAAACATTACGAGCAGCAATTTTAACAAGGGTGTGGATAGACCAACTAGCGGAGTTTAGTTCAAGCTCACTATAGGTTTTTCAGTTTTATCAGGGGGCCGGAAAAGAGTTCAGCGTCAACAGCGTTTATTTTTCACAATATGATGATAAAACCTTTTTGACCCACTAAAAAACGTACTTAACTCTTTAAACCGTAAAACGTCATATTACACTCAAATTCTTACAATATATTTTATATTATATTTATAAAATTGATTCAAACAATATGGTAGATATTTAATTTTCTCGACAGATAACTTTATTATTTTAAAATTAAATGTTGATAGGTAGATATTTTAAGAAGTTTAAATTAATATTGATATAAGCTAAAAGCTTGAAAATAAATATAAAATACGATTTGTACTTAAGTTATGATCGTAAATTAGCTTTTAAAACATTAAAATATTAAACATATTTATCTTTTAATTAAAGTAAAATATTTATTTAGTATGCAATTAATAATCTGTAGGTACTTTAAATGATTATTATTGAACATGCTCAAGCAAACACGCTGAATACGATTTTATTGCACAGAATTTTGTTATTTTTATTAGTTATTATGTTTAATATGTTTAAAATAAAAAAATTAATAATATTAATATTAATATTAAGTCAACGTAATTTAAGATTTGACGATTTGAGTAGAGGAATGCAATTATTGCTGTTTTACAATAATGTTAATGTTATAGTATTTCGGAAGTAACACTGATTTTGGGTCATTAAAAATATTAATATTATATATTTAAGATAAATTAAATTTAAATTATACTTTAAAGTCTTTTAATTTTTATTTTTATACTTCTTAATAGTTTGAGAAAAAATCATCAAAAAAAAATAATGAAAATAATAAATATACAGTAGTCGCCACTTATTGGACTCACAGATAATTGACTCATTCACCATACTCACAGTAGGCACCGATATTTTGCTTTTATCATAGAGATAAATTACTTTTTCATGAACACTGTAAAATAATATAGTTGTCAATGTAAATTCAACCCAATTTAACTTAAATTTTGTAACCCAATGGCTTATTTTGCCGAGGGTATATTTCGTTTTAATAAAAAAAAAAAATGACTTCTTCACGATAAACCAAACACTCTTCAATGTTAATCAAGCAATATAAATTCTACGAAGATATGATTATAAAGTTGAACGAAAAAGAGAATATCTAATAGACAAATTAAAAATTAATTAGATTTTACATAGCTACATATTATTTTATTTTCAATTGTGTATAGCTTGATTTTTATTTTTATACATACCTACCTTGAATCTCAATAAATATTTTTAACTTTTTAAGTAAATGAGTTTTTTTAATTCAAGCATTTCAAAATTTATTTTTGAATCATTCGCCTTATTGACTTATTCGGTTGATGAACTCAAATGGTCAGGTCCCAAAGTGAGTCCAATAAGTAGCGACCACTGTATATCAATATGTAGGTACGAGTCATGATTCATTTTTGTTTTTTTTACAATGTTTATTCAATCTGTTGCAAAAATAGTATAATTCATTTGAATAATTTTAAATATTCAAAAATCTAATATTATTCAGGTGTACTTTTGAAGATTTTCCATTACCTAAATATATTTATTAAATACATAAGTCATTACAACATATTACAATTTGTTCATTGTATTTGGTAGGTAATTTAAATTTAAATTTCTACGTACTTCAGTATTAATATAAATATTAATAAATTATTTATGTTTTTTAAAGTCAAATTATTTTATCCTCTAGTACCAGATTTCTAGTTGAATAATTTTACGAATTGTTTAGAATTTTCACAGCTAAATCTCAATTCGATCAAATACTTATTTATTATGTTTGAGTACAAAAAAAAAAGGAATACTTAGTAAACCATACTTATTAAAGAACGTTGTTTAAATTTAGTTAATTATAAGCATTTAAAAAAATTACTTATCTATTACCATTAGTAAGTACGTATGACTTCTATCTACTATCTATATTATATTAGTTTTATATTAGTGTACCTACCTATACAAAATATATTTATAGAATTGCGAAATGAGTAATTGCATTTTCCAGAGATTCACATGTGAATTCTTTACATTCTATTGGGATAGTTTATATGTTTCAAATCACATATGCATAAAATATGTCAAAAATATATATTTCGAATACGATAGAAATAATATTCAGAAAATTTTACATCAATCCATATTATATTACATAACATATTCTACGTTTTAGGGTTTTACGTCGATCTCTGTCGGACGTTTAGTTTAATAATGGTGTTCGTACGAAAAGGTTGATCGGGACCCCTAACCAATTTCATTGTCAATTGAAACTAAATTCAATGACGATCAAAATATGTGCATTTACCGTAAACTTCAAATATTATATTATATACCTAGCTATATGTATCGAATAACGTACAATATACATAATATATTATTATATACATTTCCATTGAACAATTTCAGCACACTCCAAGGTTTTCCTTTCAAATTATATTTATTGATCTGGTAGTATCCTCTTTTCTAATATATTTTTTGCATTTTTACATTTATGCAAGGTTTTTGTATATATATATATACATATATATATATTTATAATATTTTATAGGTGTTCTTGTGAGTGTGTGTGTGTGTGCTCAAGCACGGAGCTAGATAAATCATTTTGCCCGCAGTTTGAAAAAAGATGACGAAGTGAGTGAAAAAAAAATATAAAGCAGAGATGGAAAATAAAAATGGTACTATAATTAATATTAGAACACTATTTGGTATCGTATTTATCAATTATGATAATATTATAACTTATCCTTAACGTGGTCGGTCTGGTCGAGATCTCATCGTTAACGGACACCACTAGCACACATATGCGTTATTTTACACGTATTCTACAGACGACTTACAATAATCGATGGTAGTAGGTACCTATAATTTGTCTTACCTACCCAAACACACACGCACAGTGCACAGTGCACTGCTCTAGCTGCTCTAACTACAACTACATAATACACGGTGATTGTATAATTGGTTATATTGTCAGTCATTATCTGGAGACATCATCACTGTAACGATTTTGACAGTGTATTGTTTATTTTCGGGACATAATATAACTGTCTATACTCTATATAATACATAAATCGTACGAGTTATAATGATAACGCGTATGACGTAAAAATGTGTGCATCGTAACATCGGGGAAACGATGGCAACCGATGGTGATGGTCTTTGGTGTGCAGGTTGTTGAATATCTACAAATAATACACTCAGAACGAATTCATTAATCCTATTATAAGTAAGTACGATGTGTATTCACATATTGTTATGTATCGATTTTTACATACATATCTTGTAGTCATCACGATTGGGGGACAAAAGATACAGAAGAACAAGTCTGTATAATATTATAAGAAATCAGTCATCTTATATATATTCTTGTATATAATTCATAATAGGTAGATATGATACCTTTCTATAGATTTCAAGAATTAAATAGATCCCTTAGATGAAAATGTTGCGAAAATAATATAATATGAACAATATACCTTGTTAAATAACTCAATCACACACTGCATTACAAATCAATGGATCAATATAGTCATATTTTAAATGAATAAGTTACACTGTTAAATAGTATCGAAAATTTTTCGATACACCTTACCTACTATAGTTTTTTTTTATTAAATACAACGCAGTATTCATTTATTTATTATAGCTTGCATTATATTTGTAATTTGTAAGTGTGTCATAATTAAATATTATATTCAGTTAAATGGCCATGTTTCCATTCTTTAAAATAGAAATATGATTTGGTTTATGTATCTAAGAAACTTATAAGAATAAAAAAATTGAAATGCTTAACAAAACCCACATTAAAGAATGATAAAATTATGTTTTTTTTTCTTCTATACATAAGTATAAAATTGCTTATAGATAAATTTACTTTAGTTTGAGTATTTAACGCATTTGAGTAGAGAGTTCAAAACTTAAATATGATAACTTTTAAGTGTATCAATTTAATTTCAAAATTATAATACATATATTATTTAATGTACTTGTCAGTAGCTAGTATAGTTATTATACATATCAATAATAGGTATCTAATAATATATTTTTTAAACAGATTCAAGAGGTATATATCTAATGTTGGTATAATGATTGGTCGTTGAAGATATTTTAGTACCTAATTAACATATGCAAAAATTATTAAAATGGATTGCCATTATGCTTATAGATTTACATGACGATAAAGGAAGACATATTTTTTGCTTAGATTTTGTTATCTTAAAGTCTAAAGAGACTACTTGAATAATAAACAGTTCAATATGTTAATATGTTTTTGATTTTATGCACTTGAGCACTTTAAAATTACTACTGATATATACTGATTTTATGTTAATACTCACAATAATCAATTTTTAATAGGTCACATTGAACATATTATTACAAAATTGTGTGTAAAATAATAAGCAGTGCTTAATTTATATTTTCATAATCATACTAAAAACAATAAATTACTTCAAGTATTGTTAAATTGAAATATATATTGTGCCGTTTATTCATATATACATTATATTTAAGTGTTGAATAAACTTTTTTAAAAACTAAAAATATTAATTTTTAATTTTTATCGTGATGTATTTAATCATTAAATCTATTATTTCGTTCGTAATTATACTTCTCAGTATTTTCGAGTGTATCTAAGGCCTTTAATCGTTAAAACCAATAAAACATTTTTGTGTTAATGTATAATATGCATAATATAAGATAGCCAATGAACTAATGAACTAAAATTGTCCTAGTTGTTCATCGTTCGATGCCACTCCACTCCGGTCATCTAAAATTTAAAACTAAATACATTATATAACTAATTATTTACTTGTTAACAATGTAACTTTCATATTTCCGGATTCTAATGGCAGTATCATTCTAAAGTACAAAATTAAAAGTGTATTCAAATTGGGTAAAAATAAACTTTTTTAAATGTTAGTACTTTTTGAGTTAACGAGTGCTTACTATTGAAAGAATCACAATATACGCATGGTCACTATTTTAATTTGGTTTTTTAAGTTTTCATATTTGATGCATTCATTCAAAAGTTCAATTCCTATATATTATTGTTTATTTATTTTATTATATTTTGATTACAAACCCTGTACTGCTTTTGTAGTTTTAATATTGATCGAATTTCAAACGAAGCTTTTCAATCTTACGCTGTCATCTTTGTAATGTTAAAAAAAAAAATTATTTTTAAATCGTAAGCCGATTATTTTATAATAATATGATTAGTTGCCGGTCGGTGTATTTCCAGTATGGAATATATTGGTACATTACACGCGTTTGCACATTTTGAACGCAAGATATGAGATTTTATTATCATCTAAATTGTATACAATAGAATATTCGATCCCTTCATATTATATTTTATAGTTTATATAGTATACAAGCTAGTGGCGATTTGTTTCGGAAATACCCAATAGGCATAAGTTATTAAAAATGAAAACTTAACCATAAATTTATCTTATAGATATGAAAATGTATACATTATTATAACATAATATATTATTGTTATTTTTTTACATTTTAAGAGAAGTTATGTGAAAAAAGTTAAAATGTTATATAATGAGAAGTACAACGTATAACAATATTAAGCTTATGGGTAGGGTACGGAAAATTAATTGGGAACCACTGTATATAAATATGCTTAATCAACATTTTTAAGATTTTTTAATATGATTCAAATATTACATTTAACAAATTTACACGCAAATCCAAATATTTCTGCTATTATGCAGCAGCCAATTTTAAAACAAGTCTTCAAATTTAAAAAAAAAATATATATTTTACTACATTTATTTATAAGTTAGTTTGTAATTATGATTTAATTGTTACACATATGTCGATATTATTATATATGGTCATAAACAAAATATATTGCTCTTTTCACGCTAAGTAGTTTATCGAGATTATAAAAATATACCTATACGATATACCATTGTGTTTTATACTATAATCATATACATGTGTCAATAGAATCCAATCAGGTTATAAATTATAAGTCTGAAAATCATAAATATTCCTTTTCGGGTTATCTTTCAATAATCTATGGCTGAAACAAGTATAATATAATAACTTTATTGGTCTCCATTTCCATTAATCACATTTAATATTTTTATTGTATTTGGAGATGAAAAAAATCAAAAAAAAAAAAAAAATTTTTTCCCATAAACTATATTGGTAAGTACAATAGTACATACAACATAAGTTCGGTGATAATTTAAACTGTTTTATTGAACTAATTTTATCCAATATTCCTTTTTTTTTTTTATCGTAGGTTTCTAAAGAATTATATTTTAGGCAAAGTGGTTGAACCTACATAATATTCTGCAGGCTGCATGTTACAACAGTGAACACGGTAACTAACTACACGGCAAGTCAATGTACGCTGTCCTGATTTTTAAATGTTTGATTTTAACTTTTAAGCAACCTAAATAATATGATGATCTTTAAATGTGGCTTTGAATACGTTTGGAATTAATTTATGTTTCCTTTATTGTTAGATAAGATTTATACCACCGACATAAATTGTAACTATTAAATTAATTTTGTACTCGCTGTTATCCACACTTGAGTTTTTACCATCCGTTTGGTACATAATAGTACGACATAATCTCTGTTGATAATTGGTTTGAATGGCAAATATCTTAGTTTAAAACCGATATGATTCAATCATTATCAAAATAAATCCAATATCTACTTTAGCCCGACTCAATGGTTTTTGACGAAATATTATGACACAAAGACACTCAGATGGATGAGTATTTGGGCGGTGGTAAACTCTCCCGATTTTATGGTAAACTCTCCCGGTTTTTAAAAATAGTTAACTCTCCCGATGGTAAACTCTCCCGGGTTAATATTATGTTTACCTAAAGTAAATGTGTAAGCTCTCCCGGGTTAACTTTATAGTTACCTGTAGAAAGTATGTAAACTCTCCCGAGTTGTTTTAAATGTTAAAACATTTTTTTAGAAAAAAAAATAGATTCCCTAACTTTTTTAAAATCTGTATATTCTTATTATCAAATACAATAATTTTAACATTTTTACGTATATTTTGTATTTGTAACTTATGTCATTATTATTATTATTATTGACTATTTTTAAAAGAAACTTATATGTATATATTAGATTTTTTGAAATTTTATTTTTTATTGTATTTTGACTATAATATTATAGCTCATAGCAGCTAAAGACATTAATTATTTATATTGTTATTATTATTATTGTTATTATATATGATTGACTGCCATTGACTATTTTTAAACGCAACTTAAAATATGTAAATTAAATTTATTTTATGATTTTTACTAGACCCGGGAGAGTTTACATATTTTCGTTAGGTAGAACAGGAATAAACCCGGGAGAGTTTACACGTTTCCGTCAGGTAGTACTGGAGTAGACCCGGGAGAGTTTACCATCGGGAGAGTTTACAATCGCCCGAGTATTTTGTCCCCCTTGTTTTTCGTACATTGTTTTTAAATTGAGTGTATTATGATAAACTACTATAATGTAACAAATTGATATGGTTATACCAAAATGAAGTCACCATTATAAAAAATCCTGTTAACCTAATAAGTTAGCTATATAAATATTATAAGTATTAACAAACTCCCCCCAATAATTTCTGCATGCACGCCTAAGATGACACATTGTCACGGAATCCTGTATAATAATATAGTATTTCTCAGTTCAACTGTATATGACGTACCCGCAATCGGCACATACACGAAATGCGTGTTTTTGAAAAATAATTACGCTAGTGTTGGCAGCTGTAGCTACACGTCATGACGATATAGCTGTAATACGCCTTTACAATTTACGACTTTTTTTTTTTGAATTAAAAACTCAGTTTTTCGGTTCGCTCCGAATCATATACGTGTAATGTTATTGTGTACCTATAGTATTATAATTGCTGTTCGTGCTGACGGGCTTACCACCGGCACACCCGACTCAGTGATTTTCCGTCTCACCCGTTATTTTCCCTCCACTGCCTCCTCCCTCGACCTGTGAGAAACTTTAACCAGTAACCACCGAATACAATGTAATAATAATACATTATACACAGACTCGCTGCAGAGTATAATACAGTCTCGTCGACCGAAATTAAAACAACAATAACAGTAAACAATCGCCATAATCACTACACGCATTCACATATGCACTTTAAATTTTGTAAGTACCCGTTTTGGCCGAAAAAATAAGCCAACTCGGTGGCGGCACCCGTCGTTGTTACTCGTCTATCGATCTATATAGGCCTTCGACGACGACCTATGTAAAGTCAACGACCGATACATGATTTTTAAATCGGTATTATATGTATAGGCCTGCGGTGGTTGCGGCGTCTACCGTAAACAGCTTACAGCATAATGTATAGTGTCTCTATACTATGTACCTTTGACGATAATATTATACCATGTCGTATTATGAGAGAGCAAACAAAACACGCGTCAATGATAATATTATTATTATTATTATCATATTTTATTTTCATTGTATGTG
Source organism: Diuraphis noxia (assembly GCF_037042655.1). NCBI lineage: Eukaryota > Metazoa > Arthropoda > Insecta > Hemiptera > Aphididae > Diuraphis > Diuraphis noxia. Next base: position 82,204,876 of record NW_028301713.1, read on the forward strand.
ATTTTTATACATATATAAAATATATATTATAAGTACAACCCCCACGGGGTGTCCTGCAAGCCCGATCGTAAGACACTTGCCGGTTGAATAGTGGCAATGGGTTGCAGTGCATCGACGAGTTCATAAGTTCAATATGGAAATATTTATTCCATACATTTTATATAGTTGCATTAGTTTCAGACTGACAACGGCGGTCGTCTATATTATTATAATATACAAAGTGATTCACCGTGATAGGTACACACACCCCTCCATTCTATTTTTCCTATAATAATGAATTTGTTCAAATTCTGACTTATAGAATTTTCAAGTGTTATACTACTAATAAAGACCATATTTTTAAATAACTGAATCATGACTATTTATTATTCCTTATTTACAAACGGAACAATAGATAAATCGAAATTGCGTTGCACACTAATTAATAATATCCGTTTTTGAGAAATACAATTATTTATTTGATGAGAAGACTATTATGTTAACGTCAAAGTTTGAAAAAAATATTATAATATTTTGAAATCACATATAATCGACTTGAAATATTGTATTTTTTTGTTTACATTTTTTAAGCCCATGACCGTATTAATACCTTTGAAATCTCGCATTACTTTTACTCAGCATTTTCCGAATATGCTTTTTATTTCTCTGTATATGAATAATAAAATAATAATATACGAGTATGATACATTAATAATAAAATACATTATTTGCCATCAATATTGAATATTTTAAATAAATATCCGTCAAGTTGTTATTTATTCGTTTAAAATCTAATAATTTTGATACTCAAACGTATATAAAACAAAAATATACTCACACAAATACTAAATAATTACTGGCTTTATTAATGCCATTACTATAATATGCACATTATATTATATTGTCGTTACTATTCTGGACGTTTTGGCAGTATAATTTTTATCTTGACATATCATATTATGTTTTTCATTCATAATTTTAGACATATTATTTCGTTGTTAATAATATATAATGTATATATTATATTATCTTATTTCATCTTTGTACGCATGCGTGTTTGCTAAATAATTCACCACCATTCAGGCCATTCTTCGTAATCGTTATTTTTGGAACGCATAATGCAATAATCATTGTGATCCATAATAATTACACTCTGTTACGGCCTTACGGGTTCTTATTTTTACTCTTTCACCTTTTGTTCCGTTCGTTTGTTGAATACAAAACTATTCACACTTAATAAATCGTAAGTACCCCACCTGTTACCACCTTGTAGTTATATCGCTTTAATTACTTTACTATAAGAACAATATTTTCAAATGCCAATCCCCATACTCCAATTGACATTATTCTGTTAATTTAACGGAGAAACGCATTTTTAAATTTTCATTTACGCCAAATAATATAATATTTCATAGCTTACGAATACGGTGTATGGTCAATTGAACTTAGTTTTAAAGAAATAATGTTAATATAATTAGCATGATTGATAAGACTCAAAACTGTATTAGAAAATACAATTTAACCTTACCTTTACAGGAGTCTTAAACGAGCAGTTATTATTATTTGTTTATTTAATGGATTGTATCAAAATATACCTAAAATGATTTGAAATGTTGCAGTATTACAACAATATTATAAATTAGATTTTTAGCTCATAGGCATGACAATCTCATATCAATAAGTGCCTATCTGTTTATTTTACATTAACCAAAGCTTTTAATGTACGTCTTAGAAATTTATTTTGGAAGACTTGATTTTTGAAAGTCTTCACTATTGGTAGGTACCTATGCTGATGATGTGTGTATAACATTTTAGTCTTTTGTTGCAATCTTTGCATAAATTAGAATTTAATATATCATAGTTATATCTTATGTATGTTGTATATATATATATATATATATATGTATATATATACATATAGAGTATTTTTAAATTATCCTTAAATTTCGTAAAGGACTGTATACAATCCCCCCTCAAATGTCAACCAAAGTAAGGAAATAAAATTAATTTAGTGTTCCATTCTTCCGTCATAGTAATAAGTAAAGGACGAGTACGGTTTTGGATTACTAACAACAATAAGCAATGATTAATAACGAATACTGTTAATATAATATGATAGTACAATAGTTATAATTATTATTCAGATGTCGTCTACGGACCATTTATATAATGTATAATATACATATACTAGTATACTTTATGTGATTAACAATATGAATATTTATAATATTATATATGCACCTAATTCAATTTTATAATCATTACGTAATTTTATTAAACTTACCTCTAAGTTTCGTGTACCGAATAATTTAAATGGGCATAATAAAAAGTTAGGTATCAAATATATTGTACATTTGCACACACATTTTAGTTGATGGTTATTTTAATGTAGAAAAAATTTAATGAAATAATGATAATTGATTCAATACAAGTCAATTTAAGTGTTTTAAAAAAATGTGCGAAGTAGGTAGGTACGTACTTATTATTTTTTATTAAGCTCTTATCTTTTACTTTAGGTTATTATCATAGCTTGAAATATATTTTATAAATTATATGCTCTGTAAAACTGAAAATAACCTAATAAAGAATAATGTTCAAAAAAGAATTTTTAAGCAGATTAGTTTTAAGAAAATTTAAATGCATAAGTTTTACTAAAGGTAGTACATTTTTTTTATCTATAATAATTTCAAAATTCAAAATTCCTAGTAAAACCTTCCTACCTTAAAAATATCATATTTCAAAAAAAAAAAATATTTTACACATGTCCCGCGCCAGTCGTTGCACCTACTTACTACCTACCTACATTATATCATAATAGGTAAACGCAGTTACACAATATATGCTTAATGCAGATGACAGGCAGATGCATAAAACACATAATATTATACATACATTACACACACCTCTTAGATACATAACAGTGTGTTGAAAAAACAGAATAGATGTAACTCGTAAATGCGGAACTATCAAAGGTTTGGGATTGACTGCACGTGTGCGTTTAATAAATATATTAATAATAACATATTTAAATGTTTGGCAAATTGCTGCGAAAGCGTTGCCCTGAGTTGCCGAAATCGACGTATCACAATGCCATGCACTACACGGTCTTTTCTTTATCATATTTTATTCGTTTCACGCGAGCGTTCGGCGGTATTAAATCGCTATACCAACATGATACCATGATTGGTACGCGATGTCATGGTACAGTGCGAAATAATATATTACCTTGGTACCACGAGTGCACATAGTATTGCTTGCATGATTAGGTTTAGTCTTAATGTATTGCCTGTTGAACGAAAGGTGATCGTTATAATACGAGTAGTATTCTATTATCTTCTACACTACTACAATCGAATTTAGTAAAATGCTGATTAATAATTGTAAGTTTTAACCGTACAATACTATTCGATAAAATTCAGACCGTATAGTCGCAGCGCCTGCGACTCGATGTAATTTATCTGTTTTTAATTTTCAAGTTGACTGGCTAACATCGACCAACTAACTGTATAATAATTGTACATATAGAAACAATTCGTTAAACGAACCTTGACGCATCGGAAAAATAAAAACAAAAACAGTAGTTAAAACCAAGGCCATGCTTTATTCACTTGTAGATTATTTGTATTAAAAATACAGCCATTCCGGCAATTAGTTTAATCATAGAGATCCGTCGTAAAATTATAATGTATTTACTGTTTGTCCTATTTTTATCAGTTCAATCAATAGGTACAATCAATATAAGGACAGCAATAATAATATTACGGTTTACCAGTTGAAATGATCGTGTTTGAGTGTTAGGAATTTACTGTTTTCGCAGTCACAAACCTTAAAACTAAATTATACCATGTTAAGTTCATTTTATTTATGATTATTATATATGCCAACAGCGCATTAAATAATATATCATAATAAGCTAATAACCTTAGTTGTTGAGGCTTTAAAGTAATAATAAAAATAAAAAAATATATCATAATATTCATAATATTCTCGTAACTGTTAACGAAAAAATAAAAAGTACCTACGATATATATATATATATGCCATGTTCGAGTATATTTTAAAAATCTAGGAATATGCATTGGCAAATGTCCATATTTCCGATTTATGCATCTTTAAAGCTGATATACAGAGTTCTCGTACAAACCCGATCGCCTACTTTAGATACTCATCAACCCGCATCTTTGCATACACTTATAAATCATCTTATTTATAAATAAAAATTCTGACAATCGTTTATCTCGATTTATTATGAAACGAAATTATCAAGAATTTTAATTACAATAATTTTTTGTTTGTTTTTGATATAAAATAAAATAAAAACTAAAAACGTACTGCAAATCTAAAACGATAATGATAATAAAAATATAGGTTAAGATGGTAAGTTATAATTTTACAGTCTTATATTTTAATTATCCATTTGGCATATACATATAATATGGGTGTATAATATGTATTACATATATATAATAATTGATATGCAGGTAACTGTGCTCAATAGCTAGGTACAAACGTATTAAGTATGCCACAATACACGACTTATCAATCTTCAGATGGGTATTCAAATATTAAAGAATCGTGATTATTTATTTTTATATACATGTTATGTACCTACTGTTACATTAAAATATTAAATGATTTAGCATACGCTGCAGATGAATGAAAATCAAATCTCAAGATTTTAAAACGATATGCTATGGTAGGTAAAATGTACATATAGCATTTTTAAACAATAACTGAGTTCTATACTATAGGTATACCAGCTATCACGCTAACCACTCATACGCTTTAAAAAAAAATATTCAGGTGAAATGAATAATTATACACTTTGCATCAACATACAATCAATTGAACTGTAAACTGTAGTGTAAAATTCCAACTTCATCGCCCATTAGGGAATCCATATAATTTGTGAAATTATTTTGGGTTTAAAATGGGTTAAAATATCCTAACCCACAATAAAGTTTGGAAAAATAAAAATATCATATACATACAAAACTAATTATTGTGGATTTACTTAGTTACATGTACTACATAGAGTACAAATATGACATAGAACCTGAAATATAGATAATCGATTCATCTATTACTATTATATTATGTATCATATAAACACGGGTGTGAATCATTTTTTCATGTTCAAAATAGTTTCATGCAGTTTTTGTCGAAATTGAATAGAACAATAATTTATCGTGTAATATATTATACGTTTAGGTACGTAATTAGTTATTCAGCGACTGCATGTCTACATAAGACATAACATATTCTAGTCAAGGTTTTACAATTTTTTTTTATCGTAAGATAATAAATTTATAAATACAGTTGTAGATTAGGTTTATGTAATATTGTATTCAATTACCTACATTTGGTTATCTAGCGCGATTAAAATTCCAAATTCGAAACACTGCCAGGCAGCGTACAATAGCATTTCCGATCTGAAAAAATACCTATAACAAACATTGCTAAAAAATAAAGTTATACATTTATAATATTCTGTTTACTGAAATTAAACCTTGTACAATAACAATATTAATCACGCAAATTAAGATTTTAAAACCATTTTATTCAACAATGATTTTTATCATTTGTTCTGTTCCATAGTATCATATTATTTTTATTATTATTATTATTTTGAAACCATCTAATCGTGGTTTTCACAATTTTTTAAGTTGATAAGTGGAAATTCACGTACACGCTGTGCCAAATTAATATTATTTTTATTTGTAGAATGTCCATATTTAGTGACATTAGATATATACGTGACGTAGCTATATTATAATTTAAAAATAATAATGGTATTTTTTTCTTATATAAAACAAATTAGTCAACAACAATTATACTCACAAAAATTAACATATTGTACTTCCATAATATTAGTATGCTTTGGTAAGTATTTGCTTATGATGATATATTATACAGACACGAAAAAATTGTATTTACTAGTTTTTATATACCTAACATATTTTATATATTATAAAATTAAAAGGATAAACATTGACCAAATACAATGAAAATAACTACAAGTTGTAAGACTTTTAAATTGAATTGAGGATTAAGTTGTATTTAATCTATATATATATAACTTATAGGAACATGATATGCGTATTATTTATAGAATAATAGCGGAACGGATGAAGTTATAAAAATTGGAATGAATTTTCATCGATTACGGTTAGGATGTAGGACGTAGGTACACGGTTGTCACCGGTTGTCATTTGCGCATCACTACTGTTAATTTTCAATTTTTACCTATTTGTAAAACAGTTGCGCATCGTTCGATTTTTGGATTATTTATATATCGTTTGCGCGTTGGCTGTTTAAAAAGTCCTACATCATTGGCGCATAAATATTATTTAACAATAGAAATTAAAAAAAGATGTACACCCATAGCGCACTTTGTTTTATAACTTTGGTCTTAAAATTTGTTCATCTCTAAATTTACTCACATAATATTAAATTTTTAAACATTTCATAGGTATAATATGTGATATTATAATATACGAAGGAAAAATACAATTTTGTAGAATTAAGTTTTCGTATTTTTGATGAATTTAGTCAAAATTTGAACTTTAAATGTTTATTATTTATAAGTTTAAAAACCCTAAATGATTTATTATCTATATAATATTATACATCATTTAATACCATTTTTTATACCTTTCTGTTGTTCAGAATAATGATGCACATTAATTGCAGACAATAACTTTACTAATTTCATATTTGAGTTTTTAATATTGAACTTTACAAATTATCATCAACATTTTAGTACAGGTACCTTACTTATATAGGTATAATAATATAATTTACTATATAGCGTGTCTCGTGAGGAATACCCATTAGCTGTACTCGCCGCCCAGATAAAAACCAATTTATTGACATTCAATGTATAAACAAAAAAAATTATTTAAAATCTTGAGATAAATGAAAATAAAATGTTGAAAGATCAAAATGTTCAGAAAAATAAACTCAATAATATAGGTATCTTTTATTTATTTCAAAAATTAAAAAATAACTCTTTTAACTTTTTTACTATAACATTTAATTAAATTAAAAAATAAAATACATGTAGCCTTTGTCTATGTGAATCTAATAAAAAAAAAAAACAGATTTATGGTATATTTATTATCTCACTTCGCAATGGGTAAATTTTCGTGGGACATTCTGTATATAATGTAAACGAATACTGCAATGCAAAGAAAATAAGTTGTTTTTTTTTGTTTTAAAAAAACATATGAAATTAAAAGTTCACCATTACGCAGTTCAATTTACATGCTGGAAAAATTAATTTTCAGGAGCATTAATGAGGTAAGCCACCCAGAGGTAATTTTCGTAAATTTGTTGAGTTCGATATTATCATCATAACACGCATCGCGTGTTATTTGGGTGTCATATATTAATATTATTATTATAGGTACATATAGTTACATTCGACAGTGTTATAATATACTCATTGTGTGCAGAGCGTGTTTTTGTGGTATAATATTAAACACATGGTATACTTACATGATTCGCTATATTATATATAATTATAACTTGTAGCTGGCTAATGTAATATATACCTTAATAATATAATGGTATTTTATGCACGATCCCATACTAATAATATTTTAAAATATAGTACAAACACCTATACGTGTATACGTATATTGTTTATACCTAGCTTTTATGATTTAATACCTCATCCCGCGCGCGAATATTAAACCATATGTAGATATGGCCTAAGTTAAGCTACAACTAAAATTTATAATATATTTACGTTATGTACTGTATGGGTACTTAGGTTTCAACTGGTAGCTACAAAGTTATCGAGTGGTGCAATCAGCATATGAGTTGATGTAGTTCTCATTTTATTTCTAGTAAACGCAAGGACTTTTTAAGGGTCTCATATATTACCCTAGTCCCTATGGATCAAACACGTTCTTCTTTTATCCAACGCAATGTGATGGTTGTACAATTTTGTACTAATATATTGTGTGATAAATAGTAATTAAAGTAACTAGGTACTCAATGATAGCTGTAAATAAAAGGTAACATTTGAACACCAAGGTATAGGTATTTTAAACAATATTCTAGAGTTAGATATTTATAATGAAGAAATAATCATACAAAAGGGGAGAAACAGAGTGGTATTAAAAGTTAGATATAATAACAATTTGTATCTAACTAATGTATAACGTAATTCAATTTTAAACAGTTAAAGTAATATAGGTATGTATAGTAATAATGACGTAATGTGACAAAAATACAATTGTATGTATTCTGCGGTCACGTGTGTATATATGAGTATAACAAAACAATATTATGTTTTTTCAATTATAATTCACAATATTATTAGTTGTTTAAAATCATGTTCGTCGTTGTCACGTGTCCAAAATATAGATAGAGAAGGAGAAAATGCAAGAAAGACCTTCGATGATACAAGGACCAACGGCACAGTATTAAATTAGGTTAATATTATTTAGTATCGAGGGACCTGAATAACATACTGTATAATATTAAATAGGTACCTTCTAGGTATAATGCAATATATTCGCGTTTGAGAAAATCTAACACGATGCAATCTTGAAGTCAATAATATACGTGTGTCGAGTATATTTGCATGCACGTCCCGCGTGTATAGGGAGACAACCCAAACAATTTTTTTATTGCAAAGAAATAGTCGTCCACCATGTTTTGGGTACCTACATCATACATTTTTAGATTTAAAATGTACGCATTATATATGTGAGTTTGATTATTTTATGGCTCGAGTGCTTTATTTACCAAAAAAATATATATACATATACATTATAAATACATATAATACCTTACCTATAACAATATAATATATTTATATAATTTTTCATATTTCAAAAAATGCATATTATGAAAATTTTAAAATAATTTCGTAACAATAAATACACGTTCTAATAGTAATATAATATGTTTGAGTTAACATAATACAATTAGTAAACTTAGGAAGTAAATTGTTTGTATAAAATTAATAATGAGGTGGAACTATTTCGGAACAGTACCGCTATAATAAAATATATTATATCGTAGATTCGTATATGATTATTACAGAAATATATATTCATAAATGCAAGTGGATGATTTCGACTAAAACTCGTAGCCTGTCTGAAGACTAGATAAGTAAATAAAAGGTGGTGGAGGTTCAGTGGAACACAGAGAAACTCAGAAGTTTATACAGGGGTTAGATGATGAGCTTGTCTGCATCGAATGAATCATCAATACGTTTTTGTAAAAATTTAATATTTGCATAAATTCAGAAATCGGGTGAGATTGTCGACCCTATTTTACAGAGAGCGGACGAGTATAGACATAGTTAGGATAATGCATATTTAAAGCATTGCCAGCAAGCGAAATTAAACGTCTTTAGATTAGTTCTAAAATTGACAAGTTGGCATCAGTATAATAAGGCAATAAACCGAAGCCATATTTTAGTAAGGATTTAACTTAAAACATTATAGAGCCTTGAGCGAAGAAGAAATAAATCTAAACTCTGATTGCACTCGTTTAAGAAACGTGAATGCCAAACATCTTAAACAGTTTAGTTCCTTTATTGCTTATATCTAGAATAAACTTAATTGGTAACATCCTAATTAAATCAATATCAAGTAGATACTACATCTTTGTTATTCGAATAAGAATTTAACTGACGGTTAATGAAATGGCCATAAGCAATTAATTGTATAAATATTAAAAAATCAATTAAAGAAATAGTTAGTAAATTTATCGTTGGTCTGCGAAGTTCGATTATATACATAATCATTTTTTAAACAACTTTGCTCGCTTGGATATACATAGCAAGTAGAATTTCAAGTTATATTTTAAAAATTTGTGGTGTACCTATCAATCATTTGTTTAATTTAATTTTCATCTTTATCAACAGCCAACTTACATATTCCATCTCAAGTAATTTTCTATATTATTATTTCAATCTACTCGAAAGTCGACCGTTTATAGTTTATTGGCTAACAGCCAACGCTATCCCGATAATAATAATTCAAATTCAAATTAATAATATATCATCGCAGCGCTGCACGATGTGCCTGTTATTGTTTTTGTTTTTGTTAATATTAATATCATCATTATTATTGTGTTAATAGCAAGAGAGGTGTTGCCGGCCGGCTAGAAATCAGGTTAGACTTAGGCTGTCTCGCGATAGGTAGGTACTCCCTCCCACCACACCCAAGCCAGCGAGTTCTCGTTGAATAGCCGGTGGCAAGTGAAAGTGTGTTGTCTTCGAGCGATCGGGCGCACTAGCCCCAAAGTGCGTTGAACCCGAGCGCAATCACCGCGAAACGCTCTGTGGCCGAGATTTCTGCAAATCGTACGTGCTCTCGAAACTTAAATAAAATAATAATTATTGTTTATCGCCTAGTAATAGCACGGGTGATTGTACGCTCAGCTGACCGAGTAGTATATGGACGTCCGACATTTTCACGAAGCCGTGACTCGACCATTGAACACCCTGTGGCTTACCCCTAATAATATTATCGGTGTAGAATTTTTCCTCTAAAAATTATAAGTACTACCAACTGACCATTTTATTCCAAAAACCAAGGATTAATATTCTAGACTATTTTCCTACGTTATCTAAGAAAGATATTTTTCCTCCTTATTACCTATTATTTTGATTAGATACCAATAAGTTTCTGATCAAGTATATTGACGTGATATGTATCTTATATGTACAGTTGGTAAACAACATCAATTATAAAATACATTCAAATTAAAAATCATTGTGATAAAATAATATAGTAAAATATTTCATTTTATAATAATTTATAACTATTATAACTTATCATTAAAATAAATATACAAATTGTCGTCATTGTTTTATGTCTTAAATATATATATAATAAATTATTAATATTTTACGAGTGTATTATAATAATTAATTACTATATTTTATTTATTTTAAGGCAATAATAACGCCATCTCTCACTTATGGTTGTGAAGTGTGGACAACAACAAGCGTGACGAAAAGAAGACGCTTAATCTTGGAAAATAAAATATGGAGAATGATATGTGGACCAGTTCGCGACGCAAGAACAAATTAATGGAGAAGAGAGTTCAATAAGGAATTACAGGAAGAACTGGGCTTAGCACTAGTCACTAGCTACATAAAAGGACAAAGATTACAGCAGTTTGGGCACATAATGAGAAAAAGCGAAGAAGAAACCATTAGGGCAGTGATAGAATGGAAATCAGAAGGGAAGAGACCTCGAAGCCAGACCAAGGAAGAGATGGCTTGGCATAGTTGAAGAGGATCTTAAAACTGTGGGAGTAAAAGAATGGAAGGAAATTATCCAAGATCGAGAGAAATGAGAGGGACATAGTGTATGTGGCAAAAACTCTAATAGAGTTATAAACGCCAATAAACGCCAATGATGATGATATATTTTAAGAATAAAAATCATACAATTTTAGTGTCATAGTTGCATATAGATATATAAAATAAATAATTTTAATATTAAAAAAATAATAGGTATATAATTTTATTTGGAAAATACACGTGGTTCTAGTTTTAAGAAGTTTGTGGAGGAAAATGGGAAATTATGTACGTTTATTATTTTTTTTTTTGAAGGAAAATAATGGAGCAAACATGATACCTCATATTATTTTAGAGGAAAAGGGTTCCATCCAATGTTGGTAATTTTGTATACAGCGTTTAAAGCTAACAAATTGACTCTATGTTCCATGCGTACATTACTTAGAACAGTTTTGATTTTATTAAAATCATATATTATATTAGTTTCAATTAGTAATTAGCTATTTTACATGATGCTTTTTACAAATTTTTGATAGGGGTTAAATAAATTATGATCTAACTGATAACTGAAATCACTTAGATTTTTATATATATTTTTTTTTAAGGGGCGTTACACTAACATTTTGTTGTCTCCATCTTACAAGTGCGTAACATAACAAATTGTATGCTCATTAAATCACGTTTAGGTTAGTTTAAACATTAGAGTAAATTTACCATGTATAAAATTTAAAGACAAGATTACTATCTGGTCAATGTCGTAAGCTTTTCATTAAATTTTAATTTTTAAATGAGTTATG